>NW_027182214.1:8338339-8971451 GCF_029961685.1 Aristolochia californica | reverse complement strand
TAAAACAGGCATTAGCGTCAGCACCAGTTCTCCAATTGCCCAACTTTGCCGAACATTTCATTATAGAATGCGATGCATCCGGGGGAGGGATTGGTGCCGTCTTGCAGCAACAGGGTCACCCTATTGCCTATTTCAGCCGCCATCTCGCTCCTCACCATCACAAGTTAGCCACGTATGAAAGGGAACTTATCGGTTTGGCCAAAGCGGTGCAGCATTGGAGGCCGTATCTGTGGGGCAGACCTTTTGTGATCCGGACAGACCACTGTAGCCTCAAATATTTATTGGAGCAGCGCCTTACTACCTCCCCACAACAACATTGGCTCAGCAAATTAATGGGATTCGATTTTCAGGTGGAATACAAACCGGGTTATCTCAACAGGGCAGCAGACGCTTTGTCACGCCGGGAACTAGAGGAGTCACACTTGCACGCATTGAGCCACCCCAAGTCGCCCTTGCTGGACACAATCCGTCAGGATACTAGCCATCATCCAGATCTCCTTGAGTTACAAGCTCAAATCGCAAACCATTCCAAGGACAAGAACTGGACACTACAGGACGGTCTCATTCTGTATAAAGGATGCATATATCTTCATCCTTCGTCGGTACTCATTCCTGCCATTATTGCCTCCTTTCATGATAGTACACATGAGGGCCAGCAGAAAACATACTTCCGCCTCAGTCGGGAATTTTATTGGAGCGGTATGAAGCGGGTCATTGTGGAGTATGTTGCAGCGTGCCAGATCTGTCAGAGGAATAAGTCAGAATCCTTACAACCAGCCGGCTTGCTCCAGCCACTTCCACTTCCTTCACAGGTATGGGCAGATCTATCAATGGATTTTATCGATGGTCTTCCTCCTTCTGCAGGGAAATCTGTTATTTTTGTTGTGATAGACCGGTTCTCCAAATATGCCCACTTTATGGCCCTCAGCCATCCGTATACAGCCACACAGGTCGCTCAGCTCTTCATGGATAATATTGTCCGTCTCCATGGCCTTCCGGAGACCATCACCAGCGACCGGGATGCTATCTTCACCAGTAAATTCTGGGGGGAACTCTTTAAGCTCCATGGTTCTAAGTTAGCTTTTTCTTCAGCATACCACCCTCAAACAGACGGCCAGACAGAGGTGGTTAACCGCACCTTGGGTATGTATTTGCGGTGCTTTGTGGGGGACACGCCCCGACTGTGGGTTCGTTGGTTAGCATGGGCGGAGTATTGTTATAATACCTCATACCACACCGCCTTGGGTACTACCCCTTTTCAAGTTGTTTATGGACGCGAACCTCCGCGACTACTTTCTTATGAAACGGGGTCTTCTCGGGTAGAAGCATTGGACCAGGCCTTGGCCGACAGAGATGCAATGCTTGCTCAAGTCCGCCTTCAGTTACAACGTGCACAAGCAACTATGAAGCATACTTATGACAAAGGACACCGTCCCCTTACCTTTGCACCTGGAGAATTTGTTTGGCTCAAACTTCAGCCATATCGCCAACTTTCTCTAGCAGCCATCAAACGCCATAAGCTCTCTCCAAAATTTTATGGGCCATTCCAGATCACGCAACGTATTGGCACTGTGGCGTATCGTTTGAAACTACCACCAGACGCCAAGCTCCATGACGTCTTCCACGTCTCCCTTCTCAAGCCGTTCAAGGGAGACTCACCACTGCTGCATACCCCTTTGCCTCCTCTCAAAGATGGCAGGTCCATGCCCACGCCTGCTCAGATCCTTCAAGCCAGGCGAGTTAACAACGCTTGGGAAGTGTTGGTTCGGTGGACTGACAAGGAATTGATAGAAGCCTCTTGGGAGACCCTCGAGTCCTTCCAGACTCTATTTCCCACTTTCGAGCTTGAGGACAAGCTCTTTCTTCAGGAGGGGGGTGATGTTATGGACTCCATAGCATCAAGAGTGGCTAACCGGAGAAGAGAATAGATGGAGTAAACTTGTATTTCAATATCTTAGGGGTTTAATTGTAATTTGAAGTTCCATAAGGGTCTAATTGTAATTATAGAACCTTTGATGTTTTCCTTGACCTATTTAGGGCGTCAAGTGAAGTAATGAAGACAAGCATTGAGTATTAGTCTAAATGAGATCAGGTTCTCTCTCAAAAGAGGCCTAACGTGAGAGCACCTTTCAAGGCTCACGTCCTTCACCATTGGGCGTTCCAAGAACCCCAAATCCTTCCCTTCCTCATCATTCAATCTGGAAGCTAGAGGAGATCGCCGGGTGACTCGATCCATGGCTAGAGAGCCTAACAGGCGAGTCTCCATGACTCCAGCCTCTAGGCAGCGGCGAGTCTCCAAGACTCTAGCCTCTAGGCAACGATGAGTCTCCACGACTCTAAACTCTGGGCAACGGCGAGTCTCCAAGACTCTAGCCTCTAGGCAACGACGAGTCTCCACAACTCCAGCCTCTGGCAACTGCGAGTCTCCACGACTCCAGCCTCTGGCAACTACGAGTTTCCATGACTCCAGACTCTGGGCAACATCGAGTCTCCAAGACTCCAGCCTCTAGGCAACAGTGAGTCTCCACGACTCCAGCCTCTGGCAACTGCGAGTCTCCACGACTCCAACCTCTAGCAATTGCGAGTCTCCACGACTCCAGCCTTTGGCAACTGCGAGTCTCCACGACTCCAGCCTCTAGCAACGGCGATTCCACGACTCCACCCTCTAGTAGCGGCGAGTCTCCACAATGTTCCCAACAGACCAATCTCTGCCACAGGTAAAACATTAGCGACTATGTCGGCGTAGCCATACTTATCACCCTCAGACTCCACCTACTCACTGATATGCCCTAACCCGATATTCCACAGACGAATCGTGTCAAAAAAACTGAATCTGAAGATAAGGAACCTACTACAGTACCTATGACTATACTGCCCTGAAGCACATAAAAGGTTACCAACCCTTTTCCCTTTCATCACAACCAGTGTCCCTATACAGACCTCCAAAAAATTCCACCTTCAGTTGTATATCTACAGCCAAGGTAATTAAGAGAACCTAGAGAAAGCAAAACAAAAAACTGGTACATGCTGAACTTCTTATAAAATTCTCACTATATCGCCATACATCTTGATCTGAGCCGTTCCAATCCCAAATAGTCTTACATAGCAAAAATCCCCATAAAAACTGTACCACCATCTACCAACTGTTATGTCACAGAAAAATCCTAGATAGGATATATGTGGTAGGAACGGCTCGAATCAAGTATCCACTCACCCTGTGAGTGTGCAGCCCTCAACTGTGAGAATATATTCTGAACCATCAGAATGATCTTCAACAAACCCAGAAACCTCTTCCTTTTCTTCTCTTTTCTCCTTCTCTTTCAATTTTGGACAGTCTCTAGCAAAATGACCTGGTTGATGACAATAATAGCACTTGCCCCCTTTCCCCTTTGACTTCGGCCTAGAACGGCCACTGCCTCAAGAATCCTTCTCCTTCGTTCGCCCTCGAACAAATAGACCATCTACTTGCTCCTCGCTCCCACTGGTAGACACCTTTTTCCTCAACTCGTGAGAGTATAACGATGCCTTAACATCCTCCATAGAGATGGTATCGTGCCCATGGAGCATAGTCGTAACGAAGTGCTCATAGGATGGGGGTAAAGAGCACAACACAATCAGTGTTTGATCCTCATCTTCCACGGTAACATCTATATTTCTCAAATCCATAATAATCTTGTTGAACTCATTAAGATGGTCTTTGAGAGATGCACCTTCCTTCATCCGAAGAGTGTAAAGTCGTTGCTTCAAATACAGCCTATTCGTGAGAGATTTAGTCATATAAATATTCTCCAACTTTGACCACAAACCAACTGTTGTCATCTCATCTGTAACTTCCCGCAAAACCTCATCGGCCAAACACAACTGAATGGAACTGAGAGCTTTCATGTCAAGATCCTCCTTGGCTTCTTCTGACATCGTAGCTGGAAACTTATCTTTTCCATTCTATGCTCTGTGGAGTCCTTGTTGTACTAATAAGGCACGCATCTTCACGCGCCACAAACTGAAACTCATCTGCCCATCAAATCTCTCTAATATATACTTTGTAGTCATAATTATCGAAATACCCTCGGACACAAAAATGCTCAGATTTCTTAAATCTTCTCTCTAACCTCTCTCATAAACGGAATTTCTTCTCTCTCGTTGCTTCCAGAATCCAACACCGAACAATGCCAAAAAACAAAAACAAAAAAATTTCTTCTTCTTCCCCTCAGCACTGTCAAACACCACCCAATGCCAAAAAAAATAAAAATTCTTCCTCCTTGGCACTGTCAGACACCACCGACCAGTGCCAAAAAAAAAAAAAAAGTTCTTCCTCCTCGGGCACTGACAGACACCACGAACAGTGCCCAAAAAACAAATTTTTTGCTCTTCTCCTTTCGGCACTTCCAGAAACTACCAAATGGAAGCTCGGGACAGAGCTCTCTTCCCGTCAGCAAAAACAGAGAGAAACGAATGGAATTCCGGCGCTGACGCCGAAAAACCTCGCTCTGATACCACTTGTTATGACCAAGACCGTAATCCGAGCATAATAAACCACAAATCCAAGAGTATAATCACCACGAAGCATACAAACCACATAGAAAACGCAATATAGGCATAATAATAGTAAATCAACAGCAAAACACAAGAGGCAACGATCTTACGTGGTTCGGCGACAACCTACATCCATGGGAGGAGACGAAAATCCACTAATCAGAAAAGGGGTGAAGCTTTGCGGCTTTAAGCATACAAAACCGAGCTCCTACACAAGGTCAAGCTCCGATTTCTCCCTCTACGAACCCCTTCTTTCTCTGTGCTGAGAATCCCCCAAAAAACCTCGTCGTCCCGACCTTTCTCCTCCTCAAAACCCCCAAATCAGAGAACTCCATATTTAATTCCGTAATCGGGTCCCGACGCGGATCCGAATTGGGTAATCGGTTCGGGCCTGGTAATCGGATTCAAGACACCCAATTAACACTCTCCATTATTGTTATCTATATTTTTCAAAAAATCTCGTGGCTGTATCCCGGTGTGTTGCTGTTTTGGAAGAAGAGATATTGTTGTCGTTTCTCGAAGCAGCTCTCATCTCTGTCGGCTGGTTTATTCTGGAAAGTTTCCCATTGTTGTTCCACTCTGTTCGGAAGCCGGGATCGTCACCGTGGGGACGAAGGAATGAGTTACCTTTTCTGGACGATGATTCTGTTGCGGTTTAAAGAGTTTCTATCTGGAAAGTTTCATCCCGAAGATCTCTGGTTTTCCGTCTCTTCGCACTGGGAAAAAGCCATTGTTTCCCTATTAAAGGTTCCTAAGTTAAGAAATTTTAATTGAGCGCCGGTTCAGTGAATGAGTTCAGCCACAACCCAGATTGGGCGAGTTAACCCAACAGCTTTCCAACCGAGTGTGACTTCTGTTACTGCCAAGTCAACTAGAACCAACTCGGTCCGAGTCAACCCAGTTCGGGCAATTCGGGTCCAGGTCAACCTGACTCGAGCCACTTATTTTTTTCCTAGGTATACATGCCCAAGTTTAAACATATTTCGGCACGACTCGATACTTGTATCGTATTATTTCATGGGTCAATTTTACAAGAATTATTTTAGGTCGTGTTAAATGGGCCCAAGCCCATTTTAGCTGCTACTACTGTGTCTCTTTTGATGAAACATTATTATTGAAGAAAAGGTAGCCTCATACCATTATTTATTTGTTCCCGTCAAAAATATCAAAATTATTTGTAGTTGGGAGTCCATGATGGAGGAACTTCATCCCCATCCAAAATATCAAAATTATTTGTGGTTGGGAGTCCATGACGAAGGAACTTCATCCTTGTCAAAAATATAAAAAATATTTGTGGTTGGAAGTCCATGACGAAGGACCTTTATCCCTATCAAAAATATCAAAAATATTTGTAGTTGGGAGTCCATGACGGAGGAACTTCATCCCCATAAAAAATATCAAAATTATTTGTGGTTGGGATTCCATGATGGAGGAACTTCATCCCCGTCAAAACTATAAAAAATATTTGTGGTTGGAAGTCAATGTCGGAGGAACTTCATCCTCATCAAAAATATCAAAAATATTTGTGGTTGGAAGTCCATGACGGAGGAGCTTATTATTATATTTATGTTACTTCCTCCCATTAATGTCATATATTACTATACCACTTGAGAGTCGTTGTCCTGTGGAGGGACACAGTGGTGGAGGTGGACACTTCAGAACAATGCTAATAGACACACTACCTATAGAAGACGAAATGTGCACTACATCCAGCATGAGTTAAGATTGGAGTATGGAGCAGTGTCTTAGCGTCTAGGTGTGATTTATTCTCATTGATATTATGCCAGTTGAGCCTCATGAATGAGAGCATCACTGTGAGGGGAAGTGTTAGAAGATGAAGGCATATTGGAAGATGTGTCATTTTATACAACAAAGATTTTATACATCATTTGCAGCAAGCTGGGAGTTCATGCTATTCTCTCACCCCCAGCTTGAAGGGGAGTGCTGGAAGATAGGGCCCAAGTCCACACGACCAAGAAATGCGCACATTTCCAAGTGCGTTAGAAGATGGGCCCAAGCCCATAAGACCAAGGAAGACTCATGCATCCAAGAGATATAGAAGACGGGCTCAAGGCCCCACAGATCAAAGAGAAAACCATAGGCCCACATACAATGATGGCATTATGGTAAATAAAGGGTCATCTCATAGAGATGGTATTGATGTAATTAAGTTAAAGTTTCAAGGTTAACACCCTAAACCCTAAACCCTAAGTTTAGGGGTATTATTGTAATACAATATTTTCATAAATCTATAAATAGAGCTTTAGGGGAGGGTTAGGAATCAAGTTCATAACCCTTCTTCCTCTAGTTTTTTTTCCAATGAGTTTCACTGAAAATCAACATAGCACCTGGGGCTAATGGGCAAGGCTTTGGGAATGGAGGATGAATATATTTTAGAGAGTTTGAACTTTGAAGAAGGGTTTCAACCGAAGAGGATGAATTATTACTCTACATATATTATTAAATAATAAAAATATAATTTTTTATTTACCCTTTGATGTTATAGAATCATCTGATAGTATTAAAAAATTTGTCATACACAAAATTATGATACAATTTAGTATAATGATATCTAATAAAGTTCTATTAAAAAAATTATCTAAAACAAAAAAAAATATTATTTGAATAAAACAACCTAATGAAAATAAATCCGAATCCAACATCTGATTATAAATTCTCTCGCTAGGCTTATCCCATCCCAACTTGCATTAATTGATGGGAATTTTACTAAATTATCTTTTTTAACAAATATTAACAAAAATAACAAACCAATAAACTTAATATAAAAAATAACTTTGATCGGTCAATTGAACATATGTACAGTCCGAGACCGCATGTCAGCTTTGATCGCTTATGTAGTGCCACATCATCATGCCACATTAATAACCAAAGAAATTAATGCCATGCCACCTGACACATCATCACATCACTGTGTCATCAGACATGTGTACCATATGTCATCATGCCATGTCATCAACACACCACATCAACACCATATCATCATACATTTTTCTCCCATTTGTCTTTCATTATTGATTTAAGTTCTTTTGTAATTTAATTTTTTTTAAAACATTAATTTCTGGTTTTAAAAAACTTACACATTTCATTACCTTCTATTTAATATCTTTTTTATTAATTATTTAAAACACATTTTTATAATGTAATTAATACCTTACATTATTGATTTAGGTTATTATTTAATTTAATACAATATTTTTAAAAAAACAATTTAGTTTTTAAAAATCTTATTTGTTGCAACATATTTTATTACCTTCTTATTTATAAAAACTTGTTAAATTTTTATATTAATTAATTAAATCATCATATTCTAATCTATGTAACACATTTTATTATCTATTTATGATATTTTAAAATTTAATTTTAGTTTTTAAAAATCTTATTTATCTGTATATGTTTTCTTACCTTCTATTTATTTTAATAAAAATAAATTTTATAAATAAATTAATTAAAAATATATTCTAATCTATTTAACACATTTTTATTGATTTAAGATATTTTCAAATTTTTTAAAAATATAAAATATTATTTTGATTTTCAAAAATTTTATTTGTCGATACAGGTTTTATTAATTTCTAGTTATAATAATCAAACATAAAATTAGAATATTATTTATTTAAAATCTTAATTTTATATTTTATTATTTTAAATTAAAATATAATAAAACATGTACCGACAAATAATATTTTTGAAAACTAAAATATTATATATATTTAAAATTTACTTATTTTAAACCGACAATATAAGGATTTAATTATATTAAAAAATATTTTTAAAATTATTAATATTAAAATTTATTTTTTATTAAAATAAATAGAAGGTTGAAATGCAAATCAATAAAAAATATTTTAAAAGAGAATTTTTTTAAAATTATTTTTATTTTAAAATTATATTAAACCAATAATGAAAGGTTTTAAATAGATAAGAATATTATTTTTTAATTAATTAATAAAAAAATTTATTTTTTGATATTATAAAAAAGGTAATAAAATATGTTCCAATAAATAATATTTTTAAAAATAAATTAAATTTTAGTAAAATATTGTTTTAATTAATAATATCTTAAATGTATAATGAAGTTATTAATTACATTACGAAAATATGTTTTAAATAATAAGTAAACATAATTTAAATTTTATCATTTTGATTAGAAGGTAATGAAATGTGTAAGATTATTAAAACCAGAAAGTTAATGTTTTTAATTTTTTTTAAACTTTAAAAGAACTTAAATCGAGGTTGGAAAAAAAATGGGAGAAAAAATGTATACTAACTTGCATGTTGATTATAAGGCATAGTGACATATCGATGTTGGCTGATGTGACAAAGTGACGAGACATGCGTCAAATTTGGATATTTTTTTATAATAATTTTTGAAGTTGGTTATTTTGTTAATATGTATTTAAAAATGAATAATTTAGTAAAATTCCCTTAATTGATTCTGAAAAATTAGGTCTGGCATCCATAAACGATGAACATAAGAGAAGTCATCCCTAAGACCGAGCGACAAAAATGGAGGAACTCAAGAGCTTAGCCAAGGTCTGTCTCTCCGTCAACGCCGCCTTGATCTACTGCTATTTTTTCGTCTCCCAAATCCGTCCGGGCAAAACCAGACTTCTTTTTCTTCTCCCCGTTTTCTATCTGTTTTCGGTTCTTCCCTGGACCTTCTCTAGCCTTCATTTCAGAGGCATCTCTGCCTTCTTCCTCACATGGCTCGGCATCTTCAAACTCCTCTTATTCGCATTCGATCAGGGTCCTCTCGCCACCCAACGGGATTCTTTTGTCAACTTTGCCTGCATTGCTTCTCTTCCCGTCAAATACAAGCAGCGAAAGCCGTCTCTAAAATCCAATTCGTATCCCGGAAAAATCCCAATTAGTCTCTTCATCAAAGGCCTGGCTCTCTCAGCGGTCATCTACCTGTACAAGTACAAGTCTAACTTCCATCACAAAATTCTTCTCTCACTCTACTGCTTCCACCTCTTTTTGGCTTTAGAACTCGTACTCGCCGCCGGGGCGGCAGTGGCTCGTTCGGCGGTTGACCTCGAGCTTGAGCCGCAGTCAGACGAACCGTACCTATCGACGTCACTTCAGGACTTCTGGGGCCGTCGGTGGAACCTTATGGTGACCAGCATCCTCCGGCCGACGATCTACTCCCCGATCCGGCGTTGGGCCAGTCCCAAAGTTGGAGGCCGCCGGGCGAGGCTGCTTGGGATCGTGGCGGTTTTCCTAGTATCCGGTCTGATGCACGAGGTCATGTTTTATTATCTCACCTTGGCAGAGATGACATGGGAGGTGACTTGGTTCTTTATGCTGCACGGCTTCTGCACAGGGGCGGAGGTGGCAGTGAAAGAGTCCTTGGCCAGAAAGTTCTGGCTGCCGGTGGCAGTGTCGAGGCTGGCCACGCTGGTTTTCGTGGCGGTGACTGGTTTTTGGCTGTTTTTTCCGGCGATCCTGCGGTCAAGATCTGATGAGAAAGTGATTGACGAGTATGGCGTGTTTTTAGAATTTTTAATGGATAGGGGGCAGAATCTCAGGGCGTGGATAAGAGGCTAATACGCTCCGATGTCGCCGCCTCTTCGCCGAAAGTCTTTTTTATGCGTCTGATCATGTGTTGTTTCTCTCTCTTCAACGAAAAGAATCAATTATTCATGGAAATTCAAGCAATTCAAGGTTTCTATAACTAAACTTTTCATTTCACCGGGAATGTTATGGGATTGTGTTTTTGCTCAACTACCTTCCGACTATGAAACCTTCTACTGTGCTCTCTTCCTCTCAGGTCGGCATTAATCGACTTAGATTTTGATTGAAACTGATTTTGACCATTAATTCACTATTTGGCTAGTTCTCTATACTTTGACTTTTGAGAACTTTGCCTTTGAATCTATGTAAGATTCTTTCATACATTTTCTTCAACATTGTCCCTCAAACTCAAGTTTATATCTTCGGTTTGCAATGAAAAAAAGTTTGGTCTTCAAGAAGATTTCTTTATATGGTACTCATATGTGAAATTCTTCATTGTAGATCGTACTTCTTCTATGATAGCAACACCCATACTTCAATTCCCGAAGGAGACGCAACCATTGCAACACTCAACCTTCAAATGAAATTCTCATATGTAAAGAAAATAAATCTAAATGAGGTGGAACCACTACAGCACTAGCAAATTCTTATGCGTATAAAAATTTTTGAAGAAGATATACATCAAATCAATAGAGGAATGAAAAGTTTGGTTGAACTTGTAGAATCTTTTATACATCTCCTTCTATTCTTCCCCTCAAGCTAGCATCTATCGACAGTGATCCCAACTTGAAATAAAAAATAATAATTATAATAATTATCTCCTCCATCAAGGTGTCCTGAGGACAAGTACTCAAGTGGACACAAACTCTAAAAAAAAAAGGGTGATAAAAAAATGGCGATAGGATTTTGAATAAAATAGTGATAATAATTACTAAAATGGGCAAGCCTCTCTCTCAAAGATGGCGATAAAAACCACCTTAAGGGTCTGTTTGGAACCCCATCGAAAAGAAAAAAAATGAGAATTTGACCATTATTATTCCCTAAAATAATTAGTGAAAAAAAGAGTTTGATCATTATCTCAATTTTACTACTATTTTTGGGAATAATAATGGTCAAATTCTCATTTTCTTTTCTTTTCTTTTATTTTCTAGGGGTTCAAAACAAGCCCTATGGGTACCAATAAAAACGTCTCAAAGAACTAAAAAACACCCATACATAAAAAAAAAAAAAAAAGGGTCAACCATAGCAATATGTACTAAAGGGTTGGCCTAAAAGGGAGAGTAAAAAAGATGGTAGGAGAAGAATAACTACGTAAAACAGTTATGGGAGGATTTAAGGAAGAGAAAATAACCACCAGGTAATAAGGAGGAGACTATGACACTAGACTAAAATAACTTAATGAACCAATTGGACCATGTATGAGCTCAAAGGAGTATCTGAAGGTGACAAAAATTTTTTGGAGTTGAGGATGTGTAAGATACACAACTGATGCCGACAAGTAAGTCAACACTAGAGAGGAGACCCTAAGCCAAATCGCCTCGTGCGATCTCCCCTTGGACCAATAATTATAAATTTATTAATAATGACCAACCATAACCATAGGTTTAAGAAATTTTTACATTCCAAGGTAGAGTCTAAAATATAAAAATATGAGACAACTTTCTTCATGCAAATGAGGCAACTTTGAAACACCAAGAGGTAAGCTTTAGCATCTTCTTGCAGTGCAAGCACATTGTGACTTTGAAGATAGATACAAATGTCGTCATTGTATGTCCTAATGAATTGAGACGATGCACCAGATAGATCTCAACATAATGGCAAGAGAAACAACTTTTTTTCTAGAGAAGCCAGTGCAAGGCCCAAAGCTTAAGTGCAGTGGTTGAAATCCACCGAAGTTCTTTGAACGCCAAAAAATCCAAGGAGCAAAAAGCATCACACTAAAGCTCACACAATTGCCCTTCGAGCACTACAAACATAGCATCTGGAAAGGAAATTTAGAACCAATAGCGTGTCTAACAAGGATTCAACTTGTTGTTTATGCTTCATGTCAGGTAATTTAACCCGAGTAAAGATAATCAATCATATCCTTGTTTCACTAGGACTCAAAATCATGTAATTGTTCGAAGGATGTTTCTTTTTAGTTGACTCATTATCAGGTACTTTCCCTTAGATTTAGGAATAGTAGGCAATTGTACTTGCCCATCATTTCTAACTTCTTCTTTTTTTATGGGAAAGAGGCTTTGTGAAGTTGAACGTAAAAAGAGGGTCTAGTCTAACAAAGAAGTCTGTGTCTCCATCGATTGTACTTTGGATAGCCTTCTGGAAATTCCTGGAATCTAACTACCATGGCTGGAGGTATGTATCTTGGGCTTACACTTTCAAAGCAAAATCTCTTGTATGTTTTTCGATTCCATTATTTTTTTTTCTAGAAAAGTAGAAATTTGTGAGTGCTCATTGGCACTCTCTATAGAATTTGTTATTCGTTCAACGCTTGTTTCTTGTTGGAAGATGGGCTCAAGGCCACACGACCAAGGACGACTCACACACTAAAGGAGAAGCTCCACACATCCAAGAGAGGTGACATCATGGTAAATAAGAAGACTTCTCATAAATATGGCACAAACATGTAATTAGTCAAGGAGGAACATGTCTAGTTATGTATTTTCTTATGTAAATCTTATAGCCCTAAGGGCATTATGAACATCGTAACATCCTCTCAAAAACTATAAATAGAAACCCTTGGCTTAGGGGTAGATAATTCAAACTCTCTACCGTTCTCTTAATTCCTCTAAGCTCTCTCTTAGTGTTAAGCACATAACCAATACTACCCAAAAGACCGGCCTGTTAGGAGCGGAAGGCATAGGTACTAAACCCAGGATCCAGCTGTCTGAAGCACTGTGATTGCTGTCCCATAACAGTACTCCCACCATTACAAGCCGACAACCACGGCGTCACAGCGACACTAGTTCAACCGCAACCTACCAGTAATTTTAATCCAGCCTCTACGTGCCCCTGGAATCGAACTCGCAACATGGCGCCTGCTCTGATACCAAATGTTAAGCACCTAGCCAATACTATCCAAAAGACCGGCCTATTAGGAGCGGAAGGCATAGGTACTTAACCCTGGATCCAGCTGTCTGGTGCACTGTGATTGTTGTCCCATAACACTTAGCCTAAATGGTTTTTCATAGCCTAAAGGCTCTCTCTCTCTCCCTTTCTCTCCTCCCTTCTTCTCTTCTTTTCTTCTCCTCTCCCTCTCTTACTTTGCTCGAGGTTCTAATAATGTATTCCTAAGTTTCAACATTGTATCAAAGTAGAGAAAGATCTGAGATGGAAAAGGAGAAGAAGATGGAGAAGAAGGGGAGGAAGAAGAAGAAGAAGAATAAACAAGAGGAGTTTCTTTTTTTTTCCTTCAGTCTTCTTTTCCAATTCATATTTTTATTGGATTTTTAACTCTCTTAAAAATTTATATATTATTGGAAAGATATTTGAGTCTATTTTCCAACTCAAAAATAATCATTGAGATAAGATTTTTCTAGAAAGAAAAATCAACATCTGAAGCTGCAAAGGTCAAGGACCACAAAAGTTTCATGCAACAGTAGAAAACATCAACTTTTGAGCCATTTTATGCCATCAAGAATAAGACTTTATATGCAGAATTATATATCAAAAGAACGATTTATTATTACTCGGTTCCAACTTATTATTTGGTGAACATTCTCCTTATTCAAGAATGGACTTTTTGCAGATTATTTCATGTGCCCTTATTAAGGACTTTCATTATTTGGTACATGTTATTAGGGCATTGTCCTATATCTACTACTGATATTGTGTCTCTCTTTTTGAGACATTATTATTGAAAAACTTCTCAGTTGTTGATTATTGTTATCATTGGTTACTCCGATGAAGAAGAAAACACTTGGTGGCCCCAAAATATTATCTTTCGATGATTACCTTTTACCCCCTTATTTGCCAGTTTTACTTCTACCATTTGAGAGTCAATGATGCCCTGTGTTGGAACACTGTGATGGAGGAGCTTATTACTACTCTTCTGAGCAATGCCTATAGACCTACTGCCTATAGAGGATATGAATGTTCCCAACATCTAGTGTGAGTCAAGTCTATTATTCACCCAAGAGGGTTTTTTGTTTAACTACCCTGAGAAAGTGGGTAGACTTCTTTGTGCCCCACAGTAGAGCTACTCTTGTACCTGTGAAATTGAGCGGAAAATATTTTTTACTATGACCATTTGACTAGAGTATGGAGTTTTGTCTTACGACTAGGAGTGATTTTACTCTCTTATATTATGCCAACTAGGTCTCTTGGTAAAAAACAAAAAAAACACCAGTGGGGGAGTGTTGGAAGATGTGATGGACTGCAATATTATATAGGAAGATCTTATATATGATTTGTAATAAGTTGGGCGTTTATAATCTTCTTTCACCCCTATCTTGAGGGGGAGTGCTGGAAGATGGGCTCAAGTCCACACGACCAAGGAAGACTCACATATCCAAGGAGAAGGCCTACACGTCTAAGAGAGGTGGCATCATGGTAAATAAGAAGACTTCTCATAAAAATGGCACAGAGATGCAATTAGTCAACAAGGAATATGTCTACTTATATATTTTCTTATGTAAATCTGATAGCCCTAAGGACATTATGGACATCGTAACATCCTTAGAAAACTATTAATAGAGGCTATTGGCTTGGGGTAGAGAATTCAAGCTCTCTCCCCTTTTCTTAATTCATCCAAGTTCTCTCTTTGCCTAAAGGCTCTCTCTCCCCCTTTCTCTCCTCTTTTCTCTGCTTCTTTTCTTTTCCTCTCCTTGTTTTACTTTGCTCGAGGTTCTAATCATGGAATCCTAAATTTCAATATTTTTATATAAAGTTCTAGATCCATTACTGGAAACATCCGGAGACATTAGTTTATTGGAGACTAAAACCCGAGAGAGAAGAGGCATGACGGCGTTCTCAGAGTCACTCCTCTTTTGGAGTTTTTTGTTCAGTAGGATCGTTGGGTTTTGAGTCGTTCCGTCAACTCTTTTGACGAGGAGGCCTTTAGAGCTATTACAGAGACTGTGGGTATGCTAGAAAAGGAGCTACCTATCGTCTAAAATTCAAAATTTTGAACGACAAGGCTTTGATCTTCCAGGGAGAGATCCGCTCCAGAGCCTAGAATGGAGAACTCCGAACTGGGAAGGGAGCAGAAGGAGATCATAAACTCGAACCCATTTGTTCCCTGGGTAGAGTTGAGATCAATTTCGAAGAATGTTTCTTCTTTGTCATCTGAGAAGAACTGGACAAACGAGTCAGCATTGCGGAGCCACTAACAAAACATTGTAGGGGTCTAACTTTGATGGACGACCAAAGGCACGACATGCTAACCGTAGATGGCTGGGGTGAGAGGGGCGATGCCGACGAATGGAAGAGAAGTATATCTGACTCCTGTTGCAGAACCATCTTTAGAACCCCCCGACGTCCCTCACTGCCGCGCCCAACTACTTTTTGTCCTCATTCTCGTTTTCATCCCCGTTCATTTCTAGAGATGACTGAGGCAACACTTGCATTGGTTCGCTAGAGTAGGTTGTGCTCTAGGCGGTGCGTCGAAGAGCTGTTTTTCACAGAGCATCTAGAGAGGTGTGTGATTAAATCAATTTTTCCTCTTAAAACATTCATTTTTAAGCTATATTATAATTAATCATGTGCGTATTTCATTGCCTCACGTAATTATTGTATTAATGCACAATAACATATCTAATTCAATTAATAAATATATTAATATATTTTAATTATACATTAAATAAGTTACTCGTGTCGTAATAATGATGGTTTTACCCAATTTGGGGTTCGAGGATTATATTGTAATTATAAGTGTACTGTACAGGTTTAGGGATTCTCTTATTTTTTATGTTTTTCTAATTAGTGGGCACTATTCAGTGGAAACTGTTTTCCTGTACATGAAGGCGTCAACACTAACACTAAATTCTTACCTGATCTTCATGTACATGACATGACATGATCTTCATGTTGGACATGACTTGATCTTCAAGAATCCACTTTGGGGCACTAACCCCCCTTAGTAAACAGTCCCCTCACCAAAATAAAAAACCCCAAAAAGTCAAGTAAAATTCCCCGGTTTTGGTACTCACCAAAAAATGTAAGTGCAGTGTCCATGTCACCTTTGACAAAATAACTACCAAGCACATAACTAACTGTGAAGGCATCGGGTATTGGGTCACTTTCTTCCATGTGAATAACAAGATCATGTGCTTGCTCGATTAATCTATAATTGCAGTTACCATTGATTAATGAGTTGTAGACACGTGTATTTGGAATCAAACCCTTGATAACCATTCTTTTATATAATATAGTTGCATCTTGTAGGAGTTCTTTACATACAACATCTATCAAAGTTGAATATGTAGCAACATAGGGAAGAACATTAATTTTCTCTAATGAATCAAACAGCCTAAATGCTTACACAAGACATCACTCATGGCACAAACCATTAATCACTGAATTATAAGTAATTATATTGGGATGGACACTCTTGGCTCTCATCCTCTCACAAAGATCTAAAGCCTCTTTCAAACATCCTTCTTTACAAAGCTCATCAACCACAATAGAGTAGACAACAACATCCAAAACCATTTCTTTAGCTTCCAAGACAAGCTCATGAGCAAGTTGAACTCTCCCTTGCCTGGTAAGTGCATACAAGATTGCTGTCAGGGCGCTTGAACTTCCCTCACCCCTATAATTTAGAAACTGAAGAGCTCCATTTATGTGTTGTTTGTTCAAGAATACCATATTCTTTTAAATATGAAGTCAACATCAGTTGAACTTGCTCCAGATTTCCAAGGTGAATAAGACGTTTGTGGATTAAATAGTAGGAACTATTTGTCATAAGTATGCCTCTTCTCCTCATTACAAAGTAAACATCAGAAGCTGCATAATGACAACCTTTCTTGCATAAAAAACTAATAGCATCATTATACAACCAACTATGTTTCTCAGAATCTAATTGTTCAATCCAGTGAAACAACTCGTAGATACCCTCTTCACCACCTTCATTAAACTTGGCATCCATCGATTTCATATAAATAAAATCATGCAATGGCAACCCATTTTTTCCAAGTTCAAAAAATAGGGCAACTGCCATTTCCACCATACCTTCTCTATAGAGCACTCCAATGATGAAGTTATAACCAGTAGCATCAGAAGATCCTAGTGAAGTTTTTTTGTACTCATCAAATATCTCAAGTGCCTCACTAATCCTTCCTAGTTTAAGATACCCATCAATTATTGTACAATAAGTAACAAAACTAGCAACCATGCCCAACTGAGGCAATTACTTAAAGAGTATAAAAGCATCCTCAAATGCCCCCTATTTTTGTTGAAGTTGGTTTTCTGTTGTGCTGTCGAGACCAAGAGTGAGGTTGAGAAGGAGAGTCCTCAAGCTAAAGCCCACAAGATTTTTTTCTTCTGACGGAGCCTCCTCTTTTCCGGTGGCGAACAACAGCCCTTTGGGGTTTCGCCGCTTGGAGATTTTTAGAGACAGAGGTCTCCCAGATTTTTTTCATCTCCTGTTCTGGGAAACTTTTTGCTTCCCATGAGAATGGGGTTGTTGATGCTGAACCCAAATAAGGACTTTTTGATGAGGGTTGTGCTGAATACCCCACCGATTTTGGAATTTCGGAGTTCCCGTCGTCTAATATCCATGCTCGGGATATTGAATTTTTCTGGCTCGTAGCTGGACTTCCCTACTTGGAGATGTTGAAATTTTTTGGGCCCATGGCCTTTCTTCCCGTCTGAGACAGCGTCTGCTCATGACTTTTGCTCCACGACCTTTCTCTTTGCGGTCTGGGCAAAATACTTCTTGACGACCCCTTCACGCATTGCTGCCATTTCCCTTTTGATTATGTGGAGTTTCTAGTTAAGAATTGGGATTAGATCTAACTGTTGCATGATCTGAGCAAACCTTCTCTCATTTTCTGCCTGTGCCTCTGCATGCACATTCCACCCTTTGATCAGGAACTCTCTTAACTCCCCATTTCTTGAATTCTCCATGTTACGCAGCCCTGATACCAATTATTACGGTCATGGATCTGACACGATGATTCGTAGGGAGGAAAAAGAGAAAGACGAAAATCAAGCTGAAGTGTAGCTTGAAAACCCTAGTTCTTTAAGGAGAACCCACACCTCTGAGCTTATTGAGGAGAACTCAAAACCTTTGTTTACGGTAAATCAATACCTGCTTTTTCTCATTACTCTTATCCCTTACATAGGGTTCACCCTTACAAGGTTCAAGATAAAATATTGCAAAAATGCCCTTGTGGCCTATTAATTCTTTAACTGAAATAAAATAAAGTAAATTAAAGAAAAATAATTAATTGAACTCTAAATAACTTAATAATATTATTGCGTGCATAACATACTTATTCTCCTCAAAGTGAAAGCAAAGGTCAATTTCATTTTTATGCATACTTATTCTCCTCGAAGTGAAAGCAAAGGTCAATTCCATTTTCTTTGGTTCATACTGATGTGAGGGGACCCATGAACATCTCTAATTTTTCCCGTTCAAAGTACCTCATTACACTTGTTGACGATTTCTCTCGCATTACATGGTTGTTCTTATTAAAAGAAACATTGGAGGTCTTACCTCTCTTTAAGTCTTTTTATGCCATGGTGTCAACTCAGTTTAACACCACCTTAAAGATCCTTTGATTAGATAACACCAAGGAATATCTGTTAGCAGACTTCCAATACTTTTGCATAGATAAAGGCATCATTCACCAAACTTCTTGTGTCTAGACACCAGAACAAAATTATGTGGCTGAAAGAAAAAATAGACACCTTCTTGAAGGTGCCTGTGCTCTACTGCATCATATGCATGTGCCTCATTTTTACAGGCTACATGCTATCCTTATGGCTTATTATTTTTTTTACCAAGCTACCTTCTTCGTTGCTTGGTAATAAGACACCATACTCTCATCTCTTTCCTTGTGATGAGCCTTTTTCTCTTCCTTTGAAAGTTTTTGGATGTACCTATTTTTTTCATGTTACATCCCTCATACTACTAAATTGGATCCTAGGGCCATTAAATGTGTTTTTTAGGCTACTCTCATACTCATGAAGAATATGTGTTACAATCCTTCTCTCAAGAAGATATTTGTTTCTAGTGATGTGACATTCTTTGAATAGCAACACTTTTATTCATCCATCGGTGCCCCACTTGGTTTTTTTGTAGCAAATGATTTCCCTAAGCCTATTGTGCTGATTGATGACTAAGCAGTTCATGGCCATAATGACATACCTGCTTCGCCTCCTAGAGCATAGGTCGAGACTACACCTGTGGAGTCTCTAGACCCCTCTAAGGTAATTTCTCCTTCTCCACCTCCTATTTTTTGTCCTTCATTTGATACTCGACTGCTTGCTCTTCAAAAAGTGCCTAGGGCATGCACATGACCATCTACCTCTCACCCCATTACTAATTTTTATCTACCATTGGTTATCCCTATCTTGTTGTCATTTTATTGCCTCTATTTCTTTTGTTGTTATTCCTCAATCTTATCAGGTGGTCCTACAACATCCAGGATGGAAAATGGTCATGGATGAAGAGATGACAACCCTTTATGACAATTATATGTGGCAACTTGGTCCCCTACCATCTGGCAAAAAGTCGGTGGGGTGTAAATGGGTATTCACTGTCAAACAGAATCCAGATGGCTCCGTGGCCCGCCTTAAAGCCAGACTTGTGGCTAAAGGCTATACTCAATGTTATAGGATTGATTATGAGGAAAAAAATTTCACCAATCACCAAGCTCAATTCGGTACCTCTTTTATTATCTCTTGTTGTTAACTCTCGATGGCTTGTTTTTCAGCTAGATGCGAAGAGTGCTTTCCTCAATGGCGATATTAAGGTGCAAATTTATATGTAGCAACTACCTGGATACATAGTTTGAGGGGAGTTGGTATGCCACCTAAAAAAATTATTATATGGTTTGAAGCAATCTCTGCGTGCCTGGATTGATAAGTTTAGTCAAGCAATGCTTTGATTCAGGCTCACAAGGTGCTCTGTGGATCATTTTGTATTTATCAAACATACTGAAAAAGGTGTGGTACTATTTCCTTTGTATTTGGATGATATTATTTTGACAGGTAATGATACCGATAGCATCAGTCAAGTCAAACATAAGATATGCAATGAATTCAAGATAAAAGACTTGGGACTCTTTAAATTATTCCTTGTTATTGAGGTTCTTCAGTCCAGGTATGGTGATATCTTATCATAGAGAAAATATGTTTTTGACTTGCTTAAATAAACAAGAATGATGGTGTATCGCTTTGCTAACACCCCTATGGATTCTCATTATTTACTAGTCATGTCACCCCTACATACGTGGGTGTCTTTTAACGTTATTCTTCCAAGAAAGTTTCATTATGATGCAAGTTAATCCCAACAATTTACACGAATTTGTTTTATTTTGATCTTTGGGTATCATATGAGATAAAAGTCAAAATCATTGAACACTAAGAAAAAAAGTTTATTAAGAGTTAAATTGTTAAACTTAACAAAAATAGATATTCAAATTAATATATATTAAAATAAAAAATATAGATAAAAATATATTATATAATATTTAATTACATAATCATAAATAAATATTATACTTATTTATATGATGTGATACCAGCTCAAACGACGTTCATACCCGGTTAACTTGAGTACCTTGTCATTTTCTTTGGTCAATGACTAGACATTTATAATACGTAATAAATTCTATTTTATATTTATGATAAATATTTAAATTTATATATATAAATTATTGTAGTATTTAATTATTTTGAAGTTGCTAAAAAAGGGGTTGTGAATCTTGGGCTATGCAACACCTTATTCATGGTTGTTAAAGAATTTAAAACCTTATTTTGATTTCCGAATATGTGATAGAAGAACAAAATAATTTTTATTTTTATATGTAAAAAATACGTATATATGTGAATACGTGATAGAAGACCAAAACAAATTTATAAAACTCACAAACATGACCAACAAATTTATAAAAATCACAATACGTATTGACAACAGACATGTTATTGCCGATGATTCAAGCCAAAGCTCCCAAGTTCCCAGCGGGCGAAAACGCGTTTCTGGGTCATTTGTGGAGTAGTCGTGTTGAGTGAAATAAAAGAGCTTTATCGCAACTTCAAATGTCTGAGTTTCATTCACCCAGGTCATGGCCATCATTAAGCCAACACCATGACCACGATCATCTAACGGAAAATGCCCCAAAAAATTATCTCCGCTCTCCGTTTTTCTTCCTCAACCTCCTCCAGCCACTCTTCCCTTTTTCGATTCATCTCCATCAAATACCTTTTTTTCTTTTCCCAAATTACATCATATAACAAGCTCTAAATGGGCCAAGTGGTTGGTTTTCCTTCTCTTTCTTTCGGGTTTTTCTGTTTCCGACGGTGTGGGTTTTTTCTAGTTCGACAATCTCTTGAGAAAAAACCTGCACCGGGAGTTCTGCAGTCTCGTTTTCTCGGGGAGCCTTGTTTTAATGAGGAAAACAGCTCAGAAGATTATAGGCATCACCTCCTATTCTTGTATTTTTTATTTTATTTTTAAAGGTTGGAAAGGGTTTCGTTTGGATAAATAGTGCTTTCTTGTTCTGAGGTGCCATACGCTTTAGCTGCTTTTGGTCTTCTGAATAGATTGTAGGGCACCTACGATCCTTCTATATTTTTATGTTTTTTTAAACTACTTTTAGTTTACCTTTGCATTTCATGGTTTCGTTTTGAGTCTATCAAAAGGTTTCTGTAGAAGAGCAATTTCGATCTTTAATGCCTCGAGGAACCTTTGATGCATCTATAAATTAATTGGATATATCGAATCCTCCTCCGTCGTCTATTGGGAAAACAATCTCCTTCTTCCCATTCGTCAATATCAGTTACGCGGGAGATGTTCGGCACCCATATGCGAGAAGTTTCTCATGACCTCCAAAGTCAGAGGCAATGTTGGAAGACAGCAACCAATCCAGAAGAACAAATTTTGTCGTTAAATTCCAAGACCTCTATGGGTTCACCGTGGAAGGAAACGTGGATGATGTGAATGTGATGAATGAGGTTAGGGAAAGGGTGAAGCAACAAGGAAGAATATGGTGGGCAATGGAAGCTAACAAAGGAGCGAACTGGTATCTGCAACCAGAGATATCTTCCATTTTTGAAGGCATTACTGTTTACTCCCTGAAATTTTCGGCTCTGGCAAACACGATTAAAAATACGATTGCTTTGAAGAAACTAATCAGGAAGGGAATTCCACCTCTTTTACGGCCAAAGGTGTGGCTTTCTGTTTCTGGGGCGGCCAAGAAGAGATCCACTGTTCCGGATAGTTATTTCCATGATCTGATTAATGCCGTCCAAGGGAAGGTCACACCTGCAACAAGACAGATAGATCATGTATGTAAGTTTGTCTTTTGATCTTCTTTTTAATTGTGTCGTTTCTGGTATTAGTAGTTTACTATATATGTTTTATTTTAATATTAAATTGACTCTTGGTGATCCTTTGGCCTTTGCTTCACAATTTGTGATGGTCTTTGAGGTTATTTTACAGTTTCATGACTTCTTTTCTCTGCTTGCTTTTTATGATTTTTAGTGGTGTTTTTTTTCTTCTGAATATGGTTTATCAATTGAATATACACTGATTGTCTTATGCAATCTAATCTAAAATTTTAATCTAAATCAACATTTTTGGAGCAATAACTAGTGCCACATCCTGGCTTTTCCGTCCTTTTTGTGATCGATGAATGTCTGTTGGTGGAAAGTAAAAAGATACATCCTTTACTTAATCAGAATAGGCAGCTTTCAATAATCTAATTGTGTATAAAGTATAAATGGAAAAAGTAACATGACTTTTTAAAAAAATTCTTTTTATTTTTTAATTGTGTATAACTTTGAAGTGGAAAAAGAAACACTAGTTTAGGTTCAAAAGCTCTATGTCAGCAGGAAATGAGATAAAAGGTGATCTTTTTCCTTTACTTGAATAGGTAAAGCTGATTCCTAGCAAAGATGGGACAAGGATTTGATGACTATATGATGATAATGCATCTGAAAACATATTTAGCTTCTGCATTTAGCTTAAATGAATAGTCATGATATTCTTTTTTCTAGTGTAATGTATAATTGTGGACTTTTATGAGCATGCTAAACTTTCTAGATGATATTTCTCCATAGCTCATTTAAGTCTTTGTTAAAAAATGCAGGATTTACCTCGCACATTCCCAGGTCATCCATGGTTCGACACTGAAGAAGGTCATGCATCTTTACGGCGTGTGCTTGTGTGTTACTCTTTTCGAGATTCTCATGTTGGGTATTGTCAGGTAAGGCAACCTTGTGTTTTTTTACTTTGGTTTAAGCCCTTCTTACAACCGATATGGTGATGGTTTTAACTGTTACTTTATTGCTTAGGGTTTAAATTATGTGGCAGCACTGCTTTTGTTAGTAATGAAGACAGACGAAGATGCATTTTGGATGCTTGCGGTCCTTCTGGAAAATGTATTAGTAAATGATTGTTACACTGACAACTTGTCGGGATGCCATGTTGAACAAAGGGTCTTCAAAGACATGCTTGCTAAAAAATGTCCAAGGTATGTTCATTAATTATCTACTTTTTTGGATTATTGAATGACAAGCTGATGAAATTAAACTTCTCTTGTATTTTTTTATACTCATTCTCTGCTAACAAATTGCAGGATAGCTGCTCACCTGGAAACTATGGGTTTTGATGTCTCGCTTGTGGCCACAGAATGGTTTTTATGCCTCTTCTCTAAGAGCTTGCCTTCTGAGGTAGATTTAAAGCATTGGTGTTTGTTTATTGTTTTGTGCACCTCGGTTTAGGTAAAAAAAAAAAAAGGTTTGTTTTATAGAAATGAGTGAAGCAACAAAATAATTTGGTTAAAACTGTTGAAAACCTCACAAGCATGGAATTTGTATTTTCTGGCTTCTTCATATTTTTCTTCTATTGGTTGATTTAAGTTGTTTACAAAATCTTTATACTGAGCAGGCCATTTGTCATTGGGGCTATTGTCTGTCTTAAGCTTCCCTTGTCTCGAAAACCAGAAAGGAGGATTGTCTCTTGGTTCTCAGTTGACTGATATTGTTCAATTGAATAAAAGATATCACCTATGCTGCTGACCATTTTCAAAGATTTTTGGTAAAACCTCCAATTTTGTTGCACATTTGTCAAGAAATAGTTGTTTATAATTGGTCCCTATTTTCAAACCAGAATTTTTAATACTATAATTGGGTGCACATGTAGATTATGCCTGGTCTGACCCGGCTACAAGATTGACTTCTTTCCGTTAATAAAATCAAATTCTGGGATCACCTAACTGCTTTTTATTTCACTGTTTTCATGAAAAAAGTAGCATAGAATGATACATAAAGATACATGCAAACAGCTACCTGGGCTTACCAAATAGGATAACTTCGTGTGAGTTTCTGGGTTCTAAATATCTTCTCCTTCCGAGACCATTTGCAGACAACCATGCGGGTTTGGGATGTCCTTTTCAATGAAGGGGCACAAGTTTTATTTCAAATAGCATTGGCAATATTCAAGGTATACGATATTTGCAATCTTTTTAGTTGTTCTATTTTTGAAGAAAATATGTAGCTTGTCAGAGCAAAATTGTGAATTGCTTCTAATTTTTTTCATCTGACTATCAATCAAAATCTGCAGAGAAAGGAAGAGGAGTTGCTAGCTACCCTTCAGATAGGAGACGTCATCAGTATCCTGCAAAATGCCACCCACCATCTGTTTGATCCTGACGAACTGTTGGCAGTAAGTCAAATTCATTAAGTACTTTTGATAATTGAAAATTTTTACTTGCCAAATGATTAACACTTGATAATGTAAGATTAATGTGAGTGTTATTTTACAGAGTTTGTTAAACTAATGCAACTTTCCCATTTATCTGACTTAGAACAGGCTGTTAATACTAACTGGAGAAGTCATTGTTATTATCTTGTGACATGTACAAAATCTAGGAACCTCGTTATTGATGGTAAGGGGGGTTCTGTAAACTGTGTGCCAAACTTTTCTGTTGTTGTCCAACTGATAATTCCAGGAAAGAAATCTCATGCAAAGAAACAAGGAGTTCCATTTTATATGTAATTCCAAGAAACCAATTTGATCTTACATACACAATGTTAATAAAATTTTCATTTTTTGTTGAATAATATCCAGTTATCGATTGTTCTGATTGTTTCTGTTGGACAATCACTGGAGTTTACTAGACATGCAACTTAGATCTTTCTGTTTTTTGAGGGTGAGTTTTAACAGTTTCCTCTGATTTTATGCAAAGAAACAAGGAGTTCCATTTTATATGTAATTCCAAGAAACCAATGTGATCTTACATACACAATGTTAATAAAAACTTTCATTTTTTGTTGAATAATATCCAGTTATCGATTGTTCTGATTGTTTCTGTTGGACAATCACTGGAGTTTACTAGACATGCAACTTAGATCTTTCTGTTTTTTGAGGGTGAGTTTTAACAGTTTCCTCTGATTTTATTCAAGTGTTGATGTTTCCAGTCCTCGGAGATAAAACTACTGATGATATCCAAGATGTGTTAGTTTACTGTTGAGGTGGTTGAGAACTGCTAAAATTCACATATACCCATTCCCCCGAGTTTGCATAATCTTTAACATGAAAGACTTGGAAAGAGACTTACTGGTCACTTCTTTGCTTACTTGCAGGTGGCTTTTGATAAAATCGGTTCAATCAATGCTATTGCAAAGCAAAGGAAAAAGCAGGAACCTGCTGTAATGGCTGAACTAGATCAAAGATTACGACGCCTCAACTCCTTGAAGTTAGAGGAGAAATGACCAGTTTTGGAGATCAGATTTCTACTGTATATTGGTATTTCGTTTTGTAGTCATCATGGGTACATAAATTTTGATTCTAATATGTAAACATACTGTTTTTTTTGTTTTGTTTTTGCGCAGGCCACATGAAAGCCACGTTTCTGCTGTAACAGACTTGGCTGAAGTGCACTATAAATGTACATTATATTCAAAAGAGCTTGACATTGCAACTCTGGCTTACATTACTTCCTCCCAAAAAAACAGAGGCTGCGTTCTGAGGAATGAGAGTCAGGAGTAATCAGATAGGATACAGTGGGAATCCTTGGGAAGGTACACGAAGTTCCCAATGTTACAGGTAGTAGGAAACAAAAGTGGGACATGAAACAGAAACTTGAAATGGATAATGGAAAAAGGAAAAAGCTTGACAAAGAAATACAATAAGAATTTAATATGGAATTTTAGGGAATGTCAGCTGCCAGTTTTACCAGATTTACTGTTGCATCCATCCAAATATAATAAGATTTGGAGTAGAATTTCTTACACAATGATTTGAGTAAGCTTAGTTGCTTACATTGTTTTCCAAAATGTAATTCTATCTTGTTTGATTGCACAATTACTCATCCCTATTAGCAATTATAACGACATGATTAACGAAGAGGAAAATACAAGAACGAAGAAGACAAATGGTTTTACGTGGTTCGGCAGTATGCCTACATCCGTCGGAGCGATGACACAAAAATTTCACTATTTTCGAATAGGGTTACATATGTGTATTTTATACTAACTCTAGATGTATAAAATATAAAATACATAAATACCCCCTATACAAAAACAATCCCCCCGCCGACCTCACCGTGAAACCTCACATCTATGTGTTTAGTCCTCGTGTATGAAGTACCTGGTTCTTTGCCAAATAAATGGCACTCTAACTGTCACAATGCAATTGAACTCCACCTTGCTGGACACCCAGCTCCTCGATATGTATGCCACAAAGCCTTCTTGGTAGCCTCAGTTATAACCATATACTCTAACTCGATAGTAGATAGTGCAACTATAGACTGTACTTTGGACCTCCAACAAATAAGTCCTGCAACAAGAGTAAATACATAACCTATGGTAGACCTCCTGTCATCTAAGTCCCCTGCATAGCTTGCATCTACATATCCCACAACTGAAGGGTCATTTTGTTGTCTACTAACCATGATGTCATAGTCTATAGTACCCCTTAAGTATATGAAAATCCACTTGACTGCATCCCAATGTTGGCTACTCGGATTTGAAAGAAACTTGTTAACCACGCTGATAACTTGTGCTAAATCTAGTCTTGTACAAACCATAGCATACATCAAACATCCCACTGCACTGGTATTGAGACCTTTGAGATGTCATGAACTTCATCCTTTGTCTTCGGGTACTTAGCGGTAGACAATCTGAAATGATTCACCAAAGGTGTACTTACTAGTTTTGCATTACCCATGCTGAATTTCTCCAACACTTTCTCAACATAGCTATGCTGAGATAACCATAATCTCCTGGAAGATCTGTTCTTACGAATCTCAATCCCAAGAATCTTCTTGGCTGCACCCAAATCCTTCATATCAAATTCTCTATTCAACAAAGTCTTTAACTTGCTGACTTCACTCATACTTTTTGTAGCAATCAACATATCATTCACATAAAGTAATAGAAAAATAAAGGGGTCATCATCAAGGTTTTTCACATAAACACAACAATCACACTCACACCTTTTGTAGCCAATGCGGATCATGTAAGAGTCAAATTGCTTGTACCACTGCCTCAGAGACTGCTTCAGCCCATAAAGTATTTTTTCAAATTACAGACCAAATGTTCTTATCCAGGGTGACTGAACCCTGCTGGCTGCACCATGTAAATATGTTCCTCCAAGTCACCATGAAGGAAAACTGTCTTTACATCCACCTGTTCCAATTGCATGTCTGAATGTGCTACTAACGCCAACACTGCCCTGATGGAGGTGTGTCTGACCATAGGAGAGAAGACCTCATCATAAACCCCTTTCCTTTGTGAGTAACCCTTTGCTACTAAACAAGCCTTGAATTTTCCCCCTTCTTTTCTGATACTACTTCCCCCTTCTTTGCACCCTATCACTTTCTTCCTCTCGGGAAGCTCCACCAACTCCCATGTCTGGTTTTTATGTAGAGACTCCATCTTCTCCACCATAATACCCATCCATTTACTCCTCTCTTGGCTTTGTATTGCCTCCTAAAAAGTAGTAGAATCCCCACTACTAGTAATAAATGCATAATAAACCAAATCTTCAAAATCATACCTGGTAGGTGGCTTTATATTGCGTTTGGGCCTGTTTGTGGCTACATTGTGATGTTGCTGATCACCTGAACTAGAAATCTCTGCATGCTAAACATCCTCTTCTCGACCATAGTTCTCTAGCTCCACCTACACCACATGCTCATTGGTGCTGCAATTTTTTGGCACCTATTTCTCTTCTTCCTGAGTACGCTACATGGATTTTTCATAAAAAAAACCACATCTCTACTGATCACCATCTTATTTGCCTTTGGATCCCAGAGCTTGAAGCCTTTCACCCCTTTCTGATAGCCCAGAAAGATACACTATCTAAATGTCGCATCAAACTTTGACCTCTCCTCACTAGAAATATGTACATAGGCTGGACATCCAAACGCTCTCAAGCCAGAGTAGTCTACCTCACTGCCTATCCACACCTCCTCTAATATTTTTCCATCTAGTGCTGCTCTAGGGGATCTATTAATCAAGAAACATGCTATATTCATTGCTTCTGCCCAGAAGTTCTTTGTAAGCCCTGCATTAAACCTGAGACATCAAGCTCTTTCAGCTATTATTTTGTTCATCCTTTCCACCACACTGTTCTGTTGTGGTGTCTTGCGTATTGTGAAGTCTCTTAATCCCATGTTGCTCACACAACCCCTTGAACTTTGAATCTGTGCACTCAGTACCATTGTCTGACCCGAGGCATTTAATCTTCCTCCCTGTCTGGTTTTCTACTTCAGCTTTCCACAACTTGAACTTGGCAAACGTTTTTGACTTGTGTTGTATGAAGTACACCTAAACCTTTCGTGAGTAGTCATCAATAAAGGTCATAAAATACATGTGTCCTCCTCGCGATGCCACTCTTACTGGCCCTCAAACATCTAAATGAACATAGTTAAGAATCCTCTCTGTCTTGTGTGTGGCTGCCTTGAATTGCACCTTTTTCTGTTTCCCAAGAACACAAAACTTGCAAAAATCAAGCTTGCATGTTTTGACACCGTTCAATAGATTTCTCTTATGAAGCTCCATCATCCCACACACACTCATATAACCTAATCGCATATGCCACAAGACTGTACAATCAGTCTCAGACTCTATAGCTGCAACTCCACCTACAACTGTGGTACCTTGCATGATATAAATATTTTCAAATAGTTTCTACCCCTTCATCCCTTTTAAGACACCTTTACTCAGTTTCATTATTCCACTTGCAAACTTTTAACTATACCCATTACAATCTAAAGTGTCCAATGAAATCAAATTCTTTCTAAGATCCGATATATGTCTAACATCACATAACGTTCTAACCACACCATCAAACAACTTTTAATTTTTGTACTCCCTATTCCAACAACTTTGCATGAAACATCATTAACCATAAGAACAAAACCAGAGTTTAATAACTTGTAGGTGTGAAACCAACCTTTATTTGGTGTCATGTGATAAGAGCATGCTGAATCCAGAATCCAAGAATCTCTAAGATGATCTTAATTGGATGAAAAAAAAATATATCCCCATCACCACTCCCTGAGTCTTCTTCTTCCACTATATTCGCAGACTTTGATGGACCCTCTATGTTCTCGGCATTCACTTTCTTTTTCTTTGGACAATCCCGTTTTATGTGCCCCTTTTTTCCTGCGCTTAAAACACATGATGTCCTTCTTCTTCCTGGATTTAGACTGAGATTTTTTGTTACTCAATCCACTCTGAGACTTGTTTCTTCCACGTTCCTAGTTACCCTTCACCAAAATTCCTTCACCTTGTGAAGTCTCATCATTGGTTTTTTTCCTCTAATGGAAGCCTAATAGAGCACTTGTGATATCCTCCAATTCAAGAGTTTCTTTTCCCCACATCAGATTCGTAACCAAATTTTCGTACGTAAGAGAATTCGGTAGGGAATTCAATAGTATTAACGCCTTGTCTTTGTCTTCAAACTTCACTTCAACCCACCTCAAATGATTAATGAGTTTATTGAAAATGTTGATATGCTGCCTCAGATCCGATCCCTTTGACATCTTCAGATCATATATTTTCTGTTTAAGATAGAGCTTGTTTGTCAACGACTTAGACGTATACCGACTTTCTAGTTTCAACCAAACTTTCGTCAGTGATTTCTCATCCATGAAGTGATACATCACATCATCAGCCAGACAAATCCTAATAGTTGCCACAACCTTCGCTTCCATTTCTTTCCAATCCATGTCATCCATTCCCACTAGTTGTTTTCTGTATAGCGCCTTCAACATGTTCTGCTGCACTAACAGGTCCTTCACCCTCCTCTGCCATAATCCAAAATTTCCAGTTTCGTCAAACTTCGTCATGTCAAATTTTGCAAAAGAAACCCCAGTCATCATAGCCTAACTTGGTCTTTCCTTGCGAAAAAACCCGGATTTTGAGCGTAGTGTGTGCACAAAGAAACCTTGGCGTTTGCACAGGAAAAAAAAAACCTCGTCAGGTGTGCACAGAATGTGCCTGACCTCAACGGATGCGTCTGTAGACCTCGATGAGTGCATTTGTAGACCTCGATGAGTGCGCTTGCATTAGATGTCAGGTTTTTTAAAAAATAATTCCTCTTCGAATAAAATCTCGGGCTTTATTCTTTGGCGATTTCTCATAGCAACGGGAGAAACTGGGAGGCCGACGATGTCGTCATCATCGGCGATGTGTCGTCGATAGAGAAAAGGTCTCTGACGGCAAGGTCATTATCCAAGTTCATCATTTCCAGTCCGGCGTTCCACGAATTAGAATGGAATGTCGAAGCAGAAGCAGAAGAAGGAATGGAGCTCTGGGTCTTGTCGTCAAAAAATTTCTTTTCACCTACCATGCAACCTCCTTTGTTTCCAGAAATAGAAACTCCTTCAATACTCGGCAGCAAAACGACGATTTTTCTGGAACAACGATGTCAGGATGGATAAGTTCTTATACCATTTTGTTGTGGAAGGACACTATTTTTTGAGCTATAATGACATGATTAATGAAGAAGAAAATACAAGAACGAAGAAGATAAAAAGTTTTATGTGGTTCGGCAGTATGCCTACATCCACCGGAGCGACGATGCAAAAATTTCACTATTTTCAAATAGGGTTACATATGTGTATTTGATATTAACCCTAGACGTACAGATTATAAAATACATAAATACCCCTGCACAAAAAATATCTCTCCCACTCCCCCCCCTCCTCAAACTTAGTGTGTAAGCCATACGCTTCAACAACCTCCCTATGAAGAAGCTCCTTTGATAGTGCATGTAAATTAATATGAATCATTTGACTCTCCAACTTTAAGTGAGTTTCCCTCAATTACAACCACTGCCATTCCATTCACTACCACCCAATCACCCATAGATGACCCACCCACTTTATATGTTGTTCTCCAAGACTTTGATGTTCATGTCATTTCACTAATATACACAGTGAATTCACTATGAGATGCAAACACCTTTGAAGTGGATTAATAAGATTGTGAACCACTCTAAAAATTAGTGTGTTTCTTGTGTGGTGTTTAATTATTCATTGTGTATTTTGCATTTTGACTTGCAGATGCATCATCTCATTAACATAGAATCACATAAGGTTTGATGTAAAAAATTTAAATTTTAAAATAAAATTAACAATCCTATCCACCCCTTTCTGGCTTTGCTCCTCATGGTACCTAACAAGTTCTATTATAGTGAGCGTACTTTGATAGACCGATTTATGAGTTAAGTACTGATCCTGAGAGAAACCTAAGATAGACCTCCAACCCACTTAGTGAATTTCATAGATGATGGCAGCTTGTGGTTGTATTTTGTTTCTAGAGGGTAATGATTCATTTGTATTCCCAGTCTTTGATGGGGAACATTTTGAGTTTTGGAAGTATAGAATGAAATTTTCACCAAGTCCGTAAGCATTTACTTCTTGGAGTCCATTTGTTATATACCATTTATCCCTTTCAAAAATGAAAAAAGGTATGATGGTTCCCAAACCGGTTAGTGGATTTGATCACTTGGACATTGTCAAGATCGATCTTGATGTCAAGGCTATGAAACTCCTTTTTAGTCCCTTAAGCAATGGGATGATTCATTTGATGAACTTTGGTCCTCGTCATTGTAGAAAACGATTTTTGAGAGAGAAGAGGCTAAAAGGAAAATTTAACCTTGGATTTGATAGGAAGTTGCTAAAAAATTAGAATGGAAGGAAGTATTAGGGCTCAAAACTTTAAGAAATAGTTGGAATAGGGTTTTAGAATGATTTGGAGTGAAGAGATTAGGTTCAAAATCATTTGTATCCCTTCAACTTCTTAGTCACTATTGAATTTATGAAAAAGAGAAATACTTTATTGACTTCATTAACTTATCATAATCAGAGTATATGAACCTCTATATATAATAGAGGAAGGTAGTAGAGTCTAATTATAATGAAACTACATTTGTCCCAATTACACCAAACTCTAACACTTAAGGATAAACCTTAGCATAATTAAATAACTCAATATAATAGAAGACAACATAACTCAAACTAGAACTCTTCTATGAGGACGTGACAATAAGATAAAGATGCCAGCTCGTGGTTATCTTTGTGAGTCCTTCTTGATCTTGCAACCAGCTTGTGGTTGTCTTTGGGAGTCCTTGATCTTCCAACTTATGTAATAAGGATGTCAGCTCGTGGTAATCATGATGGTTCCTACTTATGTCTTTGGGCCCATATTGTGGGCCTTCCTTGGTCGTGTGGCCCATCTTATAATACTCTTAGATATGTGGGCCTTCCTTGGTCGTGTGACCCATCTTATAATACTCTTAGATATATGGGCCTTCCTTGGTTGTGTGGGTTTGGGCCCTATCTTCCAACACTCCCCCTCAAGCTGGGGGGTGAGAGACATCATGAACTCCTAGCTTTCTATAAATGATATATATAATCTTTTTTATATAGAGGTAGTCCTCCCATCTTCCAAAACACTCCCCCTCACACTGGTGCTCTCTTCCATGAGGCCCAACTGGCCAATTCAGGGGGGGTATAACATAGATGTAATAATAAGTTCCTCCATCATGGTGTCCCAACCATTGACATTTGATATTTTTAATGGGGTATTAAGTTCCTCCATCATGGAATCCCAACCGTTGACATTTTTGATATTTTGTCTGGGTATTAAGTTCCTCCGTCATAGAATCCCAACCATTGACATTTGATATTTTTGACGGGGTATTAAGTTCCTCCGTCATGGAATCCCAACTATTGACAATTTTTATATTTTTGATGGGGATAAATAAATAATGGTATGAGAAAGGATACCGTGGCCACCTCTTCTTCAATAATAATGTCTCATCCAAAGAGACACAATAGGTACAACAAAAATATAATACGAGCATCTTCCAACATATATAACAGGAACAAAAATAATAAACCTTGTAGAAGGACCCATGAAATAATCATAATCCGATATATATATTTCTTCTTAGATGAAAAAATTGTGCTCCCCCTTTCTTGAATATTTTGGTCACATAAAACTTATCCACAACATATAAAATACCTCTTTCTTGTACTTCTTGTACTTCTCCCCCTCAAGCTGGGAGGTAACAGTAGTGATCCCAACTTGAACCAAATATCATAGATGTAGTAATAAACCTAAATAACATAGATGTATAAATAAGCCCTCAAACCAGGGAGAAGTGAATATTTTCCTGATATAGCAACTCAAAAAGTGACTCAAAAAAATGGGCTTAAATTCGGATTTTTCAATGCAACAAAATACCAACATGACCTTTAATTCTTCCAATGTGAATATATATTTAAATATAGATTAGATTGACATGAATTTTTTTCCTTTTGAACTAGACTTAAATAACTTTTATCCAAGTATAATTTCTCTTCATAAAAAAACATCTAGAATATGGAGAAGTGTAGCACATACATCATCAAAAGTCGGAACAGCGGAAGAGCTAAGAAGGTGAGTCTTAACAACTTCAAGATGCGGTTTAATGTTAGCAAGGTATATGGCAGTCATCAAGGCCTTTTTCTGTTTATCTTGGACAAAGATATCTGTAGAGGTTGGCTGGACAAGTTTCCATTCTTTAAGAAAGCCTCAAAAGTGGGCCAAATATTCATGTATATTGTCTCATTGTTTGGTGGTAAGCATCCGTAGTAAAATATTATATGGCCTTTGTAAGTTGTCGGAGCTTGAATACAACTTGGCGCATATATCCCAAATTTGTTTAGTCGTTTCTAGGTGAATGACATTATTGGAGACATGTTCTTCCATACTATTTATAAGCCAACTAAGAACCAATATATCCTCTAACCATTTGGTATAGAATATATCACCTTCATCAATATGTGGTCCACGATTGGTGAGATGACAAACTAGGTCCTTTGTGATAAGAAATTGATGAATCGATGTGAACCAGTTCATAAAATTTGATACCTCCCATAAGGGTACAATGGTGATTTTGAGTATGTCACTCTTGTGATTCATATTATCATCAGCCATAGTGGGCAAATCAAGTAATAGTTCTCCTATCAAGTAATCAAAATATGACCAAGTGGAAGGCTTTAACCAACATGGTTAATGGAGATGCTTAGCATAAAAATAAAGTAATTAATTTTAATGGATAATGACTCACAAAAGCCTCAACATCATCCTTCTTTATTCTGAAATCTTGTTCCCATAGATTTATAAAAAAATCTAATATGCATTGGTCTCGGTCAAAGTATTATGCAAACCGACAAAAAATTGCCTTGATAATCTCTTCTAATCAAAGAGAATCCAAGATGCACATATTCTAATAATTTCATAAGATGAAAACATGCACAAAGAAATCTCTAAATCACCTCTTAATACCCAAAACCTGTAGCATAAAATTAATAATATCAGAAATAAATAATTATCTCATGAGCTTCAATCTTGCTTCATAAGGAGACTTCTATGAGCAGCTTTTAATCACATCTTCATAGAGCATAATGGGGATCATAAATTGGTAGCTCTCATACCATATTTAATTTATGAAAAAGAGAAATACTTCATTGACTTCATTAACTTATCATAATCAGAGTACATGGACCTCTATTTATAATAGAGGAAGGTAGTAGAGTTCAATTACAATAAAACTACATTTGTCCCAATTACACCCAAACTCTAATACTTAAGGATAAGCCTTAGCATAATTAAATAACTTAATATAATAGAAGACAACATAACTCAAACTAGAACTCTTCTATGAGGAGTGACCATAAGATAAAGATTCCAGCTCGTGGTTATCTTTGTGAGTCCTTCTTGATCTTCCAACTAGCTTGTGGTTATCTTTGGGAGTCCTTCTTGATCTTCCAACTCATGTGATAAGGATGCTAGCTCGTGGTAATCATGGTGGGTCCTACTTCTAATGTGCTTGGGCCCATCTTGTGGGCCTTCCTTGGTCGTGTGGCCCATATTATAATACTCTTAGATATGTGGGCCTTCCTTGGTCGTGTGGGTTTGGGCCCTATCTTCCAACAGTCACCACCATGAATGATTGATCATTTTGTGTTGATTAATTGATCAATAGTTCTAGTTGATCGATCAACCAATAGGCATTAATCAATCAATGAACTAGTAAGAGTTACAATAATGTAATCTTTTGATTTTCATTTCACTCTTTTGGTACTACAAAAGGTGGGATGTCTTCATTATGCTAAAAAAATTTCAGCCTAAGTGAATCATTGTGGGTGGTTCATGAGCTCTCCTTGAAGCTTAAAGAAACAATCAAATCTTAATGGTTTTGTAAAGATGTATGTAAATTGATTTTTCAGTGGGAACAAACTCAATTTTGATAACCATGGTTTAAACCAACTCTCTGTAGAGGTGATATCTAATCTTTGTATTTTGATCGAGAGTGGTAAAACCGGGTTCTTACTTACACTTATGACACTCATGTTGTCACAATAGACTGGAATTTCTTTTTGCTCTACACTGTATTTGTCTAGTTTTTGTTTCATCCAAAAAAGTTTAGCACAACAACTTCCAAATGCTATGAATTCACTTTCGTTAGTGGATAGTGCAACTGTGAGTTGTTTCTTGGAAAACCAAGACACAAATATATTTCCAAGTAATTGGGAACTACTACTGGTACTCTTTCTGCCAATTTTGCAATCGGTAAAATCAACATCTGAGTAAGCTACTAGATCAATGGTTGAAGAGTTTGAGTACCAAAGACCTAAGTTTGGTATCCCAAGTAGATAATATAAAATTCGTTTCACTGCAACTAAGTGAGAATCTCTAGGATTGGATTGAAATCTAGCACATAGGCATACCGAGAATAATATATTCGGTCTACTCATGGAAAGGTATAGTAAGGATCTTATCATGCTTCTATACAATTTTTTATCTATGATCCTACTAGAGTTGTCCGACTCAAGTTTGAAGGACAAACTCATGGGTGTGTTGATTGACTTTTGGATTTTCAATTTTGAATCTCTTAAGCAATACCTTAGTGTAGTGGGATTGATTTATAAATGTGCCATTTTTGGTTTGCATTACTTGAAGTCCAAGGAACAATATGAGTTCACCCATTAAACTTATTTCAAACTCATTCTTCATTACACTAGAAAATTGTTGACAATAAAAGGGAGGGGGGGGGGGGGGGGGGGGGGGGGGGGGGGGGGGGGGGGGGGTGTTTAGAACCAAATCTGATATCATCTCCATAGATTTGAACGGTAATCAAGTTTTGATCATGGTTCTGTTACGGTCCCGAATCTGACACAAGGATTCTTTGGGAGGATCTGGGGTTTGCCTTGGGTTACGGGTCTTCCAGGCATTACCGTAGGGATAGTAGGAAGACATGGAGAACAAAAACGAACGATCAAGCCAAAGGGAAGCTTGATACCCTAGAGCTCGTTGAGGAGAACTCTAAGCCTCTTTACGCTAGATTTAATCTAATTCTTAATACTTTAATGCTTCTGTTTCTCATTACTCTTACCCCTTAAATAGGGTTCACCCGGTTAGGGTTCACAATAAAATATTCTAAAAATACCCCTATAAATAAAATATTCCAAAAATACCCCTATAAATAAAATAATCCAAAAATACCCCTATGACCTAAAACTGAAATAAAATAAAGTAAATTAAATAAAAAAACTAAAATAATAATGTTATTGCATGCCTAACATTTAATGTTATTGCGTGCATAACATTATACCCCCTGGAAGACGAGCTTGTCCTCAAGCTCGGAAGTAGTGTCTGCGCAAGTGTCTATCGCGGTATTTGGAGAGCCTCAAACCAGCTAAAGATTTATTTATTTATTTTTTCCCGAGTTGGCCTGAGTTGACCCGGTTCTGGAAGCCTGGTCCTGCGCGTGAGTCATCTTCCTGCGCTGATCAAATTTTCCTAACTTAGGAAAATTCGAATCGGGAGTCATCTTCCTCCTTCGGCGGAAATTTTGCCGACGGTTCTTCTAGGGAAATCGGAAATCTTCCTCATCCTCATGCCGATCCCGAACAGAGCGGCCGTCGGACATTGCGGGAACCTCGGCTCCTTCCCTCACGGCGAAGCCTCCAAGGGGTGTTCTTCACCGCCAGAGCAGCAGGAGACTCCGTCGGCGAAATTTCCGCATTGTGCGGTGCCGGGGGGGTTAGAACCAAATCTGATATCATCCACATAGATTTGAACGGTAATCAAGTTTTGATCATGGTTCTGTTACGGTCCCGGATCTGACACAAGGATTCTTTGGGAGGATCTGGGGTCTGCCTTGGGTTACGGGTCTTCCAGGCATTACCGTAGGGATAGTAGGAAGACATGGAGAACAAAAACGAACGATCAAGCCAAAGGGAAGCTTGATATCCTAGAGCTCGTTGAGGAGAACTCTAAGCCTCTTTACGGTAGATTTAATCTAATTCTTAATACTTTAATGCTTCTGTTTCTCATTACTCTTACCCCTTAAATAGGGTTCACCCGGTTAGGGTTTACAATAAAATATTCTAAAAATACCCCTATAAATAAAATATTCCAAAAATACCCCTATAAATAAAATAATCCAAAAATACCCCTATGACCTAAAACTGAAATAAAATAAAGTAAATTAAATAAAACAACTAAAATAATAATGTTATTGCATGCCTAACATTTAATGTTATTCCGTGCATAACATTATACCCCCTTGGAAGACGAGCTTGTCCTCAAGTTCGGAAGTAGTGTCTGCGCAAGTGTCTATCGCGGTATTTGGAGAGCCTCAAGCCAGCTAAAGATTTATTTATTTATTTTTTCCCGAGTTGGCCTGAGTTGACCCGGTTCTGGAAGCCTGGTCCTGCGCGCGAGTCATCTTCCTGCGCTGATCAAATTTTCCTAACTTAGGAAAATTCGAATCGGGAGTCATCTTCCTCCTTCGGCGGAAATTTCGCCGACGGTTCTTCTAGTGAAATCGGAAATCTTCCTCATCCTCATGCCGATCCTGAACAGAGCCGCCGTCGGACATTGCGGGAACCTCGGCTCCTTCCCTCATGGCAAATTTCCAAACGACGAAGCCTCCAAGGGCTGTTCTTCACTGCCAGAGCAGCAGGAGACTCCGTCGGCGAAATTTCCGCATTGTGCGGTGCCGGGGGGGGTGTTAGAACCAAATCTGATATCATCCATATAGATTTGAACGGTAATCAAGTTTTGATCATGGTTCTGCTACGGTCCCGGATCTGACACAAGGATTCTTTGGGAGGATCTGGGGTCTGCCTTGGGTTACGGGTCTTCCAGGCATTACCGTAGGGATAGTAGGAAGACATGGAGAGCAAAAACGAACGATCAAGCCAAAGGGAAGCTTGATACCCTAGAGCTCGTTGAGGAGAACTCTAAGCCTCTTTACGCTAGATTTAATCTAATTCTTAATACTTTAATGCTTCTGTTTCTCATTACTCTTACCCTTAAATAGGGTTTACAATAAAATAATTTAAAAATTCCCCTATAAATAAAATATTCCAAAAATACCCCTATGACCTAAAACTGAAATAAAATAAAGTAAATTAAATAAAACAACTAAAATAATAATGTTATTGCATGCCTAACATTTAATGTTATTGCGTGAATAACATTATACCCCCCTGGAAGACGAGCTTGTCCTCAAGATCGGAAGTAGTGTCTGCGCAAGTGTCTATCGCAGTATTTGGAGAGCCTCAAGCCAGCTAAAGATTTATTTATTTATTTATTCCCGAGTTGGCCTGAGTTGACCCGGTTCTGGAAGCTTGGTCCTGTGCGCAATTCATCTTCCTGCGCTGATCAAATTTTCCTATCTTAGGAAAAGTCGAATCGGGAGTCATCTTCCTCCTTCGGCGGAAATTTCGCCGACGGTTCTTCTGGGGAAATCGGAAATCTTCCTCATCCTCATGCCGGTCCCGAACAGAGCGGCCGTCGGACATTGCGGAAACCTCGGCTCCTTCCCTCATGGCACCAATAAAGGCGGGCGACGGTTGTATGCCATCCTCACGGCACCGTACAATGCGGAAATTTCGCCGACGAAGTCTCCTGCTGCTCTGGCGGTGAAGAACAACCCTTGGAGGTTTCGCCGCTTGGAAATTTACCGAGACAGAGTGCTCTCCGAAACACATCCCGATCGGAAGAAGCACCGGAAATATTACCTTCTCGTGTTTGGCAAGGTGTTTTGCTTGCTGAGCCTTGTTGGTGTGAATTCGGATTTGAGGTCTCACCCAATTTGTCCAACGCCGACGAGGTGTTAGCAGAAAACCCCTCTGATTTTGGATTTCTCGGGTCCCTGCGGTCAAATTTTGGAAATTTGGAGTCCAATTTCTGATTTGTGTCCCCAATTTTAGATTTCGCCGCCGCTGGAGAGACAGGGGGCACTCTGATTTCTTGTGTCTCCTGCCCTTCCAAGACATCTCGAGCGACTTCAGCAGCGAGTTTCTCTCTCGCAGCAAACTCATCTCCCCCTCCATTTTGTGCCGGCGTTGTGTTCCTTCCACTTGTTAAACTTGTTATGTTGTCCATCCTCCCATTCAACCTCTCTATATCGAGATTAAATTTAGAGAACCTTTCGAACATCTCATCAAATTTTTTGTCATTCTTTGCCTGACATCTGAGGATCAACTCCAGTAATTCACTTTTGCTGATTTTCGTCGGAGAACCCTGCTATGATATTAATGTGTTCCCGCTCTGATACCAGTTTTACGGTCCCGGATCTGACACAAGGATTCTTTGGGAGGATCTGGGGTCTGCCTCGGGTTACAGGTCTTCCAAGCATTACCGTAGGGATAGTAGGAAGACATGGAGAACAAAAACGAACGATCAAGCCAAAGGGAAGCTTGATACCCTAGAAGTCATTGAGGAGAACTCTAAGCCTCTTTACGCTCGATTTAACCTAATTCTTAATACTTTAATGCTTCTACTTCTCATTACTCTTACCTCTTAAATAGGGTTCACCCGGTTAGGGTTTACAATAAAATATTCTAAAAATACCCTTACAAATAAAATATTCCAAAAATACCCTATAAATAAAATATTCCAAAAATATCCCTATGACCTAAAACTGAAATAAAATAAAGTAAATTAAAAAAAACAACTAAAATAATAATTTTATTGCATGCCTAACATTTAATGTTATTGCGTGCATAACAGGTTCTTAGTGACTTGTGCCTTATCTATGTGTCCCCTCTTATAGCCATTCTTCTCTAAGAATTCGCTTAGTCATGAGCTCTAAAAGCTCGCTTCAAACTTCACAAATTTTTATGCAATTTGCACATATGGTTTGGAAATATCAATATGTCTTTGAGTAGTAAAAGATTAACGAATCTAACCTTATACTCATAGAATGAGATTGGTTGAGATTCAATGGAGGGTCTCATCAATCTAAGCACCTTAATATGATTAACAATTTTTAAATTGGTCTAATTTAGATGATAAGATTTATCAGTAACTCATAGATCCACATGCTTTGTGAAGATTGATTTTATTTATCTATGCTATTTGCAGTTAAGATTTTCACAACTCTAGAAAGGGTGAATATCAAAATCTGATTTAGCATAAGTTGGCAAATTTGAATTGCATTGAGAAAATTTACAAAAAAAAAACTCTTTAAGCTATCGTAGCCAACTAAATGAGAATTACTTATGTCTAGGTTTCTATTGAGGCATAAGAATCAAATATATGAATCATGCATAGAATCAACTTTTCAAGTTAAAAATGATTCATAGCCATGAGATGAGATTCTCAATATCTTGATAGAGATCCAAAAACATAAGTACATTAATTCCATAGTAAGGCTACCTAAGTAGTAATACCTAATATGCATTTACTCAAATATTGTGCTTTTTAACTCACCCAGCTCATTAGCTCTTATGGTATAAGTAAGGCTAATGGCAATATGAACCTGATTTGCCTAAACCAAGAGATTTTCAATATGCTTTTTAGGCAAAAAGGCATCCAATATAGCCAATCATCCAAAATATGATGATAAATCCAATTTTGGGCTATACGGGATTTAATGGCTATTGGACCTAAAGGTTTTTCCGATTATCTTCTAATCAAGTTCTAATCCATTCTTATCACATTAGGCACTATTAATTTGAATGGAAGCACATAATTTGACTTTCATTTCTCCAAAAAAATAATCTTTCCCTTAATTTGCAACTAATTCAAATACCTAATACGAGCTTATAGTTTACTCAAGTATGTCAGATATCATGACTTGCAAAGTAGCAAATCAATGATTGTCAATGTAGCTCATATCAACAAAGTGGTCAAATTGCCAAAAAAATTATATAGTCATTGAAGTTCACTTTGTTGCGAGTGTAACTATACACGGGCAGCACTAAGGATACTAGATTCACCAATCTAAGCCTAATGTTTCGGACTTGTCTAATTTCTCAATCCTCAATTAGGCTAAAACCAATCGCTAATCAATTTTTTGTGAATGTGGAATATTTAATTTTATATGATAGCTTAGTTCCATAGGAACAAATTTCAAGATTGGTTGATGAGGCATATGATAAAATTATCATTGTGTCAATCCTCAAAACCAAATCACATACGATGAATCTCTGAATTGACATGAACATAAAATTATGAAGTCCTTTTTTACATAGTTCATCTCCCACAAGCTACTTAGGTAATTTTTATGTGGTATATAGCTAGGCTTGGAGAGTTCACTCACTATGAAGATCAAGTGGCCTTAGGTACTCAAATTAGCCTGGGTCCTACCATGTCAACTTTGGAAGACAAATTTAAGCTTCCCTTGGGAATCCAAATCAGTTTCACTACATTCACTTTTGATCTTCTAGCTAACACTCAATTTAATAATGTCCAATGATTACACATGTGTGACATGCATCATTATGCAATGGTGATGTTGTGATCTTTCTCACATTTGTCCTATGAGAACTGGATTCGTCCGAAGATTGACAAAGCATCTCTGTTTGAAGGTTTTCTGTTCGAAGTATCATGGTCCAACGACTTGCACTGTCTGACGACTTTGTTTTCGGCGGCGCTTTTGGGGGTTGTCGAAAAACCTTGTCGGAGCTCGGAAAAGTCGTCAGAAAAGCTCCAACGGGCGGTTCCGTTGCTGGAGAAGCTCCAACGGGTGGTTCCGTTACTAGGAAGGGGGTTCTCATCGGGAAAAGAGTTCTCGCCGGAAGGGAAAAGAAAGGTTCATTTTTTTCTCTTGCCCTTTGTTTCATTTAGAGGAAAATTATTTGCTTAAGGTCGTTCTGAAATTTTCAAAAAATTTGGGGGCCGATTTAGAATTTCTAAAGGTTTTGGGGGTCAATTTAGAATTTCTGATATTTTGGGGGCAACTCTGAAATTTCTGAAGGTGTAGGGGTATATTTAGAATTTCTGAAGGAGTGGGGGGTCTATTTGGAATTTCTGAAGAGTGGGGGTAGATTTGGAATTTTTTATATTGTGGGTGTAGATCAGGAATTTTGTTGGATACGATCTTATCATGTCAGTAGACAAGTTAGATTTCTCTCCTATTCGGTTCACGGGCAAGAACTATAGTGCTTGGGAATTTCAGTTTCGATTATTTGTTCAGGGAAAGGGTTTATGGGGTCATATTGATGGGAGTGATCCGGCACCTGGTGATGCTAACGCATTGTCAAAATGGATCATCCTGGATGCTAGAGTCATGACCTGGATACTTGAATCCATTGAGCCTCATCTAGTCCTTAATCTGAGGCCCTACAAAACTGCAGCAGATATGTGGAATTACCTCCACAAGGTTTATCGTCAAACCAGCATGGCCCGTTGATTTCAAGTTGAATATGAAATGGCAAATTTCACCCAAGGCAGCCGTTCTATTGAAGAATATTTCTCGGCTTCCAAAATCTGTGGGCTGACTACAATGACATTGTTTATGAGGATGTCCCTATTGCTGCTCTCTCTGCTGTGCAAGCCGTACATTAAACTAGTAAAAGGGATCAATTCTTGATGAAGTTCAGTCCATAATTTGAGATTGCTCGATCACATCTGATGAATCGTCATCCAGTGTCGTCATTGGATGCCTGTTTGAGTGAACTTCTCTGGGAGGAGCAACGCCTTGCTACTCAGGCTGGCATGAACATCGAGTTCAAGCTGATATCTCGGCTCCTGTAGCTTATGTAGCACAAGGAAGAAATAAGGGTCGGGACACGAGTTCTATTCAGTGCTTCCACTGCAAGGCATAGGTCACTTTGCTCTGGAATGCCCCAAGAGGTCCTGTAGCTACTGAAAGAAGTTGGTTCATCACATCGTCGTTTGTCCTACAAGCCCCGAAAGGAGGAATAATTCAACTTATCATGCCTCCACCAGTACTTCTAGTTCTGTAGCATTGCCGTCTGCCGTCCTAGTCATTACCATTCTAGTTCCACCAACACCTGCAAGTTCAACCACCCTCACTCCTGAAATGGTACAACAGATGATCATATCTGCCTTTTCTACTTTTGGTATCTCAGGTAAGCAGAAACTCTGTACTCAACCATGGTATTTTGATTCTGGTGCCTCTAACCACATGACCAACAATGTTGTATCTCTTTCGAATGTCAGAAAGTATGATGGCAACCTGCACATCAACACTGTTGATGGCAACACTCTGCCTATCAGTGTTGTTGGTGATCTCTCTCCGTCTTTAGCTGATGTCTTTGTGTCTCCTGACCTATCGACAAACTTTATGTCTGTTGGTCAATTGGTTGATAAAAACTGTAATGTTCAGTTTTCTCACTCTGGCTATGTTGTGCAGGATCAATCACCGGGGAAGGTGATCACGAAGGGGCCTAAAGTGGGCAGGCTATTTCCACTTAAAGTCTTTTTATCCACTGTTATTCCATGTTCTCCTGTACTTTCTTTTGCTTGTAATGTTGATAGATGTGGCATAGACGTCTAGGCCCCCCAAACTCAGTTGTACTTGCATTGTTTAAATTGGGTTTATTAGGCAAACAAGACTGCACTTCTTGTGATACTTATTTTGATTGTTCATCATGTAAACTTCGCAAAAGTAAAACTCTACCATTTCTGCATCATGCCTCGCATGCCTCCCACTACTTTGACCTTATTCATAGTGATGTATGGGAAATTGCTCATGTTGTCTCGCATGCACAAATTAAGTACTTTGTCACCTTTATTGGTGACTTTAGTCAATTTACCCAGGTCTACTTCTTACAGGTTAAGTCTGAAGTTTTTGTCATTTTTAAGAGGTTTCTTGTACTAATTGAGACACAGTTCTCTGCTCATCTTAAAGTACTCCGCTCTGACTCTGGAGGCAAGTACATGTCGGCAGAATTCCAAGAATTTCTTCAAGACATTATCTTTCAACGTTCTTGTCCCTCGACACCCCAACAAAATGGTGTTGTTGAGCGAAAAAATTGTCACCTACTTGATATGGTCCGCTGTTATGGACTCCATAGCATCGAGAGTCACTGCTAAGCATAGGACTTAATCAATGTCAAATTCAGGTTAAGTTAGTGGGCTGTTCTGTAATTTTGCGTCAAGTTAAGTTAGAGGGCTGTTTTGTAATTTTGCATCAAGTTAAGTTAGAGAGTTGTTCCGTAATTTTGCGTCAAGTTATTAGGCCAAGTCATGGCTAACCTTGTATGTGTTCCTTCCTTGTTTTATAAGGAGGACAGAAATGAAATTGAGGCAAGCATTATTCCAAATAGTCTAGCGAGATCAGTTACTCTCTCCTTAACGAGGCCTAAGGCATAGCTCCTTTCAAAGCTCAACATCTCTCTCTCTCTCTCTCAAGCATAGGTCCTTCCAAATAGACAAAGTCCTTCTCTTCTTCATCATCCAACCTGGAAGCTAGAGGAGATCGCCGGGTGACACGATCCATGGCAAGAGAACCTAACATCGTGGTATTAGACAGGACCACCGTTGGTGATTCCTCTTCCCCTGGTGAAATTCGGAATTTGGTGGAGGAAAATCGTGTGGGTATGCAGGCCCAGGTTGACGCACTATAGCTGCAAGTTCTCTCCCTCAATGACACCGTCCAGCACATGATGGTTCAGATGGAAGAGGGCTTCACTCGTATTACAGCCCAGCTCGGCACTTCCTCCTCTCCCCCTGACCAACCACTGTCCCATACCCCTCCCCACCCCCACATTTCCGTCAATCACATCCTTCAGCAATGGGCGTCCAAGGACCAGGCCCTTTGACGGTACCCAGGTATTCCAAATTGGACTTCCATATGTATGATGGGTCTTCAGACCCTCTCATTTGGTTGCATAGGTGCGATCGGTTTTTTTGGAATCATAGAACCCAGCCCGAGGACAGGTTCCACTTGCTGCCTTCCACATGCTAGATGAAGTGCTTCTGTGGTATCATCAGTTCAAAAATGAGCATCCGGTGTCTGGTTGAGAGATTTTCAAAGATTACTGTATGTTACGGTTAGGACCCCCAACATGCAACAATCCTCTTGGCGACTTAGCCAACCTCAAACAAACCGGCTCTATAGAGCAGTACCAGAAATCCTTCCAAGAAAAGCTGGTCCGTGCCACTCACTTGGTGTGCCCCAATCAATATGTTCTATTGTTCACAGCAGGTCTGATTGAGGCACTCCGCCTTGAGGTCGAATTGCATGCCCCACCCTCTCTTGCTCACGCCATGAATTTGGCACACACACTGAACGCCAAACAGCGCATCTAGAGGGACTCCCCCCCCCCCCCCCCCACAATTCTTCAAACACCTCTCCAAAACGGAAATGGACCAATGGCTGGCTCAAGGACTTTGTTTCAATTGCGATGAAAAATATCGCACCGGTCATCAGTGCAAATGGCTATTTTGGCTTGAGGTGGACGATCCAGAAGAGGGTGAACGTTTAGAAACTGAAGACAAGACAGTAGAGGAGGAACCTGCCCTTTCCCTCCATGCCATGACCGGCTTGCACAACACCAACACCATGTAGGTCCACCCAACCATTAAAAATCTCATGGTAGTTGCATTTGTTGATTCGGGCAGCACCCATAACTTTTTAAGCCAGACCGCAGCACATCACTTGGGCTTACCTGTTCAACACACCTCTGGCCTCTCGGTTTCAGTGGCGAATGGGGACAAGCTTACCAGCATTGGAGTATGTTCAGCAATCCACTTTGATATTGAAGACCATCACTTTTTTGAGGATTTCTTGGTCATTCCACTGGCCGGGTTTGACTTAGTTTTGGGTATAAAGTGGCTTCAACAACTGGGTCCAATATTATGGGTTTTTACATCCTTAACAATGAGCTCCACTTCTGGCCAGTGCGACATCACTCTTCATGGTACTCATGCCCCCTCACGGTACACACTCCAGCAATTACAGGTAGAGACCTCGGCCAGCAGTAATTTAAAGTCTCTCATTTCAGAATTCGGGGACTTATTTATGGAGCCTTAGTCAATTCCTCCCATCCTGACCTGTGACCATCGGATACGTCTGAAATTGGGACGGAGCCTGTCGTTGTCCGGCCATACCGTTATCCCCACTTACAGAAAGATGAAATTGAATGGCAATGCCATCAAATGCTCGACCAAGGCCTTATTCAATCCAGCAGGTCCCCTTTTGCCTCTCCAGTGCTATTAGTGCAAAAGAAAGATCAGACTTGGCGCTTTTATGTGGACTACAGAGAATTGAATGCACACACTGTCAAGGACAAATTTCTGATTCCCGTGGTTGATGAGCTCTTGGATGAACTCCATGGCGCCAACTTATTTACCAAATTGGATTTGCGTTCGGGGTACCATCAAATCCGAGTATACCCTTGCGACGTGGAGAAGACGGCATTCTGTACTCACCATGGCCATTTTGAATTTCTGGTCATGCCATTTGGGCTCTCCAGCACCCCCTCCACCTTCCAGGCCCTCATGAACGAGGTATTCCGGCCCCTTTTACGGAAATATGTACTTGTTTTCTTTGACGATATTTTGATCTACAACCACACTTGGGAGAGGCACATTCAGCACTTGTGAACGGTGTTTCAACTCTTACGTGCCCACCATCTCTTTCTCAAGCAATCCAAATGTTCGTTTGGTGCTCCGGAGGTTGCTTATTTAGGCCACGTCATGTGGATAGTACGAAGATTCAGGCCATTGTTGACAGGCCTACTCCACATTCAGCAACGACATTAAAAGGGTTCTTGGGCTTATCGGGGTACTACCGCAAGTTCATACAAGGTTATGGCCAGCTAGCCGCGCCCCTGACGAGCTTATTGAAATGCAATGCCTTCGAATGGTCTGACACAACAACATCTTCCTTTGCTCAACTCAAGCTTGCGCTAGCCTTAGCTCCAGTGCTCCAACTTCGTAATTTTGAGGATCTCTTTGTCATTGAATGCGACACATTCGGGGGTGGCATCAGTGCCGTTTTATAGCAGGAAGGCATCCCATTGCCTATTTCAGCAGACACTTGGCCACTCATCATCACAAATTGGCTGCATATGAGAGTGAACTTATTGGCTTAGCCAAAGCCATTCAGCATTCGAGGCCATATCTCTGGGGTCACCACTTCCTTATCCGCACCGACCACTGCAGCCTTAAGTACCTGCTAGAGCAGCACCTTACCACTTCACCTCAACAACACTGGCTCAGTAAATTGATGGGCTTCGATTTAGGGTCGAGTTCAAACCTGGTAACCTCAACAAAGGAGCCGATGCATTGTCTCGCCGCGAGATGTCTGAGCCCCATCTCCTTGCCATCAGTCAACCTCGGTTTTTACTGCTCGATTCTATTCGGGATGAGATTCAATAGACCACGAACCTCCTCACCCTCGTCCACTGCATTGAACAGCAGAATCTGAAAAGCAGCTGGGCCCTCCAGGATGGCCTCCTCCTGTACAAGCAACACTTTTATCTAGCTGCCACATCGCCCTTACTGCGCACCATTATTTCCACCTATCACGACGGTACTCATGAAGGCCAGCAGCGCACTTACTTCTGCCTGAGTCGTGACTTCTATTGGAAAGGTATGAAGAGCATGGTGGCTGACTATGTCTCCGCGTGCCAGGTTTGTCAGCACAACAAAACCGACACTTTACAACCAGCGAGTTTGCTGCAGCCACTTCAATTATCTACTCAAGTTTGGGCAGATATCTCTATGGACTTTATTGAGGGTCTTCCGAAGTCGTCCGGTAAATCTACCATCTTGGTCGTGGTGGACCGTTTCTGGAAGTATGGCCACTTCATTCCTTTATCACATCCATTTAAAGCAACGCACTTAACTCAGATTTTCATGGACAATATTGTGCGACTTCATGGCTTACCAGAAACCATCACAAGTGATAGAGATGCACTTTTTACAAGCACCTTCTGGAAAACCCAACTGGCTTTCTCTTCCGCTTACCAACCCAGAAGGATGGGAAAACCAAGGTCGTCAACCGCACACTGGAGGTGTAGTTGCATTGCTTTGTGGGTGATACTCCAAAGACTTGGGTCTGTTGGCTCGCGTGGGCAGAATTCTGATATAATACTTCCTACCACTCAGCTCTCAAGATGACCCCCTTTCAGGTGGTTTATGGTCGGACACCCCCTCACCTTGTCTCCTATCTTCCTGGGTCTTCACGTGTGGCTGCCATCGACCAGGCTTTGGGGGAACGGGACCGAATGCTGGCACATATCCGCGAGAACTTACTGCAGGCTAAGTCGCGCATGAAGAACGCTTATAATAAAGCCCACCGTGAGCACTCTTATGCCCCATGCGATTATGTGTGGCTCCATCTTCACAGGTACCGGCAAGTGTCTCTCACTGCCTCCAAGCGTCACAATCTCTCCCCAAAGTACTCTGGCCCATTTCAGATTGTGGAGTGCATCGGCAGCATCGCTTACCTTCTACAGTTACCAGCCGATGCCCATATTCATGATGTATTCCATGTCTCCTTGCTGAAGCCGTTCAAGGGCGATTCGCCAATGTTGCACACACCTCTCCCTCCACTTCGAGATGGCCGCATCCTGCCCACTCCAGCTCACGTCTACCGCGGTCACAAAGTTAATGATCATTGGGAACTTCTCGTCCATTGGGCGGAGACGGATCCGGTGGACGCCTCTTGGCAACCATTGGCTGAATTTCAGAAACTCTTTCCCAACTTTGAGCTTGAGAACAAGCTCTTTCTCCACGAGGGGAGTGATGTTATGGACTCCATAGCATCGAGAGTCACTGCTAGGCATAGGACTTAATTAATGTTAAATTCAGGTTAAGTTAGTGGGCTGTTCTGTAATTTTACGTCAAGTTAAGTTAGAAGGCTGTTCTATAATTTTGCATCAAGTTATTAGGCCAAGTCATGGCTAGCCTTTTATGCGTTCCTTCCTTGTTTTATAAGGAGGACGGAAAAAGAAATTGAGGCAAGCCTTATTCCAAATAGTCTAGCGAGATCAGGTACTTTCTACTTAATGAGGCCTAAGGTAGAGCTCCTTCCAAAGCTCAACGTCTCTCTCTCTCTCTCAAGCATAGGTCGTTCCAAATACCCAAAGTCCTTCTCTTCTTCGTCATTCAACCTGGAGGCCAGAGGAGATTGCCAGGTGACACGATCCATGGCAAGAGAACCTAACATCCACACCCTTCTCATTGAATCATCCGTTCCTCCTAGGTTTTGGTGTGAAACTCTCTCTACCTCTGTTCATTTAATCAACCGCCTGCCCTCACCTATCTTGCATCATGTGTCTCCCTTTGTTAAATTATTTGGTTATTCTCTATCCTACATTGATCTTCGGACATTCAGTTGTGTTTGTTTTATGCATTTACCTGATCATGAACGACATAAACTTACAACCCAATCAATTATGTGTGCATTTCTTGGGTATGCTGATTCTCAAAAGGGCTCTGTTTGTTATGATCCCCAGGAATGTCGAGTCCTTGTTTCTCGGAATGTGGTCTTCTTTGAAAATCAATATTTCTTTCCATCTCAAGTTACTCTACCGTCTGCCTCTCTGTCTAGTTTTTTGAGCTTTGATGAGCCTCATCCCACTGCCTCGCTGCCCTCTCCTCATCCTGACCTAGCGCTTGCTCCTGATCCTCCCTCTGCTCCTGCTCTCATTACTCTTCGCAGATCCACGCATCATTCTTATCCTCCTTCCAGGTATGGTTTTCCCTCTCCTGTATCTCCGGTAGCTACTTTGTCTTCTATTTCCATTCCTTCTGGTTATAAACAGGCTATGACACATGAGTGTTGGCAAAAGGCAATGCAAACTAAACTACAAACGCAAGAGGAAAATCACACCGGGACATTGTTGCTTGCCCTCCTACTATTTGGCCTCTTGGAAGTAAGTGGGGCTTCTCTGTCAAGCTACATTCAGATGGATCGTTGGATTGGTACAAAGCCCGCTTTATGGCCTTGGGGAACAAGCAGGAATATGGGATTGATTATGAGGAAACTTTTGCACCAGTTGCCAAGATGACCACAATCTGTACTATCTTAGCCATTGCAGCATCTCAATCCTGGCCACTACATCAGATGGATGTAAAGAATGCCTTTCTCCACTGTGATCTGCAGGAAGATGTCTACATAAAGCTTCCCTCGGGTATGTCTACATCCTCTCCTGATCATGTATGCAAGCTAAGTCATCCTTTGTATGGGCTTAAACAAGCCCCCCGGGCTTGGTTTGAGAAGTTTTGCGACACACTTATCCTCCACCAGTTTACCCAGAATCAGTATGATTCATCTCTCTTCTATCATAAGTCTGCCGCGGGCATGGTCATTCTTTTGGTTTATGTGGATGACATCATCATTACTGGCTCTAACTCTGGACTGATTACCAAGCTTCAGAAGGTGTTGCATGCCACTTTTCATATGAAGGATCTTGGACAACTCACATACTTCTTAGGGCAGGAGGTACATCACACACCCAAAGGTATTTTCTTAAACCAACATAAGTATATTCAAGATCTTATTACTCTCGCTGGGTTGGAGGACACATCTTCGGTGGTTACCCCTATGGAGGTCAATGTCAAATATAGGAAAGATGAAGGGACTCTCCTTGATGATCTGACTATCTATCGATGACTGGTCGGGAGTCTCATATACTTGACTATTACTTGCCTGGACATCTCCTATGTTGTTCATAAGGTCAATCAGTTTATGTCATCTCCTAGGCACCTTCGTCTTGCGACAGTTCGGTGCATCATCTGCTATCTGCGCGTCTCCCCTGCTCATGCCTTATTCTTTCCTATCGGCTCCGCGCTATGTCTGGTTGCCTATAATGATGTTGATTGGGCAGGGTGCCTCGATACCCGCCGCTCTACTATAGGTTGGTGTGTGTTTTTAGGGGTTGCACTGATTTCTTGGAAATGTAAGAAACAAGACCGGGTGTCCAAGTCATCTTCTGAGGCAGAGTATCGCGCTATATCTACTGCGTGTTATGAAGTTATTTGGCTCCGCGGTCTTCTTACTGAGCTCCAGTTTTCTCGGCCCTCATCTACACCACTTCATGCAGATAATACAAGTTCTATCCAGATTGTGGCCAACCCGGTTCTTCGTGAGCGCACCAAGCATATTGAGGTTGACTATCACTCCATCCACAAAACTTTGGAGCACTGGGTAATATCTCTTCAGTGCATTTCTTCGTATCTTCAAGTGGTCGATATCTTCACCAAAGCATTGTCTCAATCCCAACATAATTTTTTGGTTGGCAAATTGTTGCTGGTTGACTCACCAACATTATTTTGAGGGGGGTGGGGGGGTGTTATGATATGTTAAAATTTATATTAGATATAATTTATGTTCATAATTATTGTATAATTTGGGTTATGTACACATGGTTATTAGATTAGGCTTAATGAGATGGGTGGTATTGTATTGGACCCATGGGCCATTTTGGAACAGGAAAACCTAAAGCTTAAATACATAATGAAAGCCCAACAGAAAGATTTTATCGTTCATCTTTCGTGTTTGTCGTGTTCGTCGAGCAACCAGAGAGCTCAACTCTCTCTCTCGTTTGGTGATTTGGATTGTTCCGTCAGTCCCGTGAGATATTGGTGGTTTCGTCCACCACCATGTGCTCGTTGTGCCGTCAGCCTGTTCAACGTATTCCATAAGAGTCCCGTCAGATTGTTCATTTTCGGAAAAAAATCTTAACACGATCATACATTATAGCATGATATGGCCATGTTCTAGATGATTGATTAATCGACTATGTTGATAGATCATTTTTTTTAGTCATGGTCTGTACTCTCCTAAATGATTGATCATTGGCAAAGGCTGATCAATAATTCCAGTGCCAGTTCAACTTTATTGACTTTAAAAGCATAAGAATGATTTTGTGTAAGTGCTCTAACATGTTTTAAGAGATGTATATGATGTTCCTAAACATGTTTATTTGCAACGTATGACCGAAAGCTCCATATTCAATATTGTATTCAAAGAAGGGAGTTAGGAATTATCTCTTACATTTGTGACTAAGTTTTGACGTATGACTTTTACACTTAAACTCTAGTCTTTTCGTTGTCTTATTCCTTGTGGGTGTTTCTTCAAGAGACGTTCTTCAATGTTGCTTGAGGTCTTGAGTACGCTTGATAATTGAGAAGTTTTAGACCTTGAGATGCATTGACTCTTGAAGGTAGAGTATCTGGAATACTTACTTTTTAAAATTGTTACATGAATTAAATTTTGTTATCAACAAAAGCAACAAGGGAGTCAACTTATGGTCAAAACATTGAGTTGTCAACTTTTTGCAAATGGCCAAATAACGACTTGTTTGGGTTGGGGAAGTTATAAATACCCCACCAAACATGTTTAGAATTATCATTGAGCATTTATTTTCAAAACTACTACATTCAAAGCTATTCTTACTTGAAATCAATTTCAAAACCACTTTTGAGAGAAAAAATGATAGAAAACTTGCAAAATCCTACATCTCTCAAAATTTTTCCTTGCATCTCATTACATCAAGCTCCAAATGCATTCTCACTTGGAAATTCCAAAGGAGAATGTTGTCTTTCAACAAAACTTAAAGGGTGTAAGTTTTTCTTCTTCTATAATTTTATCTTGTATTTTATAGGTTTATCAAGAACCTCTAATAGAAGAGCTTGGTAGTTCTAGAATATAGCTGATAAATCTTAGGGGAGATTGTTGCAATCATGTACTTGAGCATACATGCCTTAAAAGAAAGTCAATATCTACTTTTTTAAAATTCCATCTAATAGAGCTAATTAGTGAAATTTCCTAATCAAGGGTTCTTGGGCGCTGAATAACACTAAGGGAACATCAATAACAAAATATCTATGTTATTTTGTGGTGAGTCTTTTTTTTATATTTCATATTTGCTTCTATTTTTAAGTTGGCACATTAAGTTTAAATTATTAAAAACACAATTCACCCCCCCTCCCGCCTGCCCTGGAGAACCCACCTGGTCCAACAATTGGTATTAGAGCAAACCTTTATACTTTCAAAATCAAAGTTCTACTTAATTTCCACTCTGATAATGGCCCATAGTAAGTGAAAATGTTGCCAAAGTCATTTGACTCTCTCTTTTCATAACTCTAGCTCAAGCTTGGATGGCTCAACTTTACTCCTCTATGTTACAAGACACCCATGTGTGTAGGGATGGCATGACTAGTAAATAAGGAGAAATTACATTGAGATGATATAGAATTGTATCTTAAGTTTTTTTTATTTTGAAGCATGTACCCTGAGGGCATTGTAGATAGAGCACTTAAGCCTCTTCCTCTTGACTCGAATTCGTCCATACACCTCTCTCTCTTTTCCTCTTCTTTCTATCCCTTGGTTTCTTCTCTTCTCTCTCCTAGGTGCTAGAGTTCTTCTCTTCTCTCCTACCCTTGAGATCTCTTGGGTTTATGCGTTGACCCTAGAAATCAACATGTTATCAGAGCGGAAAAATATCTGACATGGAAAAGGAGAAGAAATGGAGGAATACGAAGAATAAGAAAAAGAAAAATAAAACAAGAGGAGTTTCTTGTTTTTCCTTTAGTTTTCTTTCCCAATTCCTATTTTTCATTGGATGTTTCACTCCTTTACTATATGTTTCATATATAAAATGTATACCGTTCAAAAGTTTTTTGAGTCTAGTGTCCAAATACAAAAGAATCTTTGAAATCAGTTTTTTTCTAGTAAGATAATTTGGCATCTGAAGCAGCAAACGTCAAACAACAACAAAATTTCATGTAGCAGCAGAAAACCTTAACTTCCTAAATAGTTTGTACCAACATTACTGAGGATTTATATTGAGATTTATATCTCAAAATAAAGCTATGTGATTCTACATTCTATCCCAATAAACCATTTCTTGATATGATTTTTCCAAAGATAGATATACACATTGGAAGAATCAAAGGTCATGCTAGTATCCTATTGGATGCGCAAATTTGAATTTAAGCCGAATTTTTTGCTTCACTTTTTGAGTTGCTAATATTGGTTAAGTTTCCGATTTTTTTTTCAAAATCTAGATAAGATTTCACCAACTTGAGTATCTTTCCTTCATTAAAATTTTTCTTTCTTTGATCTCGTAGTATATTAGTTTTCTTAAGAGAAGTCTTTCCCTACAAGAGTTCAGTTTCCATTTTGACAAAGTCTAAAAATTTGGAATTAGAAAGTCTTGTTTGCTCATTCTAAATTCCAAATTTTAGTGTTCTAAATCTCCCTTATTCCATAAATTATCTCTTGAATACTTTCTTTGCAAAATTTTCAAGTTGTGTTAAAAGGTAATTGCCTAATATGAGAAGCCTATTTTTAGAAAGTTTCCATTATTATGTTCCATCTAAAAACTTATTATTGAAATTTTTTAAATTTCCATAATCATCGTGTTCATAGAGGAAGTATTTTTTTACCTCCCTTTTGTGAAAAACCTGATCACTTTTTTATCCATCTATTGGTCTAAAAACGCCTCCTTCTTACTTGGAAGTATGAAGAGCTGCATTGTGCGCTTCCTTCGTTTTGAAGTATGGGAGCTGCTATATTTTTATTCATGTCCTTAATTTTTTGAAGTACGTCCTTCAATTTGTATTTTTAAATTCACTTTAGAGAAATGCCTATAGACCCACTACCTACAAGTATAGGAGTGTGCCCGATATCTAGTTTGAGTCAAGTCTTTTATTTTTCACCAAAGAGGTGATTTGCGTTTGAGCTACCCTTAAAAAGTGAGTAGTCTCTTTGTTGTGCTATATGGTTGAACTGTTTTTCCGCCTTTGAATTTGAGTAGAGTTTGTTTTAGACTATGAGCATTTTGATTGGTGTATGGAGTTTTATCGTTCGACTAGGAGTAATTTTTTTCTCTCACCATTATTTTGTGCAAATTGGGTCGCTTGGTAAAGAACTAAAAGATTCCAGATTTGAGGGGGAGAAGTAGAAGAAGAATTATCAAAAAGAGGTAACCAACGATGAAGAATTCCACATGTTGTGGTAATAAAGTTTTAATTGGCTAGAATATCCAAGGGGGAGACAAGATGAGAACAAGATGTAGACTACAAGCAAGATGTAAACAAGAAGAAGATGAATCAAAGCAAGACAATCAAAATTTTTTTTCAAGCCATACAAGATCAAAGTTTATTTTCAAGCATACAAGTTTCTTGACAAAGATTATTTGAAAATTGATGTTACAAACACCAGCTTGAGGAGGAGCATTAGAAGACACCCACATGTGTAGGGGTGGCATGGATATTAAATAAGGAGAACTTCCATAGAGATGACATAGAATTTTAATTATCCAAACTGATGTATGTCATCTTATGCGTTTTTCCTTTTGAAGCATGTACCACTAAGAGCATTGTAGTATTTGTAAACACCATCTCACAACTATAAATATAGCCTCAGGGCATGGAGTAGAGCATTCAAACCTCTTCCTTTTGGCTAAAATTCGCCCATACGCCTCTCTCTTTTGCTCTTCTTTCTCTCTCTTGGTTTCCTCTCTCATTCTCTTGAGATCTCTTAGGTTTATTTGTTGGCCCAAGAAATCAATACTCTCCAAAGAGGAACTACACATCGGCTTCTTTAGGCCTATGTGTGGAAGTGCCCTCTCCAATATAGTAGTTTGGTAGGGTAACTTTGGATTTTCCTTCTTTATGTCCTTTTAGTATGAAGAACTTTCGGATCTTGGATGTAAGAGATAAGGTAAAACACTAAACGAAGATTATAAACCTAAGGATGACGTTTAACCACCATGAGAAAATAAGAAAAATTGTGTTTGAGTTTGAATATAGGTTATTGGAGAACTTGGGTGGATGAAATCCACCAAATCACACCAAAATTGCAATCTTGAGGCTTAAGAAGATTTAGTACAATTTTTTAGAAGCTAAAGCTCTGGAAATTTTTATTTTTAAAGTGTTTAAAATGAAGCTCAAGACCAGTTTGAAAACTTATTTTTTGAGATTGATAAAAAAATTTGAAAGAACCTTGATTGATCATCCCAAGAATTTTTTAGAAGCTAAAGCTCTGGAAATTTTTATTTTTAAAGTGTTTAAAATGAAGCTCAAGACCAGTTTGAAAACTTATTTTTTGAGATTGATAAAAAAATTTGAAAGAACGTTGATTGATCATCCCAAGAACGGTTGCTCAATAAGTATGAAGATTGATCAATCAATCAGGTAATGATTGATTATGCACTTAAGCTTTGATTGACCATAGGGATAAATAATTTTCAAATATGATTTCTAGTGATTATTTTCAAGTTCTAAGCTTATTTCTTTTCAAGATCTCTCCCGTTTCTAGTGAAGATCTATGAAGTTCATTATTTAACTATAGACTTTACTTTGTGAAGATTATTTATGTCTATCTAAATCGCCTAGGATCTTCACTACTTTTGGAAGGGTGCAAGTTAAACTCTAATTTTGCATAGGTAGGCAAATTTGAATTGAATTACAAAAATTCAAAACACTCTTTACAATACTATACCCAAACAAATAAAAATTACTTAACTCTTAGTTTTTATACAAGTATAATAAATCAACCATAAAAATCATCCATCGAGTCAAATCCTAAAGTGAAAACTGATTCTCAAGATCTTGATAAAAATTCAAAACACAATCCCATTAATTCCTAGGTATATGCTACCAAAAATATATATGCATATTATTCAATTAATAAAGTTTTATCCTTTAACTCTCCCAACTCATTAGCTCTCACTAACCAAGTAAAGGTGCTAAAATAATGTATGCCCAAGTAAGAGCTAAAACAACATATGCCTAATTTTGCCTAAAAAAGTGATTTAAAAAATATTTCCATATACTTATTTTATAATAATTTCTATTAACTCTAAATAATAGCCTAAGAGGCATTCTAAGTATCCACACATATAAAATTTTACACTTAATCTTATTTTGGGGTACAATGGCTTTAATGGTGTTGGAAGATGGGCCCAAGCCCACACGACCAAGAAGGCCCACATGTCCAAGTGTGTTAGAAGATGGGCTCAAACCCATAAGACCAAAGAAGGCCCATACATCCAAGAGATGTAGAAGACGGGCTCAAGGCCCATAGATCAAAGAGAAGGACCATAGGCCCATACAATGATGGCAAGATGGTAAATAAAGAGTCATCTCATAGAGATGGCATTGATCTAATTAGGTTAAAGTTCTAGGGTTAAAACCCTAAACCCTAAGTTCAAGGATATTATTGTAATAATATAGTTTGATTAATCTATAAATTGAGCTTTAGGGGAAGGGTTAGATCATCAAGTCCATATCTTCTTCCTTTGGTTTTCTCCCAATGAGTCCCTTTCTCTTTTTCTCCATGAGCTAAATTCATGGAGCCTTGAAAATCAACATGGTATCAGAGCATTGATTTTCAGGACTCACAGGTATGGTTTTCAAGATTCCAGAAACCCATTTTTTCTTTCTTATATTGATGGTTCTTTTTTTTTTTTTATAGTTTCTGGAACTTTGTTGGAATTCATTTTTTATTTTATTGGTTGTTATTTTCTCCTACTGCATACTACTGTTTTTTTCCCATATCTGAGTTGAGCCGAGTTGACTTGGCATAATAGCATCATACCACTGTCGGCTTCAGATCCCTTCTGTTTGAGCTGCTTGTGACCGACGCGAGAATGCAAAGCCATTGGCTTGAACTACTTTTCCTTCTTGTTTCCATCATGCTTCTAATCGCCATCACTCGCTTTGGCAAGGTTGTGAAGCTGGCCAATTTGTTGCCACAGAATTGAGCCATGACAGGGAAGAAAGCTTGGAAGATTGATTTTTCTTACCTTTGGGACATAACCTGATGGAAACTTGTTGTGGACTCGATAGCGGACCAAGTCATCCAGAGGCGACACGGTTGAGTTGGTAACTCATAAGGACGTGCAACACCATTAGCAATTATATCTTGATTTTATTTAATTATGTGGTAAAATGTAAGCCACAATGGCATTATTGTAAAACTCTCTTTTGGATTGCCTTAGCGTGATTATCCTTTAAGTGGGCTCACGGGGGGTGAAGAAGGTTAAGCAGAATTTACCCTAATTGACGACCAGTGTTCTCCTCCATTGAACCTAGGATCGGCGTTCTCCTTGAGGAACCCAAGGTTCAGGTCTCCCTTTGACAAGCCTGACTTCTTTTCTCCATTCGATTCACCAGTCCATCCCATTCCATTCCATTTTTCTATCTCAAGTTCGTCATCATAGGTCGCCCAGGTAGATCAGGGTGTCCTGGTTTAGCCTCTGAGTTACAAAACGATCTCTCCCTTCGTTGAATCACACTATCCATGGTCAGGGACCACAACAATTTGGTATCAAAGCAGGCCAGCATGGGAGAGTCATCCAGCAATGAGGAATTTCTAGCCAAAATCAGAGAGATGATGCACGCATGGCAAGAAGAGAGTGAGGAGCAACTGGCTGCGTTGGTGGACAACAGAGTTTCTCACCAAGTAAATTTACAAGTTGAAGCTTTATCTAAAAAAATAGATGAATTGATTGGGGCAAGAAACCCAACCCCTCGGGAAGGGCGGAGAAGCTCTGCGACCAGGCAAGGGGAACAATATGTTGGATGCACAGAGCATCCAACACACAGTGGGGGTTTTAGTCCAGGAGGAGGGACATTTCCGAGATACACAAAATTGGACTTCCCAATTTTGTATGGGTCTTAGAACTCTTTGATTTGGCTTTATAGGTGTGAAAATTGTTTTTCTCACCAAAGGACGGGTGAAATAGATAAGGTGGGGTTGACCGCCTTCCACATGATCGATGAAGCGCAGCTATGGGGCCATCAGTTAGAATTGGAGAATCCGAATTTAGATTGGCATGAATTTAAAGAGTTGTGTACAATTCGGTTTGAACCCCCAGCTCAAAGCAACCCATTGGGGGATCTAGTGCTGCAACATCAAACAAGTAGTGTAGTGCACTATCAAAAATTATTCCAAGAAAAATTGGCAAGGGCCAATAAGGTTGTCAGGGTGGACCAACAGGTAGGTCTGTTTACAGCAGGCTTGACAGAGTCCCTACGCTTAGAAGTGGAACTCCTTGTCCCTACTAATTTAGCAAGAGCAATGAATTTGGCTAAAACATTAGAAGCCGACCAAAAGATTCAATTCCGAAGGTCTAATTGGCAAGGAGGGAAAAATAGTGCTGAAGCCACCGCCACAGGTCAACCATGGTGCACTAATGTTACTGTCGGTTCTCCTATAGCCCCTAAGCCCAGTCCTTCTCAACCGGCATTCATCAGGAAATTGAACAGGGCCGAGATGGAAGGCAAAAGGTCAAAAGGATTATGTTATAATTTTGATGAGCAGTACACGTTTGGGCATCAATGTAAAAAATTATTTTGGTTGGAAGTGGATGATGAGGAGGAAGAACCCCAGAGGTGGAAGAGCCAGAGGTGGAAGAACCTGCAATTTCTCTCCACGCCATCACAAGACTCCAGTCCACCAAAACCATGTATGTGCCCTAGTCAGCGAGCAACCACTCTTAAGTCTAGTGGACTCAAGGAGTACTCATAATTTTTTGAATTTCACTGCTGGTCAACATTTAAAACTTCAGATTCAACCTCGGCCAATAGCTTCAGTTTCGGTAGCTAATGGAGAAAAGGTTCCAGGTTATGGGTCAGCATGGAAGTTATGTTTTTGATTGAAGGTCAACAATTTTCTATGGAATTTCTCATCATACCACTAGCAGGATTTGATATAGTTTTGGGCATTAGATGGCTCCAAACGTTGGGACCAATCTTGTCGGATTTTGCTGCATTGACCATGAGCTTTGAGTTGGCAGGCCACACGATAACTTTACAGGGTCGTAAGGCTGAAGTTCCGTCACATTTACATGTACTTCAGCAACAGCAACATCCGACTACTACCTTAGAAAATTTGTTGGATGAGTTTACCGACCTCTTTAAGGAACCTACGGCTCTACCGCCATTGAGACACTGAAACCACCGGAATTGTTTGAAGGTTGGATCCGAAGTGGTAGTTGTGCGCCCTTATCGCTACCCACACCTGAAAAAAGATGAAATCGAACGGCAATGCAAACTTATGCTCGAACAAGGCCTCATGCAACGGAGTAAGTCCCCTTTCTCTTTTCTAGTCTTATTGGTCAAGAAACATGACAATACTTGGAGGTTTTGCGTGGGCTACCATGAATTAAATGCCAAGAGTATCAAGGAAAAGTTTCTTATACCAGTAGTGGTTGAGTTATTACATGAATTACATGGGGCTCAATTTTTCACTAAGTTGGACTTGCGTTCGGGGTATCATCAAGTCCGCATGTACCGTCTGGATATTGAGAAGACATCATTCCGTACTCATCATGGCCACTTTGAATTCATCGTGATGCCCTTCGGTCTCTCAAATGCTCCTTCAACATTCCAGGCATTAATGAATGAGATATTTAGTGCCTATCTTCGAAAATTTGTTTTAGTATTCTTTGATGATATATTAATTTTCAGCAAGTCATGGACTCAACATTTCGAAGATCTATGCTTGGTTTTCCAACGTATTCGAGCCCATCACCTTTACTTAAAAAGGACCAAGTGTACCTTTGGTAGAAAACAGGTGACTTATTTGGGGTACATCATTACAACATCAGGGGTTACAGTGGACCCGGAAAAAATTGCAGCTATCACATAGTGGCCTCAACCGAGCAATATTTCAGCATTACGGGTTTTTTTCGGCTTAGCGAGGTATTATAGAAAGCTCATTCCCAAGTATGCACCCCTGGAAAATCCTTTATCCAACCTTCTACGACACAATGCCTTTCATTGGAATGAAGACACGGGAAAAGCATTCCAAACACTCAAGCAAGCACTGGCCACTGCGCCTGTCTTACAGTTACCAGATTTTGAGGATGTATTTGTCGTAGAATGTGATGCCTCAGGAGGAGGTATTGGGGCGGTGCTGCAACAATCACATCACCCTATTGCCTATTTCAGCCGTCAACTAGCACTCCACCATCACAACTTACTCGCCAATGAATGCGAACTCATTGGCTTAGCTAAGGCGGTCTGCCATTGGAGACCTTACTTGTGGGGCAGATATTTTATCATCTGCACTGAGCACTACAATTTGAAATTTTTTTTGGATCAACGCATCTCCACTTCCCCTCAACAACATTGGATTAGTAAATTACTGGGATTTGATTTTATGGTGGAACATAAGGCGGGTACTTTGAATAAAGCAGCTGATGCCCTCTCACACAGATCAGAAGTTCCAGCGTAATTGTGTGCCATTACTCATCCCAAACCTCTACTCTTGGACTCCATAAAGGAGGAACACAAATGCGCACCAGAATTGTAAGAATTGTTTCAGCAAATTACCGCAGGAAAAATTCCTACAAAATGGTCCCTTCATGACAACCTCATTTTATATAACAAGCGCATTTATTTATCTCACTCTTCTCCCGTGGTGGCCAAGGTGTTATCATCATATCATAACAGTTATCATGAAGGAATTTAGAAAACATGAATTTGGATCCACGGGGATTTTTATTGGGTAGGTATGAAATCCTCAATTGTATCATATGTAGTTGTTTGTCAAGTGTGTCATAGGAACAAGGCAAATCATTTAAGTCCAGCGGAGGTGCTACAACCGCTCAAGCTTCCCACACAGGTTTGGTCGGACATTTCTATGGATTTTATTGAGGGTCTTCCTAAGGCTTCGGGGAAATCTATTCTTTTTGTGGTCGTGGACAGATTTTCAAAATATGCACACTTCATCTCATTGGACCACCCTTATACAGCGGTGATAGTAGCACAAGTATTTTTTGCATATATTGTTCGACTCCATGGTATTCCAGCATCAATTGTAAGTGATCGGGATGTAGAAGACCAGTCAATTCTGGAGAGATCTTTTCAAGTTATGTGGCACCAAACTCAATTATTCCTCAGTGTATCACCCTCAATCGGATGGCCAGACAGAGGTGGTGAACCGCACCATTGTAATGTATTTATGGTTTTTGGTCAGAGACCGCCCTAAACAGTGGGTGGAATGCATTCCTTGGGTGGAGTACTGCTACAATACTTCCTTCCACACTGCCTTATAGGAGACACTATTCCAGATAGTATATGGCTGGGATCCCCCTTGTTTACTTTCTTATGTTTAGGGTTCCACCAGAGTGGACGCCATTGACCAAGCTCTGATAGATCGAGATCAATTGTTGGCATGTACTATCCAATGACTTAGACAAGCTCATGCAAGGATGAAGGACTATTACGATCAGGGCCACCGAGATATTCAGTACAATCTGGGTTATATTGTGTGGTTACATCTTCAACCTTACCAGCAAAATTCTCTGGCGGGCAATCGACACAAGCTTTCTCTGAAATATTTTGGGCCCTTCAACATTACTCAGCGCGTGGGTTAGGTTGCATATAAGTTGCAGCTTCCTCCAGAGTCCAAGCTCCATGATGTTTTTCATGTCTCTCTCCTCAAGCCATTCAAAGGAATCGAACCACCTTCCACTTCCTCTTTACCACCCACTGAGGACGGACAAGTTTCTCTCATGCCAACCAAAATTTTGAAGGCTCTCTAGAATCAGAATGGAAGGGAAGTTTTAGTTCAGTGGTCTCACACCGACGCCACAAATTCCACTTGGGAGGACCTCGACATCTTTCAGCATGTCTACCCTAAATTTGAGCTTGTGGACAAGCTCGTTTTCCACGAGGGGAGTAATGTTGTGGACTCGATAGCGGACTGAGTCATCCAGTGGCGAAGTGACTGAGTTGGTAAATCATAAGGACATGCAACACCATTTGGAATTATATCTTGATTTTATTTAATTATGTGGTAAGATGTAAGACACAATGGCATTATTGTAAAACTCTCTTTTGGATTGCCTTGGCGTGATTAGCCTTTAAGTGGGCTCAAGGGGGTGAAGAAGGTTAAGCAGAATTTACTCTAATTGAGGATTAGCGTTCTCCTTCATTGAACCTAGGATCGACGTTCTCCGTGAGGAACCCAAGGTTCAAGTCTCCCTTTGACCAGCCTGACTTCTGTTCTCCATTTGATTCATCAGTCCATCCCATTCCATTCAATTCCATTCCGTTTTTCTATCTCAAGTTCGTCATCATAGGTCACCCTGGTAGATCAGAGCCTCCTGGTTTAGCCCCTGAGTTACAAAACGATCTCTCCCTTCGTCGAATCACACGATCCATGGTCAAGGACCACAACAAAAATCTTTGGTGTTCTTGTTCGGTGATCTATTCAATACATCAATTTGATTGATTCTGTAGGATCCTATGGAAACTCTCCACAGGACATATATTATTTCTGGAAGTTCTTTGCTAGCAACCAGTGATGGAAAGTTCTCATCGTTGTTTCCATCCAAAGCCTGAAATCATCCTGGAAACGCTTTGTTGTTTCCATTATGGTTTTGGAAAATTTCTCTAGTAATCTTTGTTGCCAATGCTGGGGACGACGATCCCAAACTCCAATGAGTCGTCTTGCGGCGACGATCTATCCTCTCTGTCTCGTTGCTATTTTTTTCAAAAAAATCTTGCCGATTGATGCACTGGTTGAAGATAATGTGATCCCACTTTATTTGAAAGTGATTGGGTAGGGGAGGACAAAGATGCTAGTTCTTTTAGTTTAAGTTTCTAGTAATCGATTGTTGTCGAGTATCTCTGTCGAGATTCTATTTCTTCCGAGATTACGTTTTGAAAATGTTATTCTGTTGTCTCACTCTCTTTTGAAGCGGAAGTGGGGAAGAAGATGATACTATAGCCATATTAAATTTTTCCTAAGTTAGGAAAATTTAATCAGCTCCAGGTCACACCTGATTCAACCTAGCGAGTAGAGTTTCGCACTAGACCAGGCCGAATTAACCGAGCGTTGCTTCTATTAATTACCTACTCAACCCGGTCCGGGTCCCAATTTTTATATATACTTCTACCTCGACTCAGCTATATTGGTCTTATTTGACTCGACGCGACTTGGTATTTTTTCTCTAGTTGGATTCTTATTTTGAAGTATTGACAACTTATTCCTTGGTCAACATATTATTTGGTACATATACTTGCAATGGATTATTTCATGGGTTCTTTTATAAAGTTTATTATATATGTTGGAAGATGGTCGTGTTATATTCAGCTGCAGCTATTATGTCTCTTTGAATGAGACATTATTATTCAAGGAGAGACGGCCTCAATATTCTTTCCTATACCATCATTTATTATACCCCATAAAAACTATCAACGGTTGGTACACCATGACAGAGGAACTTAATACCCCGTCAAAAATATCAACGGTTGGGACACCATGATGGAGGAACTTAATACCCAATAGAAAATATCGACGATTGGGACAACAAGATGGAGGAACTTAAAAATATCCATGGTTGGGACACCGTGACGGAGGAAGTTGATACCTCATAAAAAATATCTACCAGTGAGAGGGAGTGTTGGAAGATGTAGATGACTGCCTTTTTATACATCATTTGCAGCAAGTTGTGAGTTCATGATGTTCTCTCACTCACAGCTTGAGGGGGAGTGTTGGAAGATGGGCCCAATCCCACACGACCAAGGAAGGTCCATAAGTCTAAGTGTGTTAGAAGATGGACTCAAGCCCATAAGACCAAGGAAGGCCCATACATCCAAGAGATGTAGAAGATAGCCTCAAGGCCCATAGATCAAGGAGAAGGCCCACAGGCCCATACAATGATGGCAGGATGGTAAATAAAGAGTCATCAAGTGCCTTGAGCCCAAAATGTCCAAAATTACCAGAAATCAAGTAGCTTATAAATTTTGGAGAAAATTCTCAAGCACGAATTTTAGGATTTTACTCTCAGTTTGAGCATGGAGACACCTAGCTTCTAAAGGTCTCAATTATTTAACATTTAACTTAAACTCTTGGATAATCATGTTCTTGCCTTATTTCACTTTAGCACTCTCTGAATAAATCTAATTTAATTTTAGGCTACGTAGTAAAAAAAAAGCAGCTATTTAGAGTGTAAATCAAGGATTGAATCAGCCAATTAACGAAGTAAGCTATTCTTAGTAGGTCATTTCCATGAGTGACTTGCTATGCTAGACACTCCAATAGACACGATGCCTAAATCTTTCTCAATTTTAGGTTTTCTGTGAAACAATGAGAAAGTAGGGAATGCATCAACTAATGAGCAAGAAAAATGACTCATTTAACTAAATTCTTTTATTATGTCTTCGGTCCCTTTAAGCTAGTTGTTCTCTTTAGGCATGGATAGATCCATTTGAATCCCTTGTAGTGATTGGAATGAACATATATTTTTAAACAAAAGTTCAAAATGTCCATATTGACATGAGTCAACCACTTGAACCATAACAACTCACTTTAGTAGTAGATACGGATCAAGACTAATCACATGAACTTTAGTAGTATATGTAATGGTAGTTCAATATAATTTTCCTTTATTAGCTGTAGAGTTTTCTCCATGAACTCTCAATGGTATTATGGTCAATTTGTATTATGCACTTTTATACTTGAATGAGGAACCTAAACAATAGAATGATCTATCTCACGAGGGCATGTTCTTGATAATATTGTGCTCCTTTTGTTCTCTTACTTTCGTCCTCTCTCATGTACCATAATTCATTTTTTAACCTGATCCTAAATTACATGGTATTAAATCAGGCATACTAATTCTACAAACTTAAATAAAGTCCAGTGAGGAACAAACCTAGAGGGGGTGAATAGGTTTTGTAACCTTTATTGCTAATTTTAAATTCTTTTGGTTAATCCTTGTGTATCTATATTTATCTTTTCAATTAAAAAGTACAAGGCCAATCTCACAATTTTATGTTTGTGCACAATAATCAAAGTATAAGCGAAAGAAATTACATATCAAGTACACACAAGATTTTTAAGTGATTTAAATCCTTCTATGGATTGCTAGTCCATCCTCCAAGATGTTTTAGCACCTTGAGACATCACTAAGTTTGGTTTGCCCTACGGTATTTGTAGAATTTAGGACTCATTCATATTGATCTTGAGCCAAAGAGGGAGAGGAGAAGGAGAAGAAGGAGAGGAAGAAGAGAATGTTATGGACTCCATAGCATCACAAGTTATCCATAGGCATAGGAATTAAATTATGTCAATTTACTTTTAATGTAATTCCATTTGGTTTGGTTTAGTTGGTTCGGTTTGGTTTAGATGTAATATGGCAAGAACCATTTGACCATGGGTCTATTTTGTATTTTCGTCCTCAACCCTATTTATGAGGACATCAAGGAGAAGGAAAGCAAGTATTGAGAAATTAGAATTAAATAGGTCAGGTTCTCCCTCAGAGGTCTAGGTCGGAATCTCCCTCTAAGGTCCAGGTCGAGCTTCCTTCAAAGCTCCATCATTCCATTCCTATTTCCATCATTCCACGTTCAAGAAACAAGAAACCCCTTCCGGCGTCAAGATCCAATATGAAGGGAAGAGAGGAAAGAAGGGTGACTCGATCCATGGCTTAGGAAGAACCTAATATCTTGGTATCAGACAGGTTCACCCTTAGGATTTCTCTTCCCCTGAGGATTTGAGGCAATTAGTTGAAGATAATCACCAGAGGACAGACCTTCAGGCTCAATCCCTGGAAGAGGTGCGTCAGACCACATCTGACCTGCGTGAGGCCATCAAATCCATGGCGGCACCATGGATACTGCCATCCAAGCCTTCGTCTGGCGACAAGATGACAGTTGTACAAGAGCACAACTGCCGGCAGCCTACTCTCCATCGGCCGACCACCATCACTACCACCCACCACCTCCTCCACCACCACCATTGCGTCATCACAATCTCCATATGGGGCCTGCTACTCTGGGACCAAATACGGTTCCCAGGTATTTAAAACTAGACTTTCCTACATATGATGGGCCTAAGGAACCCTTGATTTGGCTAACCAAGTGTGATCAATTCTTTTATCATCAAAAAACACCTACGGATGAGAAATTTTATTTGGCCGCCTACCACATGCTTGATGAAGCGCTCCTATGGTACCACCAATTCCGAAATGACCAATTGGTCCAGGATTGGGCAACCTTTAGACAATCATGCATGATGAGGTTTGGTCCTCCAGCTAGTAGCAATCCATTGGGCGAATTAATCAATTATAAGTAGACTGGATCACTACAGGTGTATCAAAAGACCTTCCAAGAACGGTTGGCCCGAGCTAATGAGTTTGTCAATCACACCCAATATGTTCATATTTTTACTACTGGCTTGACAAAAGCTCTGTGGCTAGAAGTTGAATTACATGGTCCTATAGATTTGGACCATGCTATGAATTTAGCCAGGTCAATTGAGCATAAGCAGCGTGTTCTAAAAGATTCACTGGTCAGAAAACCACCTTGGCGAGGAAGGCACAATGCCACTGTGCCACCACCATATTATGGACCTCCACGTTCTGGAGTCGGTGCAGCACCACACCCAGACAGCTCTAACTCGACTCCCCCAGCTCCTTACTTCAAAAAACTGAACAGACAAGATATGGATCAGAGAAAGGCCAAGGGCCTTTGTTTTAACTGTGATGAACAGTATGTACAAGGTCACCTATGCGAAAGATTATTCAGTATATGTCTGTGGAAGGATGGTGAAGACACACTACCAGAGGAAGAGATTGTGGAGACAGATCAAAAGGGTCCAGAGATTTCCCTTCATGCCATGACTGGTCTATGCAGTTCTAGTACCATGCAGGTTAAAGCCCAGTTACATCATCTATAGTTACTTGCTTTAGTTGATTCTGGCAGTACACATAATTTCATTAGTCAGCCAGCGGCAGAACAACTTGGGTTAGTCATCCAACAACAGACTGGCCTTTCTGTATTAGTAGCCAATGGGGCTAAAATTACTAGTGTGGGCATCTCTCCAGCCACACACTTTGATATTGAGGGACACACATTTGTTGCAGATTTTCTGGTGATTCCCCTGTCCGGAATTGATTTGGTTATGGGAATTAAATGGCTACAACTGTTGGGGCCAATATTATGGATTTTTAGGCTCTGATCATGACCTTCACAGAGGACCACCATCAGATTACATTGCATGGCACCCAGGCACCAGTGCCCTGCGCCCTTCAGGTTGTTCAGGTCCAGAGCACGGACAACTATAAGTTATCTCAATTACTTACAAACTTTGAGGATATTTTCCAGGAACCTACTACTCTACCGCCAATTAGGCACTATGATCACCGTATCTGTTTGAAAATGGGCACTGAACTTGTAGTGGTGCATCCTTATCGTTACCCCCACTTACAGAAGGATGAGATTGAAAGGCAGTGCCAAAAGATGCTAGCCCAGGGGATTATTCAGCCCAGCAGGTTTCCTTTTTCCTCCCCGGTATTACTGGTCTGCAAGCATGATAAGTCGTGGAGGTTTTTGTGGATTATAGGCAACTCAATGCGCATACCATTAAAGAAAAATTTCTCATACCAGTGGTGGACGAATTACTAGATGAGTTACATGGTGCTAAAATTTTTACCAAGCTCAATTTGAAATCTGCCTATCATCAAATCCGAGTTCATCCAGCAGATGTGGAGAAAACTGCGTTCCGCACGCACCACGGGCATTTCGAGTTCCTCGTAATGCCATTTGGTCTCTCAAATGCGCCTTCCACATTCCAGGCCCTCATGAATGAGGTATTTTCTCTCTTGAGGAAATACCTTTTGGTATTTTTTGATGATATATTGGTATATAGCAATAGTTGGGAAGAGCATCTTCAGCACCTTCATCAGGTATTTACTCTTTTCCACTCACATCATTTGGTTTTAAATCAGTCCAAATGTTCTATGGGAACTTCAGAAGTGGCATACTTGTGCCACGTTATTTCAGCGGTTGGGGTGAAGGTAGACCAGAGTAAGATACAGGTTGTCATAGATTGGCCTCCTCCCACATCCCTTACAACATTAAAGGGATTTTTAGGCCTAGCTGGGTATTACATGAAATTTATTCGCAGGTATGACCAGATTGAAGCACCACTCAACAACCTACTCAAGAAAAATGCTTTCGCCTGGTCCAAGATAGCGGCTCAGTCCTTTCAACAGTTGAAAGAGGCCTTATCATCTGCCCCAGTTTTGCAGCTACCAGACTTTGATGAGTCCTTTGTAGTGGAATGTGACGCTTCAGGGGGCGGTATTGGTGCAGTGTTACACCAACAGGGACATCCGATTGCTTATTTTAGCCGCCAACTTGGCCAGCACCACCACAAGTTAGCAGCTTATGAGAGGGAACTGATCAAATTAGCGAAAGCAATACAACATTGGTGGCCTTATCTCTGGGGGCGCCCATTTCTGATTCGCACCGATCATTGCAGCCTCAAGTATTTACTTGAGCAGCGCCTCACTACCTCACCGCAGCAGCAATGGTTAAGTAAACTTATGGGGTTTGACTTTACTATGGAGTATAAACCTGGGAGTTTGAATGTGGGGGCTGATGATTTATCTTGCAGGGACAGCCCAGAGCCGCAATTACATGCCATAAGTCAGCCCAGAGCCGCAATTACATGCCATAAGTCAGCTCAGAGCTCTCTTGTTGGATTCTATCTGGGAAGAGACACAATAGTACCCGGAAATTATTGCTTTATATCATGAGATCCAGGAGGGGAGAGCAAAAAACCATTGGACGGTTTAGGATAATCTGGTCCTCTTCAAAAATAGGATCTTTCTACACCACACATCACCACTGATTAACAACATTTTAGCCTCCTTCCATGATAGTACACATGAGGGCCGACAAAAAATATATTTTTGGATAAGTCGAGAATTTTATTGGAGGGATATGAAGCGAAGTATAGCCGATTATGTGGCCGCTTGTCAAATTTGTCAACGGAATGAAGTAGAATCATTAAGTCCAGCTGGGTTGCTCCAACCACTTCAGCTGTCGTCACAGGTATGGTCAGATATTTCCATGGACTTCATAGATGGCCTTCCCTCCTCGTCCGGCAAATTTATTATATTTGTAATGGTTGATCGTTTCTCAAAGTATGGCCATTTCATACCTCTGGCGCATCCTTACACTGTCGTTCATGTAGCTCAGCTCTTTATGGATAATATTGTCCGCTTACATGGGATGCCTACTTCCATTACAAGTGACTGGGATGCCATCTTTACCAGTACATTCTGGAAAGAACTATTCAAGCTGCAGGGCACAACGTTAGCATTCTCTTCAGCCTACCATCCACAGACTGATGGTCAGATAGAGGTAGTCAACCAGACAATTGAGATGTATCTTCATTGTTTCGTGAGGGACTCACCTAAACAGTGGGTTAAGTGGCTCGCCTGGGCTGAATTCTGTTACAACACCTCCTACCACAATGCACTCGGAACAACCCCATTCAAGGTAGTCTGTGGTAGAGACCTGCCCAACCTTTTATCATATGAACCGGGTGCCTCCAAGGTCACCACTTTGGACCAAGCATTAGCAGAATGAGACACCTTGCTCACTGAGGTTGGAGCCGTAACCACACATAATTCCCTACCTTGAAAGAGACCTCGCGGTGACCTTTGTCGTAGATATCTTTCATGCAAACTTGAGCTCGCCATAGGTGTTCTGTAATATTTTGTAACAACAGATCGCGGTCCATGAGTGCCTGATCAATCGCGTCCACGCGAGTGGACCCTAGAGTATACGAGAGAAGCCGAGGGAGGTCCTGACCATATAGAACCCTGAAAGGAGTTGATTGCAATGCGGAGTGGAACGAAGTGTTGTAACAGTACTTGGCCCACGGTAGCCATTGAACCCATTGTCTCGGACGATCGCCCACCAAGCACCATAAATACATCTCGATGGTACGGTTAACCACCTCGGTCTCCCCATCTGTTTGTGGATGATAACCGAAGGAGAATTTCAATTTAGTCCCACTTAAAAGAAAGAGTTCCTACCAAAATTTGCTCGTGAAAACTGCATATCGATCACTCACAATCAATTTCAGAATACCATGTAAGCAGACAATCTGCCCCAGCAAAGTTTGTGCAACCCGTGTAGCTGTATAAGGATGAGCCAGTGGAATAAAATGTCCATACTTGGAGAACATGTTGACCACCACGAAGAGTACTGAATTGTCGAAGGACTGTGAAAGACCTTCAACAAAATCCATCAAAATATCTACCCAAACCTGCGTAGGAAGGGCGAGAGGCTGGAGAAGACCGGTTGGACTCAAGTGCTCGGCTTTATTGTGGTTGCAGACCTGACAGGCTGCTACATAAGTCGCAATGGAGTTCTTCATGGCTTGCCAATAAAAATCTGCCCGAATTCTGTGCAATGTCTTCTGGATACCTCATGTGTGCTGTCATGGTAGGCAGAGAGAATAGCTGGAATCAACTCAGAAGTAGGTGGAAGAAATAGCCGATGTTTGTAATAAATAAGTGAATCCTGGATGGACCACTTCGATTCCATTGTCCCCGCTGAAATTTTCCTGTGGAGCTCTTGTAGAGCTGGAAGAGTGGCATGTGCATCTTTCACCAAGTCAAGGATGAGGAATCTCGGCTGACTGAGTGAATAAACCAACTATTGATCATCAAAACGCCACGACAAGGCATCAACCACCTTGTTCAATCTCCCCGCACGGTATTCCACCAAAAAGTCAAAACCCAACAACTTACTGATCCAGTGTTGTTGTGGTGACGTCATGAGCCGTTGTTATAGTAGGAATTTTAGGTTATAGTGGTCAGTGCGGATGAGAAATGCTCGGCCCCATAAACAAGGCCGCCAGCGTTGGACCGCCTTGGCCAACCCAATCAATTCCCGCTCATATGTTGCTAGTTTGTGATGATGGATTGCCAGCTGTAAACTAAAATACGTAATAGGATGTGTCAGCTGTTGTAAGACAGCCCCAATGCCCCCTCCCGAAGCGTCGCACTCAATCAAAAATAAGTCATCAAAATTAGAAAGTTGTAATATAGAGGCGGAGGCGAGAGCAGATTTGAGGGCCTCAAACGACTGTGTGGCCTCCTCATTCCAGAGAAAGGAATTCTTCTTGAGGAGACTGGTCAAGGGTGCTGCCAAGGGTCCATAGTTCTGAATAAATTTGCGGTAGTAGCCTGTAAGACCCAAAAAAACTCGTAAAGCTGAGCAAGACTGTGGCTGTGGCCACTAATGAATAACCCAAATCTTCTTGGGATCAATCGTAACCCTCTCATGTGAGATAATGTGACCTGTATAAGCCACATGTGAAGCCACAAAAGAACATTTGGATTGTTTTAAATAGAGCTGATGTGCTCGTAACAATTCAAAAAAAATCCTTAAGTGCTCTAAATGCTCTTCTCCGAACTTGCTATATATGAGAATATCATCGAAAAATAAAGAAACAAATTTTCGAAGATAGGGGCCAAATATCTCATTCATTAGAGCTTGAAAAGTGGAGGGTGCATTCGATAACCCAAACGGCATGACGACGAACTCAAAGTGGCCATGATGTGTGCGGAACGCTATCTTCTAGATATCGGAGGGGTGCATCTGGACCTGATGATATCCCGATCGTAGGTCCGGTTTAGTAAATAACCATGAACCATGCAATTCATCCAGGAGCTCATCCACTACCGGAATCAAAAATTTATTCTTCACTGTTTGAGTGTTCAACTCTCGGTAATCAACACAAAACCTCCATCTCCCATCATGTTTCTTCACAAGTAAGATGGGTGAAGAGAACGGGGAGCGACTGTGATGAATAAGACCTTGTTGTAACATCTCCTGGCATTGTCTCTCGTTCTCATCCTTCTGCAGGTGTGGGTATTGATATGGACGCACTAACACCACCTCTGAACTTGGTTTTAAATAGATCTTGTGGTCACAGTGCCTCAAGGGAAGCAATCCCGAAGGTTCATGGAAGAGGTCAGATAACTCCTCAACCAGACCATCAATAGTGCTGCCAGGCAGTTCCTGTGTGTGGATGGTGTGGATGTGGTGGGCCTTGTCCACCTGACAGCCCTGCAATAGCACTTGACTACCGGCCAAAAAAAAACTCATAGTTAAAGCCAAAAAGTCCCACAGTATGGGCCTCAATGTTTGCAACCATTTAATGACTAATACCATATCAAAGCCAACCAAGGGAATGACAAAAAATTCAGCATTAAATAAAGTAGAGCCAATGGAAAAAGTTACCACCTTATTGGTCCCATAGCTAGGGACTTTCTCGCCATTGTCCACTGATATGGTGGCTGTCGGATGAGGGAGGATCTGTAACTGAAGGTGCTGCGCCGCTGTTAAACTAAAAAAATTATGTACTGTGCAAATCAACTAGTCCCACCAATTCTTGGTCAAGGACTTGAGCTCTGACTTGCATCGTTTTGGCAGATTTCTGCCTAGTAATAGCGTGCCAGGAAATCGCCGGTGGTTCCTCCTCAATAATATCCTCCGTCTCCTCTGTATCATCTGATTCCTCCACCTCGAGCCAAAATAACCTCTTACATTGGTGCCCCACCCAGTACTGTTCATTACAGTTGTAGTATAGATTCTAGGACCTCCGTTTTGCCATCTCCGAACTGGTTAATTTTTTGATAAATTGTGGTGGGGGATTACTAGGGCGTGTATCAGCTATCGGAGCTGTATTCTGATTGTGTTTGGAGGAAGATAATGAGGGTTTGTCACTATAGACGAATTATGGCGTGTTATGGACTCTATAGCATCACGAGTTACCAACAGGTGTAGGAATTAATGAATGTGTTTTTCAATTTCCATGTAATTGTTTCTTGGTTTGGTTTTGTCTTTGGTTTGGGTTGGTTTAACATTTATTGGTTTGAACCATTGACCCAAGAGGTCTTTAGGGTTTTGGACGTCCTCTACCCTATTTAAGGGTACGGCTAGGGTAATGAAGATTATCAATTGAGCTCACTTTAGTTAACGTAATTTAGATAAACAGGTCAAGAGCTCCTTCAAGCTCTCTTCCGTTTTTCCCCCAATTCTCCTTTCCGAAATTCAATTCCCTTCAACCCCTCATTCCATCTCAACGTCAAGCAAGGTAATGGAAGGAAGAGAAGAGAGGAGGGTGACAATATCCATGGCTCATGAGGATCCTAACAACGTGGTATCAGACAGGTCCACCCTTGGTGATTCCTCTTCTCCATAGGACATACGTCAAGTCCTTTCAGAACTTCAACAACGATCCACTCTTCAAGGTACTGAAATTTCTCACATCAATACTACCTTACAAACTCTGGAATCATCTCTACAAACCATCCTCCGACAACTTGTTGCACTTCAAGCACCAACGCCACCACCAGCAACCAATTTTCAACCACAACCAGTTCCCCACCAACAATTCACGCCACCACCAAATCCACCCCTGCGCCAACCAATGGGTTCAATGACCACTCACGCATAAGGACCATCAATGGTTCCCAGGTACTTTAAACTTAACTTTCCTACATATGATGGCTCTAAAGATCCTTTACTGTGGTTCACGAAATGTGAACAATTCTTCTATCATCAACAAACTGTGGAAATGGACAAGGTTATTTTGGCCACCTACCACCTGCTCGATGAAGCGCTCATGTGGTTCCATCACTACCAAAATGTCCATTCCATTTAGGATTGGCTGCACTTTAAACATGCTTGCCAGTTGAGGTTCGGACCTCCAGCTAGCAGCAACCCAGTGGGGGAATTGATCAACTACAAACAGACCAGCACCTTAGAAGTTTACCAAAAAACGTTCCAAGAAAGGTTGGCCAGAGCTAGTGAATTTGTTCCTCCTCACCTACATGTTCAGATTTTTAATGCTGGATTGACAGAGGCAGTCAGATTGGAAGTGGAATTACTTGGACCGACAAATTTGGACTCAGCAATGAATTATGCCAGAGTTGTGGAACACAAGCAGAGAGTTCTAAAAGAGTCTTTACAAAGAAAACCTTTTTGGCAAAACAGAATACAGGGTACTGCATTTGGTCCACGTTTTGGGTCCTCTACCCCTAACCGAGCAGATCAGGCTACTAGTGTGCCTCCACACTCTATGCCACATAAATTTTTGACTAAACAGGAAATGGACGCTTGAAAGGCAAAGGGCCTATGTTTTAATTGTGACGAACAATTCCTGCCCGAACATACCTGTAAACGTTTATTCAGTATTGAATTGTTGGAAGAAGATTCAAAAGAGCTTCTTGAAAATGAAATTGTTGAAGAGGTACAACAGGAAGCAGAGCTCTCCCTCCATGCCATGCATGGCCTGCGTAGTTCTACTACCATGTAGGTAAAGGCCAGGTTACATCATCTCATGCTACTTGCTTTAGTTGATTCGGGCAGCACACATAATTTTATCAGTGAACCAGCCGCACAACAATTGGGATTGGAAATTCAACAACAAAGGGGACTCTCAGTTTCAGTGGCCAATGGGGCCAAAATTTCTAGTGTGGGGTTATGTGCTAACACCCCTTTCACCATTGAGGGGCATTCCTTTCAAGCAGATTTACTAGTCATTCCATTGGCTGGATTTGATTTGGTGCTCGGGGTCAAATGACTCCAGTTATTAGGACCGATATTATGAGACTTTCAGGCTCGGACTATGACATTTTCAGCACCACAGGGCCAGATTACATTACAAGGCATTGTGGCACAGGTCACTAACGCACTTCACACTTTGCATATTCAACACACGGGTGATGATCAGTTAGCTCCTTTACTTACAGCATTTGCGGATTTATTTAATGACCCTATAGGTCTACCACCAGTGCATCATTGCGATCACCGCATTCGTTTAAAGTTGGGAACTGATCCAGTAGTGGTGCGGCCTTATCATTACCCGCATATCCAGAAAGATGAAATAGAACGACAGTGCATGCATATGCTCGCTCAGGGTGTGATCCAACCCAGTCGATCTCCTTTCTCCTCACCAGTGTTACTTGTACGTAAAAAAGATAAATCTTGGAGATTTTGTGTCAACTATAGGCAACTCAACTTGCACACAGTTAAGGACAAGTTCCCCATTCCAGTCGTGGACGAGTTGCTGGATGAGTTACATGGTGCTACAATTTTTACCAAATTAGATTTGAAATCGGGCTATCATCAAATACGAGTTCACCAGGCGGATGTGGAAAAGGCTGCCTTCCGCACACATCACGGTCATTTCGAGTTCCTCGTCATGCCCTTCGGTCTCTCCAATGCACCATCCACCTTTCAGGCCCTCATGAATGAGGTCTTTTCATCACTTCTGCGCCACTATGTGTTAGCCTTTTTTTATGACATTCTGGTCTAAAGCAAAAATCTGGAAGAACATCTCCATCAGGTATTTACCATTCTACGCTCTCATCATTTGGTTTTGAATAAATTGAAATGTTCTATAGGTACATCTAAGGTGGCATATTTGGGCCATGTCATATCAGCTGTGGGCGTGAAAGTTGACCAGGGCAAGATACAGGCAGTTACAGATTGGCCGGTTCCCACCTCCACCACAGAATTAAAGGGATTTTTGGGCTTAGCGGGATATTATAGAAAATTTATCCAATCTTATGGCCAGATAGCAACACCACTCAACAACCTGCTAAAAAAAATGCCTTCCACTGGTCTTCTTTAGCAGAACAGGCCTTTAACCTGTTAAAGGAGGCCTTAGCCTCAGCGCCAGTCCTACAATTACCAGATTTTGAGGCAAATTTTGTGGTGGAATGTGATGCCTCCGAGGGAGGTATAGGGGAAGTGTTACAACAATTGGGACACCTCATTGCTTATTTCAGCCGTCAGTTGGGACAACACCACCATAAGTTAGCTGCATATGAGAGGGAATTGATTGGGTTAGCCAAGGCTGTCCAATATTGGCGACCTTATCTTTGGGGATGACTGTTTCTCATTTGTACAGATCATTGCAGCCTCAAGTATCTTCTTGAATGGCGCCTCACCACATCCCCACAACAGCATTGGTTAACTAAACTCATGGGCTTCGATTTTACGGTTCATTATAAGCCAGGTAGTTCGAATTTGGGGGCTGGTGCCTTATCACGTCGGGATATTTCCGCCACTCAAATTTATGCTATCAGTCACCCACGTGCACTGCTATTAGATTCTATTCGTGAGGAAGTAAATCAATATCCGGATCTCATGTCATTATATCAGGATATTCAACAGGGGACAGCTGCTCCTCATTGGACGATTCAAGATCGTCTCATTCTCTACAAAAACAGGATCTTTTTGCATAATACATCCCCACTTCTTCACACCATCCTGTCCTCTATCCATGATAGCACACATGAGGGTCAACAGAAAACATATTTCCAAATCAGTCGGGACTTTTACTGGAAGAGCATGAAGAGCACAATTGCTGATTATGTAGCTGCTTGTCAGATTTGTCAAAGAAACAAGGCCGAATCTTTAAGTCCAGCCGGCCTACTTCAACCTCTCAACTACCATCTCAAATCTGGTCTGATATTTCCATGGACTTCATTGCTGGACTTCCCATTTCATCAGGTAAATCGGTGATATTCGTCGTCGTTGATCAGTTTTCAAAATATGGGCACTTCCTTGCTTTGGCGCATCCATATACTACTGCTCAGGTCGCTCAATTATTTATGGACAACATTGTCCGATTACATGGAATTCCCTCATCCATTATCAGTGACAGGGATGCCATTTTTACCAGTCTCTTTTGGAAGGAATTATTCAAATTATAGGGCACCCAATTGGCATTTTCGTCTGCCTATCATCCACAAACGGACAGCCAAACAGAGGTTGTCAATCGCACGATTGAAATGTATCTTCGTTGTTTTGTGGGTGACGCACCTAGAAGATGGGTGAAATGGCTTTCATGGGCAGAATTTTGCTATAACATATCTTACCACACAGCACTGGGTACTACTCCTTTCAGGGTAGTTTATGGCAGAGATCCACCTCGTTTGTTACCATATGAACCGGGGGCATCCAAAGTTGTCACTTTGGACCAAGCATTAGCTGAACGAGATGCTATGCTCACTGAGGTACGTACACATCTGCAGGCGGCCCAACACTCTATGAAACGCTTTTATGATAAGAAGCACCGGGAGACATCTTATTGCCCTGGAGACTATGTGTGGTTAAAGCTTCAACACTACTGCCAGCTGTCCTTGACTGCAGCCAAGCGCCATAAGCTGTCTCCAAAATATTATGGTCCATTTCCGATATTGGACCAAATTGGGCCTGTGGCATACCGCTTGTAGCTACCACCGGAAGCAAAGATCCACAATGTATTTCACGTCTCCCAATTGAAGCCCTTCCAGGGTGACTCGCCCCTACTGCACACTCCACTGCCACCACTACATGAGGGCAGAGTCCTTTCTATTCCGGCTCAAGTATTACAAGCACGCCACATTCAAGGGGATTGGGAAATTTTAGTCCAGTGGGCAGATGCCGATCCCAGTGACACCACATGGGAGCCGTTATCAGCATTTCGACTTTTATATCCTTCCTTCGAGCTTGAGGACAAGCTCTTTCTCCAGGAGGGGGGTGATGTTATGGACTCTATAGCATCACGAGTTACCAACAGGCGTAGGAATTAATGAATGTGTTTTTCAATTTCCATGTAATTGTTTCTTGGTTTGGTTTTATCTTTGGTTTGGGTTGGTTTAGCATTTATTGGTTTGAACCATTGACCCAAGAGGTCTTTAGGGTTTTGGACGTCCTCCACCCTATTTAAGGGGATGGATAGGGTAATGAAGATTATCAATTGAGTTCACTTTAGTTAACGTAATTTAGATAAACAGGTCAAGAGCTCCTTCAAGCTCTCTTCCGTTTTTCCTCCAATTCTCCTTTCCGAAATTCAATTCCCTTCAACCCCTCATTCCATCTCAACGTCAAGCAAGGTAATGGAAGGAAGAGAAGAGAGGAGGGTGACAAGATCCATGGCTCGTGAGGATCCTAACATGGCGGCACTCTTGACAAGTGGAGGAAGTGTTCCGTTCACCTGGCCAACCCGGCTTGCGTTGCTGCAACTGTTGTCGTTGTTTCATTGCCCAAGCCAGATCCTGAGGAAAGAGGAGTTAAACCTCTAACCTCAAAGATTCAGTGAGACCTGCTGTGAATAATGAGACCTGCTGGTCGACTCGTACCGATCCCCTAGCACGAGCCAACTTTTCTTCGAACTGTTGTTGATACTGTTCAACCGAACCAATCTGTCTCAATAGGACCAAATCACCTAGGGCGTTGTTGTGGGCGGGAGGGCCAAAACTGATTGTGCATAATTTTTTAAATTCACCCCAATCCATCCCTGGTCTGTAATTTTCCACCTGGTGAACCCATAACTGGGTATCATCTAACATATGGAAAGAGGCTAGTTGCACCTTATCCCATTCAGCAGTCCCTTGATTTAAAAAAAATCCTCACATCTATGCAACCAAATTAAGGGATCTATTGAACCATTATAAGTAGGAAAGTCTAACTTTGTGTACCTTTGTATTGTGCCCCCATTATGTGGTCCTTAGATAGCAGTGTGCCTAGACCACTGCTCCCCTTTCCTGTTATATGGTTGAGTCACTTCCCTCATCTCTGGGCTCTGCTGCCTTTCTGCCCTCATCTCGGCTAACATGCTAATGACTTGCTTCATCTCTACTTCCAAACCACATACTTTTCCCAGCAATGGTTGTGTTGCCTCCATGCTATTCTCTATCTTTTGCATCCTGGTTTGAAGTTCTTCATTGTTGAATGTGTCCCCCATGTTACCCTGCTCTGATACCACGTTGATATGGTCTCGGGTCATGGATCTAGTAACACGGCGTGGGACTTGGGACTCCAGCACTTAGAATTGAAGCACTCCTCACGTCAAGGCCTATAGGTGAACCTTTCTCTTGACCAATGCTCGGCCCGGAGGAAATTTCCCTTTTTGATAATGATAATGAGTTGCTGTGAAGGGTAGGGTACTCCACAACAATGGTGAACTCGCTAGAGGAAGCTTCTCTCTTTTCTTGATCACGGCAAAGAGGGTTTGTGGTCCTCTTTTTTGCTGCTCGAGATAGGATTGTCAACCTTCCTTCTTAATTAACTTTGAACACGAGTAGGTTAGAATATTACCTCCTTCAAGCTGCTGTTAACATCTTCCACGTTGCACCAGGCCTGCTCGTGAGATGTGGATGAAAATCCTCACTTTTCTGCTCGATAGGAGGGTTTAGGTGCCACTCTAGCTACTGTTGACGAGAAGGAAGAAGAACCCTCTCTTTGGTCTCAGAAAAGGGGAAGGAAGCTCTCTCTCTTGTTCGGTATGGGTTGAAGGAGGATGGATGATAGTGATGATCAATGGAGGATGAAGGGATACATAGGTTTCTGAGGAAAACCCTAACCTCGAGATCAAGAAGGAGATCCCTAGCCTGTTTACCCTAAAATTAACCTAAAATCAATGCTTCCTTTTCTTTATTACATTACCCTTTAAATAGTTGACGTCATAAGTGTTTTAGGGCTACAAGAATCACAATATTGCCCCTACAACCATACTTATTATAAAATTAGAAATAAATCCTACTTAAAGCAATATAAGTATAACTAATGGACTCAGTGAGTTAATGCCTCCTTTGTTGTGTGACTCGGTGTGCTATTGAGTCCACAACACATCGATGATCAATTGTGAAATTTCGATGGTGGATGTTGACTTAGACTAAGGTTTGTTCTTTTGATTGATTTCAATCCTTTAATTTGAATTATTTCTTAGTTTTTTTTATTAAAAGTGTTTTCGTTATACTCAACCCCCTTCCCTTCCCCCCCCCCCCCCCCCCCCCCCCCAATCCTTGTTCACAGAGCATAAAATTAAACTAATCACTCTTCATGGGAACAATCCTTACTCGCACTACTACATATATTTTTAGGAGTATAGGTTTTATTTTTGGTTTCCTACGACAACACACCAATACCCAAATTTGTGTGGGTCCAATAGTCTCAACATATGAGCATAAATTTATAATTCCCTTAGAAATCCAAATATTTTCCCTACTATTTAGCTTTGATCTTCTAGCATAGCATTCAAATACATAATGACCTAGGGTTCCACATTTGTAACGTGCATCATCATGCAAAGGTAATGTTGTAGCCTTTGTCTTACTCGTCCTATGATAATTCATAGATTTTCATTCCTTTCTAATCTTATAGAGTTTAGATACAAATGAGTGGCATTCTTAAGGTTTTAAAGCATGGGAAAATCTGAGGCCCTTATGTGGGAGAATCTTTTAAAAAAGTTGTCATTTTTATTTGTCAACTCATGAATGTTTGGACATTAAATCTTTCACATGCTCAGATGAGCCTCTCATTTTTCTTTCCTAAGTTCTTGCTTGGAGGAACAATCAGCATTCAAGGATTCAAACAACTTTTCTAATTTCAAAAGCTGCCTACTTCAATTTTAATTTCCTTTTTCATTTCATTTAAGGGATGAGATGGATTTCAGAAATAATTTCATTAATTATTTCTTGTTCGGATCGTAATATCTGTTGGAAGATAGGCCCAAGCCCACAAAACCAAGGAAGGCCCACATATCTAAGAGTATTATAAGATGGACCACACGACCAAGGAAGGCCCACAAGATGGGCCCAAGCACATAAGAAGTAGGACCCACCATGATTACCTCAAGCTGGCATCCGTATCACATAATTTTGAAGATCAAGAAGGACTGACAAAGGCATCTTTATCTTATGGTCACATCGAAGAAGAGTTCTAGTTTGAGTTATGTTTTTCTTTTATCTATATTGAGTTATTTAATTATGCTATCTTTAAGTGTTAGAGTTTGGGTGTAATTGGGACAAAGGTTGTTTTATTGTAATTGGACTCTACTACCTTCCTCTATTATAAATAGAGGTTCATGTACTCTGATTATAATAAGTTAATGAAGTCAATGAAGTATTTTTCTTGTCCATAAATTCAACATGGTATTAGAGCAGGTTTCAAGAGTTGACTTGGTCAACTCACAGAGATAATGACATCGTTTTCTCTAAACCCTAAACCCTTAGTCTAGGTTCATAGTTTTTTTTTTCAGTCACTACAGCTTTAAATTTCTTAGAGATTTTTTACCTCTATATTGAGATTTTCATATTGAAAATTATATATTGACGAAAATATATTTGAGTCTACTTTCCAAGGAAAATTGATTTTTTACAATCTGAGTTATCTACAAAGAGATATCGATATTTTAATGAGCGAAGTTCAGATTACAAAAGATGTTCAAGCAGCAGTAGAAAGCTTCATCTTCTGAGGTATTTTATGCTATCAAGAACTAGACTTTATATGGAGAAATATATATCAACAGAAATATCTGTAAGCCTATTCTTTTACCTATTCAACCAATTTTTTTCTCAGTTATCTACAATGATAAATCGATATTTGAAGCAGCAAAGGTCAGATTACACAAGAGGTTCGAGCTGCAGCAGAAATCTTCAAATTCTGAGGTATTTTATGCTATCAAGAAAGAAACTTTATATGGAGAATTATACATCAAAAAACAATATGTAAGTCTATTTTCTTACCTATTCAACTAATTTTTTTTATAAGAATATATTGATCTTGGAAGAGTCAATGGTCATTCTAAAAAAAAGGAGAAACAGTACTTAGTTCGGCTAGGTGACAGAGACTGAAATCTATCAGATTATTTATCTTCTGATGATTATATTTTATGAAGAGAAGTTATACTTGGATGAAATTTATTTAAGTCTAGTTTTCGAAGGAAAAAATTTCATGTCAATCTGATCTATATTTAAAGATATATTCGCATTGGAAGAATCAAAAGTCATGTTGGTATTCTTTTGAATGAAAAAATCAGAATTTATGCCCATTATTTTGCGTCACTTTTTAAGTTGATATATCAAGAAAATATCTCACTTCTCCCTGGTTTAAGAGCTTATCTATACATCTCTGTTATTTGGGTTTATGGCTACATCTATGATATTTGGTTCAAGCTGTGATCACTGCCATTACATCCCAGCTTGAGGGGGAGAAGTACAAGAAGTACAAGAAAGACGGATTTTATTCCATATGTTTTGGTAATTTTATGTGACCAAAATATTCAAGAAAGGGGGAGCAAAAAAGATGAAGATTATGCATCTAAGAAGAAATTTTTATATCGGATTATTTCATGGGTTCTTTTACAAAGTTTATTATTTGGTTTGTGTTATATGTGTTAGAAGATGGTCATGTTATATTCAGATGCAGCTATTATGTCTCTTTGGGGACATTATTATTGAAGAAGAGGTGGTCTCATACCATTATTTATTTGTCCTCGTCAAAAATATAAAAATGTCAATGGTTAGGATTCCATGGTGGAGGAACTTAATACCCCGTCAAAAATATCAAAAATGTCAATGGTTGGGATTCCATGACGGAGGAACTTAATACCCCGTAAAAAATATCAAATGTCAACATTTGGGATTCCATGACAGAGAAACTTAATACCCCGTAAAAAATATCAAAATTTTCAACGGTTAGGATTCCATGATGGAGGAACATAATACTTAGTCAAAAATATCAAATTTCAATGGTTGAAACACCATGACGGAGGAACTTATTATTACATCTATGTTATAGCCCCCTGAATTGGCCTTTGTTGGGCCTCATGGAAGAGAGCACCAGCTTGAGGGAGAGTGTTGGAAGATTGGAGGACTGCTATTTTATACAAAAAGATTTTATACATCATTTGCAGCAAGTTGGGAGTTCATGTTGTTCTCTCACCCCAAGCTTGACGGGGAGTGTTGGAAGATAGGCTGAAGCCCACACGACCAAGGAAGGCCCACAAGATGGGCCCAATCACATAAGAATTAGGACCCACCATGATTACCACAAGTTGGCATCCTTATCACATAAGTTGGAAGATCAAGAAGGACTCACAAAGGTATCTTTATCTTATGGTCACATCCTTGAGTTATGTTTGTCTTTTATCTATATTGAGTTATTTAATTATGCTAGGACTTATCTTTAAGTGTTAGAGTTTTGGTGTAATTGGGACAAAGGTAGTTTTATTGTAATTGGACTCTACTACCTTTCTCTATTATAAATAGATATTCATGTACTCTCATTATAATAAGTCAATGAATGCCAATGAAGTATTTCACTTTCCATAAATTCAACAATATCAACCATTCTTAGAAGTCTCATCTCTATCTAAGATGGCATTTCCAACTAAGTATGAATGCACACAAGCTTCAATGCCTACAATGTCATTATGTGTAGTGAAATCAGAGTATAAGAGCCAAATTCCATGTTCCTTGAAAAATTATATGCTAGTTTATCCCATAAATCCTTGGCTCATTTTCAAGATGAAAAAGAATATAGAATTTTGTCATTCAATGAACTAAGTATGGGTTCTATAACCTTAGCATTGCCATAAAGTTTTGTGTTATCCAAGTCATCCAAATCGCATACTGGTTTGGGGATAGATCTTCCTTTTAACTTTCATAATGGGAAGAAGCGTCCATTAATAATTGTTTCCCATACTTTTAATCCAATAGATTTCAATAAAAATTTCATCCTAATTTTCCACCATTGGTATTGGGAACTAACAAGTATGGGAGCGGATTTGGGATCATGACCTTCTTAGAACATAAGGTCTTCTTGAGATGCCATAAAAATTGACTCAATAAAATCAAGTTAAATTTGGATTTCAATTAGTTTAACCTGACTCTCATACCAAGCATTAGCCCAAGTGGAGTCTCAAGAGGGGGGTAAATTGAGAATAAGAAATCACAATTAAGTGCTTTTAGTGCAATGAAATTAAATGAATGAGCAAAATTACTAGCATATGCACACAACCACAAAGAGGATTTTCTCTTGCAAAAGAGTAGAATCAAGATTTTTCACTTGAAAATATTTCTTTAAAACTTAGGTTTGCTAATAAATGCTTAATGAATTCTTTGGAATGATCTTGAGTTTCTATATATAAGTTTCTTGGCAAAAATAGAGGTCTTAGACTATTGAATAAAAGCTACATAAAAGGGTTTATTGAGAGATTATGATGTAATTTGGTTATCAAGCCTATGTTACAGTATTTTTCTCCTTAAGTGGTCAAGGGGCACTCTTGTAACTTTATTAGGATATTAATATAAATTTAGGTGATAGGAGCTAACCCTAATTAAAGACCTACTGGAAAAAGCTCAATCTCTCAAGGCTTCAAGTTCTCTCACCTTCCCTCTCTACTCATCCACTTTCTTTTCCTCTCTCTTCTTCTTTATATAATGGATCAAGCCCTAGGATCTAATATAGTTTCAGATAAGGTATTCTAGGGTTTAAGGTCTAGCTGCTCAAAACTATCATGCAAAACTAAGAAAAAAATCTCAGCCATACAATCCATCAATGCAGAATTTTTCAAATCACCCTGTAGAAGTGATTGAGAAATCTCTCCTCCAGCCAAGATAAGTTTTAGTAGAACTTGTTCCAACCTTCCTTTGTCTTGATCTATCAAGTTATTAATTGATTTGAGCATGGCATAGGATTCTATTCTTCTTTCATCCACGTGATGTCTCAACTTACTAAACAGTACCTCCATTTTTGTTTGTTGTTTCAATCCATGCCAAAAACTAGCATTGTGGGTCTTTTTTCCGATTGTCATTGCAATTATGAAAATTACTCTTCGAGAATTTTCAAGTCTCCACCTATTTTATGTGAATTCATTATTATTATTATTATTATTGGCTAAAACCCTATGAATGCAAGGACGATTGGAAGAGAATAAGGATTTTTCAAAGTGTATGGTTATATTTATTTCACTCCAAAGCACTTTAGATGCAAACTTGCAAGACATACAATAATGGCTTGAAGATTTGCCAATTAATGCTCATTCACTTCTCTACTCACGGTTTCGTGGAGGTACTTGTAGCTTACCTGACTCAATCGATCATAACTGCTATTTTTTTTGTCAGACAATGACTTATTGATGGATGGAATAATCAATCAATATGTTACCATTGGTCCAGAAAAGTTAAGTTGGTCGATCATTACGAGTGGATGATCGATCAATTGAGATTCTCTCTGTCTATGCAATACAAGTATGATCGATCAGTGTATTTTCTTATCATCAATAATGATTGAAGTCCTCGAGTGGCAAGGTTCTGACTGATCAATAAATCTGGTAGAATGATTGATCATTCCATGAAAAATTAGCATGCCTAGGCAGAGATGATCAATAAATCAGGTGGGATGATCGATCATGCGTTATAGCATGAAATGGTCATGTCCTGGATAATCGATCAATTGACTATGTTGATCAATCATTCTTTATATTTTTTCCCTGCACAATTCTGGATGATCGATCATTCCAGTGCCAATTCTAAAATGTAAACTTTTAAAGCATGGAAGTGTTTTTCTCTAAGTGCTCTAGCATGTTCTAAATGATGTTTATAATGTCCCTAAACATGTCTACATGCAATCTATAACCTAAAGCTCCGATTTCACATATGTACTTGTTGAGGACTCAATAGCTAACCTAGTCACCCAAAGGAGGGGCCAACGACTCACTAAGTTAATTACCTTTACTTTCATATTTTGTATTACTTTTAAGTATAATTTTCATTATAGTATTTAAGGCTACATGCCGCAAGGGAAAAATTGTAATTGTGAAACCCTAAACTCTAATAACGTGAAACCCAATTTAGAGGTAAAGGAATAGAGACAAGCAAGCATTGAATTAGTTTAAACAGGGTTTGGAGTTCTCCTTGATGAGCTCTAGAGTTTGGAGGTCTCCTTGATGAGCTCTAGGTCTAGGTTCCCTCTTGAATATGAGCTTCTTCCTTCTCTCTTTGATTTCTGTTTCACCTTGCTCTTACCAAAACTAAGAGAGGATTTCTTTCCCTTTTCCAGAGCTCAACCAGAGGCTTCAGCCTCTCTTCCGTCCACAGCAGCAAGAAAGGGATCTTCTCTCTCTTTCCGAGCAAAGATAGGGGCTTTCAGTGGCTATACTGAGAGCAACCAGAAATAGAGGTTCTTCGGCCTCTTTTCCATCTAACAGCAGGTTAGGGACCCCTAACCCCTCTCAATCGTGAGCATCATCACAGAAGGCAAAAGGGTCCTAACCCCTCTCAGAAGTAGCAGCAAAGGTCCATCCTCTTACTGTCTGAGAGTAGCAAGGGTTTCTCAACCCTTACCGAGAACAACAACCAAACAGCAAAAAGGAGACTTTTTTCCTCCTTACCGAGAGTAGCATCTTTCTTACAGCGTTGGATTCATCCATCCCACGGCGAGTTACTTGATCCATGGCCAGTGACCATAATAACGTGGTATCAGAGCAAGGTAACACTGGGGAGACCAGCATTGGTGATCAGATGGCAGCAGGCGTAGGTAGAGAATGACATAAAGTTTTCTCTAATCATGGAGAAGTTGGAACAACTTCTGGATATGAATCCTCATATCAATAGACTTTCTTGGATGATGGGAAATATGACGACTGGAAGGAACTCAAACCCAGAACAAAGAGGATAAGACAACTCACATAGCAAAGGGGGAGACCAGTTTGCTGGGTGCACTACCTTTCCTGCCCAGACTGAAAATTTCAACCAGGGAGGAGGCACCGTACCAAGGTATAAAAAACTTGATTTTTCCTACTTTTAATGGGTCAGACAACCCCTTGATTTGGTTACATAGATGTAAAAATAAAATTATCCAACAAAGAACATCAGAAATTGATAAGGTGGGTCTTGCCGCTTTCCACATGCTCGATGAAGCACAACTTTGGTTTCATCAAGTAGAGTTGGATAGATTGGTTCTGGATTGGGAAGAGTTTAAAGAATTATGCGCTATATGATTTGGTCCTCCAGCCCATAGCAACCCCTTGGGGGATTTGGTACTATTACGACAAACTGGGCCAGTGGAAATATATCAAAAACAGTTCCAAGAAAAATTGGCATGAGTCAGCCGAATGGTTCGCGTAGACTAGTAGATCAATTTATTTACATCAGGACTTAATGAGTCATTAAGGTTAGAGGTGGAACTCCATGTACCTGCAAACTTAGCTCGAGCAATGAATCTAGCTCGTGCATTGGAAGCTCGATAAAAAGTTCAAAATAGGAGGACAACATGGCAAGGGATCGGAACACTTCTAACACTTGGCAAGGGAGATGCAACACTACCCCTCTAATAACTTTCCCAGTAGGGCAACAGGCCTGAAATAATCCCATTACTACTCTTGCAGCAAATACACGGCCCAACAACCCACCCGCCCAGTATATTCGCAAATTAACTAGTTTGGAGATGGCTGACCGTAGGGCAAAGAACTTATGTTACAACTGTGATGAGCCATACAGGGCCGGCCATCAGTGTAAACGGTTGTTCTAGTTAGAAGTCGATGAAATCCCAGAACCAGAACAGAGTGATGATCCTATTGAGGAAGATGCACCAGAAATATCTCTGCATGCCATTACCGCCTAGAAATCCGCCAAAACTATGCAAGTCAGTACTCGGGTGATGGACTAGGATCTTGTCAGCCTTGTGGATTTGGGAAGTACACATAATTTTCTTAGTTTAACAACTGCTCAACACCTTCAACTACAGATCCTTCCACACACAATAGCCACTATTTCGGTTGCCAATGGAGAGAAAGTTCCTAGCTATGGCATCAGAAAAGTAGTAAACTTCTCAATCGGTACGACTTTCTTTCATTCATAATTTTTTTGTCATACCTTTAGCTGGGTTCAATATGGTATTGGGTATTAAATGGTTGCAAACCTTAGGCCCTATTTTATGAGACTTTACTACTTTAACTATAAGTTTTGAAAGGGGCGGACGCCAAGTACTATACATGGCAGTCAAGTGGACAAGTCACATTACATTCACACACTTCACACACAAGACAATCCGGACAGCACTATAGAGCATCTCCTAGATGAATTCTCAGACTTGTTCCAAGAGCCCTCTGGGCTGCCTCCCTTGAGGCACTGTGACCATCGGATATGTTTAAAACAGGGCTCAAATGAGGTGGTAGTTCAACCTTATCGGTACCCACACCTCCAGAGAGATGAAATTGAAAGACAGTGTCAAGCCATGCTATGGCAAGGCCTTATTAGTAGCAGTTATTCTCCATTTTCTTCACCAGTCCTCCTCGTTAAGAAACATGATGGTACAAAGCGATTTTGTGTTGACTATCGGGATTTGAACGTCCAAACTATGAAAGACAAGTTTCCTATTCCTGTGGTGGAGGAGCTTCTAGATGAATTGCATGGGTCATATTTATTCACCAATTTGGACTTGCGCTCCGGATATCATCAGGTTCGTATGCATCCAGACGACATCGAGAAAATTGCCTTCCACACTCATCATGGCCATTTTGAATTTTTAGTCATGCCATTTGGGTTATCCAACGCTCCTTCCACATTCCAGGCGTTAATGAACGAGGTATTCCGCAACTATCTACGCAAATTTGTACTTGTTTTTTTATGACATACTCATTTACAGCCAGTCTAGAACTCAGCATCTAGAGCATTTAAGAGTGGTATTTCAATCGTTACGTGCCCATCAACTATATTTAAATAAATCTAAATTCTCTTTTGTGACATTACATGTGGCCTATCTCTGCCATATTATTTCCCATGATGGAGTCACAATTGATCTAGAAAAAATTCAAGCCATTGCCGATTGGCCGCCACCCATGAATACCTCTGTTTTGAGAGCGTTTTGGGGATTAGTAGGATTTACTGAAAATTTATCAAGAATTTTGGGCTGTTAGCAGCACCATTGACAAGCCTCCTCAAGAAAAATTCCTTTAATTGGAATGACCAAGCAACACAGCCCTTCTCAGATCTCAAATTAGCTCTTGCATCCACACCAATTCTGCAACTTCCCAATTTTGAAAATTTATTTGATGTCGAGTGTGACGCATCATGTGGGAGCATTGGGGCCGTTCTATAGCTGCACTTTTACCCTATTGTATATTTCGGTAGACAATTGGCAAAACGGCATCACAAATTGGCAACATATGAACACGAGTTAATCGGGTTGCCCAAAGTTGTTCAACATTGGAGACCATACTTATGGGGTCGTGCATTTCTCATTCGCACTAATCATTATAGTCTTAAATATTTTCTGGAGCAACACCTCACAACTTCTCCTCAACAACACTAGATTATTAAATTAATGGGGTTCAACTTTACAGTGGAATACTGCACTGGGCGGTTAAACATGGTGGTCAATGCCTTGTCCCAACATTTGGAGAATCCGCCTCTTCTCTATGCTATCAGCTAGCCTCGTTTTATTCTCTTAGACTTGGTAAAGGAGGAAAATGCTAGCAAGCCGGACCTCCACAATCTGCACACAAAAATTACAGAGGGGGCATTGGACTCTAGATGGGCCACTCAGGGTTCTCTTATTTACTATAAGTTGTGCTTATATGTACCACATACTTCAGAGTTAGTTTCAGCCATCATCTCTGAATACCATGACAACATTCATGAAAGCATACAAAAAACATTGCATCACATTCGTGTAGACTTCTATTGGAAGGCCATGAAGACCTCCATTGTAGCATATGTGACATCCTGTCCGGTGTGTCAACATAACAAGGATGAACACTTAAGTCCAACAAGTCTCTTGCACTTCCTACACAAGTGTGGGTCGATATTTCTATGGATTTCGTCGAAGGTCTTCCACAGTCTTTCGGCAAATCAGTATTATTTGTGGTGGTGGATTGGTTCTCCAAGTATCCTCACTTTATCCCCATGGCACATCCATATACTGCATCCAAAGTGGCACAGATATTCCTCGAGCATATTGTTCATTTGCATGGCATTCCCTAATCAATTGTCAGTGATCCTGGTACGGTATTTACCAACACTTTTTGACGGGAACTTTTTCGTTTATATGGCACCAAGTTGAAATTCTCACCCTCCTATCATCCCCAAACAGGCGGCCAAATAGAGGTGGTTAACCGCACCATGGAAATGTATCTTTGATGTCTTGTGGGCGATCGCCCTAAAAACTGGGTTCAATGGCTACCGTGGGCTGAATATTGTAACATCACTTCCTTCCACACCACCTAGCAGTCTACTCCCTTCCGCGTTCGATATGGAAGAGATCCTCCTCAGCTTCTCTTGTATACTCCCAGGGTCCACCAGAGTGGACTCTATTGATCAAGAACTAATTGAACGGGACCAAGTGCTACAAAATATTTCAGCTCATCTCCTCAAAGCACAAGTTCTTATGAAGGACTTATATGACAAGGAACATAGGGAAATCACGTACAAAGAATGGGACTACGTATGGTTACGACTCCAACCTTACCGCCAACACTCACTTGTGAGCCAACACCGTAATAAACTTTCCCCAAAGTACTTTGGGCCTTTCTCTATTATTCAGCACTCCAACTTCCCACCTCGGCCAAACTTCATGATGTCTTCCATGTCTCCTTACTTAAACCCTTTTAGGGCTCACCTCCTTCGTCAACCCCGTCACTTCCTCTAGTGGATGATGGATGGGTTATTCTTACACCAGATACGGTATTGCATGCCCGCCTTATTCATGGCCAGTGGGAGATTCTAGTCCAATGGAAGGACACCAAACCAACAACTGCTACATGGGAACAACTGGCCAACTTCAAGCAAATCTACCAACCTACAAGCTTGAGGACCTCTTTCTCTAAAGGGGAAAATGTGGAGGACTCAATAGCTAATCGAGACACCCAAAGGAGGCGCCAATGACTCACTGAGTTAATTAATTTTACTTTCATGTTTTATATTGTTTTTAAGTATATTTTTTATTTTAGTATTTAAGGCTACATACCGTAGGGGCAGAATTGTAATTGTGAACCCTAAACTCTCATGACGTCAAACCCTATTTAGAGGGTAAAGAAATAGAGAAAAGCAAGCATTGAATTAGGTTAAATAGGGTTTGGAGTTCTCCTTGACGAGCTCTAGGGTTTGGAGGTCTCCTTGATGAGCTCTAGGTCCAAGTTCCCTCTTGAATTTGAGCTTCTTCCTTCTCTCTTTAATTTTTGTTTCACCTTACTCTTACCGAAACTAAGGTAGGATTTTTTTCCGTTTTCTGAGCTCAACCAGAGGCTTCAGCCTCTCTTTTGTCCACAGTAGCAAGAAAGGGATTGTTATAGACTCGATAGCCAAACGAGTCATCCAAAGGTGTCGCAGTTGAAGTGTTATGGAAGTGTTTTGTATTGGAATTAATTCAACATTCTCAGCAACTATTTCAGAAGCTCAGCAGATTCAGCATGCTGAGCGTGTAAGCCATGATGGCTATTTTTGTAATCCTGATTGATGCACCAACTTAGCTCAATTTGTATGTTTCAGCTTTATGTAAGCCATATAAAGGCAGCTTATGTAAGTCATATAATGGCAACGCATGTAATTATTTTGGCTCCTCTTCGAATAGCTTAAGAAGGGGCAAATGGAAATGAAAGGGGATCGAACATTTTAACCCAGAAACAGAACACGAATAGGGCAGGTTCCCCTCTTGACGAACCAGGTTGTTGTCTCCCTTCATGAGCAGTAGGTTACGGTCTCCCTCGGAGCCAGGTTACCCTTCCTTCCTCCCACCCCTTCCAAGCTCTTCCCTTTTCTCTTTTTCGTCACACATTTCACCCAGATTTCACCATCATAGGCAGACATGGACGATTACAGCACACTGGTGCTGAAACTGTGCTGGACGCAGATCCTCCTTCCCGTCGAATTACAAGGTCCATGGTCCGAAACCATAACACGTTGGTATCAGAGCAGGGAACAATGGGAGAGACATCAAGCCAGGAAGAGACGTTCGAAAAGTTCAGGGAAGAAGTTAGAGAAGAACTACATGAGACAGAGGATCGACTGGCAAGTATGCTGCACAACACAATATCTCGTTCAGTGGCTCAAGCGAATCAGCAACTGTCTCAGCAGGTTGAAGAGCTATCAACACTGATTCGAAGGACACCCACCCAAAATGGGGGACACACAAAAAGTCCAGAGCCTACCACCATTCCAAGGTACACCAAAATGGAATTTCCAGTCTTTAGCGGGTTAGAGGACCCTTTAATTTGGATTTACCGATGCGAGAATTTTTTTCTCCATCAACGTATTGTTGTAGTGGACAAAGTGGGGTTGGCCACCTTCCACATGCTCGACAAAGCGCAACTGTGGGGCCACCAACTGGAAAGAGAGCACCCGGGCATCGGTTGGAAAGAATTTACAGAAAAATGCACTATCCGGTTTGGGCCTTCCACCCACGCCAACCCATTGAGTGATCTCATCCTCTTAAAACAGACAGGCAGTGTTGCTGAGTACCAGAAAATTTTTCAGGAGAAGTTAGCCTGAGCTAGCCATGTGGTCCAAGTAGATCAGCAAGTTAGCTTCTTCACAGCGGGATTAAATGAGGCTTTGCGGTTGGAAGTAGAACTCATGCCACCCCCCCTGATTTGGCCCGAGCTAATTACCCATAGCAATCCATCTTTCTTGGGATATAGAATAATCCATTGTGTTCCCGCTCTGATACCAGTTGTTATGGTCCCAGATCTGACACAAGGATTCGTTGGGAGGATCTTGGATCTGCCGCGGATTACCGTATGGATAGTAGGGATTGTAGGGAGACATGGAGAACGAAAACGAAAGATCAAGCCAAAGGGAAGCTTGAAAACCCTAGAGCTCGTTGAGGAGAACTTTAAGCCTCTTTATGCTAGATTTAACCTAATTCTTAATACTTCAATGCTTTTCTTTCTCATTACTCTTACCCCTTAAATAGGGTTCACCCTGTTAGGGTTTACCATAAATATTCTAAAAATACCCCTATAAATAAAATATTCCAAAAATACCCCTATGACCTAAAACTAAAATAAAATAAAGTAAATTAAAGAAAACAACTAAAATAATGATGTTATTGCGTGCATAACAAAGACTTACAGGTGTTTCAGCATGTGTACCCATCATTTGAGCTTGAGGACAAGATCTCTTTCAAAGGGGGGAGTGATGTTATAGACTCGATATCCAAACGAGTCATCCAAAGGCATCACAATTGAAGTGTTATGGAAGTGTTTTGTATTGGAATTAATTCAGCATTCTCAGCAACTATTTCAGCAGATCAACAGATTCAGCATGCTAAGCGTGTAAGCCATGATGGCTATTTTGTAATCCTGATTGATGCAGCTACTTAGCTCAATTTGTATGTTTCAGCTTTAGGCATGTAAGCCATATAAAGGCAGCTTATGTAAGCCATATAATGGCAACGCATGTAATTATTTTGGCTCCTCCTCGGATAACTTAAAAAGGGGCAAATGGAAATGAAAGGGGATCGAACATTTTAACCCAAAAACATAACACGAGCAGGGCAGATTCCCCTCTTGACGAACCAGGTTGTTGTCTCCCTTCACGAGCAGTAGGTTACGGTCTCCCTCAGAGCCGGGTTACCCTTCCTTCCTCCCACCCCTTCCAAGCTCTTCCCTTTTCTCTTTTCCGTCACACATTTCACCCAGATTTCGCCATCATAGGCAGACCTAGACCATTACAGCACACTGGTGTTGAACCTGTGCTGGACGCAGAGCCTCCTTCCCATCAGATTACAAGGTCCATGGTCCGAGACCATAACAGGGATCTTCTCTCTCTTTCTGAGCAAAGATAGGGGTTTTCCAGCCCCTATACCGAGAGCAACCAGAAATAGAGGTTCTTCAGCCTCTATTCCAGCGAACAGCAGGTTAGGGACCCCTAAACCCTCTCAGCCGTGAGCAGCAGCACAGCGGCAAGAAGGATCATCACCCCTCTCAGCAGTAGCAGCAGCAAAGGTCCATCCTCTTACTGTCCAAGAGTAGAAAGCGTTTCTCAACCCTTACCGAGAACAGCAACCAAACAGCAACAAGGAGACTCTTTTCCTCCTTACCAAGAGCAGCAGCTCTCTTACAACGCTGGATTCATCCATCCCACACCAAGTTACTCGATCCATGGCCATGGACCATAGTAGTTCTTAAGGAAAGGGATTTTAGAATGCTCTCTTTCAAAAGTGACCGAGTTTAGATATTTATCTATAAAACTTGAACTCTAGTTTTCTCGTTTCTTCTTCCTTATGGGTTCTTCCTAAAGAGATGTTCTTAAAATGTGTTTGAGGTCTTGAGTTTAGTCTTGAAGCTTTACATCTTGAGATGCATTTTCTCTTGAAGGTAAAATATTTGAAATACTTAGGTTTTCAAGTTGTTAGATCAATTAAGCTTTTAATCATCAAAAGCAATATGGGAGTCAACATACGGTCAACAATCTCCCCTTTTTTTATAATGACAAAACTAACTTGGAAAAATAAAACACTCCCCTAAGGTTTGGAGTTAAGAAAATGATCCTATTTTAACATAATATCCCCCTTAATCTATGCGTAATGTGTTTTAATCATTTTAAGCATTAGATTTGTAATTTTGTGAGTGCCTAGATCTTTTGATCAAAGTTCCAAATTTTCTCCCCCTTTTGTCATACTCAAAAAGATAGGCAATGAAATGCACACGATATAACAAAATGTGGCTCAAAGGCCGTATCATAAAATTTTCAATGCTTTACAAAACAATGTGCACACAATACAAAAGTGAGTATTGTATATCGTCAAAACATGTACACTGGGAGCCAAAAAGATGGGTGGATCCTAGGACAACTACGCTAGAGATGGGAGTCAGCTGAGGATGGTATCAAGATGGTGTTTGATCCTCTACTATCTGGCCTTCAACTCATTCAAAGTGGATAGCATAGCTAGTTGGGTAGCTTTGACATCATCATTCACACAATCTTCTAGTGCTGATAACCGATCGGTGGATGATGAGCCGCCTCCGCCTTCTTCCATTCTTCTCCTCTTTGTCAAATCAAACTGATCCATGAGAGGATCTGGACAAAGATCATCTCTGAAAGCTATAGGCTGAGGGGTAGATTCCTTTGGTATCTTCTCCTTTTGAATCCACTAACCTCGCCATTTGGTGACGCCAAACTTTCCAACCTTGATCTCCCCGATGGACATATTCTAAGTCACGTCCATCAACACCTCCTTTGAGAGGTCCACTCCGCCATATAAAAGAATGATTGTGATCTCTTGAACGAATGGTAGTGTTGTGGACTCAATAGCTAACCGATTCATACAACAGAGGCGCACTGAGTTACAGACTTAATAGTTTTCTTTCCACATTGTTTTAAATTCTTTTTTCATTCATTATTTAAGTTAAATTGTCATAGGGGTAGAATTGTAATATTTAACCCTAACACTAGGGGGGACGTCAAGCCTACTTAGGGGGCAAAGGAATGAGAACAGGTGTTATGGTCCTGGGGTTAAGTACTTATACTTTCCGCTCCTAACAGGCTGGTCTTTTGGGTAGTATTGGCTAGGTGCTTAACATTTGGTATCAGAACAGGCACTACGTCCCATGTTCGAGTCCCCACGTGCACAGGAGGACCGCACGCCCTGGCGTTGGGCTATAAGGGATTATGGGATCTTGACCCGGCTCTCGTTGCTGTGTTATTGCCGCCGTGGTGGTCAGCTCGGGCAGGCAGGGTGTATTTTTATGGTCTTGGGGTTAAGTACCTATGTCTTCCGCTCCTAATAGGCCTGTCTTTTGGGTAGTATTGGCTAGGTTCTTAACAACAAGGCAAGCATTGAATTAGGTATACAGGATTTGGAGTTCTCCTTTACGAGCTCTAGGTTTTGGAGGTCTCCTTGATGAGCTCTAGGTCCAGGTTCCCTTAGAATCTGAATATCTTTCTCCCATTTTTTCTTACATTTTTTCCATTGATCTATACCGAGGAAGATAAGGGGGGTTGTTGTCCCTTTTCCGAGTTCAAGGAGAGGATTCAGCCTCCTTTTCATCATCAGCAGTAAGAGAGGGATTCTACCCTCCTTTCCGAGCAAGATGTAAGGATTCTCCATCCACTTATCATGAGCAGCACTGGTGCAAGGAATCGAAGCATCAAGATCAGCAAGAAGAACGTAACGATCCTCTAATACGTGATCCAAAAGTTATTCAAGATAGGAGCTTTCCAGCCCTATCACGAGCAGCAACCAAGAGGGTTCCAAACCCTCTTTTCCATGATCAAAGAGGAGTCCTTCTCCTATCCGAGCAGCAACAATAAGGGCTCTATGTCCTTACCCTAAGACACAAGATTAACCTCACAAAGAGAGATTCTTTCATCCAATCCGAGATCAGCACAAAGAAAGGATTTTTCTTCTTCCTTACCGAGGCCAACAACTAACTTACAGTGCTGGATTCTCAAATCCCACGCCGAGTTACTCGATCCATGACTAAGAACCATAACAACTTGGTATCATAGCAAGGTAACATGGGGGATACAGTCAACAAGGAAGAACTTGAAGGCTGGATTAAAAATATGGATGATAGACATGAGGAAACACAAGCAAGTATTCAGCATGTATCTAGCATGTTTGCTGATTTCATGGAAGAGAGACGTTCTAGTCCAGACCCAAGGGAGGAGCAATTGGTTGGGCGCACTACCATCCAGGCACCGCAGAGAGGAGATACAATACCAAGGTACACAAAATTAGATTTTCCTACCTTTACTGGATCAATTGACCTCTTAATTTTGTTGCATAGATGCGAGAAAAAAAATTTAAATCAAGGGACTGCTAACTTTGATAAGGTGGCACTTGCCTCCTTCCATATGTTAGAGGAGGCACAGCTATGGTTTAACCAGGTAGAACTAGAAAGATTGGTGCTGGATTGGGATTCGGGAAGTACACACAATTTTCTTAGCTTAACTGCTGCTCAGCATCTTCAGTTACAAATCCTTCCACATCCTACAGCCACAATGGCCAATGGGGAAAAAGTTCCTAGCTCCGGGATCAACAAAACGGTAAATTTTTCCATTTGTACTACTTTATTTCATGCAGAATTTTTTGTCATACCTCTAGCCGACTTTGATATAGTGTTAGGCATTAAATGGTTGCAAACGTTGGGACCCATTATGTGGGACTTCTCTGCTTTAACGATGAACTTTGTATTGCGTAGTAGCCAAGTGCTCTTACAAGGCAGTCAGGCAGAGAAAACTCATCACCTTCATACCATGCACACACAAGACCACTCGAACAACACTATTGAAAATCTTATCGACGACTTCTCCGACCTCCTCCATGAGCCTTCTGGATTGCCTCCCTTGAGGCACTGTGATCATAGGATCTGTTTAAAACCAGGTTTTGATGTGGTGGTAGTTCAACTGTACCGGTATCCACACCTACAAAAGATGAAATTGAGCGACAGTGCCAAGCTATGTTACAACATGGCCTTATTCAAAGCAGCCGATCCCCATTCTCTTCACCTGTATTTCTCATGAAGAAACATGATGGCACATGAAGATTTTGTATTGATTATTGTGAGTTAAATGCTCAGATAGTGAAGGATAAGTTTCCTATCCCGGTAGAGAGGAGTTCATGGATGAATTACATAGGTCGTGGATCTTTACTAAACTGGACTTATGCTCTGGATATCATTAGCTTCATATGCACCCCTCTGACATTGAGAAGACAGTCTTCCGCACACATCATGGCCATTTTGAATTTGTGGTCATGCCATTCGGCTTATCAAATGCACCTTCCACGTTTCAAGCACTGATGAATGAGGTATTTAGTAACTATCTTTAGAAATTCGTAGTTGTTTTTTTTATGATATACTTATATATAGCAAGTCCGGAGAAGAGCATTTAGTGCATTTATAGATTGTTTTTGAATTATTACGAGCACATCAGCTCTATTTGAAGAAATCCAAATGCTCTTTTGCGGCCTCCCATGTCGCTTATCTCGGCCATATTATATCACATGCGGGGGTCACTATTGATCCTGAGAAAATTCTGGTAATTCATGATTGGCCACAGCATCAGTCTTGCTCAGCTTTGTAAGGATTTTTGGGCCTACCTAGATACTACCGTAAATTCATCCAGAATTACGATCCATTGGCAGCACCTCTGACCAGTCTCCTCAAGAAGAATTCCATTCATTGGAATGAGAAGGCCACACAATAATTTGAGGCCCTCAAAACAGATCTCACCTCCACCCCGGTCTTACAGCTTGGTATGCCCGGATCTAACACAGGGAGGAAGAAGATGAAGAATCAAGCTTTTGAAGAAAGCTTGCACCTTAGGCCTCGTGAGAAAGAGAACCCGACCTCATTTACAACTAACTTAGACTAATGATCAATACTTGGTTTCCTTCATTCAACGATGTCCCTATAAAAGATTAGGACGCACACTTACAAAGGCCAAAGGCCATAGTTCTTTAAAGAAATTACATCAATACTACTTAATTGAAAAATCTGAAAATTACATAAGTTACCCTCTACGTCTACCAGCTACTCTAGATGCCATGGAGTCCATCATATCACACTCCTCCTGGAGAAAGAGTTTGTCCTCAAGCTCAAAGGTAGGTCTGCTTTCCTGTGCCGACGCTTCCATCCGTACTCAAATATCAACTGCGGTATCTGTGATAGCCGTCTAGACTAGAAAACTGGAGCATCCAACCAGAGATGCAATTTTTTTATTTTTTGTTTTTTACCATTCTAGGGTTGGTGTGAAACTGCCCCTCACAGCAGCCCCCCCATCGGCAAAGTTTCACTATCCACACTGATGAACCCCTTCAATGTCACAAAATAGCAATGACAATAGTATTGTAGCCAGGTAGTGGCAGAAGCGAGGGAGCACCCTAACTGACCATGCGAGGGTCAATGAGACCAATAAATGAGGACAACCGATACTGAAGGTCCTTTCATATTCATTTATGTCCTGTGGCAATATATCTTCCATCTTAGTTACAGGACTAAGCAGGGGACTCACCTTGGATGTCTGCAATCCAAACCATGAGTAGAAAAAATACACAATGCCAATCACAGAGTGATCAACATCAGCACCTGGTGAGGTAAGAGTTCCTGCAAGTGGTTCAAGTGCCACCCCCGATGCATAAGTACTAGATTTAGCACCGCTGGAAATATACTTCCCTTTTTTATCACTCTGATTTAATGCTTTGATTGCATGAAAATCGCCATCTACAACCGCAATAAGCACCTTGGCTTGGCGGTCTTGATCTATAATAAGAACCAAACTACCAAGAGAGTGGTAGAAGTTAGAGAGTAAAGATGCATTCTGCAGAACTGTGTGAAGCGTTGAAGTGATTGCCTCTAAAATTTTGTCTTCCACATTCCAATTCAACATGCGATTGAAGTAGTCATAAGTTTCCTCTAGGCTGCCAAACGATCCATCTAGCAGAGCAAATGACTCCAAAGCAGCAGATCGGAGCGCAAGTGACACTGGTTGGAAGATAGCAGCCTTCCAGACAGTCAACCCAACCAATAAAATCAGGAAACCGAGGTCTCGGGCCATGTCCGGCAATTCTGTATCCACCGTGCGTACTGCAACAGCAACATCAAGTTTTCTTTGCATCTTTTGCACCGTTGCAATGTCTTCAAGAATGGCACATGAATGAAGAACATTGTTGTTGTGCTCAACTACAGTACTGTAATTTCTCACCTTTCCCTGTTCAATAAGACTTCTGGACCTAGACATCCGGTACTTCCCCTTTCTGGTCGTCCTTGTATCAAACATAAGAGTTACAAATTGTTTGACCCAACAAAACTCCCACCAATCACCTAGAAGAGTATCCAAAACTGAAGCACCAATATGCTGTCCAGGCGCCCAGAGTTTAAAGTTGTTCCCTTTAACAGTCATAAAAGTCATTCTCCACAGTAAACTCGCCACCATTTCCATAAAAACCAAACTACTAAGCCTAAAATCACCAAATTCAGCAGTGGTTGCTGGCTGTCTAGCAGCAAACTATTCGGCACTGCCCTTTAACTCCTTTGGGTTTCCAATACACCACAAACTTCCATCCACAATGATCCCCAACCTATCACAAAGAACCGCTGCCTCTTCCATTGCATGTGTGGTGAGAATATTAGCTCGGCCTTGTTTGGCATGCTTAACAACATTGCATAAGTCATATCTTGAAGTTGGGTCCCATCCAGTCCTAGGTGCATCCATGTAGACAACTTTAGGATCCCCAAACAGGGAAATGGCAACGCTAAGCCGCCTCTTCATACCACCATTGTAGTTCCCAGCCAGTGTGTCACTAACACCACCATAAACCAGATTGACACTCTTCAATGATTCATCCACTGCCATATTGAGCAAGGTTGTCAGTCCAGCTCCATTTGGACCAAACAGACCAAAGCACTCCCCTTGAGGTAAAGCAAAAGATAGAGCCTGAACTGCATATTTAGCAGTGTTGCCATCCTTTCCTGGATAGAACTTGTTGAGATTTCTCCGACTCAATCCAGAATTTCCAACAGAATTGGCAGCAGACAATTGATTCAGGGACAACAATTAAAAAGATGAGGTAAAAGCCGATTCCAATGGCTGTTGTCCCACTTTCAGTGCATAATGACAACCTTTCGTGCAAACAAAACTAAAAGCATCATTAAATAACCAACCAAGTTTCTTCAGTACACCCAAAAAAATTATATCTCCATTTCGTACCACGAGGGCTCCTTTCTCATATGCTGAACTTCCCCGGAAATAAAACCTATCCACTAACAGTGCCCGAGCAGCAATTATGGAACCCAAAAAATTAAGCCCCACATCTACAATTTGACCACGCACATACGCATAGATACTGTGCTGAGCCACAGAAAAGCAAACCACCCGAATGAATTTCTGTAAGCTTCCTGGAATTCTCATATCAGAATTCATAGACACAAGCCCGAATTCCATCAATTGGGTAATGTTTCTTTGCTTCATGGAACAGAGAACTTCCAGGCCAAAAATTTGAGCAGTGTTGCATAGCCCCTTGGAGCCCCTTCACCCCCATGGAAAAATCATTGAGACATAAAATTCGATGGCATTTCAGAAGCTTACCCCAAAATAGGTTGGAGTGGGTTCCCCGCTGGATTGCCGAGAGCTGGAATGGGAGAGGGAGGTGGCGTCCGGAAGTCAAATCCCACCGGACTTGCTTCCGACGGCGCCGACGGCGCCGACAGAGCCTCCTCTGTGTTCGGTGGCGAAGAGCAGACCTTTTGGGCTGCGCCGCTCAGGGATTTTCCGAGATAGAGGGCTCCCGGAAACACATCCTTGTCTGAAGAATCGCCGGAAATATTACCTTCTCCTGTGCTGGGAGACATTCGGCTGGTCGTGAGGAGGGGTTTTTGGAGGTCAACCCACACCAGCCATTACCGATGCGGTTTTGGGAGAATACCCTGCCAATGTCCCAAAACCAGAGTTCCCGCCATGTGATTTCGGAAGTGTTGAGGCCGATTTGGGATTTGATATCGACTTCGATTTCTGATGTGTAGGGTCTTGCTCGTCTGATTTCCATGATCCTGAAATCAATTTTGTTTGGCCCGTCGCTGGAGTTCATTGCTAAAAAATAGTGGGATTTTTCGGCCCTTGGCATTTCTGCTCGTCTAAAACAGTGTCTGCCTCTTGACCGTTTCTCGGGCAGCCATTTCCTTCCTTGCAAACAATTTTTTTATGTAAGCTGCACTCCATTCCAACATCCTTTCCCTTCTTTCCGCTTCGTTGCCAATCCACCGTACACTCATTTTTTCCTTTTCTCTGTGCATCGACATCCGTTCTTCTAGGGATATTTCTCTATGCATCTTCACCCATTCTTCTCGCCTCATTATGTTCCTACTTTGATACCAGTTGGTATGCCTGGATCTAACACAAGGAGGAAGAAGATGAAGAATCAAGTTTTCAAAGGAAGCTTGCACCTTAGGCCTCGTGAGAGAGAGAACCCGATCTCATTTACAACTAACTTTGACTAATGATCAATACTTGGTTTCCTTCATTCAACGACGTCCCTATAAAGGATTAGGACGCACACTTACAAAGGCCAACGGCAAGGCCATAGTTCTTTAAAGAAATTACATCAATGCCACTTAATTGAGAAATCTGAAAATTACATAAGTTACCCTCTACATCTACCAGCTACTCTAGATGCTATGGAGTCCATAACGCAGCTTCTCCATTTTGAAGACTTATTTGTGGTTGAGTGTGACACTTCTTGTGGGGTCATTGGGGCCGTCTTATAGCAGCAGTCACATCCCATTGCATATTTCAGCCGGCAGTTAGCAGTTCGTCATCATAAATTGGCAGCGTATGAATGAGAATTAATAGGGTTGGCCAAGGCAGTCCAACACTGGCACCCTTACTTATGGGGCTGTGTATTTCTCATCTGTACTGATCACTATAGCCTTAAATTCTTACTTTAACAACGTCTCACGACTTCACCACAACAACATTGGATCAGTAAGCTGATGGGATTTGACTTTTCAGACAGTTCCGGAAGATTAAACAAGGTAGTGGATGCCTTGTCACGAAGTTTTGAAAATCAACAGCTCATATATGCGATCAGCCAGCCTCGTTTCCTCATCCTAGACTTGGTGAGAGAAGCCCATGCCACTCTTCCGATCCTATAGGAGCTACACAGAAAAATTAGAGAGGGGACAATGGAGTCTAAGTGGTCTATCCAGGATTCACTTATTTGCAACAAACATCGGATTTATCCTCCCCATACTTTCGAGTTGATTCCACTCATCCTCTCTACATACCATGACAGCACACATGAAGGTATTCAGAAAACTTTTTAACGTATTCGAGCAGATTTTTATTGGCAAGCCATGAAGACCTCCATTGCGACATATGGCTCAGCATGTCAAGTATGTCAATGCAACAAAGCCGACCACTTAAGTTCAGTAGGTCTTCTAAAACCTCTCGCCATCCCTACACAAGTATGGGCCGATATTTCGATGAACTTTGTTAAGGGTCTTCCACAATCAGCCAAAAAATCAATACTATTTGTGGTGGTCGATTGGTTCTCCAAGTATGCACATTTTATTCCTATGGCTCATCCATATACAGCATCACAGGTAGCACAGACTTTCCTTGAGCATATTGTCCGATTACATGGCTTTCCAGAATCTATTGTCAGTGATCAAGACGCGGTACTCACCAGCACTTTCTGGCGAGAACTTTTTCATCTGAGCGACACGAAATTGAAATTCTCCTCCGCATATCATCCTCAGACAGATAGCCAAACTGAGGTGGTTAATCGCACCGTCGAAATGTGTTGAAATTATGAAAAAGTGAAATACTTCATTGACATCAATAACTTGTTGTAATCAAAGTACATAAACCTTTATTTATAATAGAAGAAGGTAGTAGAGTCCAATTACAATAAAACTACCCTTGTCCAAATTACACCCAAACTCTAACACTTAAAGATAAGTCCTAACATAAGTAAATAACTCAATATAGATAAAAGATAAACATAACTCAAACTAAAACTCTTCTTTGACGTGACCATAAGATAAGATACTTTTGTGAGTCCTTCTTGATCTTCCAACTGATGTGATAAGGATGCCAGCTCATGGTAATCATTGTGGGTCCTACTTCTTATGGGCTTGGGCCTATCTTGTGGGTCTTCCTTGGTCGTGTGGGTTTGAGCTTATCTTCCAACACTCCCCCTCAAGGTTGCGATGAGAGAACAACATGAACTCCCAGCTTCCTGCAAATGATGTATAGAATATTTTTGTATAAAATGGCACATCTTCCAATATGTATTCATCTTCCAACATTCCCCCTCACGCTGTTGCGTCCTTCCATGAGGTCCTGCTAGTATAATATAAGTGAGAGTATCACTCCTAGCCAGTAAGCCATTGCCTCATACTCCAGTTCTAATGCTGGATGTAGGACACACTCCATCTTCTATTAGTAGTGTGTCTATAGTCATTGCTCTAAAGTGTCCACCACCGTGTCCCTCCACAGGACAACGACTCTCAAGTGGTAGGAGTCATAAAAGCTATTACATGGGGGGGGAATAAAATAGATGTAATAATAAGTTCCTCCATCATGGTTTCCCAACCGTGATATTTTTTTACAGGCTATCCTCCATCATGGTTTCCCAATCGTGATATTTTTTTATAGGGTATCATCCGTCATGGTTTCCCAACCATGATATTTTTTGACAAGGTAAAATAAATGATGATATGAAGCCACCTCTTCCGTCATGGTTTCCCAACCATGATATTTTTTGACAGGGTAAAATAAATGATGATATGAAGCCACCTCTTCTTCAACAATAATGTCCCCAAAGAGACATAATAGCATCAACTGTATATAACATGACCATCTTCCAACACATATAACACGAACCAAATAATAAAACCCATGAAATAATGTGATATAAAATTTCTTCTTAGATGCACAAGCTTCATCTTTTGTTTTCCCCCTTTCTTGAATATTTTGGACACATAAACTTATTCACTACTTATGAAATAAAATACCTCTTCCTTGTACTTCTTCTACTTCTCCGCCTCAAGCTGGGAGGTAATGGCAGTGATCCCAACTTGAACCAAATATCATAGGTGTAGCAATAGGCCCAAATAATAGAGATGTATAAATAAGCCCTCAAACCAGGGAGAAGTGAGATATTTTCTTGATATATCAACTCAAAAAGTGACTCAAAACATTGGGCATAAATTCGGATTTTTCAATACAACAAAATACCAACATGACCTTGATTCTTCCAATGCTAATATTTCTTTAAATATAGATCAGATTGACATGAAATTTTCTCCTTCTGAAATTAGACTTAAATATCTTTCATCCAAGTATAACTTAACTTCATAAAATATAATTATCAGAAGATAAATAATCTGATATATTTTGGTCTCTGTCATCTGGCCTAACTAAGTATTGTTTCTCCTTTTTTTCCAGAATGACCATCGACTCTTCCAAGAACAATATCTCATTATAAAAACCTCATACTGAGAATTGGTTGAATAGGTAAGAAAATAGACTTACGTATATTTCTTTTGATATATAATTCTCCATACAAAGTCTCTTTCTTTATATGATAAAATACCTCAGAAGTTGAGGCTTTCTGCTGCCTCTCGAACCTCTTTTTCAATCTAACCTTTGTTGATTCAAATATAAATTTCTCTTTGTAGATAACTCAGATAAAAAAAATGGTTGAATAGGTAAATGAATAGACTTACAGATATTTCTTTTGATATATATTTCTCCATATAAAGTCCAGTTCTTGATAGCAAAAAATACCTCAGAATCTGAAGATTGTTGTTATTGTTCGAACCTTTTTTGCAATCTGACCTTCTCTCATTCAAATATTGACATATCTCCATAGATAACTCCGATTGGAACAAATCATTTTTATTTAGAAATTAGACTCAAATATATTTCCTGCAATATATAATTTGCAATATGAAAAACTCCGTGTAGAGGTAAACAATGCAAAGAAGATTATGGGTATAGGGACTAAGAAAAATAACAACGAACCTAGACTTAGGGTTTAGGGTTTAGAGACAAGGATCACATTACCTCCGTGAGTTGACCAAGTCAACTCATAGAACCTGCTCTGATGCCATGTTGAATTTATGTAAAAGTTAAATACTTCATTAACATCCATAACTTGTTGTAATCAGAGTACATGAACCTCTATTTATAATAGAGGAAGGTAGTAGAGTCCAATTACAATAAAACTACCCTTGTCCCAATTACACCCAAACTCTAACACTTAAAAATAAGTCCTAACATAATTAAATAACTCAATGTAGATAAAAGACAAACATAACTCAAACTAAAACTCTTCTTTGACGTGACCATAAGATAAGATACTTTTGTGAGTCTTTTTTTATCTTCCAACTAATGTGACAAGGATGCCAGCTCATGGTAATCATTGTGGGTCCTACTTCTTATGGGCTTGGGCCCATCTTTTGGGCCTTCCTTGGTTGTGTGGGTTTGAGCTTATCTTCCAACAAAATGTATCTATGGTGCCTTGTGGGCGATTGTCCGAAGCAATGGGTTCAATGGCTGTCGTGGGCTGAATATTGTTACAACACTTCGTTCCACTCCGCCTTGCAATCCACTCCTTTCAGGGTTCTTTATGGCCAGGATCCCCCTCGCCTTTTCTCTTATACTCCAGGGTCCACCTGCGTGGACGCCATTGATCAGGCACTCATGGATTGCGACCAGGTGTTACAGAATATTGCAGATCGCCTACAGCGAGCTCAGGTCTGCATGAAAGATTTCTACGACAAGGGACACCAAAACGTCTTGTACAAGGTAGGGGACTATGTTTGGTTACGCCTACAACCATACCACCAGCACTAGCCCCAAGTATTTTGGGCCTTTCCCCATTATTCGACTCATGGGGCCGGTAGCCTATCAACTACAACTACCAACCACGGCCAAGCTGCATGATGTGTTTCATGTCTCCCTCCTGAAATCATACACGGGGTCACCGCCTACATCCACTCCGTTCCTTCCTCCAGTGGACAATGGACACGTCATTCTTACACCAGTCGTGGTGTTACAAGCCCGTTTGGTCAATGACCAATCGGAGATTCTAGTCTAGTGGACAACTACAGAATTTGAATCAGCTACATGGGAGCGGTTGGACATCTTCAAACAGGTCTACCCGGCTTACGAGCTTGAGGACAAGCTCTTTCTCCATGGGGAGGCAGATGTTGTCGACTCAATAGCTAACCGATTCATACAACGGAGGCGAACTAAGTTACAGAGTTAATAGTTTTCTTTCCCCATTGTTTTAAATTCGTTTTTCATTAATTATTTAAGTTAAATTGCCATAGGGGTAGAATTGTAATATTTAGCCCTAAAACTAAGGGGGACTTCAAGCCTACTTAGGGGACAAAGGAATGAGAAAAGGGCAAGCATTGAATTAGGTAAACTGGGTTTGGAGTTCTCCTTGACGAGCTCTAGGGTTTGGAGGTCTCGTTGATGAGCTCTAGGTCCAGGTTCCCTTAGAATCTGAATATCTTTCTCCCATCTTTGATTACTATTTTCAATTGATCTATACCTAGGAAGAGAAGAGGAGTTTCTATCCCTTTTCCGAGTTCAAAGAGAGGATTCAGCCTCCTTTTCGTCATCAGCAGTAAGAGAGGGATTCTATCCTCCTTTCCGAGCAAGAAGTGAGGATTCTCCATCCTCTTATCACGAGCAGCACTGATGCAAGGAATTGAAGCATCAAGATCAGCAAGAAGAAGGTAAGGATCCTCTAACATGTGATCCAAAAGTTATTGAAGATAGGAGCTTTCCAGCCCTATCACTAGTAGCAACCAAGAGGGTTCCAAACCTTCTTTTCCATGATCAAAGAGGAATCCTTTTCCTAACCGATCAGCAGCAATAAGAGCTCTATGTCCTTACCCTAAGACAGCAGATTAACCTCATAAAGAGAGCTCCTTTCATCCAATTCGAGATCAGCACAAAGAAAGGATTTTTCTTTTTCCTTACCGAGACCAGCAACTCACTTACAGTGCTGGATTCTCAAATGCCACGCAGAGTTACATGATCCATGACTAGGAACCATAACGTGTAGACTATCTAGCCTCGAGTTAACTGCAATGTCAGCCATCCTACTAGCCATGAAGTATCCATAGTCCAGTGGAACTTTTCGAAGATCACCATCAACCAAAAAACTTCCGTCATTGTGAGCCTTGAGAAGGTGCCCTTTCTTGGATTAAGCACATGAGTCACAATATCCATGGTGACTCTATGAGGCATGAGGAGGTCCCATATCATGACCTTATAGGAACTACCAACTATTTGACCAAAGATTGAGAGGATAACATCTTGGATATTTTGTGGGAGGTCCTCGTGGAGATTCATTGGCCAACTTTCTTTAACATACCTCATCATCCCCATGACGGTAGAGTTGAGGAGATCATTCAGAGCTAGAGTGTGAATGGAGATAGGTGTTTTCTTCACATAGGAAGAATACCCAAGGCTATGGAGCCTAAGCTCTTCAATTTCTAAATCTGTGTAAAACACCTTCACCAGAAGAGGATACACAAGATCCTCTCTCTCTCTCTCTAGTAAGCCTCTATAGGGCTGGAATAGCTCTTCAAATCCGTCAATTTCCCTCTCGCAAAAGGGAATATCAACCTCTATTGGTTCGACGACACTTTTGGGAGCAAAAGTGGGGAAATACGTTTCTTGTTGCAGTATTCAAAGAAAATGCTAAATTTATGAAAAAGAGAAATACTTCATTGATTTCATTAACTTATTATAATCAGAGTACATGAACCTCTATTTATAATAGAGGAAGGTAGTAGAGTCCAATTACAAAGAAACTATTTTTTTCCCAATTATAGCCAAACTCTAACCCTTAAAGATAAGTCCTAGCATAATTAAATAACTCAATATAGATAAAAGAAAAACATAACTCAAACTAGAACTCTTCTAGGACGTGGCCATAAGATAAAGATGTCTTTGTGAGTCCTTCTTGATCTTCCAACTTATGTGATAAGGATGCAAGCTTGTGGCAATCATGGTGGGTCCTACTTCTTATGTACTTGGGCCCATCTTGTGGGTTTTCCTTGGTCGTGTGACCCATCTTATAATACTCTTAGATATGTGGGCCTTCCTTGGTCGTGTGGGCTTGGGCATATCTTCAAACACTCCCCCTCAAGCTAGGGGTGAGAGAACAACATGAACTCCTAGCTTAATGCAAATGATGTATATAATATTTTTGTATAAAATGACACATCTTCCAATATGCCTTCATCTTCTAACGCTCCCCCTCACGTTGTTGCGTCCTTCTTTGAGGCCCTGCTGGCATAATATAAGTGAGAGTAAAAATCACTCTTAGCCAGTAAGAAATTGCTCCATACTCCAGTCCTAATGCTGGATGTAGAGCACACTCTGTCTTCTGTAGGTAGTGTATCTATCGGCATTGCTCTGAAGAGTCCACCTTTGTGTCCCTCAATAGGACAATGACTCTCAAATGGTAGGAGTAATAATAGCCAATACAGGGGGGTAGTGGGTTTATTTATAATGGTGTCCCAATCCAAACACTGAATCTCATGGCATCCCAACCGTGATATTTTTGACAGTTAAATTTATCATGGTGTCCCAATTCTGGCACCGACTATCATGGTGTCCCAACCGTCATATTTTTTAGAGTCAAATAAATTATGGTATGAGAAAAGGTACTGAGGCCACCTCTTCTTCAATAATAATGTCTCTTAAAAAGAGACATAAGAGCAGCAACTGTAATGTAACATGACAATCTTCCAACACATATAACACGAACCAAAATAATTAACCTTGTAGAAGGACCCATGAAATAATCATAATCCGATATAAATATTTTTTCTTAGATGCGGAAGCTTCATCATTTGTGCTCCCCCTTTCTTGAATATTTTGGTCACATAAACTTATCCACAAAATATGGAATAAAAACCTTTTTCTTGTACTTCTCGTACTTCTTCCCCTCAAACTGGGATTTAATGGCAGTGATCCCAACATGAACCAAATACCATAGATGTAGTAATTAGCCCAAGTAACATAGATGTAGTAATAAGCCCTTAAACCAGGGAGAAGTGAGATATTTTCCTGAATTAGCAACTCAAACAATGACGTAAAACAATCGGTTTAAATTCGGATTTTTCAATGCAATAGGATACTAGCATGACCTTTGATTCTTCCAATGCGAATATATCTTAAAATATAGATCAGATTGACATGAATTATTTTCCTTCTGAAACTAAACTTAAATAAATTTTATCTAAATATAACTTCTTTTCATAAAATATAATTATTAGAAGATAAATAATTTGATAGATTTCGGTTTCTGTCATCTGGCCCAACTAAGCATTGTTTCTCTTTTTTTTCCAGCATGACCATTGACTCTTCCAAGATCAATATCTCCTTATAAAAAAATTCAGATAGAGAATTGGTTGAATAGGTAAGAAAATAGACTTACTTATATTTATTTTGATATATTTTTCTCCATATAAAGTCTCTTTCTTGATAACATAAAATACCTCAGAAGTTGACGCTTTTTTTCTGCTGATCGAACTTCTTTTACAATCTGATCTTCGCTCATTCAAATATAGATATCTATCTGTAGATAACTCCGATTGGAAAAATTCATTTTTCCTCGGAAATTAAACTCAAATATTTTTTCGTCAATATATAATTTTCAATATGAAAATATTCTTGTAGAGGTGAAAAGTACAAAGTAAACTACCAGTGTAAGGACTGAAAAAAAAATAACTATGAACCGAGACTTTGGGTTTACGGTTTAGAGAAAAGGATCTCATTATCTCTGTTGGTTGACCAAGTCAACTCACAGAACCCGCTCTGATACCATGTTGAATTTATGGAAAAGAGAAATACTTTATTGACTTCATTAACTTATTATAATCATAGTATATGAATCTTTATTTTTAATAGTGGAAGGTAGTAGAGTCCAATTACAACTTTTTCCCAATTATACCCGAACTCTAACCCTTAAAGATAAGTCCTAGCGTAATTAAATAACTCAATATAGATAAAACACAATCATAACTCAAACTAGAACTCTTCTAGGACGTGACCATATGATAAAGATGCCTTTGTGAGTCCTTCTTGATCTTCCAACTTATGTGATAAGGATGGTGGGTCCTACTTCTTATGTGTTTGGGCCCATCTTGTGGGCCTTCCTTGGTCATGTGGCCCATCTTATAATACTCTTAGAAATGTGGGACTTCCTTAGTCGTGTGAGCTTGGGCCTATCTTCCAACAGAAAGTACTCCCTCCAATTAGGCATTTCCTCACAAGCAACGTTATCCTTCCTTGGAATCTTCTTTTTGGTGATGACCTGGTCCTAACCATTTTTGCTTAGTTTAGTTTTGAGAGAAATATGTCAAAAATGAGGGTTTTAACCTTGGATTTGATGAGAAATATCTCAAAAACAAAAGTGGAATGTAGATTTGGTGTCAATGGAGCTTTGGAAATTTGTTGGGAAGGGTTTTAGAATAATTTATGATGAAGAGATGGTTTAAAAAATCGATTTTGACTCTTCCTATTCTCTATTCACGATGTGAATGATCAATCATTTTGTTTTGATTTATCGATCAATCGCTTAAGTTGATTGATCAATGACCTATGCAAAGTGACAAAATTGTAATCCTTTGATTTCCACTTCACTCCATTGGCACTATAGTGATGGGATGTGTTCATTAAGCCAAACAATTTCAGCCTAAGTGAATCAAGGTGGGTTTCTCATGCTTGGTTCTCCTTGAAGCTTAGAGAAACGGTCAAATCCTAATGGCTTTTTAAAGATATCTGCTAATTGATTTTTTGTGGGAACAAATTTAATCTTAATTACCTGTGTTTGAACCAGCTCTTTGATAAAGTGATATCTAATTTCTATTTATTTTGATCGAGAGTGGCGAACCAAGTTCTTACTTAGACTTATGGCTCTCTTGTTGTGTCAATGGATTGGAAGTACCTTGTTCTCTAAGCTCGTAGTCATCTAGTTGTTGTTTCATCCAAAGAAGTTGAGCACAACAATTTTCACATGCTAAGTATTCAGCTTTAGTAGTTGATAGTGAAACTGAATATTTTTTTCTTGGAAAACCAAGAGACAAGCATATTTCCAAGTAATTGGCATCTACCACTTGTACTCTTTTAGTCAATTTTTCAACCAAAAAAAATCAGCGTCAGAGTAACCAACAAGATCAATGGATAAAGAGTTTGAGTACTGTTGAATTTATGGAAAAGAGAAATACTTCATTGACTTTTTGTAATCAAAATACATGAACCTCTATTTATAATAGAGGAAAGTAGTAAGAGTCCAACTACAACTAAACTATCCTTGTCCCAATTACACCCAAACTCTAACACTTAAAGATAAGTCCTAGCATAATTAAATAATCCAATATAAATAAAAGACTAACATGACTAAAACACCTTTAAACTGAAACTCTTCTAGGAGACCTCCTTCCATAATAATTGTGGCTCTATAAGACTTCTTATTGTGTAAGACTCATAATGCCACCTCACGTGATCATGGTATGTCCCACCAGCTCATGTGATCATGGTGGGTCCATATCTTATGGGCTTGGACCCATCTTCCAACACTCCCCCTCAAGCCTGGGGTGAGAGAACATCATGAACTCCCAGCTTGCTAAAAATGATGTATAAGATCTTCTCGTATAAAATGGCAGTCCTCCATATGTTCCAACACTCCCCCTCACGCTAGTGCTCTCTTCCATGAGACCCAACGGGCATAAGTGATAGATGCCAGATTCTGACATGAGAACTAGGTTAATTATAATAGAATAGCCCTTATAATTGTGTTATAGGTGGGTTATTTATTGGTTTTCAAATGAAACGTGTATTTATTGAATTTGGCATTAATTACTGTCTATATTGCATATTTTTCTCTCCTTATTTTATATTTCATTGCTTTTAGGGTTTATTTCTTTCTGAAATGATTTTTATGGATTCAATTATGGAATTTCAGGAAAATTTTGGTGGAGAAGGATATATTTACCAAAATGCCATTAGTGAAAGAGAGAGATTTTTAGGGTAACAGCGTTTTGAAAGAAAAGGGAGCTCGGGGGGGAAAAACAGGGGACCGCCGACTGAAAGGGGGAAAGGGCCGCCGACCGAAGGAGGGGAGACCCGAGAGGGCTCCCTTCGAACGCCGTTCATCACTGTTGTCCACCACCATCCGGCAACCGAGAACAGAGACGAGGAGAGCTCAAGAGAGTCTTCATCGCGGCAAGTTTGACGCTGCCATTTTCTGCTCGACAGGCCAAGAGGTGACCCAAGAGGGCTCCTCCGATGCCGATTCCGCATTCCGACCATCCTCAGGCGTCGATTACCCATTTTCGACCATTTCCAGAGCTATTCCGACTCCGACCGAGACTCGAGAGAGCCGGTCAGATGACTTAGGCTCCATTCCGTCGAACACCGTTCGTCACCTCCATCTGTGGGTTTCTATCCTTCTTCATCAGCGTCATCTCTACCTCTGGCCACTCACTCTTGCAACTCGAAGCCATCAATTTCTGGAAATTACAGCACCCGTGAGAACGAGCCTGTGTTGCCCGAGAGAGGGGAAGGAGGAGGGGAGTAATCCATCATTTTCTAATTTAATTTTCCTATAGTTTGAACTTAGGCTTTGAATGTTTATTAAATTTGATTTGAGAATTAATGTTCATCGAATATTTGTTTTCCGGATATTTGATTAAATTAGAGCTAGTTAGGGTTTAGGGTTTAGGGCTAGTTAGGGTAGGATTGTAATTTAGGTTGGATTTTGGTATTTTAATCCGATTTCTGTCTTTCACTCTATGCACTCGAGAGGGGCTAGACACAAGGATTGAGAAATCGGATTTGTGGTTACATGGCGCTCGAGAGAGACACAAATCATTGTAAAATCCAAAGTTGATAATTTTAGCATCATCACAATAGGAAATTGATTCTTTGCATTTTATTGTAATCTGATCTCTGTCAATAACTCTAGGCACCCGAGAGGGGCTAGACGCAAGGATTGAGAATCCGGATTAGTGGTTACGTGGTGCTCGAGAGAGGCACGAATCACAGTAAAATCCAAAGTTGACGTTTCCTATTGTGCAAGTAGTTAATTAGATTATTGCTTGATAGTTTACGATATAATTAGTGTTTAGTTCAGATTAATTCATCATATTTGGTTAGGCTAGTTGACTGAAGAATACACAAAATTCAGTCCTCCCAATGGATATGACCCTCGCTTCCCGCTAGATTACATGAACGATTCGTACGCTTGCGAGGTATAAAAGCCGATGTAATTAAATTTCACATCAATAAGATAACTTAGAGTAAAATATCTCCAAGTCGTATGACATCGCTACATACTCCACTCATAAAATATGTTGGATGTAAGACACACTCCTATCATTCGCAAGTAGTGGCAATCCTATCTTTCATAGGTAGTGGGTCTATACGCAGTGCCCAGAATTGTAGTAAAAAATCCCCTATCATCGTGTCCCTCCACAAGACAACGACTCTCAAGTGGTAGGAGTAATAATGACAATTAAGGGGGGTAACATATATGTAGTAATAAGCTCCTCCATCATGGTCTCTCAACCTGGGCACTGACTTTCATAGGTAGAAATGGGTGATAAATGCATGTCATACATAAAGTTGTGATAAAAGACATGATACGTAATAAATGTCTATCATTCACTAGACGGCAATAAAAGACATGATAAGTGGGTAATGCATGTCATTCACAAGATGACGATAAAAGACCCATGGGTATATATCTATATAAATTCTCAATGGACTTAAAACACCCAACCATGACGGACTTAGTCCATCTCCCAACCGAAGCAACACGAAAAAGGTTGCCCAAAGATGTATGTGAGAGTCAAATAAAGGATGGTAGGAGTAAGGTTGTCAAATAACTAATAGGTGAGTAAAAAGGAAGATAGGATGCTGAGGCCAACACTTCTTTAATAATAATATCTCATCCAAAGAAACACAATAGTTATAGCTGAAATAGACTTGGGCCCATATAACATGAACCAAAATAATTAAAATTCTTGTAAAACGACCCATGAAATAATCCAATGTGAGTATCTACTCCAAATAATATACTGCCAATACCTCAAAATAATAATCCAGGTTGAGATAAAGAAAATTGAGTCGTTCTGAGTTATGTATCACCAATATAGTCGAATCCTGGAAGAAATATGTATAAAAATTGGGTCACAGACACGTATACTAAGGAAAAAATAAGGGGGCCAAGTCAGGTTGACCTAGACCAGAGTTAACCCGACCGAGTTGACTCGACAGAATAGAAACAACTTCGGGTCACTAGTTCCATGGCTTGACTTCGGCGAGCCCGGTCTGAATCCGGGTAGGTGCTGAATCGGCGCAGTGCATCTGAAACTTAGGAAAGATGTAAATTGATTTACCTTTAAATCACACTCATCATCTTCCCCGAATAGTGCGGGATAGCAAAGTCGTCCCGCGGTGCTGGCTCCCGAATAGTCGATGAGAGATCTCAGACAGCAATCAAAAACTTCCAAAAAATTCTGAAATAGAGATAAGATCAACAAGCATAAATAGAGACCTCTTTCTGGCTGATTAAATGCCGATCAGTGGATTTTCTGGAAAATCAGTAGTAAGATCAAGATAATTTTTTGGAAACAAATCAACAAAATCAGCAGCTTATGCTTCGGCACCAATCCGTCTCAGTCGCGGCTCTGTAGTGAGCTAATTATGGTTGACTCGCAGTCAGATGATAGCATATAAGGCCAGGGCAATGTTCGTCTAGCAATCTTCCAGCATATAACTTGTTGGATGAGAAAATTATACCATAGATGAAAGATACAAGATCACAGCAAGATGATAGCAAGAAGTTGAGCAGAATCAAAGTAGACTCACCGAGCATAAGAAATCAGATGTAATCAGCAACTTTCCAAACAGCACCTGTACGTAATGCCATCAATTCAATAGAGGAAATTACAAAGCAAAAAGAGGAACGGGTTATGAACTAATGTGGAAGACTTTTAGCAAATAGAGCAATACGAGATTAATGGGAGTATCTGTATCTCTATATGGAAAGTCCAGCGAAGGAGACTCTCAGATTGAAAAAAAATAGCAATGTGGTGAATCCTAAATAATAGAGATTAATCTAGATATGGAGACATCCAAATTATGATATATATCTTCCCACAGACTATGCCAAGGAGGAGAAACTTTAGAGACAGAGAGGGATCATCGCGCTCAATAGTCATGAACCAGAAACTCCCAGAAATAGAATAGTTGTATAGAGGTGAAAACATAATGCAAATAACAGGTATAGGGACTGAAAATAGATAAATTTGAACCTAAACTACTAGGGATAATAGATCAGAAAAGGATTACATTATCTCTATGGGTTGATCGAGTCAACTCAAAAAACCTGCTCTGATACCATGTTGAATTTATGGAAAAGAGAATTACTTCATTGACTTCTTGTAATCAGAGTACATGAACCTCTATTTATAATAGAGGAAAGTAGTAGAGTCCATCTACAATTAAACTACCCTTATCCCTATTATGCCCAAACTCTAACACTTAAAGATAAGTCCTAGCATAATTAAATAACCAATATAAATAGAAGACTAACATGACTAAAACATCTTTACACCGGAACTCTTCTGTGAGACCTCCTTCCATAATAATTGTGGCTCTGTAAGACTTCTTATTGTGTAAGACTCATAATGCCACCTCACGTGATCATGGTGAGTCCATATCTTATGGGCTTGGGCCCATCTTCCAACACACTTGGATATGTGGGCCTTCCTTGGTCATGTGGGCTTGGGCCCAACTTCCAACAAGTACCAAAGACATAAGTTGGGTGTCACAAGTAGATAACGAATTTTTTTTTCACTACCACTAAGTGAGATTCTCTAGGATCGGATAGAAATCTAGCACATAGGAATACCAAAAAATTTATATGATTTATTGGCTAAAAGATATAGTAGGGACCCTATCATGCTTCTATAGAGTTTTTGATCTACGACCCTATAGGAGTTGTCCAGGTCAAGTTTCAAGGACGAACTCATGGGTGTGCTAATTGACTTAAGATTTTCGATGTTGAATCTCTTAAGCAATCCCTTAGTGTATTTGAACTGATTTATAAATGTGTCATTTTCAATTTGTGTTACTTGAAATCCAAGGAAGAATGTGACTTCACCCATTAAACTCATTTCAAACTCATTCTTTAATACAATAGCAAATTCTTGACATTGAGAGGGGTTTTCAGAACCAAATATGATATCATCTGTATAAATTTAAATGATAATCAAATCTTGATCATGGTTCTTAGTGAATAGTTTTTTATCTACACTTCCTCTCTTATAACCATTCTTTTTTAAGAATTCTCTTAATCTTTCATACAATGCTCTTGGAGCTTGCTTTAACCCATATAAAACTTTATATAATTTGTATATATGGTCAAGCTTGCTCAAATCTTCAAAACCTTCGGGTTGTTCAACATATACCTCTTCTTGGATGTATCTATTTAAAAATGCACTTTTTACATCCATTTGGTACAATTTGAATTTTAGGTGACAAGCATAGGCTAGAAGGATTCAAATTGCCTCTAGTCATGCCATGGGTGCATAGGTTTCTTTGAAATCTATACCTTCTTCTTGGTTATATCCTTTGGCAACTAACCTAGCTTTACTTCTCACTACCTAATTTTCTTAATTTGCTTTGTTATAAAAAAAACCCATTTTGTTCCAATGACTTGTTGGTTTTTGGGTCTAGGTATTAGAGTCCAAACTTAATGGTTCAATTCTTCTTGTATTGCCATAATAAAAAAATCCATTTTTTCGGCCTCGGCTAAGTTTTTGGGCTCTATTTGAGAAACAAAGGCACTATTTGTTGCCATAGTCTCATGAGTTTCTCTTCTAGTTACAATCTTTCCTTGAGGGTCACCAATAATTTGTTCCATCAGCCATGAACTTATAGTTCTTTGGCTCCATAGGAGGTTCTTCTTGGTTATTCGGGTCATTTGGGTTATTTCTAGATTTTAGTCTTGAGGTTGAGATGTCGAGGATGAATCGAAGGGGTTTCCCTCTTCGTCATCAAAAATTGAAGTTGGACTTGGATTTGGTGAATCGACTCCTCCACTCTCATAGAGGTCTTGTTATAAACTCCATAAGTTTTCCTATGAGTAGAATAACCCAAGAAAATTCCTATATCAGATCTAGAGTCAAATTTCCCTAATTTTTCCTGTGGTTATTTCAATATGAATATTTTGTATCCAAAGGTTCTAAAATAAGTAATGTTGGGAAGGGTCCCCATATACAATTCATATTGAATTTTGTTGAGAAGTGGCCTTATGAAAACTTAGTTAATGATGAAACACACGGTGTTTACAACTTTGGCCCAAAACCTATGTGGCATGTTATCTGCATGAAGCACACTTCTAGCCATTTCAATTACGGTTCGATTTCTACTTTTAACAACACCATTTTGTTGAGTTCGAGGAGTTGAGAATGTATGGTTTATACCATGCTTTGTGCAAAATTTTGCGAAATGTGAATTTTCAAAATCTCCTCCATGGTCACTCCTAAATTTGACAATGCTATAGCCTTGCTCTGTTTGAACTTTTTCGCATAACATAGTGAAGGCTGGAAAAACATTATCCCCAATATGTTGTCTCTTCTTTTCTCCATGACCTAATCCATGGAGTCTTGAAAATCAATATGGTATCACCTTCCGCGTCACCACTATTGTTTTTCTGCATAGGGGTTTAGAGTTTGGGGTTTAGTTGCAGCAATCCGTGATCTGGTATTACGTGAAGCTTTCTTATTTGCTTGGTTGGCATATCAACAACATCGGTTATTGACTTTTACACTGGTGATTGAGTAGGATCTCTGGTTCACTTGATATTTCACTCCAAAAATTGCTTCACCAGATATTCAGTAAATCATATCTTGGTTCCATCTAACTGCTATAATCAAGTTCAGAAAGGTAAGATACCTATCCCAGCTTATTGGTGCCAACTAAAAATCATATTATCTAAGGGTTTATCTTCCGATTCTACAACGGTGGAGCTGTCTCCATCGTTGGTATTTCTATACCGAGATACACATACCTTGAGATTAATCTAGCCCATCTTGGATTTACTATTTTAGAGTTTAGTGCTGAGAATAATTATTGTTGAGTTATCTACCTACCAGTAATCTCTCTACTGATATTGACTGAAACCAGTGACAGTGTGCTCCTCAGCAATCTCAAATCGGTGATCTCGGTTATACGACACCAATCATGTGGGAATTATTTCGTATCTCTGCTATCTGCTAGATCGATCCGTATCATGATACAAAATCAGAAACAATAGATTTCTAGAACGTTATTGGTCTTCTGATTTGGGGCAATTATCTCTCTTTCTTTATCATATTCTCGCTGCCGTTTTTCGTCATTCTTGACCCTTGCTGCAATTATTTTTTGAAAGCTCGCTACCTCTCTACTGGATTAATTTCTTTAGAAAACTTTCTCTTTGATCTTTGGTCATCGCTTCACTGGTGTTTCTCTTCCTTGCTGCTTCACAAAGATCTCTTGTTGTGATTGTCATCCCAAAGTCTCTCTGCTAGGCCCGTTGTCCCATGATGTTCGAAAGCCAGCATCGTAGGGAAGACGAAGGCATGTTTCTGAATTAAAATTCCAAGTTAGGTGGCTTGATTTTAATCTAGCACCTTATTGTTCTGTCGAGACTCGGATCAGACTATGTGAGTCAACTCGGACAGAGCCACACCAGCCTGACCAAGTCAACTCGGACAGAGCCACACCAGCCTGACCAAGTCAACTCGGACCAACTTGGTATGGGCCAGCCTTACTCGGCCATCTCAACCTGGTCTCTTGACTTGGCCAATTAAGGCTTATTATAGAGAGAAGAAGAGAAGGAAAATAAAAGAGAGTTAAGAGAGAGCACTTCACACGAGAGAGAAGAAAAAAATCAAAAACTTGCTTGATATTTCTGAGTTACAATCACCCCTATTTATAGTTGAAGAGGTGATATAGTCCATGTACAACTAACCTTAGGACTCCTAATTACATTCCAACTAGAACTCTCAAAGATAAGCGTATTATGATAAGATTACATATTTAAGAGACTAATTTAACTCAACTACAAATACCTTCTTTAAGGACGTGAATCAAGCTAGAGATCCAGCTCTTGGTCTTATCTTGTGGGTCCCACATGATCTTCCAACTTATGTAAATAGAGATATCAGCTCATGGTATCTTTGTGGGTCCCATTTGATCTTCAAATCTTCTATTTAATTACACCACATGTTCCTTATCTCTTAGCTAGAGCCACTTTGTATGAGGACTCTTGTTGACACCTCTCGAGCTCATGGTGGCTCGTACTAGCTTGTGGGGCCATGGTGGATCCCACATATAAACAACCATTGGTTATTCTAATGCAGAAGAGAGCATATAGTGGTCCCACTACCTGTAGAGGAGAGGAGTGACCCCAACATCCAGCTTGAGTGAAGTCTAGTATTGACCCAAGAAGTGTTTTTTTAATCTATCCTGAGAAAGTGGGTAGACTTTGTGCTCCACAGTTGGCTACTTTTCCGCTTTTGAAATTGAGCAAAGAGTATTTCAGACTATGACCATTTGATTGGAGTATGGAGCTTTATCATATGGCTAGGAGTGATTTTTTCTCTCACCACTATTATACCTATTGGGTCTCTTAACAATAAAAAAGAGATCACCAACTTGAGGGGAAGTGTTGGAAGATATTATGGACTGCCATTTTATATGGAAAAATCTTATACACCATTTGTAGCAAGTTGAGCGTTTATGATGTTCTCTCACCCCTAGCTTGACGGGGAGTTTTGGAAGATGGGTTGAAGCTCACACAACCAAGGAAGGCCCACACATCCAAAAGAGGTGGAAGATAGGCTCAAGCCCATGGACCAAGGAAGGCCCACATAGTGGTGGCATGGTGGTAAATAAAGAGTTATCTCATAAAGATGGCATTGATGTAATTAGTTTATAATTGTAATATTATAATTTTACTTATTTATAAATAGAGCTTCGAGGGGATGGTTAGGACACAAGTCCATAACGTCTTTCTTCCTCCTATTTTCTCCCCACTATATCGTCTCTCCTTTTCTCCATGAGCTAATCCATGGAGTCCTGGAAATCAACACTTGTGAACCTTGAAGAGTAGTCTACCACCACTAGGGTGTAATGCTTCCCATTTAGGCTTAAGGTTCAGGAAGGTTCAACTAAATTTGAATAGATTAGTTGAAGAGGTCAAGAGGTTGAAACTACATTCTTAGGCTTGAAAGAATTTTTTGTTGCTTTCCAAGTTGGCAAACATCACAAGGTCTGTCTCTTACAAACTTTTGATCTAATCGTCCTCTCACTAGGTTCTTTCTCACTAATTTGTTAAAAGAATCTGCTCAATTTTCAAGACTCCATGGATTTAACTCATGGAGAAAAAGAGAGAGACACCCATTGGGATAAAACAGAAGGAAGAAGAAGTTATGGATTAATGTCCTAAACCTCCCCTTGAAGCTCAATTTATAGATTGATAAAACTATAATATTACAATACTTCTCTTGAAACTTAAACTAATTACATCAATGATATCTCTATGAGATGACTCTTTATTTACCATCCGACCATCACTGTATGGGCCTATGGGCCTTCTCCTTGTTCTATGGACTTGAACCCATCTTCCATGTCTCTTGGATGTGTGGGTTTTCCTTGGTCTTATGAGCTTGATCCTATCTTCTAACACACTTGGATGTGTGGGCCTTCCTTGGTCGTGTGGGTTTGGGCCCATCTTCCAACACTCCCCCTCAAGCAAGGGTGAGAGAACATCATGAATGCCCAGCTTCCTACAAATGGTGTATAGGATCTTCCCGTATAAAATGGCAGTCCACCATATCTTCCAACACTCAAGTTGGTGGTCTCTTCCAAGAGGCCCAGCTGACATAATATAAATGAGAGTAAAATCACTCCTACCTGTAAGACATCCCATACTCCATTCAAATAACTCAAGCTGGATGTTGGGCACACTCCTATCTTCTATAGGTAGTAGGTCTATAGACATTGCTTAGAAGTGTAATAAAACTCCTCCATCACGGTGTCCCCCCATAGGGCACCGACTCTCAAATGGTAGGAGTAATAAATGCCAATTAAGGGGGTAACTTGTATTTACCCGAGCTAATATTTTGGGGCTATTATATGCTTTCTTCTTCATCAGAATAACCAATGCTAACGACAATCAATAATAGAGAAGTCCTTCAATAATAATATCTCAGCTAAAGAGACACAATAGCAGCAACCGAAATGTGCCTAAGCCCAATAACACGTACCACATAATGAAAATCTTCAAAAAAGACCCATAAAATAATCCTTAGCTAGTCCATCACTAAATAAGGAAGTTGCACCAAATAATATGTTGGAACCGAGTAATAATCCAAGATAATACTCTACTCGGAGAAAAAAGGACCGAGTCGACCTGAGTCAGATATCAGACCAATATAGCCAAGTCACGGAAGAAATAGGTATAGAACTCGGGATCCAGACACGTATAATCGAGGCAAAAAAATAAGTGCGTCGAGTCGGGTTGATTGGACTCGTGATATGCCCCATTTCCATGGATCAACCACCAGACGATCTCTTCCTGGTTCCGGATCGGAAGACGTGACGATAACCAAGCTTTCGAAGAAATTATTGTTGTTGGTTTCCTCTTCAGTGTTTTTTGATGAATTTAGAAACGGTAGCAATAAGCAACTCCCTTTGCGCCACCGTTGCCGTGTGTGGGTCGGAGTCGACGACAATGATAATGGCTCTTCAAAGGATACAAATAGTCTGCAATGAGAATTAAAAGTCTTCGACCAAGCCTTTAAATCAAAATCCACCAACTACAACTTCAAATATGGCCCCGCTAATGTGTCGGCCAGTCCGATAGTGTCCGGTCTCGAAAATAATAACAGTATAAAGGTAAAAAATGTAAATCAAATAACGGGTGTAGGAACTGAAAAAAATAAAAAAATACGAACCTAAACAGCTAGAGATAATAAATCAGAAAATATCACATTAACTCTATGGGTTGACTGAGTCAACTCACAAAACATGTTCAAATGCCGTGTTGAATTTATGGAAAAGAGAAATACTTCATTGACTTATTCGTAGAGGAAGGTAGTAGAGTCCAATTAAAATTAAACTACTTTTGTCCCAATTACACCCAAACTCTAACACTTAAAGATAAGTCCTAACATAATTAAATAACCCAATATAAATAGAAGATTAACATGACTAAAACACTTTTAAACCGAAACTCCTCTATGAGACCTGCTTCCATAATAATTGTGGCTTTGTTAGACTTCTTATGCTACCTCACATGATCATGGTGGGTCCCTATCTTATGGGCTTGGGCCCATCTTCCAACACTCTTGGATATGAGGGCTTTCCTTGGTCTTATGTGTTTGGGCCCATCTTCCAACACACTTGGATATGTGGGTCTTCCTTGGTCGTGTAGGTTTGGGCCCATCTTTCAACAATTACTAGTGGATGATCAATCAATCAAGATTCCCTCTGGTTGTGTAATAAAAGTATGAGTGATCAATGTATTTTCCTATTATCCATAATGCTTGAAGTCCCCAACTAGCAAGGTTTGGACTGATCAATCAATCTGGTGGGATGATCGATCATTCTATGAGAAATTAACATGTTGGGGCAGAGATGATCGATCAATCAGGTGTGATGATCGATCATGCGTTATAGCATGAAATGGCCATGTCTTGGATCATCGATTAATCGACTATGGTTGATTGATCGTGCTTTTATATCTTTGCCCTACATAATTCTGGATGATTGATCGTGCTTTTATATCTTTGCCCTACATAATTCTAGATGATTGATCACCACCAGTGGCCGATCGATTATTCCAATACCAGTTTTAATGTAGACTTTTAAAGCATGTGAATGTTGTTATCTAACTGCTCTAGCATGTTCTAAATGGTTATTATAATGTCCCTAAATATTTTTATATACAATTTATAACCTAAGACTCCAATTTCACGTATGTACTTAAGGAAAGGAAGTTTAGAATGCTCTCTTACAAAAGTGACTAAGTTTAGACATTTTGTCTATAACACTTGAAATCTAGTCTTCTTCCTTATGGGTGCTTCTTTACGAGATGTACTTTAAATGTGTTTGAGGTCTTGAATTGTGGCTTGAAGCTTTAGACCTTGAGATGCATTTACTCTTGAAGGTATAGTATTTAAAATACTTAGATTTTCAAGTTGTTAAATCAAGTAAGTTTTGTTATCATCAAAAGAAATATGGGAATCAACCTTCCGTCAACATCCCCCATACCCTAACTCAAAGCCACTCACCCCTTGCCCTAGGCCCCACCTTTATTAGATGAATGGTAAAATCATGTTGGTCTCTATTATTTTGATTATAATAAAATGGTTAGCTTGAAAATATACTACTAGCGGTGTTACCCGTTCCATTTTAGACACATGCCTTCTAGCACAAATTTTATGAAGTCTATGGCAAAAGTCTAAGATAAAATAATGATCAATCAAGTTGAAAGTCAAGACCTGAAGAAAAAACTCATTGAAGATTGTTGCTATCAAGAAGAACATACACAAACAAGAAGTTTGAAGTTCAAAGACAGAGTCAAACTCAAATAGAAAATCTCAAGACCAGCTATGTAAGTAAATAGCAAATTCTGATTCTTTAGCACGAATTTGTCATGGCACTTTAGACATAAAATATTTCAAAATCATGTTTTACCAATACATATAAATGTTTTACAATTGGTAAGTCCTTTAGAATAGCTTATATCATGCTTAAATATTAAAATAGTATACTAGCATATTGCATGATGAATCAACTTGTATAAGTTTGATCCATCATACAAAATGTAGTCTAGCAGAATTTATAAAGCATGATCTATCATTAGGTATGGCATGATCAATTATATAGAATACTGTCAGGAAGAGCTATAACATCCTCAGGTGCATGATTGATCATATAAAATATTGTTTGGCCAATTCTATAAAGCATGATCAACCAATCAAACTAGGTTGATCGATCAATAATTTCTCTAAAAGATTAAAGACTCGTTGGTTGATGTCCTGATCGATCAAGAGGCTTAGGGAACTCAAAAAATATAATTATTATACATGATTGATCAATCATACATTTTCATTCATCAATCAACACTTTTTGTAGTTTTTCATAAACGGGAAAAAATGGTTAGTTTGGCTAGAAAACTTACAAATAAGCTCCCAAATTCATTGAGTTGGCACACTAAACCTCTAGAAAAATATTTTTTCTTCAAATTCCAATTTACCCTTTTAAAGAGAAAAAGTGAAAATTTTCCTAAACCTTCCATTTCTATCACATTCTTTGCATTCAAAGTTCCATTGAGCTCCATACACTTCATTTTCACTTGCTTAAAGATTTGGAAGCATGTGTCTCACTAGGAGAAGGGCTATATCTCTCTAAAAGAAAGTTATAAGTTTGATTTTACTCATTTGTATTTTAAATTTGTCTAGTACCTTAAAGCTAGAAGTATTGGCATTCTAGAGCTTGGAATCTAGTTTGCATTGAATATCTTGAGGAGAGATTAAATTACATATTAGGGGATTACACTTAGCTTAAAGAGCATCAAAATCTCTTTGTATATTTAAGCTAATAGAGAATATCAATAAAAAAATTCCGAGCAAGGGTTCTTGGGTGGTGATTACCACTAGAGAACATCGATATTAAAAATCTTTGCCTTTTTGTTGTTGTGTGCATGTGCTTGTATCTTGCTTATCTATTTGGTTCTGATGATATCATAAAAGTATAATTTTTATTTTCTATATTAGTTCACCCCCTCTTGAGACACCACCTAGGCCAATAATTGGTATCATAGTAGGCTTTAATCTTTTGAAATAAAAAATTATATTTTATTCTATTCTATTCAATTGATTTCATGATATCTCAAGAAGGCACTATGTTCCAAGATGGTCATGATCCCAGCTCCACATCTATTCTTAATAGTTCACAATACCAATAGTGTAAATTATAATAGACTTTTTCTTACAATCTATTGGGTTTCAATTATGGGAAGCAATGATTAGTGGACCCTTCATCTTATCCTAAAATATAAAAGAAAGATCTATTCCAAAATCAATATATGATTGAGATAACTAAGACATTGCAAAAGTTGATGGGAATACTAAGGCTATGGAACTCATTCATAGTTCATTAAGATGAATTTTCATATTCTTTTTCATCTTGTAAATCAACTAAGGATTTATGGGATAAACTAGAATCTAATTTTTGTAGGAATATGGAATATGGCTCTTCACCCTTTGAGTGCACTATATATAGTGATATTGTAAGCATTGAATATTGTATGCACTCATGCTTAGTTGGAAACATCATCCCAAACAGATATGAGATTTCATAGAGTAATAGTTATGAGGAACTAGACAAGGAACAAGTTATTAGACTACTAAAAGAATCCATGTCCTCACTTGGAAGAAAAAAAATAAAAATTTAAGAAGGCGACTTTCAAAATTAGAAAAAGAAATTAAATCCTTGAAAGCTAATTGTTCCTCCAAGCGAGAAGAACCTAGAAAAGAAAATGAAATACCCATCTCTGAATGTGAGAGATTTATGAGGTGAGAAATGAAAATATCATACTTTACTCTAGGATTTTAAAATATAAAAAAAACAAAATGTTAAAATCCCACAAAAGGGTAGCTAAAAGAAAAGCCTCCGACTCATCTCATGTTTTAGATAAATTAACTTTAAGATCACTATGTTTAATGATTCATGTTATAAATGTGGAACCAAAGGCCATTATGTATTTGAATGTTCAACTAGAAGATCAACTAAATAGGGTGAAATAAATTTGGATTCCCAAGGGAAGTCTAAATTTATATTCAAATATTGAAATGGTGAAACGTCACTTGATCTTTGAGCAAGGAGTATATTTTTTTAGTCGAGCTATATACTAAATAAAAATTACCCTAATTACCTATGGCATAGAGAAAGGAAGAAGGGAGCAAGTTCACATTATGATGATATCAGACAAGAGATTGAACTAGACCTTACAATGGGGTTAGTCCACAAAGAACTTAAATTAAAGTGAAGAATGGAATTGAACTTAAATGAATTGATTCAAATTTAACTCATCTTTGGGTATTAGTGTAGACGAGTTCAAGTGCACTAGAAAACAGATTCCAGTGTTAGTGCCCCCAAATAAAAAGTATGATATAAAGAAGAGAATGAGTAACCTTTTATAATATACTTAAATAGAATATATACCTAAACAGATAATTAACCAAAATAAATATAGTTACTACACTTATAAGTGTTTTAACGTGTAGTATTAGAATATATTAATATCCTAATTAATGAAAAATTATATTATATTACTTTATAAATTAAAACAATAATTACATGTCACTAGAATAAATTATTTAAAATAAATAAAAAATTTAAAAATAACATAAGTGAATATAATAAATAAATAAATTATTTTGTAATAACATAAGATATAGTTTAACATTAAAAATCACTATTTTAATACAAAATAAAAAGTACATAATGAATAAATAAATATATTAATTTATCAATAACATAATATATATTTTACATATTACTAATTAATAATATATTAACAAAAAATAAAAAACTAATGGTTTAATTAATTGGATAATTAAACCAATTATGACGTGGGAAGTCGGGAGGCCGAGAGGCTCTGCGACAGAGGCTCAGCCTCTCGTGCTCTGCGATAGAGATTCGGCCTCCCGTACTTTGTGACGGAGGCTCGGCCTCCCGTGCTCTGCGATTGAGGTCGAGAGGGAGAGGAGAGGGAGGCCGAGAGGAAGGAAGGCCGACGGGGGCAAGGGAAGAGGGAGGAGAAAAAAAAACTTTGTTGAAGGATTGTGGGGGGAGAGGGGAAGGAGCAACGCACGTTGTGCACTTCAATCGGTTGATTCACAAAATAAGTATGAATCAATTTTTCCCGATTTTTGCCTGAGCGAATGAAGTGGTGTAATCTCACTTCAATGTAATTCATTCTACATTAACGCCATTATTTAATGAACTAAATAATGCGAGAAGAATTCATTCCACTTCATTGTGGACCAACCCCCTTGTTGTTGTTGTTTTTTTTTTTTTTTTTTTTGGTTAGATGGTTGGAGAGCAACTGATATTAGGGGTTAGTCAACATGAATCAGGACATGAACTTCAGCCGTAATACTCAGTTCATGTCCTGAGGTCGTTAGTGGAACGTTGGAGTTCAAGTCATGTACATGACTAACATGACTCACGAGATCATGTCCAAAGCATAAACGAGGGAAAGTGTTTTTCGAACAATTTTGAGAATCATGTACATAAAACGAGCACGCCTTCTCTTTGCTGCACACCCTCTCCATGAGTCTACTCATTTTCGTTTCCCTCACCCCTTCTCTCCCCGAGCTCTCTGCTCCCTCTCTCGTCTCCACCGTCCCTCTCCGGTCTCCCTCTCTACAGCCTCTCCCTCTCGACCTCTGTTGTAGAGTACGGGAGACCGAGAAGCTTTGTGACGGAGGTCGAGAGGGAGAGGAGAGTGAGGGAGGCCTTCCTCCCTCGGCGACGACTTCTCTTATCTCTCGGTGTCCCTCTCTCCTCCTCCTCCCTCTCCTCTCCATCTCGACCTCCGTCGCAGAGCACGGGAGGTCGAGCATCTATTGCAGAGCTTCTCGGCCTCCCTCTCGACGTACCCTCGGAGCGCCGCCTCTGTCACCGTTGCCCACTGGCTCACCGTTGAGGATGACGACGATGGTTTAATTTTTCCTAAGTTAGGAAAAATTAAACTATCGTCATAAAAATCATTAATTTATAATTTTTATTTATAAAATAATTATTTTTATTTATTTAATATATTTATTTTATAATTACTATATTAAAATAGTGATTTAATGGTCATAATTAAAATATTGTTAAAATAAATATTTGATAAATTATTTTGGTTTAATTATCCGATTGCTATAATTAATTAAACCAATGGTTTTAAATTTTGTGATAATATATTATTGATTAATAGTACATAAAATATATTATGTACAAATATCTAGTGTGTTACAGTTATGATTAGATCCATTTTTTCTCTTAAATCATTCATTTTTAGGTTAAAGTATTTTATATGTTATTAATAAATTAATAACTCAACGTATTACTTTCGTTTTTGTTATTTATAACTTTATTTATTTATTATTTATAATTAATTATGTATGTATTTCATTGACTCGTATAATTACCATATGAATGCACAATGGCCCTTCGACAACTTCACAAAATTCCATCTCTGTCCCGACGTCAAAGGGGCATAAGGGTCCACAGCCTGGTAAATTTCGAGGCCATCTTTGGCCGTACCGGTCATTTCGTCGCTTACATACAAAGAGAGAGAGTAGATAAGAGAGAGATAGAGAGAGGGTTTTCCGCTGAGGAGAGAGAAGTCTTTCGGAGTGAGAGAGAAAGACAGAGAAAGAGAGAGATAGGGGAGACAAGTCCGGTGAAAGAGACGCAGGAAATCGTTATTGTCCGTTTTTTATTTAGCCGTTATATGTAACCCTAAATTTTGAAATGGTTTCGGACCAAGATATAGCCAACGCCGTCGCTTCGGTTCTTCAGCAGTCGGGCCCTGACGCCGCGACTTCCGTCAACGGCGTCGTGCAGCAGCTGGAGGCCAAGCTCGGTCTTGACCTCTCTCACAAGGCCGCATTCATCGGTGATCAGATCGATCTCCTTCCCCGTTCACAAACCCATCCCAAAGACCATTTTGCCCTTCAGAACCACCAGCATTTTCAGTCGCAGCGGCAGCCCCAACTATTCCATCTTGTTCATCCGCCGTCTTCTTCTGCGCCTGCGCCCTTCTCCGTGCAGCCCTACCAGCACAACTCTTTTCCCCGGGCGGGTCCGCATGAGATCGATTTTCGGTATCCACATCAGGTTCTGCTTCAGGGAGAAGTGGAAAAGACCGGTATCCCGGTATCTGGAAATGTGCTGGCTACCCAGGAAGTCCCAAAAGAGAGGTGTTGATGTTGCACATTTCAGTTTTACATCTTCTTCCTCGGTTTCTTGTGACTTCTTGTGGGTTTCTTTGTGAGAAGTCTAGTAGAAAAAAACTAGCGCAATTTTTTTATTTAAAAAATCATTTATCTGCGTGGGTTTATTTACTTAATTTTTCCGAGTAAGCTACGAAGATGTGCTTCTGCGAGGTCTTTTATGTTTTTGCTTGTCATCACCTCTCAGATGGGCGTGGATTTGTATGATTGTGGTTCTTGTCCGATTTTTCCATATTTTTCGAGTACTTCTGATTTGTGGTGTCTTTATGAAAAAATTTCCCTTTTGCCTGCTGTTAATTTACGGTGCTCTTGAGCGGTCCTTGAATTTTTTTACTTGTACTGTTTCCGCTTAATGTATAAGATGTTACTTTCTTCTTTGTTTTTCTATAACTTTTAAATTTAATGTTGGTTTAGGTATTTGTTTTTCTTGAGTGGTTGGATTTCAGATATTCCGCTTTCTTGCACGGTTTATAGAGGTTTTGAAAGTAGTAGGGTGGCGGTTGGGGCATGGGTTCACTCTGCTTGCTTTTGGTATCTTTCTTGGGGAAATAATTTTATTTTATTATATTTAGTTAGGTTTCCTTTTAAGTTGAAATTCGGTTTAGCAACGATATTGGAGTTGCCGAGATTTTGGGTAGTTCAGCAGCGATGAAGCCTCACCTAATTTGGTCCGCTTGCCTTTTTTAAAAAAATATTTTAATTATTATTATTACTTTTTACATGTTTGGCATATTTAACTTTTCCAGCCTGCTTTACGGTACATTATTCATTTAGATACGAATCTCTGTTCCTGGGTTAGAGGAAGTAAATTTTATTGCTAAAATTTGAGTGAGATGTTGCGTGGGCCATTTGGGGCTTCTGATGAGAAGTTCTATAGAATAGGACAAGTGATGAAATTTTATAGAATGGATGAAGTTCGTTTTGAATGATGACTCTTACTGGATAGGACAAGTGATTGAGGTTGAGATCTAATATCTGAGCTTCCAGCTTTATCAGGCACCAATTCTGGAGGAAAGATTCTCTGGAGATTTTTCATGGAGGTGCCATTTGGTATAATCTTGGTTGAAAAGAAAATTTAGATGACACCTGCGGGAGTTGTCTTGTCAGCTTGCTATGTTTATTCTCCTTTAGGTGGCAAATCGTTGAGAGCATGGTCACAACTGTTCTTTTTCTTTAATCCATTTGACTAAAAAACTTTGGCAGTACTGAATTTTTTTTTAGGTTTCATTTCATTATGTAAATTTATACATGTTCCTGCTATTGTGAAATCATTCTTTTTTTTTTTTTTTTTTTTGGGTGGGGGGGGGCGGGGAGAGAGTGCTATTTCTGTTGAAGGCCGCAGCCAAAGGAATATATGAAAACTAGGCCTTTCACAATGGGAGATTGTGATAGCTCACCCCTTCCCTTGCTAATGAATTGGTTACATGCTCCTCACTCTGCAAATTATCTTTTATCTATATTGGGTGCTTCAGTGAGCATATTGAAAGATATTTTCCATGTCACTCATACACTGAATTGAGGTGGAGTTTGGTGAGCTCTGTGTATTTGTGGGGCAGGTTCATGTTTAATGAGAGGAAGTATCTTCTGGTGTTATTTGATGTTTTTATGTTTTTCATTTTTGAAAGAAAAGAATAAAACATTTACTGTCTATGTGCTGCCACTATATTGTAGTGCCCAACCTGGAACTAAAAGAAGAGGGGGTCCAGGTGGTTTAAATAAAGTATGTGGTGTTTCACCTGCACTACAAACCATTGTTGGTGAGCCAACCATGCCAAGGACTCAGGTTCTCATTGACTGAAGAAAGTGGATGTTGTTTCATATTTTACTTATTATTTCCACACCTTGTAAGTTATCTTACTCCTATCTGCATGGTAACAACAACTCTACTGAGCCAGATTGTGAAGCAGCTCTGGGCATACATACGGAAGAACAACCTCCAAGATCCCAACAACAAAAGAAAGATCATTTGCAATGATGAACTCAAACTGGTGTTTGAGACAGATTGCACTGACATGTTCAAGATGAACAAGCTGTTGGCAAAGCATATTTTACCACTTGATCCTACCAGTAAGTGCTCTGTTTTTCCTCTTTTTTGTAAAGTTTTCTGAGCTTTTGTTTTTAATGTAATAAGTGTATGTGTTTTTCAACATTTTTGCAGAAGAATCTGACCCAGATCCAAAAAGGTTAAAGGCTACTAATGCAGACACTGCAACTGATTCTACTGATACAGAGCCTTCACCAATGCTGATATCTGAACTGCTTGCCAATTTTTTGGACACTGGAGAGAAGGAGATGCTCCAACCAGAGGCTGAAAAACGTGTTTGGGATTACATCAAAATTAATCAGCTGGAGGTTCTTACGTTTTTTTTCCTCTTCTCCTTATTTGCTGTCTTTTATGTTATATTGTAGAAAATTTTCTTTAAGTTGTTGTACAAGTATGTCTTGCATTTTTTGGACACAAAAGTTGCATTTCAAATCCTGATATAGGCAAAAAAATTTGCTTAATTTTATTTTTAAAAAATGGTTTTATGGAGTCCTTTGGAAAAAAAATATTAATGTAGGAGAGACTTGTTACTAATTAGCTTATTATGCAAAGATATTAGTATAATTATGCAAATGAGTATAATTTAGCATTTATTGCCAATAATCTCAAGTTTGTACTTTCTAATATTTTGTAGGACCCACTCAACTCAATGGTGATACACTGTGACATCAGACTTCAGGAACTTTTTGGATGTGAAAATTTCTCAGCATTAGGAATATCTGAGATGTTGGCACGGCACTTGACCAAGAAGTCATGATGTATGTTTCATAACTGGTTTATAATGTTTCCTTATGAGCAATGTATTTCACTTTGTTCCTTTTTCATCTATAATTAAATTTTTAGGAATAGATTGTCAAACTTTATGTGAGCAGCTTCTTTTAACTTTGGTGTAAAATTCAAGTTTCAAAGAACTCATGAACATAGATTGGAAAATATTGTATACAAAGGACTCAGTAAACCTTATTCACTGTCTGCGGGTAGTCCCTATGGATGAATATTGAACTAGTGGAAAATGTGATTACATGATCTAGTTACAGATGATGAGAATATAGGTGATTGACTGACCAATCTGTTTCTCCAAAACTGTCATTGTGGGTGTAATTTGCAGACTGGTCAAATTCATGGATGACAAGCTGAATATCAGCATCATAATGTAGGTCCTAATCAATGTGGAGTTCTCTATTCTCAAAATAAAAATAAAAATGTGGAGTTCTCATGGGGTCAGTGGTTTTGACAAAGACTTGCTTGTTTTATATTATTTGACTGTGGATTAATTTTTGTGCATTATGATTCTTTTCCTTTATAAATAACTTTATTAGTATTGAGCAACCGCATCTCTAAGCCGAATCTTGTTTAACCATGCAATGAAGGAAAATCTTTGGGCAGTTTATTTATGCATTTACTTTACCAGATATATGAACACATAGTTGAGATTGTGATTCATGATCTATTTGGCAAGTTCACATCCGTCATCTCAGCATTATGCTTTTGTTAAGAAATTGAACGTCTAAGAGGTTTCCATGGACTTATCAGTGTATATGACCTATCCGATCTGCAAAGCAACCATCTACTAGCTGATCACAAAAATGTCATACAATTGCTTCTTCTGTGTTTTTGAGGTTTTAAGTATATTTTGTTTTTTAGGGTATTTTCTGTTGTAGGAAGTTTAGATATGTTTCCTATTACCCTTCTGCTTATGTTTTCATGTCCAGATGACACACTTTTCATTTTCTGTTTGCAGAATAACATCAAATGACTTCTTATTTTTTTAATGGTTACAGCAGACACTTCATAAAAATGTTTACCTTTGTTCCTTTGTTAATGTGTTTTGGGTAAGTTAGATACTACGACTTGCAAAAATTTTAAGCAGAGTTGAAATGTAGCTAGGGTATAGGCTAGGAATTTGATGCTGTTTAGTTTTTGGACTAAAATTTGGGTCTCAAGTCATTTAGTGCTCCACCTTGCTCGCTGAGAACCTCAATGATAGTTCATGAAAATTGAAGAAACATCTGAAAGAGGTTTTCACTCATCTTTCAAATTCTTACATGTGGTTTTAGAGGCAGGATCTAATATTGGAAAGGCAAATTGATATTTTTTACTCTTTTTTATTTGACATGATCAGTTTGAAAGCCTTTTTTTGTGCTGATCATGTGCTGTTGTCTGTGTATTATTACACCTAGTGTAACGCAGTATAATCTTGTATTATAAATTCGTCATGCATTGTTTTCTTAAAAAAGAGATATTTACATCTGTGCTAAAAGGTTTTTTTTTTCTGTTTTTCGGGTTGTTCACCATCACCGAAGAACTAGCAATTGTGTTTATCCTGTACCTGGTCTTGACTTCTCTCCTGGGTTTAAATTGCTGGCTATCATTTTTTGCTATTGTGCTCAGTCATTTTCTGCAACAAGGGAAGAGGCATGTCGAGAGGCTGCCAGAAATGGAAATTCTAGTTGTGAGGTAGGCTGGAGGCGACTTGATCTGGTTTGCCACTACTACATATCTATTACATACATGTGCTTATGCACAAGTAGAGGAGTCTTCAGGGAAGCCGGTAGGGTTGAAGGACATGGAAACATGTGCTGTTTCTGTTCAGCATGAGGTGGATTGTTTTTTAAGATGGTTGTGTTGCTTCAATTCTAATAAAGTTATGTTCGGAGGCTTCTCTGCGGCACACTGGTTGGATAGCTTTTTTGTGAACTCAACTAGTGATCATGTTTAAACGTAATTCTAGACTTCCATGAATTGGACTGATATTGTTTGAAGGTCAGGAAATTGTTGATTGATGAAAGAAGAAGCAAGGAAAAGATGGATTTTTTTTCGGGAAAGAACACTGATAAAAAAAATGAGCATACTAAAGAAAAAAAAAAAGGTGGGTAAGGGAGACCCTGGGCGTGTTTGTGTAGTTAACTAGAAACCATTGGAAGAAATTACACACAGATCAAATATTTTCTTAAGAAAAATCAGATTGGATTTGGTTTTTGAAAAATCACAACTTGTCACAACTCATGATGGATGTAGGGCATACTCCTATCTTTTGTAGGTAGTGGGTTTATATGCGGTGTTCATTAGTGTAACAACAAAACTCCTCTATCATCGTGTCTTTCTATAGGACACTGACTTTCAAATGGTAAGAGTAATAAATACTAATTAAGGGGAGTAACGAGTAATTATTCGAAAGACAATATTTTGGGGCCACCTTGGCTTTCTTCATCATCAGAATAGTCAAAATTTAGCAATTAAGAATGTTTTTTCTTCAATAATAATATCTCATCCAAAGATGCACAATAACAACAGCTAAAATGGGCCTGGGCCCAAGAACATGTACCAAATAATGAAAATCTTCAAAAAAGACCTTTAAAATAATTCGTTGCTAGTCATCTTTGAATAAGGAGAATATGCACCAAATAATATGTTGACCAAGGAATAAGTTACCAATAATAATCCAATTGGAGACTAATAACCGAATCGAGCTGAGTTAGGTACTAGACCGATATAATCAAGTCATAGAAGAAATATGTATAGAACTCGGGACCCAGACCCATATAAATGAGGCAGAAAAAAGTGGGCCGAGTCAGTTTGATCCGGACCCGAGTTGGCCTTGGACTGGGTTGGGTTGTATCAATTGTGCTCGTTGGGTTAACCCAAGCAGAACAGATGACTCTCGGATCGTTGGTTCGCTAGGTTGACTCGGCACTCGGCAAGGTATGGTCCAAGTTGGACCTGGTGTTGATTAATTCAAGTTTCCTAACTTTTAAGAAGCTTTTATTTGGGCAACAACCATCTTCTTCCCCGCGGCACCCGCTTCCAAACAGAACGGGATAACAATATCTTCAATCTCCTGAAACGGAAACAAGCGCAACGTTGGCATCTTTGTCCTCCCAAAGCAAAAACCCAGCTGGTGTTACTGTCACAAGACAACAAGTCAAACGAGAGATAAGCCAAGAAATCAGCAATAGGCAGAGACAACTCTGTGACTTCCGGAAGAGGCAACACCAAATAATAGCAACAGAGATAATTGTTTATATGTTGTAACTAGGAATAATGACAGTAAGCCAGATAAAAATTTGTATCTTGGTATGGAAAGGCAGTGTTGATCTCAAATGATTGGCCAAATCAACAGTAATAAAAATGGTAGTAGCAAATTTTCTAGAGTGTGTCGGACCAATTTGATCTAACAAAAAATTCCGTCCAAAGATAAATCACCCGTAGACACCATTTCGGATAGGTAGTAGTGGAAATAATGTTGGATGCTTGCTGGAAAGATAGCAGTGATAAGATCTGTCGAAGAACAGTGATATCCGGGCTCTGTTTGGAACAACACTGAGTTGCTTAAGATATATTTCTAGAAATAATGAAGATAGGATGGCAAAGGACTTCGGATGGAAATTCCAAAGCTCTATGATGACAATGATGATGACAGCCAGAGCGGGAGACAACCAGTGAGAACCAGTAATGTTGAGCACGATGGAGTCTTGTCCACATATGAGCAGGACATGGAGAGCATTTCATCGTTTCTTTATTTTGGGTTTGGCGTGTGCAACACTCAAGAATTATTAACTCTCCCGCTGCTGATTTATTATGCTTCTTCAGCACTTACAGAGAGTTACAGAAACATGGGAAAAACGAAAGCTCTCAGGATTTTTCTTACTTCAGCTCCCACTGACGCCGATGCAGAAATTCAGAGGGAGATCGATAAGTCTCGAGACTTAACCTGTTTTGCCACTCTGATACCAAAATGGAAGCTCTCGGGATTTTTTTCGACTCTACTACTGGAACAGAGAAGCCTTTGGGGGAACTCTTTGTGGGGAGTTCGTATCTGCGTCAGTGTGGCCAGCAAGAGGAAGTTGTGAGAATAGAGAAGCCCTCTCGGAACTCTCTCTCGGAATTTCGTATCGGTGCTTGTGTGTGTGCCAGGAAGACGAAGCGGGGAGAAGCATCGGTCTCGCCATTTTCAAAGCTTCGGTCTCGCCAGGACGACGCTACGGTGGGAAGCTTTGGTCTTGCCGAAACTCCACACTTGCAGAGGAACACTTGGTACTCGTCTCTGCTGTAATCGAGACTTTCTGAACTCGTTGAGAAGCAACAGAGAGAAGACTCGCTCGGGTTGTGTTTCTGTTGTGATAAACAGTCCCTATTGTATTGTGTATCCTCAGATTAAATAATATCCATTGTAGCTCCCGTGGACGTAGGCAATTTGTCGAACTACCTAAATTTGTGTCGTGGTTACTTGTTACTTTGTTGTCATCGATTTTTTTGCCTAACAAATGGTATCAGAGTTATGCCCCGGAGTTAGCCATGATGGATGGGATCCTCTGAATGCCGAACAAAGGTGGTGGGCCTCAAATTAGATTACGAAGGGATCCGTGGATGTGCTCTATTGGACAGGTGGTGTGCTCCAAATTCTTCATGGACATGTCCAGGTCTCAACACGGTGAAGAGGAGTTGATCTGGATAGAGCATGCTCTCGAGATAGGTAGTACTCCATGTAAGGCGTGTGTTTCCAACGCATTGGAGTGAAAATTCCGGGCTGGTAGAGAGTGGACGGATGGATGATTGTTCGAGGGGAGGATAGTTGGGTATACAACTAAAGTCTCACATTGACTAGAAGTGGGGAGGATCATGGAAATATAATTGTGGAGACTATCTCTATTAGTATGAGGCCTTTTGGGGTAGAGCCCAAGGGCAAATCTATGAGGGCTTAGGCCCAAAGTGGACAATATCATACCAATGTGGAGATAGGTAGTATCCATAATCCTTACAAGTAAGCTATACAGAGCAAAATGCAGGAGCAAACTTTTTCTGTCTCTCCACGAGAAACAGAACTAGAGTCGTCTTAAACAGTGATGCAGATGGAGTATCTTCTGCCGATCCAGTCAGAGATTCTCTCCGTAACTAGAAACTCCTAATGGAGAGAAATTTGGAGTTTGGATAAAAAAATCGAAGAAAATAACTATTATTTGTTAACCGTTTCTCATAACTGAAATTTAGGAATGGTCTTCAACTTCTATCTACAGTTTTAACTCCCTCGATAGTTACACGAAGCCATGATAACTTGAAGGCAACTTGGCTAAATAAGATATTGTTTTTGGTCCCCACGCTCGATCTCTCAATCTCCTTCAGAAATACACCATTGAAAGAGAGTAATTAGAGTTTGGAAGTGCAAAAACAAGATGAGGAAAACCTTTATTTTTATTCTACATGAAATCTGATCGCCATGGTAGGAGGTATGATTTCTAGGCTTCCGTTTACGAATTTCATAATGTTAATTAGAAATTCAATTTAAGTTTACATTATTTGCCAAAAAATGATGGATTTTTCTCCCACGACAAGATATCCTGCTGCTGGCATAGAGGTGATGGATTTTTTCTCCTGCAACAAGATATCCTGTTACCGACACCGAGGAACCTGATGTTCCTGATATGTCAGATTATATCGATTATGTTGCTTTGATACATGTCTCTCATCTCCCTCACTATTGAAGCTCATTGTGTTCACACAAGCTCTGTGCTTCTTTAGCTTTTTTATACATGAACCTCAGCCCCAGATCCTCCATCGCCCCAACACTATTAGTCACTGAACCTTGTTTTTAGTTGCAGCATGCGCTCCTACAAGAAGAAAGGATTCTAGGGACACTATCAGGAAAAATCAACAGATAACAGAATCAGATGGACAAGTTCGTAGCTTCAGCTTCTGCTCCTCGTCCAGTCACTATTAAGGATCATCAAGACTGGAAAATTCCGCCATGTATCTCTAATTGGAAAAACCCAAAAAGTTATACAATCCCATTAGAAAACGAGCAACAAAATTTAAAACTGAATTCCAACAAATATATATATATATATATAAAAGAAGATTAATATGAGAAAATAAAATTAATGGGTTTATGGAATCCTAAAAACCATACTACAAGTCTTGAAAATCAATGCTCTGATACCATGTTGATTTTCAAGACTCCGTGAATTAAACTCATAGATAAAAAAGAGGGACACCCATTAGGTGAAAATAGGAGGAAGAAGAGGTTATGAACTTATTATCCTAATCCTCCCCCTAAGATCAATTTATAGATTAATCAAATTACAATATTACAATAATGCCCCCTAGAACTTAACCTAATTACATCAATATCATCTATATGAGATGACTCTTTATTACCATCTTGCCATCATTGTATAGACATGTGGGCCTTCTCCTTGGTCTATGCGCTTTGAGCCCATCTTCTACATTTCTTGGACGTGTGTGCCTTCCTTGGTCTTATGGGCTTGGCCCATCTTCCAACACACTGGATATTTGGGCCTTCCTTGGTTGTGTGGAATTGGACTCTGGTATGATGGAACTCCGGCCTTGGTCTGGATTAGGGTGGCTACGAGAGCAAAATCAGAGGCTGTGATCACCACGTCGCACTTGACAGTGGTCCACTGTGGCTAGAGGTGTAGACTAACCTACTGAAGTTGGAATTATCTGAAACAATGGAGTCTTTTGTGCCTTCACCGGAAACAATAGCGTCTCTGCCAAAAAGATCTAAGATCTCCACGACAAGCTCAGTGACGCAATTCATGCAATTTCCGAGTCGCATTTTCTCAATTCGATTAAAACTTGAAGGAGATCTTATGACATTTCCTTCGCTTGCATCGACAACAAGGACGTTGTCGGTGGAGTTGTCCAGCAGGGACGATTTCACTACATCTGGATCACGTCCTGCAATACCCAAACACCACTCTAGGAAGAACGACGTCTAGGAAGTCTACTCTAGCCACCTCTAGAACCGTTGCTCTTTACTGGAATTTTCACCCACTGCTCGAAAGAACGAACGAGCAGTGGATATTGATCGGATCACAGTCACCACTCTGTAACTCGCTCTGACATCATGATAACAAAAAGAATCCTTCGTATTTTTATTGATTTTTCATTTTGGTTTATACTAAATTTATAATACAGTACAAGAATGATATGATAGGCTATTTCTCATGGACTTTCCTTGAAAAGTAGGAAACTGATCCTTAATTTCTTCCATTTGACAGATCAAACCAATCTTTGATTTCCTCTGTTTGACAGCTCACGCCAACAATGGTTGCATACTGCATTTTGGTGGATCCCTCAACTCTGGGAAGGTTTCTCATGTACCACTAAAACCAGTAGCCAAGCAAAAGCAAGCTCAGTTAGTATACCTGCCGCCAAACAAATGCTTCACAACCATCATAGATCTGTGAGAAATATATCAAATAGATATAAAGGTGCTCAACCTTTTTAACTGCTACCGAAACCAAAACAATGAAGTCATATCGTCTTAAGCTTGGCCTCCTCAAACTTCTGCAACAAAGCCTTCATTAATACCGGTGAAGTGTTGGCCGGTCGAGATCAGGGAGAGGTACGCAAAATGGATTCACTTCTTGTAGAGGCTGATGGGATCCAAGTCAGTATCCTCTACAACTGGTGGCATTTGCAGGGAGCCGGACATGCGAGCCTACTCACTTTCCACAACTGGCCATTAATGTCTAGGAGTAAGAAGTCATGGGTACTCGTTGGAAGACAACCCTGCACTAGGCCTAGAAAGTAAACTTTTTTCAAGTTCTAATCGGCTATGTTTCTGGAGCTCTATGCTCTCATTTCTGTTTTCTTCTTCTTCTTCTTTCTGCTTCTCTATTACTGCTCTCCTTATTCTCTTCTTTCTATTCATGCCAAAGCGAGATTCCTCTTCTCTTCTTTCTTCTTCTCATTCGTCGGTTCTCTGCAATCCATGGAAGACAACTCGTTAAAAAGACAACTCATTCTTTCCCGTTAAAAAAGGAGACAGCTAAAAGACAACTCGTAGAACATAGAAAGTCGAGACAGATGCCTGACCAAGGAAAGACACGACTTGAGACTGAAGGGTGTTTTTGGCATTTGGAAAAGTATTGTTCTAAATGAGGGTAAATTTGTCCTTCCACTTAAGACGTAAACGTCCAAGGAAATAAAATATCTAGATTAGCATACTTGGGAATATGATAGTTACGAAGTTCGTATTTGAAATTATCATATTTATGATAAATAATAAAGGATTTCAAATCTCAACTTGGGAATATTTATGGTAAATAGTAAAGCCCGTAATTACGCTTGAAAGGGAGAATAGAACAAATAGCCATGCTCTTAACTCTCTCTATCCCCTCTTACTTATTTGGTGTGCGTTCGAGCTCTCCTTCAATTTGAAATTTCGAAGTGAATCACTAAAATCTAGTGCATGGAAGGAGACACATCTCACTCAAAGATAATGGTTACACATCTCGGGCCTACACTATAAGTATTACTTACATTATTTTTCTAGTGGTGTTAATAATTTGAATTATTTGAGTGTTAAATTTTTAATAATTTTTGAAAGAGGTTTTGCTTCTCAAATAGTAGAATGAAAAATTCCAATGAATCACTTAACAATATATTGAAACCCAAATCTAGTGGTAGAAAAAGGATGGATTATTGGTTAATAAAGTCAAAACTATTTTATATGAGTATGAATGACTTACCGGATAGCACCTAGAAGAACACCGACCTAAATGATCAACAACTAAATACAAGCATGAGAAAGACACTTATTGATCAACTTACCTCTACTGTCTAAGCCAATTGGATGCAAATAAATTTTTAAAAGAAAAATTAGTCATGATGGATTCATTAAAAAACACAAAGCTAGATTAGTTACTAAAGGATTTAGTCAAAGAGAAGGAGTTTGACTTATTTTACACATATTATCTTGTCACTGAATCACTACAGTTCGAGTTTTTATAGCATTAACTACGTCATGTAGGTTTGAAATTCATTAGATGGACGTGAAAACTACCTTTATTAATGGTGAGTCAGAGGAACGATTTTTATTGATCAATAGTAAGGTTTTCTAGTTCTTGGTCAAAAGAATTAAATGCTTGAGTTAGTCAAAATTTTATATGAATTAAAAGATAGTATATGAAAATTTTGATAAAGTAATACTATCACAGGGTTTTGAAACATGTGATTTGATAAATGTGTATACCAAAAAATAATTTCATATTAAGATTGAGTAGGTACACCAGTAACCCTCATAAATCACATTGAGATGTAATTAAAAGACTTCAAAAATATTTGAAAGTATCATTAACTATAGAATACATTATTCGGAATTTCTCATTGTATTGGAAGGGTACTATGATGCTAACCGGATCGTCGCTTTGAATGACACAAAAGGCCATACTTCACTTGTCTAGGCACATTGAGTTACACAAATTTGAGGAAGCTCACTCCCACTTAAGTTATTACTTTAAGTTATATTAGATTAATTGATAACTTACCAAATCACCTGAGAGGACAAGTACAAATTGTTTTTAAAGGGAATAGGATTAAAGCTTTTTTCTTGGATCACCATCAGTGGCAATCCGACCTATCTCATTGGATATCAAGGAAAAAACAAATTGACTAAGTGGTTGGTAGGACTACCAACTCCAAGTGAATTTATTTTATGTTCCATCCTTGTGAAGTAAGCTCAATTGCACTAAATAAGAAGATGGTATAATACCTTAATGATATAGACGTTATTAAATAGCATATAAAAATGCGATATGCACTTGGAGATATCACCGATGTGAGTGTGACGTGACTATGGAGTTGCAATCTAACAAGATGCCTACCTATGGCCATAACACATTATGAAAGACTAAAACTTAGTTGTTTTGTAGTTTCAAAACCTATAAATAAAGTCTAAAGTTTAAGGTTGGTTCCGTTAAGAACAAAATAAGTAGCTAAATGCCAACTAGATGAAGGTTCAACTCCGAAAAACGCCTGCCATCGAAAAGTTACAATGTGATTGCTCATACTTTTAATTTTAAAAAATCTACCTTTTCAAATATATGTTAGTATTTTTAAATTTTCAAAATGGTGAGAATGTTGGTGAAAATTTTGAAACTCTACCACATGCGATTTCAAAACTCATATATATTTAGGAGACAGTGCGTATTTGGAAAATTTATGATTTCAAAAACCAAATTGAAGTTAGATTTTGAGAATATATAGTAGGACTACTTTCAAACTCTCTCAATCTCCTCTTGTTTATTCCAGTTGCAATTCTCAAATTCCATTCCATGAAATGTGGTTTGAGTAATTTCTTATGCTCTCACTTGGAATTAAAGGAATCACTCCCCTAGGTTTAGACATAATGATATTTAGACATAACCCACAAGTATTATTTATTTTTTATGCATAAAAAATAGTTCAATAAAGAAAACATCAACACTAATTTTATTTTAATAGATTTAATTTGTTAATTTGATTTCTTTGAATATTAGTTTTGTAATTTGGAAAAACAATTAATTCGTCCTTTCATTCTTAGTAACTCTTACTTTTTTCAGTCAAAGTAACATCAATTAGTTTTTTTCATGACGGGAATTTTGTTTCTTGTTTCCTTTCCGACTTTATTGATTCAAGCTAGCAAGTGGCAGCGTCGCCTTAGCTTTTTTCTGACACTCATAGCGAGACCAGGAAAAGCGTAATTTTCTGGATCAGTCCTCTTCGACGAAGCTTCCTGGAAAGAGAAAGACAGTTTCTTTTGACGCCATCGTCGCCCTCCCAAGTGTGCTTCCAGAGCTCTGTTTTGGAATTCCGACTTTTCAACAGTTTCATAGTGCGCCGATGGAATACGAATACCACTAACAATTTGTCCTGTCGTGATTCATCTGACTGTAATGAGAAACAGATAAAAGAAAAAGTTGGGAAAGATTAATGATCCATTGATCTGGTCAAGTTGGAGCTGCGAGTGTGTAGCTCCGCGTTTAAGAAAATCAAAACGAAAAAGAGAATCAAGCAGTCCTCAGACAAGTAAGATTATCATTTCTCTTAATAAAATAAACCAAAGCGAATGCAGATACAAACAACAGTTGATCACCCTTCTTTTCATCTCTTTGTATAAGAGCTCCAATGGAGTACAGTCTGGTTTGGACTCGACAATCAACATTTACCCACTTCAAAATAAACAGTAATCCGACCCGACAAAACGTCAAGACAGAGAGAAGAAAAGTGAGGGTGTTAGAAGAAGAAGAAAAAGAACCGCCAATCTGTTACGCTCTCCTCATTTCCTACCCTGAAAAAGCTCGTTGATCTTTAACTCAACGTCCTCCAAACTGTACTTCACGTATTTGTCACTGTGTTTCCCTCCTTCCACCACATTTTGGAACCTCCCCAAGAAGCTCCGGTACGCCGGAATCAAATTCCCGGCGACGGAGATCCTCAGCTCCGTCCGGAGCTGGTTGTCGACCACCACCCACTCCTTCTGGGTCCTGTATGCCTCCTCGAACACCGCGTTGAACTGCTTAAGCCGCTCCTTCACCACTACCTTAGCGTTTCCGGACCCTGAACTCGTGTTCAGCCCTTCAATCTTGATGGCTGCCAAGAGCCTCCCCCACGCTGCTCTCTGGTAATTAATGTGGTACTGCCGCACTTTAGCAGCGTGTTTCCGGACCCAATCCTCTCCTAAAACCGTCCCTAGCTCCCTATCTCGTGCTTTCTGCACAATGTAACGATTGTTGTTCATCAAGAATATGGCGCTCAAGGCGGGATCCCTGTACATCTTCGATTTGGCCTCTAAATTGCTCTCTAACAGTTCCATGATCCAGGAGACCTCCACCGAGAGAGATGAAGTGGTCGGCCCTGCAGAGACGCAGGCGTCTAAGTTTTCAAATTCGCCGTCGATCGCTCTCTGGAGTACTTGTTCGAGCGTCTGGCAGGAGCCACAGGCTGCCCGGAGGTAGTTCATGACATAGCGTGTAATTGGGTGAACACCCCCACCGGGGACGGCTGCTTTCGCGGGGTCCCGGCGGATCAGGTTTTCCAACTCCATAAATATCCCTCTAATCGATTCACCTAATCTCTTCCAAATCGTCAACGCCTCTGCTCGGATTGAACAGCAGTAACTATCGGAAAACACAGAATTGAACTCGGGCATCAAGTCGCGCATTGTCTCGAACAGATCAAGGACACCGAACAACCGCTCCGGGGCTCGTGCTCCGATCGCGATGGCATCGGCGAAATTCAGGATTTGGATGGCGGCTCCTCGGCAGACTTCCATGAAAGTGAGATCTGTGAAAGATGGGGGAAGGCCGGAGAAGATACGCTCGATGAGACGGCGTTCGCTGGGCAAAAGGATTTTCAACGCCACCTTGGCCGTTTTTACCCATCGATCAATCTCATCCTCGAGCTGCGCCCATGGCGTCTTCTGAACTTCCTCGATGCTCCGTTTCTCCAGTCCTAACCTGGATATACTCTCCTCCAAGAATTCCCGCCTGCAGCTGCTGTAAACGTGGGAGCACTCCTTGCCATATCCAGCCGGCACCATCCTTTTCGCGATTTCATGTAATTCGGCAATCGTCCCAGAAGGGAGCGCATCGATGACAAAGTCGTAATCCGGGATGGGGTTTGCCACCGGGATAACCCGGCCGTCCTCCTCACCTTCCGAATCAGAATCATTCGAACGATGCGCAGCCGTATCCGCCACGTTGAACGAATCGAACGACTCCCCGCCTCTCTCAATCAGCAGCCGGAACTCATCCTCCAGCCGAAACATCGCCTGCTGCAGCAGGTCGCTGGCGCGATCAAGCAAGTCAGATACCTGCTTCTCCGACGCTACGGGCTCCCAGTCGCGCAGGATGATGACGAGCTCATCTACAGTGTCGAGAAAAGCAGCGGAGTCGGCAGTGTCAGACCAGAGGGGACGCTCGGCGGCTGCGAACCGGGCAACTCGGCGATGGAGTGACTTCAGCGCCTGCTCAAGCGCCGCCACGTCCCTGGGGCCAGCCTCTTCTTCCCCTTTCTCCGACATTTTGGAGAAGCGACCATCAAAAGCCGAAAAGATCTGCAAGATATCGTCCGTCATCGTCTCCGTCCGACCCAGCGTCTTGGCTATGTGGCGAGCAACCGCAAGAAGCTTCTCGTCACCGTTTTCGTCCATTCAACAACACCTCTTCTGGCTCCCCAGTTCTTCCTTTCGGTCCTATACCATAAACGCAGAGAAATCGAAGCGAAGTCGTGGATAGAGAGCGAAGAAACAGTGACCGACGAACGCGGTTTCTGAATTTATAACCACAGTTGGAAACTTTTCTCAGAAAAAAAAAACGCGGCAGATGCTGAGGTGGAAGGAGAAGAAAGAAGAAGACGAGGAAAAGAGAGGTGGACTGACGTGGGAGTCCATGGAAATACGGTGAAAGCGACAGGTGAAGTAGTCGCGAGAGAAAAAAAGCCCGTAAAATATAAAAAAATAATTTATTGATAGTATATAAACTCTATGCGATAAACAAACTAAAATAGTTTACTTTATATAGTGGGAACTTGAGCTATGCAGAGTCATTTTTTAATTTAAAGCTTCTTGTATTTCCAAGTAAAATTATCTAGATTTTATATTTATTATAATTTAAAAGAGTTATGGGCCTGTTTGGAACACACATAAAATAAAAAAAAAAGGGAGAGAAAATTATTTTCTATTATTTAGCAACAGAGAGTCATTGAGAGAAAATCGTTAATAAAATTTCTATCACAAAATTATGGAATTTGGGGAGAAAAGAAAATAAATAGAAATTTGACAGAAAATTTTAATCATCAAAATTTTAAAATATTACTATTTTTTTTCATGTGTATCCAAACAAAAGAAACTATATTTCTCTTCAATTTTCTCTCCATTTTTTTGTGTTCCAACACAACCTAGGTGTTAAGGAAATGTCAAATTAACTCTCATTTATCAAATAATTTTTAAATAAAAAATACCCTTTGGCATCTTCCGCTATACAATAACCCTTTCTCTGGTTTTACGATCACCAAATGGAAGGGCCTTGAAAAGCCTTACGGGCCTATTTTCGGACCCATAGAAAAGAAAATGGGAGTGCTAAAAGATTGTCACATGTGTAGGGGTAGTATGGCTAGTAAATAAGGAGAACTTTCATAAAAAAATTATTTTGTTTGATTTCACATTACATTAGTTTTCTTAAGAGAAGTCTTTCTATTAAGTTGTGGAGTCTAATTAACACCTTATAGAGAGTCAGCACGCGGATCGACCTCCGCGGTAAGGTTGCTGTGGGGGTTGGGGAGCCCCCCGAAAGGTCCACGATATATTGACTATTGTTTTATTAAGGGTAGTTTTGGGATTTCACACTTGTATTTCAGTTGTCCTAGTCTTCACATAGTATTTTTAGGGCACCATCATTTATGTGATTCATAATTATGAGTTGCAGGAGAGAGGTTAGAAAAAAAATATTTGAGTATGTGTGGTTTCTCTTGTAAACTATTTCATCAACATAGTGAATTATTGTAGTAGCAGAAGATAGGACATAATCTCACCTTGAGGCAAACCTGTATAAATATTGTGTAAGTATAGAATTATGGTATCTAATTTCAAACACTTTCTTTATATGAGTTTAGTTTCATTTTTGACAAAGTCTGAAAAGTTTTGAATTAGATAGTTTGGCTTCTTGATTCTACTTTCCAAATATTAGTGTTTTAAATCTCCCTTATTCCAGAATTTATCTCTTGAATATTTTTTTTCCAAATTGGTCAAGTTGTGTTAAAAAGTAATTGCCTTATATGAGAAGTCTATGTTTAGAAAGTTTCTATTATGATGTTCCATCTCAAAAAAATTTCATTGGAAAACTTTTTTTGAGTTTCTTCAATTATCATATTCATAGAGGAATTATTTTTTTACCTCCCTCTTGAGTAAAACCTGATCACTTTTTATCCATCTATTGGTCTAAAACCACGTCCTTACTTGGAAGTATGAAGAGTTGCATTATGCACCCCCTTTCATTTGAAGTATGAGGTGCTATCTTTCTATTCACACTCTTAATTTCTCAAAGTATTTTCTTCATTTTTTAAATCACTCCATAGCAATGCCTACAAATCCACTACCTAAAAAGTATAGGAGTCTGCCCAACATCCAGGTTGAGTCAAGTCTTTTTATCCTTTACCCAAGAGGTATTTTTTGTTTGAGCTACCCTTAGAAAGTGAACAGTCTCTTTGTTGTGCCCTAATTTGGGCTATTTTTCTACCATTAAAATTGAACGGAATATTTTTCATACTATGACCATTTTGACTAGTGTATAGAACTTTGTCGTATGGCTAGGAGTGATTTTTCTTTTCTCACAATTATGTTGTGCAAGTTGGGTCTCTTGGTAAAGAACAAACAAATCCTCAGTTTGAGGGGGGAAAGTAGAAGAAGAAGTACAAGAAAGAGATAACCAACAATGAATGGTAATCAAATTTTATGTGACTAGAATATCCAAGTAAAGGGGAGACAAGATGAGAACTACAAACAAGATGTGAACAAAAAGATGATGAATCAAATCAAGACAATCAAAATTTTTTTTTCAAGCAAAGAAGTTTTTTGACCAAGATTATTTACAAAGTAAAGTTACAAACCCTAACTTGAGGGGGAGTGTTAAAAGACACCCACGAGTATAGGGGTGGCATGGCTAATAAATAAGCATAACTTTCATAGAGATGACATAAAATAGTAATTATACAAGTTAATGTATGTCCTCTTATGTCATTTTCCTTTAGAAACATGTAGCCCTAAGGGCATTATAATTATTGTAAATGCCTTCACACAACTATAAATACAACATCAATGCATGGGGTAGAGCATTCAAACCCATTTCTATTGCCTCAAATTTATCCATACACTTCTCTCTCTTTTCCTCTTATTTCTCTCCCTTGGTTTCTTCTCTCCTCTCTCCTAAGAGCTAAAGTTCATCTTTTCTTTCCTTCCCTTGAGATCTCTTGGGTTTATGTGTTGGCCCCAGAAATGAGCAATGAGAAAAAGTTTTTATTTTTTATTTTTTAGTGTTGGGCAGTACAACTTCTTGAGGAGAAAAAAAATTTTAGAAGAGAAACTTACTTTCTCTCTTAGTTAACAGACTTTCTCTAAGAAACAAGGAGTTCAAAGAGAAATTAGAAATAAAATTATATAGATAATAAAAACTATTAGAGATAAAATAAAAGTCTATCAATAATAATTTAATACAAAGATGTTTTAGTTCTAAGTATGTATATAATTTTAATTATTAAATTTTCTTTTATTTTTTATTTTCCTTGTGCAACCAAAATAAGAGAAATTATGTTTCTCTTTTGTTTTTCTGTCTTATGTTTCATGGGCATCCAAACAAGAGAAAATAAACTTCTTTTCTTTTCTTTTATTTTATCTTTCTCTTCTTGCCCTTTTTCTTTTCTCTTCATTCTATGTTCCAAACACAACCCATAAGGTTTGGGGAATGAAGAATCCCCTTGGCCATGGGCTGCGGATGCTATTAGGATTTAATTTTTGTTGTTGTAGAAAATCATGAAAATATTAATTCATCGAATGGATTCTCTCTCTCTCTCTAAAAAATAATATCTTTCTAATTATTTCAATGCTTCCTTTCCCACAAGGAGAGGGTTCTCTTGTTTGGTAAGCAAGGATATCATAGATTTGTAAGAGAGTCAATAGGTAAGAGCATTTCTCTCCCATTCGAGGGTATATTTGTTTTATAAAAAAATAACAAAAGTAATGCAATGACAAGTTTACTCTCTATTTAAGGGTTTCCATTAAATAACCGAAGGCTATATTTGAAATGAGGGAAAGGAGGTTAGACTCAAGTTCAACCAACCTTAGGTCCTGTTAAAGCGCATGGAATGTTGATGGTGAAAGTGACAAAAACTGATTAGTGTAGAGGGAATGTCAGAGTGGAAAGTGAACTACCTAGTGAATTCACTTTCGCCCGTTCTTATAAAAAATGATTGAAAGTGAAATTTCTTCACTCCCCTAGTGAATTCACTTTCTATGCGGCAACCCTTGTTTTCCTGCCCTTGATCGCCTTGTGCTCATCTCTCCTCTCACTACTCTTTCTATTGCACTTTCCATTACATATACTAACATAGAAAAGTACTTTTGCCAAGAAAAGTAGATCACCCTGTAATTCACTTTCACTTTCACTTTTCCCTAAGTGATCTACTTTCCAAGTACACTAATCCTCCCTTAGAAAACTTACTTCATATATGAGAATAAATTTTACTTTTATATTTACAACATTGCTATTATCTCTATTTTATTATTAAAATAATAAAAAATCTTAAATAATCTAGATTTGAGTGCATGAATAATAAATAAATCTAAGATAAGAATAAATCAAAATTTTAATTAATTCAATTTTGATGGTTAAATTAAAAATTAGGTGTATCTAATCTTATATGGAGTTATGCTCATACGCCTTTTTTCTATTCGAAATTTGGCCAAATATGTAAACATGACATATAGACGACCTTATTTGGAAATACAATATCTAAGAAAGCCATGTCTTGAAATTAGTTTATTTTTCACTTTTTTTCCTACGAAGAACGAAGAATCCAAAGTACACATGTGTGAATACACCTATACATGGCCATAATCTAGATTTGTAATGAACCATTGGATCGTAGTAGACATGGGTTATGTAGCAACAAATTGGTGCTCACCGCCTCCAACTAAATATTAGACCATTCTTGCGAATTAAAGTAAGTTTTTTTTTGTATTGGTATGTTTTTCTTTTGACTAGATTAACTTGACAAGTAACTTTTAATTCATTATTTTAACATTAATTGAAAGTAATATTATAAAATCGAGTCTCGAACTGCAAAGTACCAAGTGGTGCGAAGATTGACTCAAAAAGTGCCGCTTTAATGGGCTATTTGGAACCCAAAAAAAAGAAAAAAAAAAAAAAGAGAAAGGTATTTTCTATTGTTTGGCAATAGGGAATCATCGAGGGAAAAGAAAATAAGAGAAAAAATCACTTTTTCTCTTAATTAATAAATTTTCTCTCACAAAATAATGGAATTTGGGGGAGAAAAGAAAAGAAATAAAAATTTGAAAGAAAATTTTAATCAACAAAATTATAAAATATTATTAATTTTCTTTTCTTTTTCATTTTCAACATGCATCCAAACAAGAGAAACTACATTTTTCTTCCATTTTCATTCTCATTTTCCATGGGCATCCAAACAAGAGAAAAGAAACCTATTTTATTTTCTTTTATTTTTTTCTTTCTCTTTATTTTATTTTCTCTCTACTTTCTATGTTCCAAATACAACCTAAGGGTACAAAGCAGCAACTTTCACTTCATAATCTACACTTTTCATTCAAAGTAGTACTTAACAAAAAACTGAGGGTCAAATAACACTCACTTATTCACTAATTCAACTCAACTAGCTAATGGTATATGGATTTTGTAATACTAGTTCTAAAAGAAGGTGGAGCCTGTGTCTTTTTAGTAGGTCATTTTTATCTTTTTATATTCAAATTAAAAAAATTAAAATAAATGGACAAATTGTTAATCTTTAAGTTTATGGTAAAATCCTTCAAAATAAAGAAATTCAACTGTAAGATTGTATTTGAATTGGATTAAACTTGGATCAGCTCTAGAATTGGATTAAAAATACCCTTATCATTTGAAAATTGCCCAATTAAAAATTGAAGGTAGAACTCTATAGCTTACTCCTTTATCATGTGGTATAAGATGTTCTACACTATAAGATATTTACACCAGTAAGAATGAATAAGAGACAAAAATTATAAGCTAATTACTTCAATGATATTCTAACTTATTCATAGCTTTCAACATATAAAATACAAAAGATTAATGTTTAATCATTCAATTCAAATTTGATGATAAAAAAAAAATAGGTGTATTTAAATATAGATATATGGACTTGGGTTTATTTTTTCTTGTTTTTACATATTAAATAATATTTGAAGTGAAAAAAAAATAATTACATGTGCAAGACTTGGTGGCTTGCCTCTTCTTTAAGTAACTGATGTGCATTGTTCTAATACAATCTAATTAAGGCTCTTTGAAAGAGACTTCCGTTCCATCCACTTTCAGCGGCACCATCAGCTCCTCTATTTACACGACAGTTGACAGCCTTTCTTCACGTGAAGGGCACGGGACTCCCACCATCTTCGTAACCTTTTCGCTGTCGTCGTATGTGCTTTGCGCGGGGTGCTCTTTCTTCAATTTGCAAACACACGGTGGCACACTGGCACCTACTCACCGAGAATGCATTCTTTCTTCTTTCAATTCTAACAAATTTACCAAGCATTTGCCTACATAAATTCATTCTAAAATAAAATAAATAAATTAGGTAATATTTTAATCAGGTTAGAAGAAAAACCCAAGTTATCTTATAAAAGCTAATATCTTATTAAATAGATAAAATAAGGGATTTAACAAGAGAATTATAACAAAATTCTTGGACATCTTGGTCTGAGAAATTGGTAGGATCCAGCCAATCACTTGGTTGAGCATGAATGAAACCCATACATAGTGGGGTCCAATTTTAGTCACTCCCAACCAAGTGATTAGTCAACTTGAGATATAACTAGTACCCACTCACATGCAACTGAAAATTGTAAGGAGTAATATACTAAGACAAATGTTATTGGATTCAAACCGGAACAATATGTTGAACTGGGTTGAATTGGATCCAATCCTCTACTAGATCAAATTAACTACTAGAACTTAAAAATGAGTCAAAACCTGATTGACCTGGCTTAGTTTATTAGTTCAATTAATGAAGTTGATCGCTTCTCTAGGTATGGTCATATTGGGGACTCTCATAATGTGATAAAGAAACATAACAACCTCCCTTATCATTTGTGTTATGGTCCCAGATCCCACAAGGCGATGCGTACTGAAGAAAGAGGAGGAGAAGCAAATCAAGCTCGAAGGGGAGCTTGAAACCTTGTGTTCATTGAGGAGAACGCCGATCCTTGGGTTCGTTGAAGAGAACGTCGATCCCTATTTTTGAAGCATCAAGACTTGTCTATTTCATTCCAGGTCATCCCTTAAAAAAGAATCATGACCACAAGGTTTTAGAGAGAATTATAATTTTGCCCCTCCATGGCATTTAACTTGAAAAATAAACTAATTGATGAAGTAACTGACTCAGCCAGGGTAATTGACTCAGCCACGACATTTGCATGACTCGGCCCGTTATTGGGTTCATAACATTACACCTTTCCTAGAGAGCGAGTTTGTCCTCAAGCTCGAAGGTAGGGATAGGATGGGCGGAATGTCTGCACATCTTCTCAGGTGGCAGTAGACGGGGACCTCCAAAAAAACCTTCTGGAATAGATGCCAGGAAAGAAGCAAGTGAGGGGTCCGCACCGATAGGCCATTGAACAACAAGATCTGGTCAGACTTTGTTTGCACACTGCAGGCTACTTTAATCAATTCAGTTGAGAGCTTTTGTTCCTCATCCTGTGTGATGGTGTGAATACTTATAAGGTTGATCGTTTGCAAAAATTTGGTGGTTGTCGTCTTGCACCCCTTGGAAAAACCATTGTGCACACTCTTCCATGCTTGCTGGACTATGTGCTCCATCCAAACAGAACATGAGGCCACCAAATAATGTACAACTACCCTCACTTTGTGTAGCATTATGTGGGTCAATTATCACCTGTGCCCGATCTTGTAATTTGGCCATTACAAGTCCTTCTACAAACTCCTCATCTAGATAGCTCTGGGCCAGGTCTGTATCTTGAGTGTGTCCCACTTTTTGAATCCACGTATGACTGAGGGTAATTGTAAGTTCTGCAGTTAGACACTGGTGGATGCCAGCTTGCTCTCCAGTAATTGCACTAGGAATATGTCCTAGGATATTCATATGGTAATATCGCATGTAAGATATTCCACTGACCACTGGTTGCTGCCACACTTTAGTTGCATCAAATTTTCCTTCTAAACCCACCTCTAAAATGGAAACATCCACCTACGCTGCTGCCAATATCTTGAAACCCTGTAATATAAGGAATCTAAAGTAGTTTGATATGGACACATTTGCATTTGTGTTCTCCTTCGGTCTATCCCAGCACCACCAGAAGTATACAAGGACCTTCTGACGAATTGCACCACATATAAACCGTGACGACACATATACCGCATTTTCCTCGAATTCTGTATTATCAACTCTAGTTTCTGGATTGCTTACACCGAGGAGAAAATTATTTCCAGCAATGACAAACTAGTTAAGCTGATGGCTGAGCACACCTTCCACTAGTGTGCAATCAGAGGCAGCAGCAACCTTCTGTATAGCTACCCTTACGTCATTGTGCTGCCGACAACCAACCTCCCCCAAATAGACAGATTGTTGCCCTTTGATTCCTAAGCCCAGAAATCTGATCTCCATGTCTGCCTTTTCTGTGACAGCGATGGTTATTTCGTTGGCAACAATACGGTCCGCATATGGAGATGGTGGGCGTTGCTTGAGTAATGATTCTGCAGAGAGTATTTCTCCCATCCAAGCCACTTCTTTTGTGAGGGGTAAATTGGCAGCATTAGTGGTCTAAAAAACAAACTGGGTAGCATCCATTCCAGTAAATATGGGTGCATCTGTAGAGAACTCTTCTAGTGTCTGATGTAGAGTCCTGAAATTACTAGTTGACTTGGACATCTTGTCAGAGTTCAACATGAAGTATCTATTGCATCTGAAATCTCCGGGCCAATGATGTTTTGGCGACAGTGCAGTATGGTTGTGGACACATAAATTGAGATGGTTTTGTACATCTGAAGCCACCTGGACAAAGTCTGAATAAACCTGGGCAGCAGACTGCAGCAATCCTTCATATTCATTTCTTGCCGTCTTCAACATATCTTTTAGCACGTGACCGTAACTAAGCAGGGTACTCACTTTAGAAGTTTCAAATCCAGACATCCAAAGCTTCAGCTCATTGGCTTGAATTACATCAAACACCTCACCAGACATCAATTCCATCTTCTTCGAGATCTCTACCACTACTGTTTGAATCCCTTTCTGATGACATTGGTCATTAAGTTCCAAAATCAGAGGTGAGTGATGAAAGAAGGCCACCATGCTGATGTCGACAGCCGCAACTATGAAACTGAGAAACTGAAAACAATAACAGAGATTCAAATAATGATTTTCCAATGATTTATTCTTCTCCGTTTAGGAGGCAATTTATAATACATTACATGCTGATTTTAGGATCAATTTAGATCCTAAAATCAAGGAATAAAATTACAGGATCAAGGAAACAATCCGTTTCCGACAATCACGTTAATCAATTTACAACCAGCTCATTACAGGCTTGCAAACACTCTCCCTCAAGTTGGTGCATAGATATCGGTCATGCCCAACTTGTCAATTATACCATGAAATGCCTTCCATGATACTGCCTTCGTGAGCATATCAGCCAGTTGTCTCTCAAATTGAATGAAGGAGAATTGTATGATCTTTGCTTCAAGGTTCTCCTTGATGAAATGATAATCAACTTCAACATGTTTAATGCGATCATGTTGAACTAGATTTTGTGCAATGGCGATGGCTGCCTTGTTATCATAGTGGAGATTCATCGGTTTGGAGTATTCAATCCCTAAATCCCTCAGTATATTCTTTATCCATAACAACTCACATACACCATGAGTCATGCCTCGAAATTTAGCTTCAGCACTTGATCGTGATACTACCTTCTATTTTTTGCTTTTCCAAGTGACCAGATTCCCTTCCACAAAAGTAAAGTAACCCGACATGGATCTTCTGGTTGTCTGATCACCTGCCCAATCAGAATCTGTATATCCTTCAATATTAGAGATACCATTTTTTGAGAATAACAAACCTTTTCCTGGAGCACTCTTTAAGTATCTCAAGATTCGATAGACTGCTTCCATATGTTCTTCACTTAGTGCATGCATGAACTGACTCACAACACTTACTGCATATGCTACATCGGGCCTTGTGTGTGATAAGTAGATTAATCTTCCAACTAATCGCTGATAACGCCCTTTGTTTGCTGGGATTTGATCTGGAAGAATTCCGAGTTTATGATGCATTTCCATGGGCGTCTCTATTGGTTTACAGTCAAGCATTCCGATTTAGACTAGAAGATCCAACACATATTTTCGCTGTGAAAGGAAGACTTCATGTTTCGATCTTGCAACCTCAATTCTCAAAAATATTTAAGTTGTCCGAGATCTTTCATTTCAAATTTAATGGCTAAATACTCCTGAATAGCTTGTATTTCACCTAGGTCATCTCCTGTCACGACCATATCATCAACATATACAATTAAAGTTGTTACCTTTCCTTCTTTGTGTTTTATAAATAAAGTATTATCTGAGTTACTTTGTTTATAACCAAACTCCTTCATTGTAGCCGAGAATCTCCCAAACCATGCTCTAGGTGACTGTTTCAGTCCATACAATGACTTCTTCAATTTACAGACTTCACCTTGACACAAAGAACCACTTTTTATGCCGGGTAGTAGCTCCATGTAGACTTCTTCTTCTAAGTCTCCATTGAGGAAGGCATTTTTAACGTCAAATTGTTGTAGAGGCCAGTCTCGATTTGCTGCTATAGATATACGAATGCGAATTGTATTGATCTTAGCTACTGGTGCAAAAGTATCCTGATAGTCTATCCCATACCTTTGCGTATATCCCTTTGAAACTAGTCGAGCTTTATATATGTCAATACTTCCATCTGGTTTGAGTTTCAATGTGAACCACCCATCGACATCCAATTGTTTTTACTCCTTTAGGTTGGGGAACAAGTTCCCAAGTGACATTTTTTTGTAGAGCCTCCATCTCTTCGTTCATCGCCTTTTTCCATTTTGGATCAGCTAATGCATCCTGCACATTACTAGGAATAGAAACCCTGGATAATTGATCAACAGTAAATACATACGATTTAGTCAACCTATTTGAGGACACATAGTTATTGATTGAGTATTTGGTCTTGTCTTCAAGATCAGGTTCATACTATTTTTTTGAAACTCTCCTACTCAATCTTTGTGGATATCTAGGGGGTATATTTTCTGTAGGAAGACATGTTTCATTAGACTCATCAAACACAGGATTCGTATTTACCTGAGGAGGAACATTCCAGGTTAATTCTTCAGTTGTTGGTGTAGACGGGGGCAACTCTGGGAGTTCTTCAGGAGAAATTACTGAATCACAGTCTTGTTGCACATCATGACACTTAGAAAAATTCATTTACCACTTCTAACTCAATAAACTCAGCACCTCAGTTATTTTCTTGTGGAACATTCTCTTCACTTGAACTCTCCCCCTAAAGAGATGTCCAAGAAACTCCCCCTGAATAATAAGGTACTGATTCATAGAAGGAGACATCTAGAGTCACATGGAGCTTGTTAGTGTGTAGATCATAACACCGATATCCTTTTTGAAATTCAGAGTAGCTAACAAATACACATCGCTTGGTACATGGATCAAGTTTATTTCGCAAGATCTTAGGGATATGAACATATGCGGCACACCCAAAAATTCGTGGTTCAAGATCCGGAAGATGGGGAATTGAAATTAGGGATTGCAGCTTGCGTAGATGAGTTTGAAAATCTAGTACTCTAGAAGGTGTTCGATTGATGAGGTAGGCAATAGTTTTGACAGCTTCACCCCAATAAAATCGAGGCATGTTCATGCCAAAGAGAGAGGCACGCACTACTTCCAAAAGTTGTCTATTCTTTCTTTCTGCCAATCCATTATATTGGGGAGTATAGGTGCAAGAGGTCTGATGATGAATTCCATGATTCGTCAGAAAATTTTCGAGAGAAGCATTAACAAACCTAGTACCATTGTCAGATTGTAAAACATGAATCTGCTTTTGGTATTGAGTATGTATCATTGTATGGAATTTTTGAAATGCTAGACACACATCACTCTTTTGTATAAGCAGAGATACCCAAGTCATTCTAGTGCATTCATCAATAAATGTGACAATGTAACGAGCTCTAGAAATAGAGGGAACCTTGGCTGCACCCCAAACATCGGAACGAATAACCTCAAAAGGTTTGAAACTTTTATTCAAACTCGATAAATAAGCAATACGGTGACTCTTAGCCAATTCACATGTGTCACAATGAAAATGCACATCATTCAAACCTGAAAAATTTTGAGGTCGCAATTTCTTAAGATAACCAAAGGAAAGGTGGCCTAATCGTCGGTGCCATAACCATATAGTTATTTGAGCATTATCTTCACTACTAGCTTGATTTGTCTAACTGATTTTCGATCCCCCGTTCTCTGTCAACTCCAAATAGTAGAGTTTGCCCCGTCTAACACCATAACCAAGAATCTTCCGGGTTAGAATGTCCTGAAAGATACAAAATGAGGGCCAAAAAGTTACAGTACAAGCAAGAGTGGAAGTAATTTGGCTAACAGACAAAATATTATATTCAAGAGAGGGAACCACAAGGACAATGTCTAATGTAAGATTATTGGATAATATAACAGATTCTTCCCCAGTAATAGGAGAGGTTCTACCATTGGCTGTTGAAATAACATATTGTGGAGAAGGTAGGATGGATTGTAACTGACTGGGATCCCTTGTCATGTGATGGGATGCACCTGTATCAATAATCCAAGGTCTATTCTTAGAATGTACAGAGAATATTGATACATTATCGAGAATACCTGGATGGGCAACATTTGCCATAGGTAGCTCCTGATCATCTTCCATGGATGTCACCATAGTTTTCCCAGCAATCTTTTTACGGGGTTTTTTTGAGAAATCCCACCACTTCGGATAGCAGATAATCTCATAACACTATTGTTGTGCATGACTTTTTTCTCCGTAGTGAGTACATACACGGTTGTTACCTTTTCCAGAGGATTGAGGGTTCCGACTGCTTGATGATCCTTGTCGGTTTTGGTTGACCAACATCGCCGAGTTCTCTGAGACTGGAAGATAGCTCCCCATTTTCTGTCTCTGTTGATATTCGCGTCTGACATATGCATATGTACTCTCCAAATCAAGTTTGGAGTCTTTTCGCAAAATTTCTCCACGAACTTGATCAAACTCGGAGTCAAGCCCATTGAGAAAAATATGAACCCGAAGCCTAGCCATTGTAGAGTGCAACTGGATTAGCCCTACGACTGTTCCTTCTCCTGAGATATAGTTTTATGATCAATCTCCTGGAAAATAGCAACCAGTTCATTATAGTACGTGGATAACGGTTTACCATTTTTTTTGGTAGAAAAAGTTCTCTGGTTCAGCTCATATATACAAGTTTCATCTGATCCATCATAAAACGTTTTTTATACTGCTTCCCATATCTACTTGGCAGTGGAGAGGCGAATAAATCGTTGCATTAGCAATGGACTCATGGAGTCAATAAGCCAAATTTTGACTCTTTGATTTTCAGTAATCCATGCTCCAAGATTGGCATCGCCAGATGCTAGTTTTTTTGTTTCGCCGGTGAAGTATCCAGCTTTGTTACATGTGCCAATTCGCATCTCTATGAGTTGGGACCATAATGAATAATTGGTCTCATTGAGGATGATTCCAGTTGGAAATACAGAATTGCCTTGGTGGATTATAATCTGTGGTGATGGGATAAGTTCAGTGGATGCGCCTGTAGTGGTGGCCATTGATCTGGAAATTTGGTTTGGTCTTGTCTAATCCAGTCCGATTCGGTTCAGTCAGGTCCGGTTCGATTCGATCTAGTCTGGTTCGGTGCGATCTGGTCTGGTTCAATTTTGGTCCGGTCAGTGCTGGTCCGGTCCGGTTATAGTCCGGTGCTGGTCCTGTTCGGTCCGATTCGGTTGACTCGCCGGTCTGGGTCGGTTCGGTTGACAGAAAAAATAAAGGAACAGTAGTTCCTAAGTTTCAAAAACAAAAAAATAACCTTTCTTCTTTGGCAGCGGCAACGAAGCTTTGGCTTCCTTCGGTAACGACAGTGGTCGGCAGTGACAACGGGGTGGTGGTGCCGTCATCGGCACTCGTCAACGATCGTCGGCACTCGTCGGCGATGTGGTTTCGGCTACAGGACTGTCGTCGCAAAACTCTATTCTCTTTCTGCAAGTCAGCTTCCCTTGGTGACAGCGGTGATCGACAGAAATAACGGGCAAGTGGTAAGGTCGTCGGCGGTCTACTTTGGTCTTCGGTGATCGTCGTTGGTCGTCGGCAACGTTCTTTTGGCTACAGGATCGCCGAAATACATAGTTGCAGAAAAAACAGAGTTCTGCAACTCCACGACGATTTTTTTTTCTGGCTTCCTCCTTCGGCGACTATGGGAGCACTTAGCTCCGACTTTCGGCGACGGATAAGAGAGGATAATTCTCCCACTCTGATACCATGTGAAACAGAGAAACTGAAAACAATAATAGAGATTCAAAGAATGATTTTCCAATGATTTATTCTTCTCTGTTTAGGAGGCAATTTATAATACATTACATGCTGATTTTAGGATCAACTAAGATCCTAAAATCAAGGAATAAAATTACAAGATCAAGGAAACAATCTGTTTCCTACAATCACGTTAATCAATTTACAAACAGCTCATTACAGGCTTGCAAACAAATTTTAATTTTCATCATCCTCTCTGTCTCAAGACGTCCATCAGCAGGAAGAACACTGGTTATGTTCTCAACAACATTACTATAATTCCTCTCCTTTCCCTGTTCAATAATATTGCTGAGCACGGAAATCCAGTACTCCCCCTTTCTTTCCGGTCTTTTATCAAACATAAGAGTGACAATTTCGTTGATCCCATTATCAACGGCATTCGGCTCCCTCCAAAAACTTCCAGAAATTCCAATGTCTTCATAGAGCTCTGGGTTATCACACTTCCCATATCCAAATGCCGAAAGCTGACCAACCATAGGTCCACCGTCACTCCAATTATGGAAAACCCCAAAATGATTCATGTATATGCACTGTGCGCCGTTGAGTTTACGGGCTCCTTGATTTTTTTGTTTCATTCCTAAAATCATTAATGATAGATATTGGTCAGGTGGTGGTTAACCAACTCCCACATCTCGTTGTGGCATTGACTCGAAGAGCTCCCCTGCAGAAGCCACCGCACCACCCCCACCATTTTCTTCAACTCCATTTGCAATAGAGCGTGGTCCATTTGAGGCAAGGATGGACAGATTCATCTGGGTCAAAGGTCTATGGGATTTAATGTATGTTGTTTGTTTCTCATTGGTAGCCTTCTCAATTGCAATATTACGCTCATGTTCCTCAAGCTCAACTAGAGCAGCAGATAAATTGGTATTCATTGCCTCAAACACCTTCTTCCATCAATGCCATACCCTTAGCAATTTCTCTACCTTTCCCAGAATCCCCAACCTCCCACTCATAGATTTACAAGTAGGAATAGTCATAACAAAATCCCCATCTCAAATTTCTAACACTAAAGCCTAAACCCCTTCCAAATCACCAGTGGAAGCCAATATCTCAACAAGCAACACATAACATTCCGGCTTATGCGAGCAACCTTTCTGTTTCTCAGCCTAACTAAACACTCTCAACGCCATTGTAGAGTTTTTTCTTAAAAAATTGAGGGACTTGAGAATGGACAAGACAATTCGTAGAAAGTTCGCTGAGAAAGTTACCACAAAAGTCATTCAAGTCGGGTTCCAGCTCGGAGGCCGAGAGTGAGATCGAGAGGCTGTAGCACAGTGGTCGCAATTTCATATTGAAGCTCATTGTTCCTGAATTCGCATCTTCTGCCAAGGCAACAATTTTCACTTCAAAATTAAAGTCTCTGGTTTTTTTTCTTTCCTGTTCACATCTGTGTACACTACTCATCGATTTATCAACAAGATCTTTCCAGCACCATTGTTGCCAAGAATAACCACCTTAGGAAGCTTTTTTCGACGGTGAACAGCAGCAATAGTGTTGACGAAGGAGGCATCTGGCCGAACGAAAAAATGCAAACCCAAATCGGGCTGTTCCAAAGAGATTTGAGGTCGAACTACTTCGGAATGGATGAAATTATTATCTGAGACAGAGGCTGCACAGTCTTCTTCTGGAACGACGATTTTCCCCTCTAATTCCTTATCAAGATGTGTCTCTATTTCAGCCGAAAGTTGTCGCATGTCATCACGCATTTACAAAATTAATTTAGTGTGCACTGCTGCAAAATGATCATGGATTAGGGCACGCATATCATCACGTATTGCCAAAATTACTTTTGTGCGCACTGAATCAAAATGATCATGGATTATGGCACTCATTTCATCTAGGATTGAAGAATTGATCATTGTGTTATTGCTCTGATACCAATTTGTTATGGTCCCAGATCCCACAAGGCGATTCGTAGGGAAGAAGAAGGAGGAGAAGCAAATCAAGCTCGAAGGGGAGCTTGAAACCCTGGGTTCATTGAGGAGAACGCCGATCCTTGCGTTCGTTGAGGAGAACGTCGATCCCTATTTTTGGAGAATCAAGACTTGTCCATTTCATTCCAGGTCGTCCCTTAAATAAGACTCATGACTACAAGGTTCCAGATAGAATTACAATTTTGCCCCTCCATGGCATTTAACTTTAAAAGTAAACTAATTGACTAAGAAACTGACTCAGCCAAGGTAATTGACTCAGGCACAACGTCTGCATGAATAGGCCCATTATTGGTTCATAACACTTTGCCATCGATAGAGCTAAAGGCCCCATTGTTAGTGATAGTGAGTACCTAATGATACTTGAAGAAAAGGGGAGAAGATAAACATCCCCTCCTTCTCCCCTTCCTTTTGTGTCTATAGGGCATGGTGAGAAGAAGAAACTCTAGAATCCTCTAAATACTTTGAATTTGATGATAATAAAAATAGAGGCTTAGTTACTTTGTTGTTGAGTGGACTGTTGACAATATGTTGACTCCCTTATTGCTTTTGATGATAAACTAAATATTTTAGGTACTTTAACATCAAGAGTTAATACATCTCAAAGCCTAAAGCTTCAAAATGATCAAGCCTATTCAAGACCTCAAACAACATTGAAGGACGTCTATTGAAGAAGTACCCACAAGGATGAAGACAACGAGAATACTAGAGTTTAAGCGTAAATATCACATGTCAAAACTCAATCACAAATGTAAGATAGCTTTCATAACTTCTTTCTTAAATTACAATGATTTGCATGTGTTATGGTCCTGGGTTAAGTACCTATGTCTTCCACTCCTAACAGGCCGGTCTTTTGGGTAGTATTGGCTAGGTGCTTAACATTTGGTATCAGAACGGGCTCCCACGTCGCGAGTTTGAATCCCGGAGGGGGCGACCTAAGCGGAGGGGGTGACCTAGAGGCCAGATTAAAATTACTGGTAGGTCGTAGGAACTTAACCTGAGTCCGGCCAGTGTCGCTAGAGTGGCTATCGCTAGAGTAGGCCGTCGCTAGAGTGGGCCGCCGTGGTCGTCGGCTCGCGAAGGTGGGGTGTGTTTAAATGGTCCTGGGTTAAGTACCTATGTCTTTCGCTCCTAACATCCCGGTCTTTTGGGTAGTATTGGCTAGATGCTTAACAGCATGACACTTGAGGACATACATTACATATATATATATATGTTTAGGAACATCATATACATCCTTTAGAACATGTTAGAACACTTAGACAAAATCATTCTCATCCTTTAAAAGTAAGTTTAGTTGAACTCGCACTAGAATGATCGATCAACCTTTGCCAATGATTGGTCATCTAGGAGTGCGTACACCAAAACTATAAAACATGATCAATCAACCTTAGTCGATTGATCGATCATCCAGAACATGGCCATATCATGCTATAACGTATGATTGACGCATGATCAATCATTCCATTTGGATTGATCAATCAATATAGTCCAACCAAGTGAAATTCACATAGAATGATTGACCATCCTACATGATTGATCGATTAGACAAAATCTTGCCAATCAGAGACATAAAACATGATCGATCATAGGAAGTTCACTAATCGATCATACTTGCATTCCATAGCCAGAGGGAATTTTGATTGATCGATCATCCCCTAGTAATGATCAATCAACTTAATTTTTTAGAACCAACAATAAAATATTGATCGATCATCCCCTAGTAATGATCAATCAACTTAATTTTTTAGAACCAACAATAAAATATTGATCGATCAGTCCACCCGCTCAAAAAGTCACATCTTGACACTAAAAGAGTCGTTATGATTGATTGATTGATTAATCACTTTACAGTGATCAATCAATCAACGGTCTAATTTTTTCAAATTGGCAAAAATGGATAGTTTAGCTTGGAGAAGTTATAAATACCCCACCAAACCATACATAGAGAAGTTAATGAATATTCATTGGCAAATCCTTTGAACATTTATTCTCAATCTTGAAAGATTTCTCAAAAGTGCTTTAGAGAAAAGAGAGAGGTTCAACCTTGAAAAATTCTTCACTCTTTCCCTTCATTTCCTTGCATTGCATATTAGACAAACTCCCTCACTTCACATTGTACTACAAAAGAAGTGGAAGCATGGATCTCTCAAGAAGAAAGAATCTCCAAGTTAAGGGTGTACGTTTTTCTTTATTTTATTTTAAATTATGAAAGGTTCATCTAGAACTTATTCCATCTAGATAGAAAGGGCCAGCTAGAGCTAGAATCTACCAATCTCTTGGGGAGATTATAATTGTAAAGGATGTATTGAGTTACATGTGGGTCAAAGTGAGCCGAAATCTCTGTGTAAATTATAGCTATTAGAGCTTTAAAATAGTGAAAATTTTCAAGTAAGGGTTATTGAGTGGTGAATACCAATAAGGGAACAACGATAACAAAAGTTCTCCATGTCTCATGGTGTGTGAATGCTTAATTTTCATTGAAATTGCAACTTTGCATGATTCATTTTTTACATGCCTTAGTTTTTAATTTGAAATACTTAATTCACCCCCCTCTCAAGAACAATTAGTATCAGAGCAGGCCAAACACTTAATTGAAATCAAAATCCACTTGATTTTGAAAAATGATTAAATGGCTTCTTAAGATAAATTGCTCCTTCCCGAAGGACAGTCTGACAACCGTCCACCTTTGTTCAATGGAACATATTATGGATATTGGAAGGTAAGAATGAAATTCTTCCTTCAATAATTGGATTGGCACATATGGCATGTAGCGAAGAATGGCCCTTTAGAGCCTCAAAAGCTTGAAAATGGCATTCTGATTACAAAAGAATTTAATGAGCTCACTAGGGAAGATAAGGCGCTGCTTAAAATAAACTCCAAGGTCATTAACCTTTTTTTTATGTGTCTTAGGACCCATTGAGTTCAATAGGGTCACCACATGTAAGACTGTAAAGGAAATTTGGGAAAAAATAGAGGTATGAGGGAAGCTCTAGAGTCAAAAGCTCTAGAATTAGCTTGTTGATAGCCCAATCCGATGAATTCAAAATGAATCAGACAAGTCAATAACTGAGACGGACTCTAGGTTCATTCGTATTATAAAAGAGTTGAATATTCTTGGAGAAGATATTTCATTGTATAGACAAGACGATAAGTTTCTCAAGGCACTTCCAAAGTCATGGTACATGAGGAAAACCACCATTCATGAGAATGCAAACTTTAAATTATAAATACAGAAAAACTACTAGGAATCCTTGTCACATATGAGATTGAACCTCAAGAAATTGAGGAAGAGCAACCCAAAAAGAAAATAATTGCTCTTAAGGCCAAAATGAGTGCTAAAAACATTTCTAATGAAGAAAACTCCAGTGAGGTGGTTTTCATCACTAGACAACTTCAAAGAACATAAGAAAAAAGTAAAATTTCAGAAAAGGCCAAATCATGTAAGAAATTCATATTTGTTTTTAGTATGGGAAACTAGGATGTTGATTTTCAGGACTCCATGGATTTATCTCATGGAGAAAAATGGAGAAGGCATGTTGGGAGAAAACAGGAGGAAGAAAGAATTGTGTCCTAACCCTCCCCATGAGGCTCAATTTATAGATGAATAAGCTTACACTATTACAATAATACCCATAAAACTTAAGTAATTACATCAATGTCATTTTTATGAGATGACTTTTTATATACCATCATGCCACCATTGTGTGGGCATGTGGGCATGTGGGCCTTCCTTGATCTTATGGGCTTGAGCCCATCTTCTAACACACTTGGATGTGTAGGCTTCATTGGTCGTGTGTGTTTTGGCCCATCTTCCAACACTTCCCCTCAAACTGGGAGTGAGAGAGTATCATGAACACCCAACTTGCTACAAATGGTGTATTGGATATTCTCGTATACAATGGCAATTCACCATATCTTCCAATACTCCCCCTAAAACTTGTGGTCTCTTTGTTCTTTTCCAAGAGACCCATTTGGCATAATATCAGAGAGTGTAAAATCACTCATAAGACATCATTCCATATTCCACTTAAATGTTCATAGTCAAAAATATTTTCCACTCAATTTCACAGGTGAAAAAGTAGCCCTATTGTGGGGCACAAAATCTACCCACTTTCTCAAGGTAGCTCATGTTAGGATTTAGATGCCCTAATTCTAAACTAACGAGAACAATAATAATAATAATTGTAGAAGAAATGAAAAGCAAACACGAAAAACACAAAATTTATACATGTTTGCCTCAAGATGAGACTACGTCATATCTTCTATTGTTGCAGTAATCCATTATGAAGATGAAATAGTTTACAAGAGAGATCACACACACTTACAGGTGTTGTTTATCTCTAACCTCTCTCGGTCGCAACTTGCTCCTTGGATGATAAAACCTTAATAGAGGCACCACAAATATAAAGAGGAAACTAGGGCAACTGCGATACAAGAGTAAAATTCCTAAACTTTCCTTAATAAAATAACAGTTTATATATCGTACCGACTTGGGGCTCCACGTCCACAACCCCGAGGGGGGGGGGGGGGGGGGGGGGGGCAAACTCCCACGAAGGTCAATCCGTGTACTGACTCAGCATAAGGCATTGATTAGGCTCTACAACTTAACAATCTCCCACTTGGAGACTAATCCATCATCAATATCTCATTTACAGTGGCAACAACTTCTCAATCCTTAGAGAGAAGTCTAACTGAAGTTGCACACAACTGCATTTTCTCAATCGTAACAGTCTTTGTCAACATATTAGTTGGATTCTGACTCCCTTGAATCTTCTCAAATGCTAATACTCCATCTTCAAGAGTTGATCTAATGAAATGATAATGCACTTGTAAGTGTTTTATTCTAGCATGATAAATAGGGTTATTCGCTAAATGAATAGCACTCTGATTGTCACAATACAACACATTTTTCCCATGTTTGAGAACTAATTCTTACTAGAAAGACTACAACCATACCATCTCTTTGGTGGCTTCGATCACGACTACATATTCTGCCTCAATAGTGGAAAAAACAACTATTTTATATAACTTAGAGACCCCACTAACTGTTGTACCACCCTGTAGAATTTATGAAAAAGTGAAATACTTCATTGACATATTATAATAAGTGTACATGAACCTCTATTTATAATAGATGAAGGTAATAGAGTCCAATTACATTAAAACTACATTTGTCCCAATTACACCCAAACTCTAACACTTAAAGATAAGTCCTAGCATAATTAAATGACTCAATATAGATAAAAGACAAACATAAATCAAACTAGAACTCTTATAGGATGTGACCATAAGATAAAGATGCCTTTATGAGTCCTTCTTGATCTTTCAACTGATGTGATAAGGATGCCAGCTCATGGTAATCATTGTGGGTTCTACTTCTTATGTGCTTGGGCCCATCTTGTGGGCCTTCCTTGGTCATGTGGGCTTGGGCATATCTTCCAACACTCCCCCTCAAGCTGGGGGTGAGAGAACAACATGAACTCCCAACTTGCTGCAAATGATATATAGAATTTTTTTTTGTATAATGTGGCAGATCTTCCAACACTCCCCCTCACGCTGGTGCTCTAGTTCATGAGGCTAAGCTGGCATAAGAAAAGTGAGAGTAAAATTACTTCAAGTCATATGGCATTGCTCCTTAATCCAGTTAATTAACTCCTATCTTCTATAGGTAGTAGGTCTATGCGCTGTTCAAAATTATAATAAACCGTGTCCCTCCACAGGACAACGACTCTCAAGTGGTAGGAGTAATAAATGCCAATTAAGGGGGTATAACATAGAGTTAGTAATAAACTCTTCCATCACGGTGAAATAGCATAGATGTCCTTAAGGGTAGTGGATGTAGTAATAAGGTCCTCTGTCACAGTGATGTAACATATATTGAGGCCACCTCTTCTTCAATAATAATGTCTCATCCAAAGAGACATAATAGCAATGACTGTAATGTAACACGACCATCTTCCAACACATATAACACGAACCAAAATAATTAACCTTGTAGAAGGACCCAAGAAATAATCATAATCTGATATAAATATTTTTTCGTTAGATGCAAAAGCTTCATCTTTTGTGCACACCCTTTCTTGAATATTTTGGTCACATAAATTTATCCACAACATATGGAATAAAATACCTCTTTCTTGTACTTCTTGTACTTCTCCCCCAGCTTAAACCAAATATCATAGATGTAGCCATAAGCCCATATAACATAGATGTATAGATAAGTCCTCAGATCAGGGAGAAGTGAGATATTTTTCTGATATATCAATTCAAAAAGTGACGCAACACAATGGGCATAAATTCGGATTTTTCAATACAACAAAATACCAACATGACCTTTGATTCTTTCAATGAGAATCTATCTTTAACTATAGATCAGATTGACATGAAATTTTCTCCTTATGAAACTAGACTTAAATACCTTTCATCCAAGTATAAATTATCTTCATAAAATATAGTTATCATATGATAAATCATCTGATATATTTTGATCTCTGTTATCTAACTGAACTAAGCATTGTTTCTCTTTTCGTTTCAGCATGACCATTGACTCGTCCAAGATCAATATCTCCTTAAATAAAAATCATAACTAGAATTGGTTGAATAGGTAAGAAAATATACTTACATATATTTCTTTTGATATATAATTCTCCATATAAAGTCTCTTTCTTGATAGGATAAAATACCTCAGAAGTTGAGACTTTCTGTTGCCGCTCGAATCTCTTTTTCAATCTAACTTTTCTGCTTCAAATATCGATTTCTCTTTGTAGATAACTTAGATAAAAATTGGTTGAATAAGTAAAAAAATAGACTTATAGATATTTATCTTTATATATATTTCTCCATATAAAGTCTAGTTCTTTATAGCAAAAAATATCTCGAAATCTGAAGGTTGCTGCTGCTGCTTGAACCTTTTTGCAATCTGACCTTCATTCATTCAAATATCCATATCTCTCTACAGATAACTCAGATTGGAACAAATCATTTTTCTTTGGAAATTAGACTCAAATATTTTTTCGTCAATATATAATTTTAAATATTAAAAACCATGTATAGAGGTAAAAAATGCAAAGAAAACTATGGGTATAGGGTTTGGAAAAAAATAATAACTATGAACCTAGACATAGGGTTTAAGGTTTAGAGAAAAGGATCACATTACCTCTATGGGGTTGACCACGTCAACTCACAGAACCTGCTCTGATACCATGTTGAATTTATGGAAAAGTAAAATACTTCATTGACATATTATAATCAGTGTACATGAACCTCTATTCATAATAGAGGAAGGCAGTAGAGTCCAATTACATTAAAACTACCTTTGTCCCAATTACACCCAAACTCTAACACTTAAAGATAAGTCCTAGCATAATTAAATGACTCAATATAGATAAAAGACAAACATAAATCAAACTTGAACTCTTCTAGGATGTGACCATAATAAAGATGCCTTTATGAGTCCTTGATCTTCTAATTGATGTGATAAGGATGACAACTCATGGTAATCATTGTGGGTCCTACTTCTTATGTGCTTGGGCCCATCTTGTGGGCCTTCCTTGGTTGTGTGGCCCACCTTATAATACTCTTAGATATGTGGGCCTTCCTTGGTCGTGTGGGCTTGGGCATATCTTCCAACACACCCAATGTGTATACATATCCAGTGGTACTCTTCCTACCATCAATGTCTCCAGCCATGTCAGCATCTACATAACCTTGTAATCCCAAATCTGACTTTTTGAAACATAAGGTTGAGTCAGCAATACCTCTCAAATACCTGAGAATCTATTTCATTGCTTTCAAATGTTATTTATTCGAATTAATCATATATCTGCTCACAACTCTCACTGCATGAGCTATGTCTAGTCTAGTGCGTACCATGGCATACATGAGACTGCCAATAGTAGAAGTATAAGGCACATTGGCTATGTGGGCTCACTCCTGCTCTGTAAAAGGTGATTGCTGCTTAGATAGCCTAAACTGACTAGCTAAAAGAGTATTCATGTTGAACCTACTCAACACCTTCTTCACATATTCTTTCTATAATAGTTTCAAGACATCAATATTCCTCGTAATCCTCATCCCAAGGATTTGTTTTGCAGCACCAAAATCCTTCATTGCAAAGTTCTTGGACATCTCCCTTTTTCAACTTATCTATTTCTTGTTTGCAAGCACCTTCTATCAACATGTCATCAACATATAGTAGTAGTATGATGTAAGAGTCATCAAAGTTCTTCACATAATAACAATGATCTGCCTGACACCTCAATAAACCATTACTATTCATAAAGACGTCAAACTTCTTATACCATTGTCTTGGAGCTTATATAAGACCATATAAGTTCTTTGGAAGTTTGCACACCATTTTCTCTTTTCCTTGTGCTTTGAAACCATGTGGCTACATTATGTAAATTTCTTACTCTAAATCACTATGAAGAAAGGTTGTCTTAACATCCAATTTCTCTACGTACAAGTCTTTATTTGCCACTAGTCCAAGCACAATTCTAATAGTACACAATTTTACTACTGGAGAGAAAATACCAGTGTAGTTAATGCCTTCTTTTTGTTGAAAGCCCTCTACCACCAGTCTTGCCTTGTATCGCTTGCTGCCATCATGTTCGTCTTTTATTCAGTACACCCATTTATTCAGCAAGACCTTATTCTCTTTTGGTAAATCAATCAATTGGCATGTCTGATTGAATAACAGTGAATCTTTCTCATCCTACATGGCCAACTCCCTCTTGGTTGATTCATCAACTTGCACGACTTCCTCATAACTCTCTGGTTCACCTTTATCAGTCAACATAATATAATTCATTGCAGGGGAGTACATCTGTAGTGGTCTACTAGTTCTAGCAGATCTCCTGAGTTCAGTCACAAGAATGTTCTGATTTACTTTTGGGGGTATGTTTTCCTGGTCTTCCTGAGAAATATTCTCTATCTTAATAACTAGAAGATCTCTCAACTGAATCACTTTAGACTTCTTGGCTTCATCACTTGTGCTCTTAGATTTTGTTCTCAACCTATCTTTAAACAAGGCACCTTCATTGAAGATCATGTCCTTGCTCCTGATAATCTTACGACTTTGGTCATCCCATAAGCGATAACCAAACTCAGTACCACCATAGCCAATGAAGAAACATATTTTAGATTTAGCATCAAGTTTACTTCTAATAGCAGAATCAATATGAATATAAGAAATACAACCAAAAACTTTCAAGAAAGAAAGATTTACCTCTTTGCCGCTCCCAACCTCTTCTAGTATTTTGCAATCCAATGGTATTAAAGGACCTTTGTTGATCAAACAGGCAGCGGTGCTAATAGCCTCAAACCAGAACATATTTGGCAATCCCACATGCAATCTCATGCTCCTAGCACTCTCATTCAAAGTCCTATTCATCCTCTTTGCCACACCATTCTGTTATGGTTTTCCAAGAATGGTCTTCTTCATCTTCTCCCCCATTATCATACTGCATACACTTTACTTCAAATTTGTCTCATTCTCGACCATTGCTCTCCATCTTTTGAAGGTACCAAAGACATCATATTTCTTTTTCAGGAAATAAACCCATACCCTTTTGGTTGTGTCATCAATAAATGTCAAATAATAATTTGAACCACCAAGGGAGGTAACAGTTGAAGGCCCCCACACATGAGTGTGAACCAACTCCAATTTTGTTGTCTTTTGCTCCTTTTCAGCCTTAGAAAAGCTAACCCTTATTTGTTTGCCAAAAATACAGCCTTCACACAAACTATTGTTTACAGTTTTCAACCATGGTAGCTTCCCTTTGGACTGAGGCACTTTCATTCTCTTCTCACTCAAGTGGTGACGGAGCCTATAATGCCACAAATTAGAATCAGTAATAACATTAGAAATTGCAATCATGTCTCTGCAACTAGAAGTGATGTAAAAAATTCCAGTTTTAACTCCTCGTGCAACAACTATGGCTCCCTTAGTGACTTTCTAGGCAGCACCATTAAAAGTCACATTATGACCTTCATCATCAAGTTGCCCTACTGAGATCACATTACACATAAGTTTTGGGCACATGTCTCACCTTGTGAGTTTTCCACACTGTCCCGTTTGACATCCTCAAACTGACATTAACCAATACTAACAATACCCAAAGGTTCTCCATCAGTAAGATACTCCTTCCCATGATCTCGCGATGTGCGGTGGTGTGAAAAGAAGCTCCTGAATCTAACACCCAAGAGGCGATATGGCTATCGACTGACAAGAGTAAACCATCTTGTACCTCTTCAGTCATCGCATTTGCAACATCACTATTCTTTTCATCCTTCTTTGGTATTCTGCAATTCTTCTTTATGTGATCAGACTTGCTACAACTCCAGCATTCTACATTCCTTCCAAATTTGGATTTACTTCTACCATTCCTTGACATCCCTCTACCATTGCCCTTGTTGAAATTCCTCTCAAAGTTCCTACCCCTAGTATTAACACTTAGGGCAGAATTAGATGTCAACGATTCTTTGGAGTCCTTTCTACGAACTTCCTCTGCAAGAATGGTATCCAAAACATCATTAAAAATCAACTTCTCATTGCCTACAAAATTGTTGACCGCAGCCCTCATAGGCTCCAAACAATTTGGCAAAGATGCCAAAAGAATTAAAGCACAAACCTCATCATCAAATTTAATTTGAAAGGAGGTCAATTGATTGATAATCGTATTAAACTCATTCAAATGTGATGTCACTGATGTATTTTCAGGCATCTTTAAATTGAAGAATTTTTTATGAGATATTCCTTTTTATTTGTGCGACGCTTCTCATACATGTCGGACAGAATCTTCATCATCTCCATTGTGGTATTCTTTGACACCACGTTGTGAGCAACGTTCTTCGACAACGTTAATGGGACAACTCTCAACATCTGTCTATCAAGGAGATTCCACTCATCATCTTTCATACCTTCTGGTTTCATATCAAGAAGTGGTGCGTGCAGCTTTTTACAGTACAAATAATCTTTGATTTGCATCCTGTAGAAAGCAAAATCCATACCATCAAACTTGTTGATTCTAAGTGTCAATCCTTCTCCACCAGCCATTGCTCTCAATCATAAACTAAAGTTCTGATACCACTTGTTAGGAATTAGACGCCCTAATACCAAACTTACGAGAGCAATAATAATAATAATCACAAAAGAAAGGAAAAGCAAGCACAAAAAACACAAGATTTACACAGGTTCACCTTAAGGTGAAACTACATCTTGTCTTCCACCACTGCAGTAATCCACTATGAAGATGAAATAGTTTACAAGAGAGATCGCACACACATATAAGTTTTGTTTATCTCTAACCTCTCTCGGCCGCTAGTAATGCTCCTCGGGTGATACAACTCTAATAGCAGCACCCCAAATATAAAGAGGAAACAAGGGCAACCGCAATACAAGAGTAAAATTCCAAAACTGTCCTTAATAAAATAGAAGTTAATATATCATGGTTCGGGCGAGGGCTCTGGCCCCACATCCCAGGAGGGGGGCTTACCGCTCCCTTCCAACCCCCACGACGACCTTACCATGAAGGTCAATCTACGTACTAACTCAACGTAGGGTATCGATTAGACTCCATAACTTAACAGATCAAAAAACACCTCTTGGGTGAATAATAGACTTGACTCACGCTAGATGTTGGACACACTCCCATCCTTTATAGGTAATGGGTCTATAGGCTTTGATCAGAAGTGTAGTAATAAACTCCTCCATCACGGTGTCTCTCCACAAGGCACCGACTCTCAAATGGTAGGAGTAAAAATGTCAAATGAGGGGGGGTACAGCATAATCACCTAAAAGATAATATTCTAGGGCCACCATGTGCTTTCTTCTTCATCAGAACAACCAATGCTAATAACAATCAACAATTAAGAAGTCCTTCAATAATAGTGTCTCAGCCAAAGAGACACAATCACAGCAGCTAAAACGGGTCTAGGCACATATAACACGAACCAAATAATCTTTAAAAATGACCCATAAAAAAATCCTCAGATAATTCACCACTAAATAAGGAATCTACACCAAATAATATGATAGAACTAAGAAATAAGTTGTCAATACTTCATTAAAATAATCCAATCGGAGATAAAGATCGAGTCGAGCCGAGCAAGGTATTAGATCAATATAGCCAAGTCACGGGACGAATTGGTAGAGAAGTCGAGACTTGGACCCGTAGAACCAAGGCAATAAGCAAGTGAGCTAAGAATATGGATAGCAATTGTAACCTTTCTTTCATTAAATATTACCATGTTACTCTATCCACAAACATTATGAAATACTTAGGGTGAGAAATATTGGTAACCTTAATAAGTCTACACACATCTAAATGAATTAAAGCAAAAAGGTCTTAAAACAACATTATTTTCCCGAGGATGACAAGTAGATCAATGATGCTTCCCAAATTCATAAAATTCACATGATAATGTAGAAATTGAACTAAGAGAAGGAACTAAAGACTTTATAACATGGGTAAAGAGGGATGACCCAGCCTATTATGCTATTGTTGTGCCTTTTTATCGGTAAATGGAATAGCTGCCACATTTGTAGTATGTAAGAAGTAAAGACCCCCTCTCTCACGGCCACCACCAATCGCCTACTTCGTCTAGATGCCTTGAAATACATAATAAGATGGAAAAAGGTAACAAAACAATTGAGTCTTTTGGTTAATTGATTGATAGACATAAGACTAAAAAGGAAATTGTGGCACAAATAAAGCATCAATGAGAGAGAGAGAGAGAGGAGGATAAGGTGGAAGTACTGTGCCTTGAATTTTTGTTTGTGATCCATCTGTAATGGATACAAACCAATTTTTAGTACATGTTGACACATTTGAAAGGTTATGTATGTGATCAGTGATATATTCAGAGATACCTGAATCAATTATCCAAGATAAAGAGTTGCCACTAGAATCTGAGATTGAGGAGAACACACATGAGGTGGCAACAATATTGTAGTGGCATTCTAGGGGGGGTTAGTCAACTTGAAGTCCGAGATGAAGATCAACCACATTACGCCCTTCATTAGTTAAAGTCGTTAGTGGAGCGCAGATGGTATTTCATCTCGATGCTGGGGATGAAGCGGTCCTTCATCTCCATGTTAGAAAAAAAATTTCATCTCGTTGAAGACCATTTTTTCCATTCTTCTAGATGAAGGACGTGCACCGCGATTGATTTTTTTTCCCTCTCTTTCCTCGCACCCCCCTCTCTCATGCGTCCTCATTTCTATTTTTTCCTCTCTCTCTCCCGCACCCCCTCTCTCGTCTCCCTGCGTCCCCAACGTGTCTGCTCCATCTCTTCTCTCGGACTCTCCCCTTCGGCCTCCGTCTCTGCTCCCTCTCGTCTCTGGCTCTCGGTCTTCTCTTGGATTCGCCCTTTCTCTCTCACCCCCTCTCTCGTCTCCGTGCCTCCCTCTCTTCTCTCAGACTCGCTCTCCGTTTTTCTCTCTCGCTTCTCTCTCTCTCACTCTCTCATGCCTCTCAACCTCCCTTTCTTTTCTCTTCTCCCTCTCTTCTCCTTTTCAGCCCCCCACTCCCTTCTCTCTCTCGCTATTTTCCTTTCCCCCAAAATACCTTCCGATTTCGTTCGATTTTGTCTGATTTTGACATTTGGGCATCGATTGCTTAATTTCTACTTCGATTAGGCATCAATTTCCCCATTCGGCATCGATTTCACCCTTTGGCTTCGGTTTTCCCCAAATTTCAGAAGGTATGACGAAACCCTAATTTGTTTTCATTAAATTAATATTTTATTTGATTTAATTTTATTTTCAGTGCCTAATTGGGGGTTATTTGTGCATTATTGTGGGATTTAGGGTTACAGTTTCGGGTCTAAATTCTTGATTCAGGTTAGGGATTATTTTTAGGGTATACTTAAAACGGCTCAAGAGATTAACTAGAGATAAAATCAGACATTTATTTTTTGTGAATCAGTGAATCAAAGTTGTTCAACATTTTCAGTAAACTATTTCAATAACTGGTTCAAAATTCACAAGTAAACTCGGCTGGTGCTTGTAACTTGAATGAAAGAATACCAAGTCGCTCATTTTTGTTTGAAGCACTGCTTTGGATATATGGAGCAGCTAAAAGGTACAAATTTTTTAATCAACTCTTTTGAAAACATTGTTTGTACCCTTAAAGTTTTAAGTGTGTCACTGGAAGTGGTAGAGATGGAGCTGCGTGGTTAGTGCAACTTTCCTTACACCAAAGCCAAGTTGGAAAAACTCAATAGAAACCACGATAGGTCTGAAAAAAATAACTGAAACAATGACAGTAATGGATATCATGACAGACGAAAAAAAGGTTATAACTATGATTGCATTCACAACTTTGTTTATCGCCATGGGAAGATACTATCTGTACCATTGCAATAGACGTATACCACGTTCTTGTGGGATGAATGATCCATTGTATTTGCAAAAGGCACTAGACAAATCACTAGTTAAATTTTGGAAAGTTTATACGATGAATCAACTGGTATTTCACAAATTGGCAGATATACTTACTAGTAAACGGTTTTTATCAGCCACAAAGACCATCTCAGTTGAAGAACAACTTGTATATTTCCTCATAACTGTTGGTCAACAACAATCTTATAGTGTCACAACAAAGATGTTTGATAGATCAAACTGTACCATAAGTAAGTATTTCAACAAGGTGTTGGATGCAATCCTCAAACTTCACATTGATTACATCAAACAGCCTTCGGAACACACACACTCGAAGATTTTAACCAGTTCAATGTTTTATCTGTACTTCAAGGTAACATCACTTTTTATAACTAAATAATTTTAGATTAATATACAAAGTTAGTCAATATTAATTGAAAATGTATAATTAGGATTGTATTGGAGCTATTGATGGAACTCATATAAAAGCGAACATTCTACTTGAAGATCGACCAAGGTTCTAGAATAGAAAATGCTATCTCTCACAAAATGTGATGGCAACATGTTCATTTGACATGCAATTCACTTATGTACTTGCTGGATGGGAGGGATCAGCAGCTGATTCCCTTGTACTAAATGACACATTGACTCGCCGAGATAAAATGTTTGTACCTGAAGGTAAGTAATATATTTTTATGCAGTCATTTTTTATCTATTTTATCTTCTATTATTTTATGTGGAATATAATTTCTATTATAAGAAAATATTATCTAGTCGATGCTGGTTATGAAAATCTTCCAAGATTTTTGGCTCCATATAACTCTTGAATTTCTAAAATAGTGTACAATCTTCTTCTAACAAGGTCTTTCCATTGGTTGAGTCATTAGGCTCTTCCTTTCTTATTGATGTGGCAAAAGTGGAAACTTGATTTGCTTGATTGGCTTTGAAATAATCTGGTCTACCATGTAAATTCCAGCATTTAACAACCAAATGATTGTTAAGTCCACAAAAGTGTACTTCCTATTTTGACCTTGATTTGAAGAAGAATAAGAGTTGAAATTGCTTCCACTCCTTCGATCAAATGTTTTACCACGTCTTCCTCAACCACTTCTTTGATTATTACTCTCCTTTCCATAGTAGAATTTTCAATTTGTTCTTGTTGTGAAGGAGGTGTCATGACTAGTACCCGTAACATTGCTGTACATACATCATTAAAAGAGGGTCTAGCAGAGGAGCTCAATACCTGAGTTTTTGCAACCTCTAAATAAGGTCATACATATGCAAGACATATTATTGAAATAAAGTCATCTTTTCTTAGCTTGGGTAGCAATACCAATTGAATAAGGTTGAGCTACAATCCACTCTTGAAACCATGGAGCGTGATAGAGTGCTCATGGAGAGAGCGTTCATGATTTGTTTTAGATCATTCCTGAAATATATCATAAATTTTTGGTAGACCATCAAAGTGGAGTATAATTATAAGCATGTGTCTCAAATATTAGTTGCTTTGAGGTGAATGAAATTGTTTGCTACCACCTTTTCCATACTATTGATCAGCCGGCTTATTATCAAGGTGTTTTCTTGTAGCCACTTGTGATAAGAGGCCTCATCTTCATCCATAAGTGGCTGATCTAGATGGCCAACAAGGTCTCCAATGATTAAAAACTGTTTAACAAATTGTGACCATGACACAATTGCTTATGCCCTTGAGTGGAATTATAGTGATTCTCAAGCGATCATGTTTATCAAAATCAGCATATGATGAAGAGGTGGATGAGTGATTTAATCAATCATCCATGTTTGAAACAACTTTCAATGTTGGAATTATAATTCACACACGGTTTGGAAATTTCAAGGACTTACTCGAAAACGAAATTTGAGAAACAAAATACACAATCAATAGCTGAAATTGAAGGAACAACTGCTATTCCACCCCTCAAGCTAGGAGATAATGTCAATGATCCCAATTTGAAGTCAAAAAATATTTTGTAAGCTCAAATGCTAATCCACCTCTTGTATGATCAAGTAAAAGAACGTTATTATCAACAACTTCACTACCTCAAATATTGTAAACCAAGAAACTCAAGCCAAGCCAAAAATTTCAATTTTTTCTTGCCTTGATATTTTAAGCAATGATACAAAATCAAATTCTTTGTAATATTTCAAAATACCAATAAAATCTCACAAAATTCATGGCTAAAAAAATCTTCTAAATAAGGTAGTTTCCTCCTTCAATTGGTGCCTATTGAGCAATCAAAGAAGAGATATCTCTTTACCTTTTTTTCTTGAATTCTTTAGGTAAGGCAATATTTGACAAATAAATCAAGGAAAGTTTCTGAAAATAAGATGATCTTCTAAAGATTCTTTCTGGATATTGTTAGTTAAAAAACAAAACTTTTCAAGAGTAGGACATGAGATACTTTCCTGATATTTTTATCAATAATAACAACTAAAAAATTTAAGCAAAAAAAAATGGCTTAAATTCGAATCTTCGCATGTAACAAGATATCAACATGACCATTGATTCTTTTAATGCGAATTTATATCAGATTGACATAAAATTTTCTTCTTCTAAAACTAAATTAAATACCTTTTATCCAAGTATAACTTCTCTCTCCATATAAATTATCATTATTCACAGCATAAAAAGCATCAAAAGTTGAAACTTTCTATTGTTGTTTGACCTTTATTGCTTCAGATATCGATTTATCTTTGTAAAAAAATCTGATCTCAACGATTCTTATTGATTTGGAAACTAGACTCAAATATCTTTCCAATGGTATATAATTTACTATATGAAAAATATGTCAAGAGTGAAACTTTCAATGAAATATAAAAATTTGAGAAATAAGACTGAAGGGAAAACAAATAACTCCTCTTTTTTACTTTTTCTTTTTCTTTTTCTTTTACTTTTCTTTTTCTTTTTCTTTTTCTTCCTCCCTTTCTTCTCTATATTATTCTCCATCTTCTTTTTTTACATCTCAAATTATTGCCTACTCTAATACCATGTTAGAACTTTGACCACCACCTATTATCTGTCCTCTACCATAGTTTCTACTTCCACTTCCTTGGGAAAACATGACATTATTTTCTACTTGTTCTAGTTGAGATGTAGATCCCTTGGTTGGGATCCTAAGCATATCAATACAAACATCATCAAAAGATCTAACTGAAGAGCTAAATAATTGAGATTTTGTAACATCCAGATATGGCTTTAAATTGGTAAGTTTGATGGTAGAAACAAGGATTTTTCTTTGTTTCTCTTGAGTCGCTATATCAATTGAATATGGTTGAACAACCTTCCACTCTTGTAAAAGACCTCTAAATTTGGCAAAGTACTCATGAAGATTGTCACATTACTTTGTTACACACATCTCTTTAAAAATATTATAAATCTTTTGAAAATTGTCAGGAGTGGAATACAATTTAAAACAAGTGTTCCAAATATTTTTTGTTGTATCTAAGTAAATATAACTATTTGCAATTGATTCTTTCATACTCTTTATCAACCATGTTAAAACTAGGGTATCCTCCAACCACTTGTTATAGGAAGAATAATCTGCATAGATGGCTTAGTTAGATGTCCAACAAAGTCTCTTATGATAAAAAATTTGTCTAACAGATTGTGACTAAAATGAATAATTGCTTAAATCCTTGACTAGTAGTTATTCTAAAACAATCATGTTTGCTGAAATCAGCATATAATGGAGGTGATGACATGGAGTTTCAGCCATAATTAATCACCCAAATTAATAATTTTAGATATTCAAGAGATAGGAATGCCAAAAACACAACTTATGAGGACAAGATGTAAAGGATAATATCAATTGACTGAATAGAATCAAAGGCTGAAAAAACTTGGAGAAGACCCAATAAAACCAGCCTTCTATAAGCCAATGAGCATGAGTTTAGAAATTAATCATAATGGACTTTAAAGAACAATTGAATATGATAAACTTTCTAAAGAAACAAAAACAAAATGCTGAATTGAAGAGAAGATTAAAAGAAACTTAAAGTAAAAAGCTTGTATCCAACTATTAATCTACAAACCCAAATTTTAAGGTTTCATGAAATCGAAGAGCCAATTATACTTCAACAATAAGGACTCATTCAAAAATTAAGAGTATTAGAATTTGAAAGAAGGATTTTTTACATCATTTAGAAGGGCTTAGTGAAGAGGAAAACACTACCTCAAACAAAGCCAATGAGCAGCACTTATGCATGGGGAAAAAATGTTTTTTGAAGGTAACTCATAACTTGCCTTGGGCGCCAAACTAGGAACCTTAAAGGCTGGACTTTGATTAACAAAAAAACAAAACACAAGGGTAGATAGACCTTATCTGATTATGAGCCTTCCTGGAATTTTTTTTCAGCAACTTGCATGCTCCAATGATTAAAGTGGACACCCCTGCTACAAGCTTTGCTTTTAACTTAGAGCAACTTGTTGGAAGCCTTAGCCCCTACTCTGATACCATGTGTCATACATAAAAGGTTTAAGGAAGAAGAAAAGAACAAAAGGAAAGAAGGAGAGAAAAGGAGAGAAGGGCCTAGAGAAAGAAGCTAGACGTGTAGGAAAAAGAGAAGAGAGTTAGGGCAAAGCAAAGGTAGCTCGAGCAAGAGCCTACTATGACTTTTTTTTTATAATGAAAGGTAAAAACCCTAATAAATGATAATGAGATAACAGAACATAAAGCACTTAGTAATTACAAGATATGCCACTTAATCGATCACTATTTCTTGTTCTTTATTCTTTTCAATATCATTTCACTCAATTTGCAACTAAGATAGAGTTGGTAACAAACTTTTTGGGTCTTTTCAAGTGGAAACAGTTTATGTTGTACATAAAAAAACGCATGCTACCCTTGATGTAGGTAGTCGTGCAATCCATACCTAACAAACCATGTCTCAAGAAACAAAGATAGGCAAATAAGAAGCGGATCAGAATTTGTTTTACAATTCGTCCAGCATATACTCTCATACAGTTCGTTGTAGCCAAGAACTGAAACAGCTACCATCAGCAACTCCCACCTGATTTCAATAAATATGTTGCTGTAAATATAAAAACACATCTTATCCTAGATGTCATGCATTTTGATATGAAGCCCTGAAATCGGTACTACTCAGACAAACCTATTACACAGGATCTATCAATAAAGATAGGTTAATTTGATTAACAATTGATCAAGCATATGTTCTCTTGAAACAGTTACTGCTGGCGCATCCCACCTGACTCCAATCAACCCAATTAATTAACATTGAAAAAATAGATGTGAAATGGGTAACATAAAGTAATCCATTGTAAAATCTGTCCAATTATTTCCCCCAGTCATGGTTATTAGGAAGCACTAAGTTGTGTTGGCTGATGTAGGTACATGACTGCAACCTGCCACAATCCTTTGGACTATCACAAGCAAACTGTTGCTATTTAATCTCCATTGCAACTTTGCACAAACAATAACATTAATACTTAATAGTACATGAAAAAATTGACAAATTAAATTTCTCTAACTTACACTTAATTATCACCCATCTCAATGTCTGAAAATCTTTCTACACATAAGAGAAACAACAGTAATCAAATCATTGTTTTTCCTGACATAAATGATGTTAGATTAATAGCAGATATAGTATTAGCAAAGTGAAAAGAAAATTTAAATTCCTAAAATTACAGTTTAATATAACAACAAGGACATTAGTTTGAAAGTAATACATCCCAACTTAGAAGCAGGGTACATTCTCTGCTGACATGACCAAATTGGATGTCGAGTAAATTGAAGCAGCTGCTGCCCTAACTGCACATTCTCTTTCAAAAGCCTCTGTTTTATTTGATCTTTTTAGAGCACAAAAAAAAAATGTTAGTTGGTAGGGTAAATTTCCATCCAAGCAGCAAAAGTATATGCTGAACACCAACACTCTTAATTGAATTTTTTTTTGTTAGTATTTCAAAAGAAAGCAAGAATTACCCTACCTAGAATCTGCATCTATTGAGCCTAGCGGCTGAAGAATTCCTGTACCAGGAAGGTTCACAAACTGTAGTCCCTGCTCACAATGCTCTTGCATTTCTTTAACTTGCCTCAACCAGTTCTCCTGAATTGTCAGTATCTCAGATTAAATACATTCAGAAAGATAAACAAAGGAGAAAAACATTAAGCACTTACATTACTGAGCTATGTACCAGAAAGCAACAGTGAACTTGGTCAAAATTATTAGACTCACCAGATCCTTTCCCTCTTCAGAAAGACCTTTCTCCATCTCAGTGAAAATGGACCTCCATCTTGCCATGTGCATATCTGATCCATATGACTGGCCATAATATGAGCTATACTCTTGGTTAGACATGAATTGCTTAGACATGAGAGAAGGCAATTCTGTTTGAATCATGGTCCTGACTCGCTTCTTACTACGTTTCAAAGCTGAAATATTACCAAGAACACATTCAATATGATATTTGAATATTCTCTTTCTATATAAACTTTTCATTAGTAAAGACACATGCCAGAAACAGAAAATAAAGTGAACAATTACCTGCTAGACGTCCTCTGATGTCCTGATAAAGAAGTTCCAGCCACTGGGAAGCAACAGTTGCAGCTAAAAATGGAACAGAAACTTCAGTTAGGCCACAATTCTTAATCCATTTTAAAAACTATTTTAAGAAAACTACAATGCTTTTAATAGTGAACGATATCTATTTGTTACTTATTACTTGTATCTTCATGTATCATGCTAGCACAAATGTTTGATCTCGAATTAACAAACCTTTAACAGAGAGAGAAGTTATGCCTTGGTTTGCTGAGAACTCCTCACTGGACAAGCAACTCACATTACCTGATGACACCTTTTTCATTGTAAGCGTCCTTTCATTGCATTCTGAGGTCAATTTTGCCCCAAAGAAGGGTTCAGGAAACCTACCCACAGCTACTTTAGATGAATGCAGCCCACTCCTGTCATCTGAGCTAGAAGGCATGGATATTCTATTTACATGCACTGGGTCTCCATCACCCATTTGTCTACTTCTAGCAGCATTTGCATATTCAGCGTCATTGGAACTACCCTTAATGCTAGGTTCATTGTCTTCTTTTTTTGCAAGATTCGCCGACTGCTTCTGAGTTTGGCAGTTTGGCTTCTCAGATCTCACAAGTGCTTCAATGATAGAGTGAACCTGTTTACTATTCCTAACATGGTTTATAATCCCAGGATTCAAACCACTCAGAAGTCCACTGGGAGCTGCGATCCTTGTGAATCTGTTTACTTGTTCTCTCTTAGCAAGTTCTATTTTTTTCTTGAAGGCATCGTTTTTACTTTTCTTTGGAGGGCCACGCTGCTTTGGAATAGGTATTCCTCCATGTGAAGAAGAAAGGAATCCATTTTGTTTCATAGTTTTCCATAGTTTCAATGGTTCATTGTCCTCCAATGGACCTGTGCAACTTCCACACTCTGAAGTTTCTCCGGATATCACAATACCCAAAGTTTTGAATGGATAAAATGGATTTTGGTCTAACACGTTGGGAACACCTTCAGAATTAAGGTCCAATCCAAAACCTGATGGGTGGGACACATTGAGGTCAAGCTCCGTTTTCTTAACTTCCTGCAGCAAAGATGATCTGCAGACATCACTAGCATATGCCAATAAGGTATCACAACTAGAATCACTTATAAGATGGACTTTGGTGGGAGGTTTTTTCTTCTCTTTGGTGCCTGCAGCCTGGCTGAGCTGCAAACAGGCAGCAGCCCCTAAAAGAGATAAAGAATCCATTTCATTAGCTCCTATATGTACAGATCTGGCCCACTGGGACGCTTCCACTTTGGTCGTGGGAGGACCACGAACAGTGTTTTCATCAATTATTGTTGAAGATTCCAAGTAACTGCTCTCAATATCTGCCAGACAAAACAGCCACTTAAAATTTTATATTATGGTGAGAAGATAAATGTACCAGAACATAAAAAAAAAAAAAAATGTTATATCGTTATTAATTTGGAGCAAACTGACAAAGAATTGAACGGTATTGCTGATCTAAGAAAAGCTCTTTCTTAAAGAGTAAATCCCACACTAATTCACATAAGAACCATAGTCTTGCCACTTACCAGAATCTTGGTTAGCCTCATACAATAATCTTTACCTCTTGACGTGTCACATGTTCCACGTGAAACAATCAAAATCTAATATCTATTGAGAAAATATTTCAAGAATAAAAACAAAGATTTTGTGAATAGCAAGAATTAGAAGAAATGGAGCAACAATAACTCAAGATATACACAAATACTGAAAACAAGAATGGGAAGCATGTGGAGTAAGTTAAATTACCACCTAATCTTATAATGCCATTCAATGTATCAGTTTGAATTACAAGAAATGGAGCAACAATCAGTTTGAATTTGGAATCCGGTCCCTAACTTTGTTCACCTCTCTTATGACCACTCATTAGCATGCTATTAAGTAACCAACTTTACATTAGGCCTTAATGTTACTAATTTCGTTCAGAAGTATAGTGTCCACTTGGTTTACTTTGAATGCAATTCTGTAAGAATGTTCGAGTAATGCTTGAAGTGAGTGAAACCTCAAATGTCTACCCAATATCAGAATTTCTTCCATCTAATTTACTTCAAGTGACAAAAGTGGCAAATTAAGCAAATTATTCAAGAAGCTATGCTGATAACCAGTTTTTTTCCATGCATTGCTTCTAACTACAGTAACATGCAGAGATGACAATATAACACTGAAGATGAATTATTGCAGTGGGGTATTAGACTCATATATCACACAATAAAAAGGAAAGGCAAATTAAGTAAATTGTTAGAAAAGCTACGCCTACAATGATCGCCAAAGTTTTTTGACATCCATACTTCGAAACGCAGTAACATATGCAAATATAACAGTATAACACTAACAACGCATTACTTGTGTAGGCCGTGGACTCATATATCACATAATAACCATCTGGTGATAAAGCTTGATTGACACCAAAAAGAAATCATCAGTCGGGAAAAGAAGTTTAAAAATGCGGAACTTAAAAAATTCGTCATCCATCACTTCTTTCCCAAGACAGCTCAAAATTCATTCGAAGCAACAATCATCAGAAACGAACACTTTTTGCAGCATAAAAGAGACAAAACCAAGGCGCACGTCAAGTTAGTCCCAAGCAAATCCGAAATGTATCCGGAGGTAAATAAATATATCTTCTAAATAAATCCCACAATAATCAAACTAATCCCAAGCATTACCTTCAGACCGTACAGCAGAATCCGGATCTCGCATTTTGATTCTCTTATGACTTGTGTCCAACATCTCTCCAGAATCCGAAACAACTCGCTTTTCCAGCTACCAGAAAAAACACAGTAGACATAATTATTTAAGCACCGTTTCAAGCATAAAAAGACACGATTCAATCACCAGAAAAGAAAACGTGAGGTAAAGGATAAAGAACTAACTGTAGAATCCATTCGACCAATTTATTCATCAATCATGAACGATAACCTTGTACTATCAGTGGTAGATCTATAGTATGGAACGAGAAAACCATTTGCCACCAAGGAAGATTGGCCAGGTTCATATCCGAGAAATCTTGGAGCGGATAGGAGGATGGCAGAGGAAGATTTGGGAGATCAAGTTAGGGTTTTTATGGTTCTCGGGAGGATTTGAATGTTGAGAACCGCGCTGAGAGATTCGTTGTGTTCTGGTTTGTTGGCTTATGTACAATTCGAACTCTTTCAAATTCTAACGGGAGAAAGGGAGCGACAGCGTGAGATCCCAAATGGGCTCCGTTGCCCGTTCAATTTTTAAACATGAGAGGGGGAAAAAGAGCGGGCATATCTAGACCGTCCACATCATAAGAAGCATCATCTGGTAGGCCAATGTTGTTTGATGTCCAATCTATAAAAACCTGACACACAAAAGTGTCATTTTTGTCTTCTACTTTTCTACTTATTATGCCTCTTTTTCCTTTGTTAAGGAAGGAAAGATCCTAGTTTTGGTTGACTCAATCAGTAGAAAGTACTATTCATAGACTAATAATGCTTTTGATAAAAATTAGTGATGTTTTAGATTAATAATAGTTCTATTTCAAAAATTGTTCAATAATTTGCAAAAGGTTTTCGATAATGAGATAGAGTTCATCTACTCTAAGTCCTTTCTTATTTATTGATTGACTTTATTTACATGTCTCACTCTTATCATTTTAGTTAAAATGATTTTTATTCTAATAAAATTTTGACCTCTTCCATCGAAAATTTTGCATGCAAAGATAAAATTTGCTAGTAGAACCTCTTTCAGTGAAAAATTAAATAATGAGTTTCCTCTTTTGCTAATGAAAAATCAAATTTTACTAGAAAAGATTCAAAATCACTTTAACCAAAATTTAGTTATCACTAAAAAAAATTTAACTTTTTTTTTTTATAAAACGATCAATTTTGTTATCAAAAGGAGAAATTAAAAGAAATTTCTCAATTTAAGTGGAAAATAGTTCAAATATTAAAAAAAAGAGACCTCTAACCAACACATATTACTTATTTTTGGTGGCAGAAGAAAAATGCAAATTTTTTATTATTATTTTGAGTTGTACCCTATAAAACATATATAATATGAAAAGATATGAAGATCTAATGCTCAAAATAATTTAAAAAAAAACTATATTCCAAATATTGAATGAACATATATACAAAAATGTACTAATAAAAAGCATCAAAATATACATCTATTGGAAATAATATGTACATCACTCATGCAGAGGATCCAAGGAATGACCCTCACACTTTGCATGCAGTTGTAGAAAAAACTGATGCATCTCTTCATTTTGAGACTACATAACATTTAATCGAAGCTTAGTCCTCTAGTAGAGACCTCAGTTGTTCCTCAATTTGGGAATTAACATCCCTCAATCGCTCTTCAATTTGTATGTTAGCATCCTTGAACAGTTCATGAGTTGGTTAGAATCCCTCAACTGCTCCAAAATTTGGTCAAAGCCTACCGAGTCAAGTGCAACTCATCCTTGAGTTATAATATACATTTTTACCATATAATTCACACACAATAGGTAAAGCACATAATTATAATACTACTAACTTGTCAATTAATTATTTAAATATTAATGTTAAATTAATATTTATGCCACTTATAGTAATCTTTTTAACTATTTATTACTATAAACTAGTATTTAATAGGTCTTTATTTATAATAATTTTTAAATAATAACGAATTATTAATTATGAAAAAAATTAAATCATTAATTATTAATTAAATATCATTAATAATTACTATTATTAATTAAAATAATTATTGATGTATAATTAATAAATATTAATTTTAAATATTATTATTGATTATTAAAAATTAGTAGTTAACGATTACGGTGGTTGTGCCCACCCTCCCCCTCCTCCTCCGTGCGTGCGGGCCTTCCTCCCTCACCCTGTTCTCCCCCCATGAATGGGTTTATACAAAACCCTAATCTACTTTGAAAATGATTTCTTTAAGTACACCTAGAGGAGAGGTAGTGAATAGGTTTCCACAAATTATGAACTTTAAAACAATCTAGCAAAGTCACATCCACAACACTAAGATTTATAATAGTTCATAATTACTATTTTATATTGTTATTCCACACCCAGGGATCTCTTGCCCTGGAGTTAAAAGATCTATGTAAAGTCAAGTAACATCTACAAATCAGAACCACACAAGTTCAATTACAACACTATCCCCAAACACTTACTGACATATTGTGAACAAGCTCTAAGTATAAAACATGCAACAAAACCTTCCCACTCAGGGAGTTAAGGCAACTGCAACACCAACCTATGTAGGGACTTATGACAAGAATAACACTTGCCTACACAAGGACTTATAGTAACACTAAGTATAGATAGTTAGAAAGTCAACAAATGACTAAGAAGAAAGGATCTTTTGCTTTTCAATCAAGCACAATATGCCTCTTGATAGATAGATAAATCAATGGAACAACATTGTAGAATCTTACAAATACTTGAGTATAACTACCAATATAATTAGCAACATTGTATAAAAAATTAAGAATACATGCTAATTTTTTTGAAAGAGTTTTGATATTTATTGAAAGTTCAGATAAAACAATTGATCAAAACTTAATCAACCAAGCAAAGTATTGAAATAACTATGAAAGTAAAAGCAAATACTTAGTTTGCTTGAAGGCTCAAGTTGAAGACCTCAATTCTTCAATTTCAAAGTTTGGAACAAGAGGATCACTAAATAGGGATCAAAGGCACTTCAAAATTGGTGGTGAAGACTATTTTGAAGCTAGAGAAGGCTTGGGTATTTATAGGTTTCAAATTTTCATTAAAAAAACTAGCTATTATTAGTTTATAGCTTTGTTTCTAGCTCTTGCAAAAAATTCAATAAGAAAAAATCAGAAAATTATTTAAAATAAAAAATAAATTATTTGTGTTGCTTGTCATTTTGGTATAACACTTACAAAATTTGGAGGTTTGCAACAAAACATATTGCCTCTTGATATGCTTGAAATTTGAAACCTCTACATAAAATTAAGCATAACCTATATATATAATACATATAAGATTAGGCATAACGTTTTCTTAAAATTGAGCATAATCTATGTACATAATACCAGTATAAAATTCGGCATGACCTCTACTTAAAATTGGGCATAATCAATATACATACAACCTGCATAATACCTGCATAAACACTCCATAAACACTCCATAAATACTCCATCAAATTATCTATACATTCCATAAACACTCCATCAAATTATCTATACATTCCATAAACACTCCATAAAATAATCAAACATAACAAAATTAAATGAAATATCACTATCAATTTACAATCACCCAAATAAAAACTATAAATCCATTATAAAATTACAAACCATAGTTGTTTCTCTTAATACTAGAAAATAATATGCGTCCCTGCATGAGCAAAATCTCCACCTATGACAAAAAAAAAAATTAAAAAAATTAGTTATTGTCAGATAAAAAAAATATTGTTCCACTACTAGTTACTTAATGTCGTTAAAAATATTAAAATTACCATGATGAGAGGAACATGAAAAATCATGTAGCTTGTAGCATTATCTCTACACTCTTCTTCTCAGGCTGTAATCATAAAACAAAATTTTAATAAATAAAACTAACAAATAAACTAAAAATTTTTAAATAAATAATTAATCAAAGAAATTCACCTTTTGATTTTTCTTTACACCGTAAAGAACCCGAACCCAATCACTGCCACAAATCAAAGCTTGAACTGTATTTGGTGCCAAGGAAGAACGATATGAGTCTATTACTCTACCACCAGCACTAAATGTAAACTCTAAAGCTACTGTGAATATGGGAATTACAAGGATGTCTGTTGTCATCTAGATAATACCCGAAATTTCATATGATTCACTTTCCATCATTCTAAAAAATCAAAATTATATTGTGAAGTTTCCTCACAACTATATACACCTTCTTCAAGATAAATTTCCAATTCTGACCTTGGTAAATTAACTATATCCTTTTGTTTCATATAACTCATTAACTTTGACCAATCTGAACTTGATGAAGGCCTACGACTTGTGGAAACACCCATAAAGCTAGTACTTGAAACAATCTCTTCATTTCTAATATCCACATTATAAAAGGATACATATTCATCGTAAATCTCATATAAGGTGCGTCGAACTAAATTTATATTCATTGTAGCTTCCTCCTTAGAATATATCACTGGAAAACACATTTCGATCAACTTTAATTTGACCCTTGGATCCAAAACTGAAGCAACAACCATCAATAAATTACATTCACCCCAGTACTTCTCAAATTTCTCTTTCATTCCACTAACCATTGTCCTAATGAAAACATTTTCATTTGTAGAATGAAAATCCAGAACTTCTTTTACCCTATATACCTCACTAAGGTACGAATTAGAAGTAGGGTAGTCACTCCCAGAAATTATATTAGTAACTGCATTAAAAACTTCTAGGATCTCACACACCATGTCAAACTTTTCCCATTCATCAAAACTTGGCAAACAATCATAAGTTGGTTCTCTAACTTTAAATCTAGAAAATGCATCTTTGAATTTTAATGCAGAAGACAACATGTCATAAGTGGAGTTCCAATGAGTTGGACAATCAATAACCAACCTCTTTTCACCAAGTTCTAATTGTTGTACAATTTCAAAAAAAGTATGAAGTCTAGCCTCAAACAGATTTATGAATTTGACACTTTCACACACATTATCAATGATATCCTTAATCTGAATAAGACCATCTTGGACTAATAAGTTCAAATATGAGCACAACAACGCACATGAAACAACTTTCCACTACACACCAAATTTTTTTTCCTTGAAAAATCTTGTTTCAAAACTCTGATACAAACATCATTATATGCAGCATTATCAACTGAAATACTAAAAACTTAATTTTCGATCTCCCACTCTTTCAAACACTTGTAAATAGCATCTACTATATCAACGCCACGACGAGGAGGAGGAACATGCACAAAACTCAAGACTTATTTTTGTAGCTTCCAATTACTGTCAATAAAATGCCCAGTAATAACCATGTATTCAATCTTTTGATTTTGGGACTTCCAAAGATCTGTGGTAAGACTAATCTTGTTAATCTCTTTTAACAAAATTTTCAATTTTTTTCTGCCTCATACACCTCCATACACTCCTTCTTAATGGTCTTACGAGATATTTTCTCATAATTCATATTTGCCATCTTCATTACAAAATTAAATCCCTCCTCTTCTACTATCATGAATGGATGCTCATGCATAAGAATCCAATGAGCAATGAGTACTCTCATTTTAGCTTGATCATATTTTCCTCCAAAATCCATAAAAGGAAGTCCAGATGGACTCTGATCAACATTAGACCCCGCTTCCACTGGTTGAAAGTTTAAGGTTTTTTGTTTTCTCATTGCCACTTTTCTACTAGTGCAACGTTTCAAATGTCGACTCATATGTGTGGTCACTCCACTACTAATGATACTCAAATTGATTTTACAATGAACACACTGAGACTTTTTTGTACCATTAAGTGATACTTCTTTGAATTCCAACCAGACATGAGACTTTTTTTGTCTTTTTGAAGTATGGGTAAAGTCACCTTCATCCTCATTTATGGTAATTTCATCTGGGTCTACTTCTATGACGAGGGTAGTGACTTTGGTGGAGTTGAGTCACTATTTATAGTCACACTAGAACTAGCGTTAATTATTGATGTCAATTGAGGAGGTGTTAACATTCTTACTTCTACAAAAAAAATTACAAATTAAAAACATAGAGAAAAGAAAGTTATCCAAACAACAAAGATCCTACACATAATTTAAGATACTTGTCTATTCTTAGAGGAAGGTACGTGACGTTGTGACAATCGGGAACGACCCTTGTCTTTCAATGCAGCGGGGTCTCTTTGAGCCAGTAGCCCTGCACCCAATAGTTTCCAGTCCAATATATTGATCGTTTTTTATATATAAATTTAAAAATTCTAAGAGAAGGAAATAAGCATACCAACATTCTCTTCTAATATTCTGATGAAATACAACCTCAATAACAAGAAATTAATGATAAAAATGAAAAAAAATTCAAACCTTACAGAAACAGAAAGTGTGTTCACCGTTCAGGGATATCTCCAAAAGTCTTTCCAAGAATGAAGGAGCACTGCTGAAATGAAACGAGAGTTAGAAATTTTGTAGGGTAAGGTCGGTGACGAAAAAAAACAGAACATTAAATAAAAATCTTACCTCCCGTCAGACCATCGCTTTCGCCTCGTCAGTGAGGAAGAACTTTGGATGAAGAAATTGAAGAGGAAGGATAAAAATCGATTGCAAAAAAGAGAGATAATTTACATTGGTCTGTATCTAACATATCAATTCAACGAAATATTAGGTCTAAAAATAAAAATTATGTATTGTATTCTGAAATGTTCTGATCTAATATGTATGATGAATACATACTTACTAGACTTGTTACTAGTCTAACATAACATAATTGGGTTGAGTTCCATATGCATAAAAAAAGTTTTGTTTCGGTGAACAACAATTTAATTATTATGGTTGTTTTATGGACCACAATATTATATTTAGGAAGAGGAAGAGTTCCATAGGAATATGAAAAAGACACATGAAGAAAGAACATGCTCTGATCACACCAGATAGGGTTTTTTTTTTACAATTTTGCAGTTAGGACATGATTTTTGTCTACACAATTGATTCAAAGAGCATGTTATCGTAATTTTAATTCTCTCAAGTTATTGAAAAAAAAAAAAAAAAAAACAGAACCAAGTCACAATAGAAGCTGCAGAAAAAAGGTAAAGACTAATCATTGCATTTTGGATAAAAAAAGTCCACTACCAGATAAAATATAATTAATATGGACACAATCTATATGAACAAAGATCAATATAAGTAGTGAACTAGCAAAAGTAGATGTGCATTGTACATTGAAAATGTTGATAATCCACATATTGTGACTAGAAGAAGGGTTTTGAGACTTTGTCCACAGGAAAATCGTATAGGATACCAAATATTGGACAACATATGAATGACGACTATACAGAATGCAATGCCAAGCAAAGGATGAATGATCCTTTTCAGCTTAAACAGATTCTTAAGAGAACAAAAATTTTATGCATTTAAAACCAATACCGCTGATAGCAATATAGATGGAAATTGGAAGGTCAAAGTTTAGGCTTGCGAGTAATAAGATAATAATCAACTACATGGTCTGCTAAATTCTCTTCGTGCTTAAAAAAAACCACATGATAGAAAATGATACGAGATAGACTTATTGATTGAGGAAAAAAGGTAAAAAAATGATTAAAATGATGTATTTAACTTTATCTGGAACATATACAACGAACCCCAGAGTCCTGTCAACCAAAGGCTAACTAGACTTACAGAAGATAAAAATGAAAAAAAAAAATCAACACTGAAATCACAGAGGAAAAAAACATACTGAAAAAAAAAATCAACACCGAAATTGCAGAGGAAGAAAACATACAAAAGATAAAAATGAAAAACAAAAATCAACTCCGAAATTGCTGAGGAAGAATACATACAAAAGATAAAAATGAAAAAAAAGTAATCAACACTTACAGAAATAGAGTGTTCGCCGTTCGGGGATATCTCCAAAACCTTTCAAAGAATAAAGAATCACTGCTTAAACGAAACGAGATTTAGAGATTTTGTAGGGTTAGGTCGGCAACGCAAAAAAAAAAAATATTAAATAAAAATCTTACATCCCGTCGGATCGTGGCTTTCATTCATCGGCGAGGAAGAACTTCGGATGAAGAAATCGAAGAGGAAGAAGATAGAAGAGGAAGAAATGGCAGAGGAAGACGAAAAAATCAAAGTCTTTGATAGAGATTGAAGAATCGGAGAGGGAGAGGGAGAACGAGGGATTTGAAGACCAAAATCCCCCGTTTCCCATGAATACCTGCCGACAGACAGTGATTTTTGCGAGAAAATCATGCTGAAATGGCATGGAAATGGCAGGAAATGACAGAGAAGTATGGGTTCCAGATGGGGTAGGACGGAAGAGAAGAGACGGACTCTCTGTCCCGAAAAAATTTTTAGAACTCCCTGATTCCCGAATCGCCGCTCGCTAAAACGAACCGGTTCACGAGCTAACGAGCCGAACCTGGCTTTGCTCGGGTTCGGCTCGTTAATATAAACAAACCTATTTCTGAGCTCAAGCTCAGCTCGAGCTCAATAGAAAACTAATCGAACCGAGCCGAAACCGAGCCGAACTCAAGCGGCTCGCGAACCGGCTCGGTTCGAAGCAATCCCTATGAATCATGATCAAATTAAAAATCTGGAATCCTGAAATCACTACTCTGATACCATGTTGATTTCAGGATTCGATAATATTGAGATCAATAACTTAGAGTGTAAGAGAGACGGAGTGAGGAGAAGTGGTGATGTGAGGTAAATGAAGAGAGAGAGAGAGAGAGAGAGAGAGAGAGACAGGAGAATAATGGTTGTAGTGGAATGCTCAACCCTCCCCCTTAACCTTTAATTATAGATGAAAAAGGTACATAAATTATAAGTATGCCTTTCAACCTAGAGAGAGTGAAGGAGAGAAATAACTTAAGATTATTACAATAATGTCACTCAAGCTTGTTTATGTCTTTCAATAGGAAGTTGTTACAAAGTGTGACACACCATGATTGCACGAGCTGGCGGGATCACCATGAAAAAGTGAGATGGCATGAAGGGTCATCACACGAGCTAGCATGAGTTGGAAGATTTGAAGATCAAGTGGGACCCACAATGATAACCACGAGCTGGTATCTTTATCACATGAGTTGGAAGATCAAGTGGAACCCACCATGATAACCACAAGCTGGCATCCTTATCATATGATCACGTGCCTCATAGAAGAGTTTTAGTTTGAGTTATGTTAGTTTTATAATTATGTTGAGTTATTTAATTATGATAAACTTATCTTTAAGAGTTATAGTTTGGGTGTAATTAGGAGAATGGTAGTTTAATTGTATTTGGATTCTACTACTTTTCAACTATAAATAGAGGTGCTTGTATTTGGATTCTACTACTTTTCAACTATAAAGAGCGGTGATTGTCAAGTAGTTCTTCACTTCTCATCTCGTGAAGTCTTCCTCTCTTGCCTAAACTCTTCTTCCTTTTTTTCTCTCCTCTCCTCTCTACCCGAGAGCTCTCTCTCTCTCTCTCTCTCTCTCTCTCTCTCTCTCTCTCTTTTTCTTTCTCCCTCTCTCACCTTGCTCAAAATTCAGTAAAGGGGTCCTAAATTCAACATGCTATTAGAGCATCAAATTTAGGATCCCCACATCAAGAGAATGCTCTAAGAAGTTATGAGCAAAGCTACCCATAGAAGGCTTTTTGTGAAGCAAGATTGAAGCTCGTGAGATAATTTATTTTTTATTCTTGATATTATTAATTCATGCTCTTGGTTTTTGGATTTAGAAGATGGTTTAGAGATGATTTTATAGTTGTCTTCATCATATGAGATTATTGAGATTATGCATCTCGGATTAGAAGAAGTTTACCAAGGCAATTTTGTGGGTTTGAAAATTTTTGACTGAAAATCTGTTTATGTTGAGATTTTCTGCATAGAAGATTATAATTTTATGGGAGCAAGATTCCATGATAAATAAAATTATTCTTGATCCTAGTATGAGTGGTTGTTTATTCATTGGATTTCAGAAATATGATTACTTAGCTTCTATGCTAAGCCTCTCCATTAACCGAGTTGGTTGAAGAATTCCACTCGATTTTGTGATTATTATTTTGGATATTTTTTTAGTATATTGAATTTCCTATTATGGGTGAAGATTATATGGGAAACGAGAGTGATATTCTGAAGGTTACTACCATACTTTTGCGAGGGGTATCAAATTTTATGAGCTGGTCCGTATCGGTTCGTCGGTTCCTTGTAACAAAGGATCTACATAGTCACCTCACCAAACTTGGGCCACTGATTCATGAAGAAGATATTTCTTATACTAAGTGGTTAAAAGATGTTACTTTGGTGATTAATTGGCTCATCAACAGCATGGATGAACTTGTCTCCAATAATGTTATTCATCTCGATACCACTAAAAAAAATTGGGAGACATGTACTAAGTTGTACTCTAGCTCCAACAACTTACACAAGCCATATGATATTCTCCAAAGATTGTTTAACACTAAACAAGGAGAAAATATCCATGAATATTTTGCTCCTTTTAGAGGCCTTTTTCAAGAATTGAAGATAGCTCAGCCTACCGCCATGGATGTCTCTGTCTAAGACAAGCAGAAAGAAGCCTTAGTCACTGCCATTTGCCTTGCAAACATTATGCCATATCTCGAAATTGCTAAAAGTCAACTCCTTAGCACTTCTACTATTCCCACTTTTGATGATGTATGTGCCACATTACTCCATATTCCAGACTCTTCTTCTTCTTCTATTACTGAAGTATCATCAGCTATGTACTCTAGGCATAGGGGAACATCAACCGACCGTGGCAAAGGCCATGGAAGAAATTATAGAGGTGGACGAGGAAGAGGTGGAAGAAATTATAGAGGTGGACGAGGAAGAGGTGGAAGAAATGGTTTTTTTAGAACAGATGGCAAGGAATGCACTCAGTGTGGGAGATATGGCTACACCATAGATACGTGCTATTACAGGGAATGCACCCATTGTGGGGAATATGGTTACACTATCGAGACACGTTATAGAATCCATGACAAACCGGATTGGATGAAGGCTAATCAAGCCTTAGTAAGTGATACAAAGGAGGACCAATCTACCATAGAAAAGAAAACCCTTAACGATGATGAGTATGAATTATTCCAGAAAATGAAAACACTGATGGTCTCTCCTTCGAGTTCCTCCTCAATTGTTGCTGCCACCACCGCTTCAAGTATGCTCTCTGCCTCCTCTTCATCATGGATAATTGACTTAGGGACCTCCAAACATCTCATAGGTAACAAAAATCTACTCCACTCAGTTTCTCCTTGTCTCTCGAATAAATTTGTTACCATAGCTGATGGCTCTCAAACTAAAGTTCTCGGGAAAGGATCCACTTCTGTTACACCATTACTTCAGTTCATAGATATTCTTTTTGTTGCTACTTTTCCCTGGAATCTTTTATCTTTAAGTCAGCTAACAAAACATTTTTATTGTTCCATTACCTTCTCACCCACTTTTTGTGTGTTTCAGGGTCTTATAACGAAGCATGTGATTGGTGGAGGCTATGAACAAGGGGGGCTCTATTACGTGGACGTGCCTAAAATAAATACCATTTCAACTAGTGAAATTGAGACAAGCTTATGACACAATCGATTGGGACATCCATCTGCACAATCTCTTCATCATCTTTTCCCCACTTTTAAAGATAAGTCAGATTTAAATTGTGAAGTCTATCAACTGAGTAAACACCAAAGGACTACATACTCACCTCGTCCAGAACTTAAAAAGTGTTGCTCCTTTTCATTGATCCACACAGTTGTATGGAGACCCTTGAGTGTCTCAAATATTTCCCTAGTCAAGTACTTTATTAAATTTATTGATGATTTTACTCGTACCACTAGGCTATTTATTTTTAAAGAACGTTCTGAAATACCATCCATATTTAAATTCTTTCATGCTATGGTGTTCACTCAATTTGGTCATAAAATAAAAGTACTTCGGTCTGATAATGCCAAATAATATACTTCTAGAAATATTGACCTTTTTTATCAAGAAAATGGCATTATCCATCAAACATCATGTGCCTACACCCCTCAACAAAATGGTGTAGCGGAACGGAAGAACCGTCATCTTCTGGAGGTAGCTCGCAGTTTCATACTTTTATTGGCCACATGCCATCCTTACTGCATGCTTTCTTATAAATAGGCTACCCTATTTTGTTCTCGATCATAAATCCCCATACTCATTATTACCACATGTTGATCCTTTTTTGCTTCCTTTGAAAGTCTTCAGGTGTACTTGCTTTGTTCAAATTACCTCCCCACAACACAGTAAACTTGATCCAAAATATGTCAAGTGTATCTTCTTAGGATACTCTCACATACAGAAGGGTTATATTTCCTATAATCCCACTTTCCAAAGGTTACTTATGTCCAGGGATGTAAATATTTTTTGAAGACTCTTCATACTATCTGACAATGCTCCTCCAAGTCTATCTTCAGTACTAGCCTCTCCTCGATTGGTTGTGCCCCGTGCCACAAATATTGTTCAACCTCGAGACCCACTAGCTGACACCACACTTGTAGATTTTATGGATCCTACCAAGGTAAGTCCATCTTCTCTTGTTGTTTTTTGGCCCACAATATAATACTCGTCCCATTGTCTTAAGAAATGAACCCAGAACATGCACTAGGCCCTCTACTTCTCACCCCATATCTAATTTTGTGTCTCACCATCATTTATCCCCTTCATGTTGTCAATTTCTTTCATCTACCTGCTCCATATCAATCTCATAGTCCTATAAGGAGGCTCTAAAACATCTAGGCTGGAAGGTGGCAATGAACGAAGAAATGCAGGCACTCTATGAAAATTAGATATGGGCTCTAGTTCCTCTTCCATCAGATAAGAAACTTGTTCATTTTATCTGGGTTTTTACTGTGAAACACAATCTGGATGGGTCCATTGCTCGCATTGTTGATAAAGGCTATACATAGTGTTATGGGATCGATTATGAGGAAACATTATCTCTAGTGGCCAAAATGAACTTGGTACATATTTTATTATCTCTTGCAGCTAATTCTTCCTGGCAGGTCTATCAACTTGATGTAAAAAATGATTTTCTCAATGGGGATATCAAGGAAGAAATTTTGTATGTAACAACCACCTGGATTTGTGGTTGAGGGAGAGTCGGTATGTCGATTGAAGAAATCCATTATGTTCTGAAATAGTCTCCTTGAGCATGGTCGTCAAATTTAGCCAAGCCCTCATATGGACCGGATTTCATAGATGTTCTGTAGATCACTCCGTATTTATTAAAGACACACTTAAAGGCAAAGTGATTTTGGTAGTATATGTTGATGATATTGTCTTAACCTGTAGTGATCCCGAGGGCATTCAAGAAACCAAGGAAAAGATATGTGCAGAATTCAAGAAAAAAGATCTTGGACTACTTAAATATTTTATGGGTATTGAAGTACTATAGTCCAACATGGGATTGTACTATCTCAAAGGAAGTATGTCCTTGATCTACTGAAGGAGACTGGAATGATGGGGTGTAGACCAATAGAAAACCCCTATGGATTCAAATACAAAATTGTCTATAGGTATGGAGAAGATGTCAATATTGGAAAATATCAAAGACTTTTGAGAAAACTCATTTATCTTTGTGTAACAAGGCCAAATATATCATATGCAATAAGTGTGGTGAGTCAATACATGCACAAACCACAACTCAGTCACTGGCAAGCACTAGAGAGAATATTGCGATATTTGAAAGGAGCTCCAGGAAGAGGGTTTCCCTATAATAACCATGGTCACTTCAACATAGAAGGATTCTCAGATGCAGACTGGGCCATATCCCCAGATAATAGAAAATCTACTTCGGGATATTGTACAATGGTTGGAGTGAAGTTGGTTACATGGAGAAGCAAGAAGCAGAATATAGTTGCAACGTTTAGAGTAGACGTAGAATACAGGGTCATGGCACACACAGTTAGTGAGCTTCTATGGATCAGATCCCTTCTCACTGAACTGGGATTCTATAAAGAAGCTCTTATAGATCTACATTGTGATAATCAAGCAACAATACATATCACATCAAATCCTGTCTTCCATGAGATAACAAAGCACATTGAAGTAGACTAACATTTCATACGAGAAAATTTTCAAATTGGCATATTATCTCTCAAACATATATCTTCACAAAGCCAGGTTGTAGAAATTCTCACCAAACCAGTCACTCATAAGATCTTGTCCACCATATGCAGCAAGCTGGGCATTTACAATGTTTTCTCACCCCCAGCTTGAGGGGGAGTGTTACAAAGTGGGACACCATGGTTGCACGAGCTGGTGGGACCATGAGATGGCATGATGAGTCATCACACAAGCTGGCATGAGTTGGAAGATTTGAAGATCAAGTGGGATCCACAATGATAACCACGAGCTGGTATACTTATCACATGAGTTAGAAGATCAAGTGGGACCCACCATGATAACCACGAGCTAACATCCTTATCATATGATCACGTGCCTCATAGAAGAGTTCTAGTGTATTGGAAGATAGAGCCCAATCCACACGACCAAAGAAGGCCCACATATCCAAGTGTATTGGAAGACGTGCTCAAACCCATAAGACCAAGGAAGACCTTGCATCCAAGAGATATAGAAGACGGGTCAAGGCCCACATATCAAGGAGAAGGCCCATAGGCCCACATACAATGATGGCAGGATGGTAAATAAAGAGTCATCTCATAGAGATGACATTGATGTAAATAGGTTAAAGTTCTAGGGTTAAAAACCTTAACCCTAAGTTCAGGGGTAATATTGTAATATAGTAGTTTGATTAATTTATAAATTGAGCTTTAGGGGAAGGGTTAGGATTATCAAGTCCATAATTGTTCCTCTTGTTTTCTCTCAATGAGTTCCTTTCTCTTTTTCTCCATGAGCTAAATCCATGGAGTCCTGAAAATCAACATGGTATCAGAGCATTGATTTTCAGGACTCGTATTACGGTTTACATAGTACTTTTTTTTTCTTTTGCTTTTGCTGCTGCTCTACTCTTTGTGATTTCTCATTTCATTACTACTGTTTTTTGTTTATTAATGGTCAATGTTGTCTTCTCTTTCCTGGAGTCATGCCTCTTTACCTTTTAGTTTTCGGCCATCCGGCTGTATATTTGATGATACGAATCTGCATCGCTTTTGCATCTTCGTCCACATTTCCCATTGGAGCATTTCGACTTTTTATCTGAGAAGTTTTTGAAGGGAGGTTGACGATAGTTTTTGGTTGTCATTCATTATTTTTGGAAGGAAGGTGGCCATTTCTGCTATTGCCATCATCTAGAGTTTCTGGTTGCAAGAAGAACCTCCGACTGGATCGGCAGAAGATAGACTCTGCTACACTGATTCTGCTTTAATATCTGTCGTTACTACTGTTAATATTTGCCAAAATATCTTAGCTAGTTGTATTAAATTGAGTTTCGAATATGCACTTGTTGATTTTCAGGACTCCATGAATTTAGCTCTTGGAGAAAAAGGGAAAGAAACCCATTGGGAGAAAACTGGAGGAAGAAGGGTTATGGAATTGATTATTCCTTACCCTCCCCCTGAAGCTCTATTTATAGATTTATGAAACTACTATATTAAACTACTATATTACAATAATAACCCTGAACTTAAGGTTTAGGGTTTTAACCCTAGAACTTTAGCTTAATTACATCAATGTCATATCTATGAGATGACCCTTTATTTACATCCTGCCATCAATGTATATGGGCCTATGGGCCTTCTCCTTGATCTGTGGGCCTTGGGCCCGTCCTCTATTTCTCTTGGTTCCATGGATCTTCCTTGGTCTTATGGGCTTGGGCCCATCTTCTAATACACTTAGATATGTGAGCCTTCCTTTGTCGTGTGGGCTTGGGCCCTGTCTTCCAACACTCCCCCTCAAGTTGGGGGTAAAAGAGCAGCATGAACTCCCAGCTTGCTGCAAATGATGTATAATTTTTTTTTTTGTATAATATGCCTTCATCTTCCAACACTCCCCCTCACGTTGGTGCTCTCGTTCGTGAGGGGCAACTGGTATAATATCAGTGAGAGTAAATCACACCTATCCGCTAAGACATTGCTCTGAAGTGTCCACCTCCACCATCGTGTCCCTCCACAGGACAATGACTCTCAAGTGGTAGAGTCATATATGATATTAATGGGGGGAAGTAATATAAATATAATAATAAATTCCTCCGTCATGGAATTCCAACCACAAAAATTTAATATTTTTGACGGGGATGAAGGTCCTCCGAAATGGACTTCCGACAACAACAAAATTGACATTTTTGACGGGGATGAAGTTCTTCCGTCATGGACTCCCAACCACAAATAATTTTGATATTTTTTACGGGGATGAAGTTCCTCCGTCATGGACTCCCAACCACAAAAAAATGGATATTTTTTACAGGGATGAAGTTCCTCTATCATGAACTCCCAACTACAAATAAGTTTGATATTTTTTAACCACAAATAAATTTGATATTTTTTACGGGGAAGAAGTTCCTTCGTCATGGACTCCCAACCACAAATAACTTTGATATTTTTTACGGGGACATAAAATAATGGTATGAGACTACCCCTTCTTCAATAATAATGTCTCATCAAAAGAGACACAATAGTAGCAACTAGGGGTGGCTTCGAGCCGGCTCGGTTCGCAAGCCGGCTCGGTTCGGCTCGGTATCGGCGCGGTTCGATTCGTCATTTTTCGAGCTCGAGCCGAGCTCGAACACCGAAATCGGCTCGTTTACCTTAACGAGCCGAGCTCGACCGAAGCTAGGTTTGGTTCGTTGGCTGCGAGCCGGCTCGAAATGAGTCGGATCGGCATGAATCGGTACGGGATCGCGAGCGAGCGGGGGAGCGGGAGCGGGAGGGAGAGCGAGGGGGGGAAAATTTTTTCCTCCCCCCTCGTCACCGCCGACCCCTCCCATCGGTTGTTGTCGCCGCCTCTACCGCCGTCGTAGCTGTTCTCCGGCATCTATACCGCCGTCGCAGCTGCTCGCCGGCCGCCTCTGTGTCCGTCCGTTCGATTTCTTCCTCTCCTCGCCGTCGCCTCTGTTTCCGTCGCCGCCGCTTCCGTCACCGCCGATTCCGTCGCCGCCGACTCCGTCGTGGCCGTCATCTCCGACGATAAATCCTCCCCGGCGCCGTAAGCCCCTTCCCTCGGGGTCGTCTCGACGGAAAACCAGAACAGGGGAGAAATAATCTCCCCCTTCCTTGCGAGAAGATGATCTCGCACGTGCGAGATCATAAAAAAAAAAAAAACTTTTTCCTCTGGAAAAAATTAAAAATAAATTTTATAGAAATAATTTTCTATAAACTATTAGTGTCTCATGTTTTTTTAAACACTTTTCTAATTGAAATTTTTTATTAAAAATCATATAATTTTCAAAGTAAGATTTTTTGTACCAAGATGGGGTAGAAAACTGTATAGAAAATTTTTGAATAAGTATTTAACTGTTGATGCTGTAATACTTTTAGCATGAAATAATTTTCATTGCAATTTTGTGTTTGATATTTTATTTAATTAAAAATTTATCGATAAGTATAATAATATATTAGATTGATTATTAATTTTTATTTATTTCCCTAGAAGAGACAATAAAAGGTCCGTTTAACTTTCCTAAGAAAATTTTAAAATATTTCCTATAATTTTCTAATAAGTCACTAATAGTAATAAGATTTTATTTAAAGGTTTTTTTGGGAATATGTATCATAGGAAAAATATTTTTAGTTTTTCCTATAATATAAATTTTTATCTAGGGGCACTAAGGAGGCCATAATAAATTATGGCCAAATTCAAAAATTACAAAACAAGCTAGACAACAATTGGAGTAAAAAATATTAATATTGGTGCATTTTAATCCATTATTGAAACTCAATCCTGAACCTCCCCTATCATTATATTTTTTAAAAATGTATGTATAATTTTATATATAATTTATTCAAAGCCACCCCTACGTGCGAGATCATAAACAAGGAAAAAAAAAACTCTTTGTCCCTTCCTCATGGCTCTTAAATAAATTGAAAAGATATTTTAGTAGAAATACGTTTCCAGAGACTAGTTTTTTCAATAAATGTTGAAAAAATATTTTTAATAGAAATATAGGGACCATTAGTGCCTCGTATTTTTTCAAAATATTTTTTTAATTATAAATTCTTTTTAAAAAATCCTATAATTTTTCAAGTAAGATTTTCTTGCCAAGATGGTTTAGAAAACCATATAGAAAAATTTTGAATAAGTATTTGACAGTTGATGATATAATACTTTGAGCATGAGGCAATTTTCATAGTAATTTTGTGTTTGACATTTTATGTGATTAAATTTTTATCGATAAGTATAATAATATATTAGATTAATTATTAATTTTTATTTATTTCCTTAGAAAAGGCAATAAGAGGTCCATTTAATTTTCCTAAGAAAAATTTAAAATATTTCTTGTAATTTTCTAGTAAGTATGTAATAGTAATATGATTTTATTTAAAGAATTTATAGTTTTTATTTGGGTGATTGTAAATTGATAGTGATATTTAATTTAATTTTGTTGTGTTTGATTATTGTATGGAGTTTATTTATAATGTTATGCAGTGTATGGAGTGTTTAGATTATTTTATGGAGTGTATAAACAATTTTATGAAGTGTTTATGGAATGTATAAACAATTTTATGGAGTGTTTATGGAGTGTTTATGCAGGTATTATGTATATTGATTATGCCCAATTTTAAGTAAATGTCATGCCGAATTTTATACAAGTATTATATATATAGATTATGCTCAATTTTAAGTAGAGGTTATGCCCAATCTTATACACATATTATATATAAGTTATGCCCAATTTTATGTAGAGGTCATGCCCAATTTTATATAAAATGTATGCATAATTTTATATATATTTTATTCGATATATATTTTTTGAAAAGTTTGAAATGTATGTTAAGGCTCGAGCTCGGCTCGAAGCTCGGCTCGAACTCGTTGGGCTCGAGCTCGATAACAATTTTAGGCTCGAGACGAGGCTCGGCTCGAAGCTCGGCTCGAAATATTTAAATCAAGTTCGACTCGAACATAGGCAGGTTCGGGCTCGGCTCGGCTCGATGCCACCCCTAGTAGCAACTGAAATGGACTTGGCTTGGGCCCATTTAACACAACTCATAATAATCCTTATAAAATGACCCATGAAATAATCCAATGCACATATCTGTTCTAAATAATGTGCCGACCAAGGAATAATTTGTCAATTCTTCAAAAATAATAATCCAGCCAGAGAAAAAAAAATTATAGAGTCGCGTCAAAATCTTGGGCACGTATACCGAGGTAGAAAATAAGTGGCCCGAGTCAAGTTGACCCAGACCCGAGTTGACTCAGCAGAATAGGAGCATCCTCGGTCGGCTAGGAAAAAACAGTACCCTCGGGTAGGCTGGATCGCTGGGTCGATGGCTTGACTCGGGCGAGTCTGGGTCTCGGCAGAGCCGAGCGGCCCAACGGATTATTTCATGTTTCCTAAGTTAGGAAACATGAAATATTTGAATAGTCTTCGTCTTGACTTCTTCGGCAGCAACAACTTCAGCAACGACAACTTTCCAGACAGAGACTCCTTAAACCAAAACGGAATCATTGTCGAGAAAAGGTAACTCTCCTTCTTCCCCACGACAATGATCCTGACTTCCGAGCGGAACACCTCATTTTCTTCGCAGTTGTCGATGCCGAAGGACTCGGCGGAAACATTCCAAAAAAACAACTCAGTACTGGCGCTTGGGAAACTCTCTAACTTTAGCAGGTTTGCCGATAGATCCTTTCTCTACGGACTTGATGTTGGGATTCTCCGGGAGACCGACACCACTGCAGTGCCTATTCAGTTGCAGGCGATCCTCCATTATGCCACCTCCAAGGTTGTCCCGCAGCAGACTCTGGCCGACATTCGAGTTTCGTTCAATGTTCTCCAGCGTGTCGCGCCCTGCAGCTTCTTGGTCTTCGGGCTTAGCCATGACTTGCTCATGTGGACGTCTTTCAACCCCAGCGGGACGACCCTCTTCTTGGAGGAGGATCCCAAGTGGGTGCAATCGGTGCTGAAGATGGCGTCGATGCTGAACGCGTGCATGGTGTTGTATCGGACTCAGTTGTTGGAGGCGGACGAGCTGCTCAAATCATACAAGTAGGAGGCTGCTTGTCTACCACCTCGGATACGGCTGCGGGAACGACGCTTGCTGGCTGGCATTGAGCAATCTGCCAAAGCAGGTGAACAAGTGGGAATTGGATCTGATCATGATCGGCACGCCGAGCTCACGCTGTTAAGCCGAGTCAACTCGGCTCAACTAAGATACAAAAAAAAGTGTGCAGAAAGAATAAAAACTAAAAAAATCAATAGATTTAGCTAGGAACAAGTATCAAAATTTAAATCTGAATTTCAACAACTATGAAAAAAACCTTCAATACGAGAAAAGAAAATAATGGGTTTATGAAATACCAAAAACCATACTACAAGTCCTAAAAATCAAAGTTCTGATACCATGTTAATTTTCAGGACTCCATGATTTAGCTCATGGAGGAAAAAGGAAAGAAACCCATTGGAAGAAAACGGGAGGAAGAAGGGTATGAGGTGGATCCCACTAGCTTGTGCCTCCATGGTGGGTCCCACAATATAATAGAGTATAAGCATCCTTTTTTCACATCAACTTATACATATTTCTGCCACGACTCGGATATATTGACCAACTATTTGACTCAACGTGACTCGATAAATTTTTTCTCGAGCTGGATTATTAGCTTTGAAGAATTGACAAATTATTCCTTGGTCAGCATATTATTTGGTACAAATATATGCATTAGATTATTTCATGGGTCAATTTTACAAGGATTATTTTGGTTCGTATTATATGGGCCCAAGCCCATTTCAACAGTTGTTATTATGTCTCTTTGGATGAGACATTATTATTGAAGAAGAGGTGGCCTCAGTATATGTTACATCACCGTGACAGAGGAACTTATTACTGCATTCACTACCCAAAAGGACATCTATGTTATTTCATCGTGCTGAAAGAGTTTATTACTAACTCTATGTTATACTCCCATGAATTGGCATTTATTACTCCTACCACTTGAGAGTCGTTGTCTAGTGGAGGGACACAATGATGGAGGAGTTTTTTTATTACACTTCTGAATAGTGTATAGACCCACTGCCTACATTAATAGGAGTGACACTACCTACAGAAGATAGGAGTGTGTCGAACATCCAACATGAGTTGTTTGACTGGATTAAAGAGCAATGTCATATGACTTGAAGTGATTTTACTCTCATTTTTCTTATGCCAGCTGGGCCTCATGAATGAGAGCACCAACGTGAGGGGGAGAGTTGGAAGATGTGCCACATTATACAAAAAAATATTTTATATATCATTTGCAACAAGTTGTGAGTTCATGTTGTTCTCTCGCCTCTAGCTTGAGGGGGAGTGTTGGAAGATAGAGCTCAAGCCCACATGACCGAGGAAGGCCCACATATCCAAGTGTGTTGGAAGATGGGCTCAAGCCCATAAGACCAAGGAAGACCCATGCATCCAAGAGATATAGAAGACGGGCTCAAGGCCCATAGATCAAGGAGAAGACCCATATGCCCACGTACAATGATGACAGGATGGTAAATAAAGAGTCATCTCATAGAGATGACATTGATGTAATTAGGTTAAAGTTCCAAGGTTAAAACCCTAAACCCTAAGTTCAGGGGTATTATTATAATACAATAGTTTGATTAATCTATAAATTGAGCTTCAAGGGAAGGGTTAGGATTATCAAGTCCATAATTCTTCCTCTAATTTTCTCTCAATGAGTCCCTTTCTCTTTTTCTCCATGACCTAAATCCATGGAGTCCTGAAAATCAACATAGTTTGAGCTATGTTTGTCTTCTAATTATGTTCAGTTATTTAATTATGATAGATTTATCTTTAAGAGTTATACTTTGGGTATAATTAGGACAATGGTAGTTTAATTGTATTTGGATTCTACTACTTTCTTCTACTATAAATGGGGTTCTTGTAGTCAAATTATAATAAGAAAGTCAAGTGGTTCTCCACTTCTCATCTCGTGAAGTCTTCCTCTCTAGCCTACATTCTTCTTCCTTTTTTTCTCTTCTCTCCTCTCTACCCGAGAGCGCTCTCTCTCTTTCATTTTCTTTCTTCCTCTCTCACCTTGTCTTATGGACTCCATAGCCTGCCGAGTAATTAGTAGACGCCATGGGTAAATCATTTAATTTTTTGGTTTAAACACTTGGTTGGTTTAGATGTAGTTTTCTTTCTTTTCAGGGCCCTTGTTATTGGCCTTTGCTTTGTACTCAAACCCTAGCTTTCTCCTATAAGGGGGACATTAGCTTCAATGAAATCAAGCATTGATCATTAGTTTAATTCAAAGATCGGATTCTCTCTCCCAAGGAGGTCCAAGGTACAAGCTTCCTTCGAAAGCTTGATTGTTCTCAGCCATAGGGCGTTCCAAAAATCCCAAGCCTCCCTCAAGGACGAATTCCACTCTTGAACCAAGAGGAAGTTGTCAAGTGACTCGATCCATGACAAGGGAGCTTAACAACGTGGTATCAGACAGGACCATTGTTGGCGATTCTTCTTCTCCAAATGATTGGCGCAATCTACTGGAGGAAGTTCGGATTGAAGGACAGACCCAAAACGCCATAATCCGAAGTGAAGTTATGGAGCTTCGGGAGACTATTCTTCAACTCAGTCATCGAGTTGGAGAGTTGCTTGCTTTGGATTCTGCTCTTCTTGGTAGTTCCAACAGGCCATCCGACCAACAGCCCCCACCCCATCCATCTACTCTGCTTCCTTCGGGCTGGTATCCACGGCCCAAGCCCCTCCACCGTTCCCAGGTACACCAAGCTCGATTTCCCCACTTATGATGGGTCCTCCGACCCTTTAATATGGTTACATCGATGTGAAAAAAAAATTTGAATAAAAAAACTCAAGCGAATGACAGGTCCCTTTAGCCGCCTTCCACATGCTCGACGAAGTGCATTTATGGTACCATCAGTTTGACTCAGAACACCACATCCACGATTGGGACATTTTTAAGGACTATTGCATGTTGAGGTTTGGGCCCCCAGCCCAAAGTAACCCTCTGGGGGATTTGGTGAACCTAAAACAAACCAGTTCCATAGAAGCTTATCAGAAACAATTTCAGGAACGGCTGGCACGAGCCAGCAGGAATGTGTGTCCTACTCGGTATGTTAATTTATGTACTGCTGGACTAGTGGAAGCACTTCGCCTGGAAGTTGAATTACATGACCCACCAGACTTAGCTCATGCTATGAATTTGTCCCATACCCTTGATGCCAAGCAGAGGGTCTTGAAAGAGTCTCTGGGGCGTAGGTCCCCATGGCAAGGCCGTGTGGCCACTAGTGCACCAAACACCACTACCTCCCCTCTACGCCAAGGCCCAAACAGCTCTCAAACATCGGGGGCACACAAATTAACACCACCCGCCCAATTCATTCGCCGCCTATCACGAACAGAGATGGAGCAGCGGAGGGCCAAGGGGCTTTGTTACAATTGTGATGAGCAATACCTGCCTGGGCACCAATGCAAACGTCTGTTTTGGTTAGAGGTGGATGATTCAAAGGATACCCCACCACTTGAGGTAGTGGAAGAACCAGCCATTTCCCTACATGCTACGATGGGGTTGCACAGTACCAACATGATGCAGGTCCACGCTGTCCTACAACACCTAATGTTGTTGTCCTTAGTTGATTTGGGCAGCACCCACAACTTCATCAACCATCCAGCGGCACAACAACTGGGCTTGCATATTCAGCAGAACTCTGGGACTTCAATTTCTGTAGCCAATAGTGAAAAGATTTCCAGTACTGGAGTTTGTACAGAAGTAACCTTTGTTATTGAAGGACACACATTCATGACAGATTTCCTGGCCATACCTCTAGCCGGATTTGACTTGGTGTTGGGTATTAAATGGCTGCAGCAGTTGGGTCCAATTTTATGGGATTTCAAGTCCCTCACAATGAGCTTTACGTTTCACCAGCAACCTATTACCCTTCATGGGACTCATGTGTTATGCACGCAATAACATTATTATTTTAGTTGTTTTATTTAATTTAATTTATTTTATTTTAGTTTTAGGTCATAGGGGTATTTTTGGAATTATTTATTAACAGGGATATTTTTAGAATATTTTATTCATAGGGATATTTCTGTAATATTTTATTAAACCCTAACAGGGTGAACCCTATTTAAGGGGTAAGAGTAATGAGAAAAGGAAGCATTGAAGTATTAAGAATTAGGTTTAATCTAGCGTAAAGAGGCTTAGAGTTCTCCTCAACGAGCTCTAGGGTTTTCAAGTTTCCCTTAGGCTTGATCTTCATTTTCGTCTTTCCCATGTCTTCCTATTACCCCTACGGTAATGTCTGGAAGACCCGTAACCCATGGCAGACCCCAGATCCTCCCAAAGAATCTACGTGTCAGATCTGGGACCGTAACAACTGGTATCAGAGCGGGAACACAATGGGTTATTCTATATCCCAAGAAAGATGGATTGCTATGGGTAAGGAATTGGAGGAAATACGAGCACGATTAGATGCTTCAATTGAATGTTCGGCAATGGAGCCACGTGCTCCCACAGAAAAGGTCATACGACCTGAAATTTCCGCTTACGGCATATGCGTAGGCGTATGCGTAGAAGAGGCAGCTGCGGCCTCGGACGAGCAGAAAGGCCAACGGCCAGGAACTCCAGCAGCGACGACATCGGAATTTGGGGATTCCAAAATTCCAAAAATGGCTGCACTGGAAATTCCGACGGCACTCGAAATCTCCGAGCAAGCACAGAACTTCCGATATGCCTCCAAGGGCTACGATTCGCCTCCAAGTGGTGCGATTCGCCGCCGGAGTAGCAGGGTGCCTAGTCGCGTCCCAATGGTTCATCGGCAAACTACCCGAGAGCCCTCTGTCTCGAAAAAATTCCAAGCGGCGACGCCTCAGCGGGCTTCTTGTCGCCACCGGCGAAGCAGGATACTTCGTCGGCGCCATAAGAAACTTTTCCGCAAGGGATCTCGGTTCTGGGAGGCTGAGGAACGACAATTCACAAGTTTTCGAGACCCCTCTGTCTCGGAAACTATCCAGGCGGCGAAGCCCCGACGGGCTGCGATTTGCCACCGGAAAATCATGCGATTCCGTCGGTGCCGGGAGAGAGGAAGAAAAAGCCAATCGCCGGACTTTGTCGGTGCTGTGAGGAATGGAACTGCCAGCCGTCGAAGGAAGACGATGACTCCCGATTAAATTTTCCTAACTTAGGAAAATTTAATCGGCCTGGTCCGCTGAGTCGCACGCCGGACCGGGTTCCTGAACCGAGTCAACCCAGGTTAACTCAGACTGGCCCAGAAAAAAAAAAAAGTGGGCAAGCAGAGGGGGTGTCATAACTATCGCGGATGCTACTTCAGCACCGGTGAAGACGTCGGCATACAGACACTACTTCCAAGCTTGAGGACAAGCTCGTCTTCCAAGAGGGGTGTAATGTTATGCACGCAATAACATTATTATTTTAGTTTGTTTTATTTAATTTACTTTATTTTATTTTAGTTTGAGGTCATAGGGGTATTTTTGGAATTATTTATTAATAGGGATATTTTTAGAATATTTTATTCATAGGGATATTTCTGTAATATTTATTAAACCCTAACAGGGTGAACCCTATTTAAGGGGTAAGAGTAATGAGAAAAGGAAGCATTGAAGTATTAAGAATTAGGTTTAATCTAGCGTAAAGAGGCTTAGAGTTCTCCTCAACGAGCTCTAGAGTTTTCAAGCTTCCCTTAGGCTTGATCTTCATTTTCGTCTTTCCCATGTCTTCCTATTACCCCTACGGTAATGTCTGGAAGACCCGTAACCCGTGGCAGACCCCAGATCCTCCCAAAGAATCCACGTGTCAGATCTGGGACCGTACCATCATGCACCATCCACTTGCACTCTACAACATTTACAAGTTCTGGACTCCACCCGCAGTCAGTTGCAGTTAGTCATAACAAAATTACTGATTTGTTTCAGGCGCCAACAAATCTCCCACCTATCCAAGCTTGTGATCACTGGATTCACTTAAAATTGGGCATTGAGTCAGTAGTGGTGCGTTCATACCGCTACCCCCATTTACAAAAAGATGAAATCGAGCGACAGTGTCAACAGATGTTGGAACAAGGAATTATTCAGTCCAACCGGTCCCCTTTCTCTTCTCCAGTGTTACTGGTGAAAAAACAAGACAACACCTGGCGTTTTTGTGTGGACTACAAAGAGCTAAATGCCAAAACCATAGTGGATAAATTTCCTATTCCAGTGGTGGATGAACTGTTGGATGAATTACATAGAGCACACTTCTTTACTAAACTGGATTTGAGATCCGGTTACCACCAAATTTGGGTACACCCTCCATATGTGGAGAAAACTGCCTTCCACACACATCATGGTCACTTCAAGTTTCTCGTGATGCCATTTGGGCTTTCCAATGCCCCATCAACATTTCAAGCCCTTATGAATGAGGTATTTCACCCTCTCTTACGCAAGTACATTTTGGTTTTCTTTGTTGACATTTTGATCTACAATAATAAGTGGGACGATGATCACATTCTTCATTTGTGCTATGTCTTCCAATTGCTGCAGTCCCATCACCTATCTCTCAAGCAATCCAAGTGCTCATTTGGCACCACCGAGGTGGCTTATCTTGGGCATGTCATATCTACCTCTGGGGTGAAGGCAGACAATAGCAAGATCCAGGTAGTCATCAACTATCCTCCTCCTCATTCACTCACTGCCTTACGAGGTTTCTTAGGCCTCTCTGGCTACTACAGGAAATTCATCCGAGACTATGACCAGCTGGCTGCTCCTCTCACTAGTTTTCTAAAGAAAAACTCCTTCACTTGGTCTGAAGACGTAGCCTCTTCCTTTGCCTAGTTGAAGCATGCCTTAGCCACAACCCCTGTGCTCCAACTTCCAAATTTTGAAGAGCAGTTCGTTGTAGAATGTGATGCTTCCGGAGGAGGCATTGGCGCAGTCTTACAACAGCAGGGTCATCCTATTGCGTATTTCAACAAGCAATTGTCCACACACCACCACAAGTTGGCCGCTTATGAACGAGAGCTTATCGGCCTAGCTAAATCAATTCAACATTGGCGGCCCTATCTTCGGGGTAGACACTTCATTATTCACACAGAACACTTCAGTTTGAAGTATTTATTGGAGCAACGCATCACAACTTCACCCCAACAGCATTGGCTTAGTAAATTGATGGGCTTTAATTTTGTGGTTGAGTACAAGCTGAGGCACCTCAACCAGGCGGTCGATGCCTTATCTCGCCAGGAGATGTCCGAGCCACACCTCCATGCCATCAGTCAACCAAAGTTCCTTTTGCTAGATTCCCTTCGAGATGAAATTCAGCAAACTCCGGAGCTCACTGATCTATATGAAAAAATTGAACAGCAGCCTATGGACAACAACTAGACCATCCAAGACCGCCTCATTCTCCTCAAGAATCGTATTTATTTACAGCCGAACTCAGCATTGCTTAACACCATTGTATCCACCTATCATGACAGCACTCATGAAGGCCAGCAAAAGACCTACTTCAGGATTACCCATGACTTATACTGGTTAGGAATGAAACGCATGGTGTTTGATTATGTGTTGACTTGCCAGGTCTTCTAAAGGAACAAAACCGAGAGTTTAAGTCCAACAGGGTTGCTTCAGCCTTTCTAGCTCCCTTCTCAGGTATGGGCGGATATTTCCATGGATTTCATTGATGACCTACCTAAGTTGTCCGACCAATCTATTATCTTGGTTATGGTGGATAGATTTTCAAAATATGGTCACTTCCTTCCTCTATCGCATCCTTACACGGCAACCCATGTGGCTCAGATTTTTATGGACCAGATTGTTCGCCTCCATGGATTACTTGAATCAATTACAAGTGACCACGATGCGGTTTTCACTAGTACATTTTGAAAGGAGCTTTTCCATTTACATGGCACCAAATTGGCCTTCTCTTCAGCCTACCACCCTCAGACTGATGAACAAACGGAAGTGGTCAATCGTACTATTGAGATGTATTTGCGTTGCTTCATGGGAGACCATCTGAAGAGTTGGGTCCGTTGGCTACCATGGGCAGAATTTTGTTATAATACCTCTTTCCACACAGCCCTCCGGGATACACCTTTCAAAGTGGTCTATGGTTGTGACCCCCTCCACCTCTTATCTTATGTGGCTGGGTCTTCTCGCATGGCAGCTCTCGATCAGACTTTGTGCGAACGTGATCATATGCTTGACCTGGTCAAAGCTAATTTGCAGCAAGCACAGTCTCGGATGAAGAAGCAATATGACAAGGGCCATCGAGACCTCTCTTACGCACCTGGGGACTATGTCTGGCTTCGTCTTCAAACCCACCGCCAACTTTCTCTTACAGCTTCCAAGTGTCATAAACTCTTCCCGAAATTCTATGGTCCATTTCAGATTGTGGATCATGTTGGCAGCGTAGCTTATAGGCTGCAACTTCCCCCGGATGCAAAAATTCATGATGTTTTCCATGTCTCCCTTTTGAAGCCCTTCAAAGGAGACTCGCCTATGTTGCATACCCCCTTGTCTCCGTTAGAGGATGGTCGTGTGCTGCTAACTCCAGCTTTGGTTTTGCAAGCGTGACTTGTACACAGTTCGTGGGAGATTTTAGTTCAGTGGGCAGAGACCGACCCTGTTGAAGCCTCATCGGAACCGTTGGAAGCCTTCCGTGATGTCTATCCCTCCTTTGAGCTTGAGAACAAGCTCTTTCTCCAGGGGGGGGGGGGGGGGGGGGGGGGGGATGTTATGGACTCCATAGCCAATCGAGTAATTAGTAGATGCCATGGGTAAATCATTTAATTTTTTGGTTAAACACTTGGTTAGTTTAGATGTAATTTCCTTTCTTTTTAGGGCCCTTGTTATTGGCCTTTGCTTTGTACTCGAACCCTAGCCTTCTCCTATAAGGGGGACGTCAACTTCAATGGAATCAAATATTGATCATTAGTTTAATTCAGAGATCGGATTCTCTCTCCCAATGAGGTCCAAGGTACAAGCTTCCTTCGAAAGCTTGATTGTTCTCAGCCATAGGGCGTTCCGAAAATCCCAAGCCTCCCACAAGGACGAATTCCACTCCGGAACCAAGAGGAGATCATTGGGTGACTCGATCCATGGCAAGGGAGCTTAACACCTTGCTCGAGATTTTAGTAAAGGGGTCCTAAATTCAGCATAAGCTATCATGAGTGGACCCTTCATCCCATCCCAAAATGTAAAGGGAAGATTTATTTCAAACTCTATTTGTAATTGGGATGACCTGATATTGCAAGAGTAGATGGTAATATTAAGGTTATAGAACTCATTAATAGTTCCTTGAGTGATGAAATAGTTGATTATTACGTATCTGGTAAATTAGCCAAGGATTTATGGGAAAAATTAAAATATAATTTTTCTAGGAACAAAGAATATTGCTCTTCACACTCTCAATGCAATATATCTAGTGATAAAACTAAAATTATAGATTGTATGTAGTTAAGTTTTTTTGGAATACATCTCAAAGGGGCATTAAGGTAAATACCTTTTCCATGTCAAAGAGATGGAAAAAGGTGTAAATTAGTGTCCTTCTCATAAGGATGACACCAGGGTGTAAATAGAGAAGATTATGTATGTCTACTTATTTCTTTTCCTTTTGAGAGCTTGTAGCCCTAAGGGCAATGTAATCATTATAACATTCCTTCATAAACTATAAATGGAGTCTCAAGGCAAGGGTAAATTATTAAGTCTCCTTACTTCTCTCTCAAATTCGTCTTACACTTTTCTCTCAAACCCTCTCTCTCTGGCTCTCCATCTCCCTAGTCATCCCTCTCTTCTCTTCCTTCTTCTTCTCCTTTTCTTCTTTTTTTCTTTTTCTTTCTCTCCTCTCTCACCCTCTTGCCTAGTACCTATCATGGGACCCTAAAACTAACACACACGTTGGGGAGAAAAGAGGAGGAAGAATGGGATTTGGGACTTGTGTCCAAACCCTCCACCTTAAGCTCTATTTATAACTGATAAAAGTATAATATTACAATTATGCCCTTCATCCTCGTAAGAGTGAAGAAGAGACCAGAAACACAAACTAATTATGTCAATGAGACGCTAATTACATCATATCTTCCAACACTAACCAACTTGGGTTGGAACCACTTCGGGAAAGGAGGAAGATCTATCCCAAAAATTGAGGAAATCTTTGCAACAACTAATCATGCACTAAATAAGGAGAGTGCATGCTGGCCAAGATCAACAAATAGATAGGGAATGTGATGATTTTTTCACTTTGGAAAGAATATCCACCAAAAAATCAAATCAAGGAGGATCTTTCTTCAATCAACTACTTCCCAAAAATAAATTAAGAAACCTTCCATTAGTGTCTTAGGTGTCACTTCAACAAATCAATCTTAATCTTTGACATGCCTTAATTATTTTAGGAAAGGGGATAATTAAGGGAGGTAATCAGTAATCATACCAAGGAAAAAAAATCTTAGATATCTTGGAGATCCTCTAAAGAAGGAATATTTCCTTCTAGTTGTTTGGCACCAACCACTAACCAAAAGATCCAGCATTTTGTTCCCTTTTTTCTTGAAATGTTTTTGGTAAGGCTTCCTAATTTTGTCTCACATGGGATACGCTCCAATGAGAAGATCAAGGTATGTAAAATTATGCCAAAAATAAAGAAATTTCAATTAATCTTGTGTGCCAACTAATCATGTTATTTGTTGAATTTTTAGGACTCCATGATTTAGGTCATGGAGAAAAAGGCTTTGAGAGAAAACAAGAGGAATAAAAGGTTATGGGCTTTATCCAAACCTCCCCCATAAGGTATATTTATAGGTATCAAAACTACCAATATTACAAGTATACCCTTAACCCTAATAAGAGTGAATAATAGATAGAAAACATAAACTAATTACAACAGTGCCATCCTAATTACATTATATATTCCAACACCACCCTCAAGCTGGGAGGTAATGGCAGTGATCTCAGTTTGAACCAAATAACATAAATGTAGTAATAATTGTAAATCTCTCTGATTTCAGAGAGTTTTCCTTATGCAACTCAGAATTCTCAAAATACAACTCAGCCGACGGGTTCATCAGAAACCCTATTCGAAAGGAAGAGGGAAAGGGAAAATTACAATTATACCCTTGGACAAACCAAAAAAGACAAATAAAGACAAATATACATATTTACATTAACACCCCCCCTCAAACTTATGAAGGTGCAAGGACCATAAGTTTGCTGATGAGATGATGAAAATGAGGAGCTGTATGCGATTTGGTGAAGACATCAGCAAGTTGAGATGTGGAGGAAACATGGGGCAAGGTGAGAGAGCCTTGTAAGTAGTGATGCCGCACAAAATGACAATCAATCTCAATATGTTTCGTACGCTCATGAAAGACAGGATTCTTGGCAATCTGAATGGCACTTTGATTATCACAAGAGTAGGAGACAGTTGAGGAAAGCCAAGTTCTTCAAGTAAGCGGCGAAACCAAATTAACTCAGCAGCGTTGACGCCATAGCCCGATATTCTGCCTCGGCAGAAGAGCGAGAGACAATGAATTGTTTCTTACTCTTCCAAGCCACCAAAGAATTGCCAAGGAAGATACAATACCCAGTAGTTGATTTACGATCTGTCGGATCACCAGCCTAGTCAGCATCAGAATAACCAGTGAGAACCAAATCAGAGGTGGAGGACAAAAGTAAGCCATGATGCACAGTGCCACGTAAGTAACGTATGATGCGGAGAACGGCAGTCCAATGAGTGGTACGAGGGGCGGAAGCAAACTGACTAACCACATGAACAGCATAGGTAATATCAGGACGGGTGACCGTCAAGTAAACCAAGGACCCAAAAACCTCTCTGTACCGGGTAACATCAGACAACAAGTCACCATCTGTAGGGCCAAGGCGATGATTGAGTTCAATGGGAGAGTCGATAATCCTATCATCTGTCAATCCTGCGCGACTGATCACTTCAGAGATGTACTTTGACTGAGATAAAATATAACCTTCAGGAGAATAGGCAACTTCAATACCCAAAAAATACCGTAAGTAGCCAAGATCTTTCATTTCAAAAAGAGAATGAAGTTGTTGTTTAAGGTCTACAATGCCATCTTCATCAGTACCAGTCACAATCATATCATCAACATATAGAAGGACCATAATATGCCCTACAACAGTTTTACGAATGAACATGGCAGAATCATAGTTGGAAGCAACAAAGCCAAGACGAAGCAAAGAGGAACTAAACTTCGCAAACCAAGCGCGAGGAGCCTGTTTGAGACCATATAAAGCCCGTAGAAGACGGCAAACGTAACCAGCAGGATGAGAAAGGCCTGGTGGTGGCCGCATATATACCTCCTCGGTCAAATCACCATTTAAAAAAGCATTTTTAACATCCAATTGATGAAGATGCCATCTGTGAACTGCTGCAATAGAGATCAAGGTAATATTGGTCTTCATTTGAGCAACATGAGCAAAAGTCTCATCATAATCAAGGCCTTCAGTTTGTGAGAACCCTTTAGCAACTAACCGAGCTTTGTAGCGCTCAAGTGTACCATCAAATTGAGTTTTGACTTTGAAAATCCATTTACAACCAATCGCATGCTTACCTGGAGGAAGTGGCACCAACTCCCAGGTACCTGTCTGGTGCAAGGCAGTGAGCTCATCATTAATGGCTTGGCGCCAATTTGCATCGGATGCAGCTTCCTTGTATGACTTAGGCTCAACAAAAGAATGAATTCTAGACAAAAAAGCCAAATAGGGAGAAGAGAACAAATAGGAAGAAGGACTATACCTCTGAGGTGGATGGCGGACACGAGTGGAGACGCGAGGGGTGGCAAGAGGCGGATCACTAGAGTCCAGAGAGTCGAGAGGGAGAGGCGCCATGGGAGAAGGTGAGTCAGTACCTGCATGTGACTGTTGTGAAGGCAGACTAGAGGAAGCCTCCAGACTGAGAGGTGAATCAGGGGACGGATGGTGAGTGATTAACTGGTCATCATGGGGCTCATCAGAAACAAAGGGATCAATGTGTAACAATTCGGTATCATGCAAACCAGGAGTAGACAAGGGAATCCGAAAATAACAAAATTGCTCCAAGAACTTAACATTGCGAGAAAGAAATAGTTTACCTGACTCAGGGTGGTAACACCGGTATCCTTTTTGACCAAAACCATAACCAAGAAACACACAAAGCAGATTTGGCAGATAATTTAGTGCGATAGGAAGGGGGTAATAAGACAAAGCATGCACAGCCAAAGACACGCAAGTGTTCATAGGTAGGACGAACACCATACAACTGTTCAAAAGGGGAGATACTGCCAGAAACAAATGAAGGAATACGATTAATCAAATAAGTGGCAGTATGAAGAGCTTCCCCCCAAAATTCAGGAGGGACAGAGGCATGGAGCAGCAAGGAGCGAGCGGTTTCAACAAGATGACGATGTTTACGTTCGGCAACACCATTCTTCTGAGGGGTGTAAGGAGAAGACAACTGATGAATAGTGCCCTCAGACTTCAGAAAATCATTCAATAAAGATGACATATACTCACCACCCGAATCAGAGCGAAAAAATTTAATATGAGTAGAAAAACGGGTTCGCACCATAGCACAAAATTGAACATAAATAGAATAAAAATCTGATTTTCGATGCATAAGAAATATCCAAGAGAAACGAGTGAAATCATCGACAAGCAATGCATAAAAGTGAGCCCCACCCTTAGTGGGTACAGGTGCAGGGCCCCAAACATCAGAGTGAACAAGATCAAAAGGAGAAGAAGTAACTGAGTGACTTAATGTAAAAGGTAAATGACATTGTTTGCCAAGATGACAACCAACACAATCACTAAGAGGGGAAGATTTAATAGTATAATCCAACATGTTGTGTGTGATCATAAACTGTAAACGAGAAGCAGAAACATGTCCTAAACGAGTATGCCATAAGTAAAAAGGATTATTTACAGAAAGTAAATCTTGCAACATGGATTGAACTGATAAACTAGACACCTGCAGAGATACTGGCAATTTTAAGTCATCAAGCAAATAAAGACCACCTTCTCTATGGCCTATCCCAATCTTCCTCCCGGACTTACGATCCTGTATAAGACAATGATCAGAAGCAAATGAAATGGTAAGACCTAAATCAGTAAGTTTGCCAATGGAAAGAAGGTTAACAGCGAAATGGGGAACATAGAGAACATCAGATAATGACCAAGTAGGGTGAGTGACGGTTCCAACCGAGGCTAGTGGCATGGAAGAGCCATTAGCAGCTTGGATGTTAACTGGGTGATAAGGCTTAACACAATCGTGTAAAAGAGACAAGTGGGGGGTCATATGGTGTGTGGCTCCAGAATCTAAGATCCATTTGTGAGTCTCACTGGAGCTAGCCAAACAAGACATATCTGCATGGGATACAAATTTAGTACTGGGAGCAGACGACTTGCCAAGAATGCGAGTGAGCTTGGCAGCTAATGATGAGAGATCAGGCGTAGAATCACTGCTGGGGAGAGCTGGTGCAGGAGGTGCCACTGAATAATCCAAAGATCCAATGGCAGCAGATGGACGAAAACCTCTATGTGGTGGACGACTAAAGGTATGATGTGGTGCAGATTTGAAGTGGCCTTGATGTTGACGACTGGAGGCATGATGTTGTGGAGGTTTGAAATTGCCTTGATTTTTAGTGTTGCTTTGTAATGAGGGGCACTGATGTTTCCAATGACCTTTACCATGACAGTAGGAACATTCATCTTGTGGAATTGGTATTTTTGGCTTCTCGGATGACTGATGAGTATGAGAGAGTGTTCCAGAACCAAGTATGCCCCCTGATGGTTGAGAAGTATGAGGGTGGGTGCCAGAAACAAGTACCTGGGACGTATCAGGCGATGATGTCTTACTGGAAGAAAGTCCACCCAAAGACCTCAATCGTGTTTCTTCAGCCAACAATTTAGATACAGCTGCAGACAAAGTGGGTAATGGAACTCTATGGATCATAGATCCTCTTATCAGCTCAAAATCACTGCGAAGAGCCATAAGGAAATCGGTAAGCTTGTGATCATCACATGCTCTGGTATATTCAGGGAGCTTCCGAAAGGAGGATGGATCCATCATATATAGTTGATCCCACAGAGGTGTCATAAACGAGTAGAATTCTTGAATTGTACGATCACCTTGCTTAGCAAACCGCAGTTCTGTCTCAATTTGATACCTTTTAGCAAAGTTTGTCTGTTCATACAGAGTTTCCAAGTAGTCCCATATTTCTTTTGCAGTCTCATACTTCAAAAGTTGCAAACTGATAGACGGATCCACGGAGTTGTAAATCCAAGTGATGATCTTTGCATTATCAGTCAACCACTTCTTATTTTCTTTGATGAAGTCAGTGGATGTAGGTTCTGGAGCAGTGATTTGTCCATCAATGTAATCCCACAAGTCCTTTCCAATTAGAAAATTTCACATCACAAACTTCCAAAGGGAGTAATTACTCCCATTTAACTGGACAGAGATAACCTTCAGATCATGGCTAATTGAATCCATAAAACTGTAAGTCTGATAGCAAAAGCGCCACAAGCAACAACCGAAGCCAATTCTTAATCCAGCCACTCTAATCAACCTCGCTCACAACACAAATCGAAATCACACTTTCTCAAACAAAAAACAGAAGCATGAGAACGTCAAACAGCCACACAGAGTTACTGCCAAATCCCACTCCGAACCTTCAAACGCAACAACCTTCAACGATAAGGCTACTGCCGAAATCGTGGAGTTTCATGAGCCCGGAATGTAGAAATCCACGCTCACCGCACCACGAGCACCAGAAATCGACGAAACAGAGTAACACAACCACAAAGAGCCGAGAAAAAGAGGAGAACCGACCTCTGATGGCGCCGAAATGACAATGCAACCAACGACAAGGGTTTTGCGGGGCGGCGAGGCGTCTTTAGGTACCCTAGATCACCGGACGTGGAGCAGACGAGCGGCGCGAAGTGGAAGACGAGCAGAACGAGCGCAATCTGAGTAAAACAAGAAAAAAATTTGAGTGCAGGAGCAACCAAATCACCTTAGACAACCAAATCGAAGTAAAATCGCTCGATTTCCCGCTCTGATACCATGTAAATCTCTCTGATTTCAGAGAGTTTTCCTTATGCAACTCAGAATTCTCAAAATACAACTCAGCCGACGGGTTCATCAGAAACCCTATTCGAAAGGAAGAGGGAAAGGGAAAATTACAATTATACCCTTGGACAAACCAAAAAAGACAAATAAAGACAAATATACATATTTACATTAACAATAATCTCCTCCATCAGGGTGTCCCAAGTAAAAAACTAGACACAAAATCTACAAGGTAAAAATGGATGATAAAACGTAAGTTGAAACCAAACTCAAGGATTTCGAATGAATATAGTGAAAATAATCACTAAAGTGGGTAATGCCTGTCATTCACAGACGACGATAAAAGACCCACGGGTACCAATAAAAAGTCTCAATGGACTTAAAACACCAATATGAATAAAAGGGACAACCAAAGGAATGCTTTAAAAGGGTTGGCCAATAAAGGTAAGTGAGAGTCAAATAAATGATGGTAGGAGAAAGACTGCCAAAGGGAAATGGGTAATGGATAGAGAGGAAGGTTCGATGCTAAAGCCACCATGTGATTTATTTTTCTAATAAATTCAAATTTTGCATCAAACGAATCAATGCCAACAACAATCAACAAATAATGAACCCAAGGCAAGCAACCGAAGAGTTCTTCTTCAATGTCTCAATCAAAGAGACACAATATCAACAACGGAAATCAGCCAATGACCAAATAACATGCACCATATGTGCAGTTGTATAGTATCGGATAACCAGTAAATAATAGAAGTACTTAAGAGTAATAAGGACACATAAAATAGTCCGCAACGAGTCCATAAGTAAATAAGGAAGTTGCACCAAATCCGGGTAAATAATCCAATCGGGGAAAAAGAACCGAGTTGTGTCGAGATAAATATTAGACTAATATAGCCGATTTGCGGAAGAAAGATGTATGAAACTCGGGATCCGGACTTGGACCCTTATAACTGAGCCAATAAAACAAGTGGGTTGAGTCGGGTTGACCTCAACCGAGTTGGCTCGAGTTAACCCATCAAAATCTGGTGCAGCTCCATAAACTGGTGCTACTCGACAACATCGAGACGGACAGCTCGGTTCGCGGGGTCGACCCTGCAGTCCGTTCCGAGACTCGACAGCCGACTGAACCGGCGATTTAAATCAGGTTTCCTAACTTAAGAAATCTGATTTTTCATGATCTTCCTCCGGCAGAGTGGAACGAACAACAAACTTGAGGGAAAGATCATCGCCATGCCGGCTAAGGCAAATATTTCCGGAAAGGAAAATCAATAGCGCCTTAAATAAATCATCAACAGATCGACGTCTTCGACTTCCTCCCCGTGGCACCGGTGATTGCATAGAGTCAACGTCGCGGCAAGATGACTCAGCGGAGTCTGGGGTTGTCTTCTCCGACAACGGCAATGGGACTAAGATTCTAGCCAATCCACGAGATTAGTTTTCGCAAACGGAAAAAGAGCCCCTGCTCAACCTCCTGGCCGTACACGGGAGCGAAATTAGTAGAGGCAGAGTCCCTACTCTGATAAGGGGGTTCTGTGTTGTTGCGCCGGCTGGCTGGGGGCGGTTGACGTTGTGGCCGTCGAGGCAAACTGTGGTGATGGCGAAGAGAGCGTTGACTATGGCTGCAGTTTTCGACGGCGACGGGCAGCAACATCGGGAGAGACGATGATACGGTCCGGGTTGACCCGGATTAACTCGACACTGTCCGTGTTGGCCAGAACAGGCTTGGCCTGGATTTAATCGGCTCTTCCAAACTTGGAAAGAAATATTAATTAAGTAAGAGTGTTTCTTCTCCACGGCGCCAAACAAAACCTGAGATAACGACGATCAATAGCAGACAGCGACGAGCAACGAAAATTCAGGAAAGATCAATCGGATCCAATGCCAGAAAAGAGACGAAGCATAGAAGTTTCCAAAAAAATAACAAGAAGTTCCCGGAGAAACAGTAGAGAACAGGATGGAACAACCTCAATACAAGATGAAATCAGATAATCTTCTGTTGTAGCTCAGATTATGTGAGCTATTAGGGAAGAATATGAACCGTGGTTTTCTGGTTCACTATTTTCTCGGCGGACATCAATTTGAGTGCTAGCTGTTGATTCTAGAAATAAGATCTCAATCTCCATTGAGTTTCCTCAGTCAGTGTGTAGGATAACAGCAGTACCAACAGAAAAAATTCCAGAAATAATGTAACAGAAAAAATTCCAGAAATAATGTAGATAAAATCCAAAACAAAAATATTTTATCGGATAGCTGGCTGAACTTTACAAAAAATTCTGGATGATAGAGGTGTGGCCTGATCCTTTGGTAGATTGAATACGTGGATCCTTCAGTAAATCAGCCATGGAAGATAGAGGCCACGCTACACCACAGAAGAAAGAGATGATCCCTCAGGTAATGCCAAAAACAAGAGGATACAAAATCAATATACTAGAGAATCAATATAACTTCAATGACGCCATGGCAGCGGTATACCAGGGGGTAAAGATTAATGACTACCCAATATGACCAAAAACTAGAGTCAGCAGATTAATGGGAGGATTAGACCTCATCGTCCAGCCAGAACCTCAATAGTTTTCAACAAAAACAATATATTTCAGCAACAAACATGTCTTGTACTACTTATTCTACAGCAGCAGCAAACCTTTTTCATTCTGAAGTCTCATACTACTTTTACCATAGCAGCAAACCTTTTTCATTCTGAATTCCAAAATGAAAGAACCACAATGGTAGTACGCATATAAATTTTTCAAAAAAATAGAACCTTCCCAAGTTCAGAAAGGCTTTCCTTTTTCATTCTTTCTCGACATTGTTTCCAAATTGGAAACTATGCTATTTAAGCTTTCTTTTGAAGCTTGCATGAATGAAACAAGACGTTACAGAGTCTGAGTCCCAGATAGAAACAGGCAGAAGTTATGGAATGGAAAAAAGAAACTTACCAGCAAAGAGTTGAGTTTTGTAATTGCTTTCTTCCCTCCATGGAGAATTCGTTTGATCTTCTGGAACAAACCTTCACAAATAGAGTAGTGAGGCACAATGGCAGAGAGAAGCAAACACTAGAGCAACGTCTTCTTCTCTTCTGGTAACAAGGGATGTGCTTTACAAACTCATTCACGAGCAATAGTAAACATACCAGAGAAGAGGATACTTAGAATAAAACTCATGCCTTCATGAATCATTTGAACAGGGACAAATAATTGGAATCCTTAAAATCAACCTGGATCTGATACCATGTTGAATTTTAGGACTCCATGATTTAGGTCATGGAGAAAAAGACATTGAGAGCAAATAAGAGGAATAACAGGTTATGAACTTAATCCAAACCCTCCCCCCATAAGGTATATATATATATATATATCAAAACTACCAATATTACAAGTATACCTTTCACCCTAATATGAGTGAAAGAGAGACCGAAAACATAAACTAATTACATCAGTGCCACCCTAATTACATCATGTAATCCAACACTATTTTAAATATTTATTTCTTTTTTTTTTATTTTAAACTTTTAGGAAAGAGGATCAAGATCAAATATTAATGTTATACTTCCTTCCAATATCAGAGAAACACATGTATTTTTTCAAAAACAAATCGTGCACCAATGCAAGCACCTTCACTAGTTAAAAAAAAAAGACAATTGAACTATGATATCAACCTTCAATCTTCAAAATCTGTAAATATAGCCTTTCAATCATTAAACACCACGAAACCATCAATGGGATAGCAAGGCTTCATTCATCAAACAAAGAACAAGAAATCCACAAGTTGTATCAGACTAAATAACCGGTCTCTTTAACCGATGATAGCATGGATTAAACACACATATACTAATTAAGCTGAAGCTAATATATAAAATATAGGAACTCAATCTTTTCTTATCAAAATATGCTTAATAAACCTTCATCTTTCCAAGATATACAACAGCATTCATCTCAAGGAAAAGAAGAAAAGAAAAAACTTATCTTTATGAGCTAAAAGATGTTCAAAATAAAACTTTGATCAATACCTCAACTTCAACCAAGAGAGCTGATAAAAACTTAATTAACCAACATCATAATTTCAGGATCCCAAACCTTAGAATTCCAAACTTGCTATTGCTCAGTGGATGATCGATTTGTTGATGGTTATGTTTTTTGGTTTCTCGTAAAAACCCATGTTAGCATGACAAGTCTTCTTCATGAATCTTCTATTGTTGTGATTATCGTTGTTATGTTGTTGTCTTGATTCGTCGTTCTATTGTCATTCTAATTGACGCATCATCCACATCATGACAATGTGCTTCTATTTCTAATTTTTTGGTAAATGTGTTATCTGTTTCATCTTGGTGAAATCCTTCATCTTCTATATTGAAATCCTTCAGGGTATCTCTGCTCTAGCAGTTGCCATTGCCTGTGCAAATTAACATTGCCATTGCTTCTGTGCAAGAGGGCTATTTTTTCACTTTGGTTCACTTTGGTCCATTTTTTCACATTATTTCAAATCTAGCATGGATCCACCACAATGGCGGACTTGAATAAAATACTGGTCTATCAAGTAGTGGTCTTGTCATCATGGAGGAGGTCATCATAGAAAAGCTACACATTATGGTGTTCAAATGTCCAGAATCTTTAGGGACTGTTGAAACTTAGGATTCCATGATGTATAATCACATTAGAAGATGATTAAGGGATGAGAAAAAGAAGAAAAAGAAGAGTTGTGGAAAGAAGGTTTTAGGAGGAGAAGAGGAAGAGTTATGAATTTGGATAAAAGAGGATGAGGAATATGGTAATGGGCTTATCCAAACCCTCCCCTTTAAGTTGTATTTATAGATATCAAAAGTATTAATATTAAAAGAATACCCTTCACCCTAGTAAGAGTGAATAAGAGACATAAATCATAAACTAATTACATCAGTGCCACCCTAATTATATCATATTTTCCAACACTCCCTCTCAAGCTTGGAGGTAATGGCAGTGATCCCAGCTTGAACCAAATAACATAGATATAATAATAAGCTCCTCCATCACCGTGTTCCAACACCGGGCACTGACTCTCAAAGATTAAAAATGGGTGATAAAATATAAGTCAAAACCAACCTCAAAGAATTTTGACCAAATATAGTGACAATAATCACTAAAGTGGGTATTGCCTGACATTCACAAGACGGCGATAAAAGACCCATGGGCACCAATAAAAAATAGCGTGTTTGATGTTTGGCATTCAAAAGATAGCGATAAAAGACCCACTAGTAGCAATAAAAAGTTTCAAATGACTTAAAACATCCATATAAATAAAAGTACTAACCAAAGCAATACTCAAAAAAGGTTTGGCCAAAGGGGTAAGTGAGAGTCGAATAAATGATGGTAGGAGAAAGGCTACCAAATAAGAGGGTAATTGGTAATGAGGAAGATAGGATGCTGAGGCCACCATGTGCTTTATTTTCTCAAGAAATTCAAATTTCGCATTAGACGAACCAATGCTAACAACAGTCGGCAACCGAGGAATCCTTCTTCAATAATAATGTTTTAGTCAAAGAGACAATAGCGGTAGTGGATATGGGTCAATGCCCAAATAACAGGTAACAAGTAATGAAAGTCCTTAACTGTTGGAAGATAAGATCAAGCCCAAAAAACCAAGGAAGGCCCACATATGTAAGATTATTATAAGATGGGTCACATGACCAAGGAAGGCCCACAAGATGGGCCCACGACCATAAGAAGTAGGACCCACAATGATTACCAAGAGCTGGCATCCTTATCACATCAGTTGGAAGATCAAGAAGGACTCATAAAAGTATCTTTATCTTAGGGTCACGACCAAGAAGAGTTTTAGTTTAAGTTATATTTTTCTTTTATCAATATTGAGTTACCTAATTATGTTAGGACTTATCTTAAATGTTAGAGTTTGGGTGTAATTGGGACAAGGGTAGTTTTATTCTAATTAGACTCTACTACCTTTCTCTATTATAAATAGAGGTTCATGTACTCTGATTACAACAAGTTATTGATGTCAATGAAGTATTTCACTTTTCCATAAATTCAACATTAATAAGGACACATGAAATAATCTGCAGCATGTCCATCCATGAATAAGGAAGATGTGCACCAAATAATAAGTAATAAGCTACTAATAAGTTGAACCAAGTGTTGTTAATCTTCTAAAACAGAATATCTAAATTGAGTACTACTGGTTCCAAGAGCAGTTGCAAGGTCTTCTCAAAAATAGAGAAGAGAGAATATAATAGTAATCGATGTTGCTTCCATGCTTACTGCATTAGTGATGAATTAAGACACCAAACCAAGAGCTAGCCATATTAAACCAACTAATTAGAAGCCAATGACATAAGTGTCTTGTTTCTGGATATAGTCCACGTTTAGAGATGTAATGACAGAATGAAACCGATTTTGAAAGGCAAGATAAAAAACTAAAGTAAAAACTTGTGGCTAGACTAGTTATAGTTTGATAGAATCTCACTGAGTGACAGGCTGAGCGAGACTACTCACTTCATAAGGAGATAAGTACACCGAGTGCTGCTCCAACATGTTGTTATTATGCTGCAAGGATTGCTCATAACCAAAGAAGAAACACACGTTGTGAATATGATCCTGGATCAAAATCTCCTTACATAGATACTTTAGTAATTTGCAGCATTCATAATAAGAACTTTTTCTCTTTGACAAATAAATCAAAAAAAGTTTATGAAAATAAGAAGATCTTCTAAAGATACTTTCCAGATATAGTTAGTTAACAAATAGAAACTTTCCAAGAGTATATCATGAGATACTTTCCTGATATTTTTTTATCAATTACAACAAATCAAAAAGTTAACAAAAAAATCCACTTAAATTCAGATCTCCGCATACAATAGGATTTCAGCATGACCTTTAATTCTTCCAATGCGAATATCTTCTTAAATATAGATCAGATTGATATAAAATTTTCTCCTTTGTTGATTTTCAGGACTCCATGAATTTAGCTCATGGAGAAAATAAAGGAAAGAAACCCATTCGGAGAAAACTGGAGGAAGAAGGGTTATGGAAATGATTATCCTTACCCTCCCCCTGAAACTCTATTTATAGATTTATGAAACTATAATATTATAATAATACCCCTGAACTTATGGTTTAAGGTTTAGGTTTTAACCCTGGAACTTTAGTTTAATTACATCAATGTCATCTCTATGAGATGACCCTTTATTTACCATCCTGCCATCACTGTATGTGGGCCTATGGGCCTTCTCCTTGATTTGTCGACCTTGAGCCCATCTTCTATTTCTCTTGGATCTATGGGTCTTCCTTGGTCTTATGGGTTTGGGCCCATCTTCTAATACACTTTGATATGTGGCCTGTTGAATTTATGGAAAAGTGAAATACTTCATTGATATCAATAACTTGTTGTAATCAGAGTACATGAACCTCTTTTTATAATAAAGGAAGGTAGTAGAGTCCAATTAAAATAAAACTACCTTTGTCCCAATTACACCCAAACTCTAACACTTACAGATAAGTCCTAACATAATTAAATAACTCAATATAGATAAAAGACAAACATAACTCAAACTAAAGCTCTTCTTTGACGTGACCATGAGATAAGATACTTTTGTGAGTCCTTCTCGATCTTCCAACTGATGTGATAAGGATGTCAGCTCATGGTAATCATTGTGGGTCTTACTTCTTATGGGTTTGGACCCATCTTGTGGGTCTTCCTTGGTCGTGCGAGTTTGAGTTTATCTTCCAACACTCTCCCTCAAGCTGGGGGTGAGAAAACAACATGAACTCCCAGCTTGCTGCAAATGATGTATAAAATATTTTTGTATAAAATTGCACATCTTCCAATATGCCTTCATCTTCCAACATTCCCCCTCACGTTGTTACATCCTTCCATGAGGCTCTGCTGGCATAACATAAGTAAAAGTAAAAATCACTCCTAGCCGGTAAGCCATTGCTTCATACTTTAGTCCTAATGCTGAATGTAGGGCACACTCCATCTTCTATCGGTAGTGTTTCTATTGGCATTGCTCAAAAGTGTCCACCACCATGTCCCTCCATAGGACAACGACTCTCAAGTGGTAGGAGATATAAAAGCCATTACAGGGCGAGGGGGGGGGGGGTGTTGGATTGGTGAGGGATAACATAGATGTAATAATAAGTTCATCCATCATGGTTTCCCAACCGTGAAATTTTTTTACAAGGCCTAGATAGGGTATCCTTCGTCATGGTTTCCAAATCGTGATATTTTTTGACGGGGTAAAATAAATGATAATATGAAAGCACCTCTTCTTCAATAATAATATCCCCAAAGAGACATAATAGCAGTGATTTTTTTGACAAGGCCTAGATAGGGTATCCTTCGTCATGGTTTCCCAACCGTGATATATTTTTACGGGGTAAAAAAAATGATGATATAAGGGCACCTCTTCTTCAATAATAATGTCCCAAAAGAGACATAATAGCAGCAGCTATATATAACACAACCATCTTCCAACACATATAACACGAACCGAATAATAAACTTTGTAAAAGAACCCATGAAATAATCCGATATAAAAAATTTTTCTTTGATGCACAAGCTTCATCTTTTGTGCTCCCCCTTTCTTGAATATTTTGGTCACATAAACTTATTCACAACATATGAATTATAATACCTCTTTCTTGTACTTCTTCTACTTCTCCCCCTCAAGCTGGGAGGTAATGGCAGTGATCCCAGCTTGAACCAAATATCATAGATGTAGCCATAAGCCCAAATAACAGAGATGTATAAATAAGCCCTCAAACTAGGGAGAAGTGAGATATTTTCTGATATATCAACTAAAAAAATGATGCAAAACAATATGCATAAATTAGGATTTTTCAATACAACAGAATACCAGCAATACCTTTGATTCTTCCAATGCGAATATATCTTTAAACATAGATCAGATTGACAAAAAAATTTCACCTTCTGAAAGTAGACTTAAATACCTTTCATAAAATTATAACTCAACTTCATAAAATATAATTATCAGAAGATAAATAATCTGATATATTTCAGTCTCTATCATCAAGCCGAACTAAGTTCTGTTTCTCCTGTTTTTCCAGAACTACCATTGACTCTTCCAAGATCAATATCTCCTTATAAAAACATCATACTGAGAATTTTTTGAATAGGTAAGTAAATAGACATACGTATCTTTCTTTTGATATATAATTATCCATATAAAGTCTCTTTCTTGATAGCATAAAATACCTCGGAATTTGAATCTTTCTACTGCCGCTTGAACCTCTTTTTCAATCTAACCTTTGCTGCTTCAAATATCGATTTCTCTTTGTAGATAACTCATATAAAAAATTGGTTGAATATGTAAAAGAATAGACTTATTGATATTTTTTTTATATATATTTCTCCATATAAAGTCAAGTTCTTGATAGCAAAAAATACCTCAGAACCTGAAGATTAGTGCTACTGCTCGAACCTTTTTGCAATATGTCCTTCATTAATTCAAATATTGATATCACTATGTAGATAACTCCGATTGGAACAAATAGGTTTTCTTTGGAAAGTACACTCAAATATATTTCTGTCAATATATAATTTGAAATATAAAAAACTACGTATAGAGGTAAAAACGCAAAGCAAACTACGGGTGTAGGGACTAAAAAAAATAACTACGAACCTAGACTTAGGGTTTAGGGTTTAGAGAAAAGGATCACATTACCTCCGTGATTTGACCAAGTCAACTCACATAACCTGCTCTGATACCATGTTGAATTTATGGAAAAATGAAATACTTCATTGACATCAATAACTTGTTGTAATCAAAGTACATGAACCTCTATTTATAACAGAGGAAGGTAGTAGAGTCCAATTACAATAAAACTACCCTTGTCCCAATTACACCCAAACTCTATCACTTAAAGATAAGTCCTAGCATAATTAAATAACTCAATATAGATAAAAGACAAACATAACTCAAACTAAAACTCTGTTAGGTTCTTCCCTTGCCATGGATCGAGTCACCCTTCTTTCCTCTCTTCCCTCCATGGATGATCTTGACGTTGGAAGAGGACCCTTGTTTCTTGAACGAGTAATGGTGGAACTCAATTTAGAATGAAGGAGCTTTGGAGGAAGCTCAACCTTGGACCTCAAAAGGATAATCCGACCTTGACATCTGAGGGAGAATCAAACCTGTAAAATATAATTTTCTCAATACTTGCCTCTCTTTTCCTTCACGTCCCCCTAAATAAGGTTGAGGACGAAAATACAAAGATGACCCATTAGGTCAAGTGGTTCACGCCACATTACACTGAACCAACCCAAAGTAAACCAAACCAATTATAGTAAACCAAACCGAATTGAAATTACATGAAAAGTAAATTGACATAATTTAATTCCTATGCCTATGGATAACTCGTGATGCTATGGAGTCCATAACAAACTCTTCTTGGTCGTGACCCTAAGATAAAGATACTTTTGTGAGTCCTTCTTGATCTTCCAACTGATGTGAAAAGGATGCTAGTTCATAGTAATCATTGTGGTCCTACTTCTTATGCGCTTGGGCCCATCTTGTGGGCCTTCCTTGGTCGTGTGGCCCATCCTATAATAATCCACAGGGGCAAGGGGAGCGCATTCCTCCGAGAAACAACCCAGGTATTACTTTGATAGGGGTTCCGAGATCTAGTCATCCTACAACTCCTTATATACAAAAATTGACAAGTGTTGAGATGGCGGAATGGCGAGCTAAGAATCTGTGTTACAATTGTGATGAACCGTATCGGGCTGGGCATCAGTGCAAAAGATTGTCTTTGATCGATAAGGTTGAAGATGAGGATATCGAGGTGACAAAGGATATGATAGAGGAAGAACCACCGGATATCTCCCTGCATGCCATTACTGGGCAGCAATCGGCCACAACTACGCAACATGGGAGCAGCTCGACAACTTCCACCAGGTCTACCCAGCTTCCGAGCTTGAGGACAAGCTCGATCTCCGAGGGGGGGTAGATGTTATGGACTCAATAACACTGAGTCAGCTACTTTAATTTTATTATTTATGTTGTTTTTAATTTAGAATTTTATTGATTTGTAATAAGACTTAAAGGTAGGGGTAGAATTGATTTTTATAACCCTAATCTATGTTGATGTTAGTGACCCTATTTAAGGGGTAAGGATGGAAAAATAAAGCAAGTTCGGAATTAGCATAAACTAGGGTATTTTAGGTTCCTTCTAGGCTCCCTTTTCTAGGGTTCTTGGCGTGAACTCTCTTGGGGGTTTGTTGCATCCATTGGGGAGTCTTTGAGAAGATCTTAGAAGGAAAAGGAAGAGGAATTACCTTTCTCTTCCGAGCTGCAAGAGAAGACCATCTCTTTCACGAAAATTCCAGAAAAGGAGAGGTCTTGACGTGAGTCTACCCAGGAAGGAGGACGAGTTCTTGTTGCTGGTTGGGTGTTGATGTCCAGAGGTATTTGCTAATCTTATTTCAAGCATTGAGATTAGATTTATGTTTCTCTTTTACTTAAGGAACCAGTGCTGCATCAAATTGGAAACCCTACCTTGACGTGAGCCATAAGAAAGGGGGTTCCACGTTGGGGCCTCAAGGAGCTTCCTTGACTAGTTGGGTTCGTTCATAATTAAGAAAAGGAAACTCCTTTTCAAGGGGAATGAATTCAGTAAAGGGAAAGGGGTTGTTCTTGAGTCATTACAGCAAGTAAAACCCTCTTGACATGAATCATAAAAGAGTGGTTTCATATTTGAGTGCTTAAACAGTCCTTTAACTTGCTGGTTGCATCTATAATTGAGAAAAGCAAAATCCTTTTCAATCCTAACATGAAAGGAGAAGACACAAGGATTCTTTGGGAGGATCTGAGATCTGCCACGGGTTACGGGTCTTCCAGGCATTATTATAGGGATAGTAGGAAGACATAGGGATGACGAAGATCAATGGAGGATGAGAGAATACATGGGTTTTTTAGGAAACCCTAACCTCGAGATCAAGAAGGTGATCTCAAGCCTCTTTATGCTAAATTTAACCTAATTCTTAATACTTCAATGCTTCACTTGCGCAGGGATGGTGCCATCGGCACAGGCTCGCAGACACTACTTCATAACATTATGCACCAACTGGTATCAGAGCGGGAACACAATTGGTTATTCTATATCCCAAGAAAGATGGATTGCTATGCATAAGGAATTGGAAGAAATATGAGCACGGTTAGATGCTTCCATTGAATGTTATGCAAGGGAGCCATGTGCTACCGCAAAACAGGTCACACGACCTGAATTCTCCGAAGACGACAATGGCATAGAAAACGCAGATGAAGCTCTCTCAGATGAACATAAGAAGAAGTATGAAATCCGAGAGTCCTCTATCTCGGAAAAGTTCTCCAAACGTCCAAAATCCGACGATGGGGACACCGATTTTTCAAAAACGGAAGGGTATTCAACTCACACTTTCCCAGTGGACATCGTGCGTATCTCCAAACCGAAGGTGCAGCAGGGAAGTGATTTCCTAACAGAGGAAATTCCAAAATCGTCGGCACTTGATGATTTGTGGGTGACCTCAAATCCAAAATCGATGGGGAAAAGGAAATTCCGTCGGCGTCGTAGGCAAAATTTCTGCTGGTCTCTGTTCCGGGGGGGGGGGGGGGTGAGCTGAGAAATAGAGGTTCTCTGTCTCGGCAATGCTCCCAGCGGTGAAGCCCAATGGGCTTCTCTTCACCATTGGTGAAGCAGGATATTTCATCAGTGCCATAGGTGACTTTTCCGCAAGGGATCTCAGTTGTGGGGGACTGAGCAACAACGATTCACAAGTTTTCGAGAGCCCCCTGTCTCGGAAACTATCTAGGCGGCGAAGCCCGATGGGCTACGATTCGCCACCGAAAAATCAGACGACTCCATCGGTGCCGTGAGAGAGAAAGGAGACGTCCGTCGCTCGCCTTCGTCGTTGCCGTGAGGAAAGGATCTGTCGGCCGCATAGTTTGAGAGCTGCCGAAGGAAGAAGACAGGTCCCAATTAAATTTTCCTAAGTTAGAAAAATTTAATCAGAGTCAGCGCAGTACGCTGACTTCTCGCGCCGGACTGAGCGGACCGAACCGAGTCAACCCAAGCCAACTCGGACCAGGTCAACTCAGAAAAAAAAAATCTTTCTCTGGTTGGAGGCTCTCCTATACTGCAGTTGACACTTACGCAGGGATGGCACCATCGGCACAGGCTCGTAGACACTACTTCATAACATTATGCACCAACTGGTATCAGAGTGGGAACACAATTGGTTATTCTATATCCCAAGAAAGATGGATTGCTATGGGTAAGGAATTAGAAGAAATACGAGCACGGTTAGATGCTTCCATTGAACGTTATGCAAGGGAGCCATGCGCTGCCGCAAAACAAGTCACACGACCTGAATTCTCCGAGCACGATAGCGGCACAAAAAACGCAGTGGAAGCTCTCTCGGACGAACAGAAGAAGAAGTATGAAATCCGAGAGTCCTCTGTCTCGGAAAAGCTCTCCAAACATCCAAAATCCGACGGCGGGGACACCAATTTTTCAAAAATGGAAGGGTATTCAGCTCACCCTTTCCCAATGGACGCCGTGCGTATCTCCTAACCGAAGCTGCAGCGGGGAGGTGATTTACTAACAGAGAAAATTCCAAAATCGTCGGCACTGGACGATTTGGGGGTGACCTCAAATCCAAAATTGGAGAGGAATAGGAAATTCCGTCGGCGCCGTAGGCAAAATTTCCGCTGGTCTCTATTCCGGGGGGGCTGAGAAACAGAGGTTCTCTATCTCGGCAATGCTCCCAGTGGCGAAGCCCCAACGGGTTTCTCTTTGCCACTGGCGAAGCAGGATATTTCGTCGGTGTCGTAGGTGACTTTTCCGCAAGGGATCTTGGTTCCAGGGGGCTGAGCAACAACGATTCACAAGTTTCCGAGAGCCCTCTGTCTCGAAACCTATCCAGGCGGCGAACCCCCGATGGGCTGCAATTCGCCACCGAAAAATCAGGCGACTCCGTCAGTGCCATGACAGAGGAAGGAGACGTCCGTCGCTCTCCTTCATCGGTGCCGTGAGGAAAGGATCCGCTTGCCGCATAGTTCGGGAGCTGCTGAAGGAAGAAGACGGGTCCTGATTAAATATTCCTAAGTTAGGAAAATTTAATCAGAGTCAGCGCAGTGCGCTAACTCCTCGTGCCAGATTGAGCAAATCGAACCGTGTCAACCCAGGCCAACTCGGATTAGGTCAACTCGGAAAAAAAAAATCTTTCTCTAGCTGAAGGCTCTCCGATACCGCGGTTGACACTTGCGTTGGGATGGCGCCATCAGCACAGACTCGCAGACACTACTTCCAAGTTTGAGGACAAGCTCGTCTTCCAGGGGGTGTAATGTTATGCACGCAATAACATCATTATTTTAGTTGTTTTCTTTTATTTAATTTATTTTATTTCATTTTTAGATCATAGGGGTATTTTGGGAATATTTTATTTATAGGGGTATTTTGGGAATATTTTATTTATAGAGGTATTTTTGGAATTTTTTATTTATAGGGGTATTTTTAGAATATTTATTGTAAACCCTAACAGGGTGAACCCTATTTAAGGGGTAAGAGTAATGAGAAAGGGAGAAGCATTGAAGTATTAAGAATTAGGTTAAATTTAGCATAAAGAGGTTTGAGATCACCTTCTTAATCTCAAGGTTAGGGTTTTCTCAAAAACCCACGTATTCTCTCATCCTCCCTTGATATTCGTCTTCCCCATGTCTTCCTACCATCCCTACAGTAATTCCTGGAAGACCCGTAACCCGTGGCAGATCTCAGATCCTCCCAAAGAATTCTTGTGTCAGATCCGGGACCGTAACAGCCGTACTTGGTCGTGTGGGCTTGAGTTTATCTTCCAACATGGGCCTTCCTTCATGTAAGCTTGGGCCCTGTCTTCCAACACTCCCCTTCAAGCTGGGGGTGAGAGAACAGTATGAACTCCAAACTTGCTGCAAATGATGTATAAAATCATTTTTTGTATAATGTGCCTTCATCTTCCAACACTCCCCCTCACGCTGGTGCTCTCGTTCATGAGGCCCAACTGGTATAATATCAGTGAAAGTAAATCACTCCTAACCCCTAAGGCATTGCTCTGAAGTGTCCACCTCCACCACCATGTCCCTCCACAGGACAACAACTCTCAAGTGGTAGAATAATATATGATATTAATGGGGGGAAGTAACATAAATATAATAATAAGTTCCTTTGTCACGGACTTCCAACCAGAAAAATTACATATTTTTTACGGGGATGAAGTGCCTCCGTCAAGGACTTCCAACCACAAAAAAATTGATATTTTTAATGGGGATCTGTTATGGTCCCGGGTTAAGTACCTATGTCTTCCTCTCCTAACAGGCCGGTCTTTTGGGTGGTATTGGCTAGTTACTTAATATTTGGTATCAGAGCAGGCACTACGTCCTGACTTCGAGTCCCAGCGTGCGCAGGTGGACCGCACGCCCCTGGCATGGCGCCGTAAGGGAGTATAGGCTCCTGACCTAGTCCCTGTTGCTGTGTTTAGGCCATTGTGGTCGTCGGCTCAGGAGGGCGGGGTCTACTATTATGGTCCTAGGGTTAAGTACCTATGTCTTCCGCTCCTAACAGGCCGGTCTTTTGGGTAGTATTGGCTAGGTACTTAACAGGATCAAGTTCCATTGTCATGGACTCCCAACCACAAATAAATTTGATATTTTTTACAAGGATGAAGTTCTTCTATCATGGATTCCCAACCACAAAAATTGGATATTTTTTACAGGGATGAAGTTCCTCCGTCATGGACTCCCAAGCACAAATAAATTTGATATTTTTAATGGGGATGAAGATCCTCTGTCATGGACTCCCAACCACAAATAAACTTGATATTTTTTACGGGGTTGACAATAAATAATGGTATAAGGCTACCTCCTCTTCAATAATAATGTCTCATAAAAAAAGATACAATAGGAGCAACTTAAATGGGCTTGGTTTGGGCCCATTTAACATGACCCAAAATAATCCTTGTAAAATTACCCATGAAATAATCCAATGTACATATCTAGACCAAATAATATGCTAACCAAGGAATAATTTGTCAATTCTTCAAAAATAATAATCCGGCCAGAAAGAAAAAAATTATCGAGTCGTACTGAAAAAACCTTTGGCATGAATATCGAGGCAAAAAATAAGTGGCCCGAGTCTGTTGACCCGGACCCAAGTTGACCCGGACCGACTTGGACCGAGTTGACTCGGTCTGGCTGGTTTGTTGGTTCACTGGCTTGACTCGGGCAAGTCCGGGTTGGCAAACAGGAGCAGGCCAGGCACTAATTTAATTCAAGTTTCCTAACTTAGGAAACTTGAATAAGGCAACAGTGCCTTCTTCCCCGCGTGAAGATACAGAAAACCAGTGATGTCGAGAGAAGAAAGTTTCGGATTCCAGCCAGAGAAGAAAGATACAGAACTTTATAAAGCAAGAGAGCGTCTTCAGACGACATCTTTCCACCCAGAAAGTTTCTGAAAAGGAGGGAGTAGCAACGGATATCTCGGCTGAAACAGAGCTCGGCGGAAACAAAGTTCGGCTCTTCGAGAGGAAACTTTCCGACAGTTGAGGATCTCACGGAGAAAAAGCAAAGGAGCTTTCCAAACAGGGATGATGGCCAACCCGACAACGGCATTGGATTCGGGTTTCCTAACCCGTCAATGTCCGAATAGAGCGGTCGTCTTTCGAAACCCTAAACCCTAAACCCTGAACAACGCGGAGGATCAGTCATCTTCAACCTCCCGAAACCCTAAACCCTAAACCCTAAACCCTGAACAACGCGGAGGATCAGTCATCGTCAACCTCCTGAAAAGGAAATAGTTCTGGCGTTTTCCAAACTTAGGAAAAAAAGAATTTGGCAACAGTGATCATCTTCCTCACAATGCGCCTAACAGAGAACGACGAAAAACATGCAGTAGCAGTACATCTTCTACCCGGAAGCCGACACTATAATGGATTCTCGGCGGAAATAGAGCCCGAAAACAGCAACTCAGTGTTGGCACTCGGGAAGCTCGGCAGTCGTCTTCCACCTCCAGAACAGAGAATGAAAAAGATATCTTGGATTGTAAACCTCAATAGAGCAACGCTCAGCGACTTCCTCATCATGAGAAGGTTTCCTCTTCGGCGCCGTTTTTTAGCCCGCACGCCGTTCTGCCGGTGTTCGACCCGCTGCCAATATGGATTTACTGACGGGAAGCAATGTCAAGGAAGGCTGAGTTTTTCTTTTGGTGATGACGCTGGGAGGCAACTCCAGCCTCCAATCGACTGTCGTGTTAGGCTCACGCTGTTAAGCCGAGTCAACTCGGCTCAACTCAGATACGGAAAAAGGTGTGGAGAGAGAGAGCATACAGGCATGGTGGATGATGATTTAATAAAAAATATGAAAGCAAAAAACTAGTGCATAAGACTAACAAATAAAAGAAAAAAAAAATCTAATCCCAAACGGAAGAGAATGAAACCTAAAAGAACCCGTAGTCAGAGTCTTGAAAATCAAAGTTTTGATACCATGTTGATTTTCAGGACTCCATGAATTTAGCTCATAGAGAAAAAGAGAAAGAAACCCATTGTGAGAAAACTGGAGGAAGAAGGGTTATGGAATTGATTTTCCTTACCCTCTCCCTGAAGTTCTATTTATAGATTTATGAAACTATAATATCACAATAATACTCCTGAACTTAGGGTTTGGGATTTAGGGTTTTAACCCTAGAACTTTAACTTATTTACATCAATGCCATCTCTATGAGATGACCATTTATTTACCATCCTGACATCACTATATGTGGGCCTATGGGCCGTCTCCTTGATTTGTGGGCCTTGAGCCCGTCTTCTATTTCTCTTGCATCCATGGGTCTTCCTTGGTCTTATTGGTTTGGGCCTATCTTCTAATACACTTTGATATGTGGGCCTTCCTTGGTCGTGTGGGCTTGGGCCCTGTCTTCCAACATCCTTCTGAAACTAGACTTAAATAAATTTCATCCAACAATAATTTTTTATAAAATATACTTCTTTTCAGATAACTAATCTGATTTATTTCGGACTTTGTAATCTCGCAGAACTGAGTACTACTTCTTCTTTGGCTAGCATGACCATTGACTCTTTTGAGATCGATATCTCCGTATAAAAAAATCAGATTGAGAATTGGTTGTATATTTAAGAAAATATACTTACATATATTTGTTTTAATATATAATTCTCCATATAAAGTTTTGTTCTTGATGGCATAAAGTGTCTCAAAAGTTGAAGCTTTCTTTTGCTATGAAATTTTTCTGCTACTTGATATTTGTTGCTGCATATGTTGATTTATCTTTCTAGAAAAATATTATTTAAAAATTATTTTTGAGTTGAAACCTAGACTGCATTATCCTTCTGGCACATAATTTTCTATATGAAAAATATGGAAAGAAATTGAAACATCCAATGAAAAACAGAGATTGAAAAAGAAGACTTAAGGAAAAACGAGAAACTTCTATCTTTTGTTTTTCTTTTTCTTCTTATTTTTATTTTTCTTCTTCTTCTTCTTCTTCCTCCCTTTCTTATCCACCTTCTTCTCCTTTTCCATCTCATATCTTTGCCCACTCTGATACAATGTTGAAACTTATGATTCCATGGTGTATAATCAGAGTAGAAGAGGATTAAGGAGTGAGAAGAAGAATAATAGTTGTGGAGAGAAGGTTTTAGGAGGAGAAGAGAAAGAATGACAAATTTGGAGAAAAGATAAGAATAGGGTAATGGAATTATCCAAACCCTCCCCCTTAAGTTTTATTTATTGATATAAAAAGTACTATATTAAAAGAATACCCTTCACCCTAGTAAGAGTGAATAAGAAACATAAATCATAAACTAATTACCCCAGCGCCACCCTAATGACATCATATCTTCCAACAAGGACAAAAGGGGAGATTCTACATCTCCTTGGTCTTCTTGCACCGCTCCATGATGGCATATGTGTGGTCCTTGTTCACACTATTTCTCTCCTTTGGATCTTTCAATAGCCAAAGGATTAGATTCTTGGTAAATTCCATGATGAACCCTATCCCCGATTCAGCTTTCTCTCTCATATTCATTGAATAGAAGTGTGCACATCTACCATATACCAATGCATGAACAAAAGTTGTATTACTCTGTTGCTATTTATCCAACTGTTTTGGATTATTTGGATTGTTTTATCTTTGTTGGGCGATAATCTATGAGTGGAAGACTCAGTTGTAGAGTTGAAGATCTCTGGCTGGTTACTGATTGATCTCATATCTTTCATCTATGGTATAATTTCTTCATCCAGACTGGCCTTATCTTTTGTTCTGCTATCATCCGAGTGGTGTCTACTTCATCCAACCACCAAATCTGCCTTCCTTACAGCAAGTCAATCTCATTCCAGAAATCCGACAATGTAGTTCATTTCACAGGTCGTTGGCATTATTTATTTATGGAAGAAGTTGTTGATTGATCACAAGATTTCCATCCCAAGCGGAAGTTTCGTATTGCTTCTCTGTCTCTATGAGCATTCAGTACTCTGTGATCCAGTCTAACCATCATTCCAAGTTGATCTCGTCCAGCCTGAATCTTGAGTTGGACGTCTTCTCAATTTTTCCCGTTAATCATTGGTTGATTAAGAACATCAGATCCCGATTAGTTTATTTTTGGAATCACCCTGCCTCATCGTCTATGTCTCTCCGCTGGTTCCACTGTCTATCCTCACTCTACCGATAGATTTCTAGAAGCACTTAACAACTATTGCACCAGATATGTTTCTATATTTGGAGGAAGAAGAGGATTGCTATCTCTGATTGATCCCACCAAGTTATATGTCGTTACTATTGTCGATTCTCGCTATCGAGTTATTTTTCTTCAAGAGCCGAGTTGCTATTCTTCTGGAACTATGCCACTCTGTCAGATCTAAAGACCAGCGACTCGACTCAGTCTTGACTCAGCTCAACTTGAATCGAGTCAATTTGGACTCAAGTTAGCCTGACTCGGTCCACTTGGTCCCAACCTCTCGTATACATGTTCGGGTCCCGAGTTCTATACCGATTCCTCTCACTACTCAACCTTACTGGTTTGACACCGACTCGACGTAACTCATTTTTTGACTCGTGTAGAATTTAGGACTCCTTCATAATGATCTCGAGCCAAAGAGGGAGAGGAGAAGAAGAAGAAGGAGAAGAAGAAGAGAAGAAGAGAGAAATAAGAGAGAGTTTAGAGATCGACTTCCAAGAGAAGGGAAAAGAGAGTTTGGACAAATTTGAGACGAGAGGAGAGAACTTAATGTTCTACCTCTTAGCCAAGGGCCTGTATTTATAGCTTTTTGAGTGTGTGTTACAAAGAGTACGCTGCCCTTAGGGCTACAACCTTACAATAGAAAGAGACATAAATAGATGAATAATTACATCTTCTTGCCATCTTTTTTAGAAGTCTTCTCATTTACCAAGATGCAACCTTTAAGAGGTGTGGGATTTCTTCCTCAGATGTGTGGGCTTGAGCACATCTTCTAACACTCTCCCTCAAATTAGAGGAGAAAAAAAATCATAAATACCCAAGTGGCTACACATAAAAGATAGGATCTTAGACGTAACCAGTATAGTAAGAATATCTTCTACTTGCTCTTGTGATGAAACATGTTTGAGGGTGATTACACCCACTAGAAAATTTTCCCGTATAAAGTGGTAGTCTACCTCAATGGGTTTGGTCCTTTCATGGAAGATCGGATTCAAAGTGATATGGATAACTGCTTAGTTATCACAATATAGACTCATAGAACCACCTTTATATAATTCCAAATCGGTAAGAAGGGACCTGATCCATAGGAGTTCACTGACTGTGTGTTATGGTCCCTAGCCATGGTTCCATGAGAATTCGAAACTCCTCCTCTACCCAAAATTCAGAACTCCTCCTCAGCCCAGAATTTGGAACTCCTCGTTTGCCTAGAATTCGGAACTCCTCCTCTGCCCCTTTCCTGGTTCCGTGAGAAGATTAAGATCCTTCTTCTTGCTCGGGAAAAGGGAAGTAAATCTCCTCTCTTTTTCTCTCACGATCACACCAGGCTTCTCCCAGAACTCACGTATCCAAGAACTGAACTAGGGTCTCAGCAAGGAACTCTAATTACCCTAATTTACTCTAGTTTACTCTAAATTTTAACTTGCTTTATTTCTCCATCCTTACCCCTTAAATAGGTTAATTAACATCAACATAGGTTAGGGTTATAAAACCCAATTCTACCCCTACCCAATTCTGCCTAGAAAGTAATTTAGAAGTCTAAGATATTTAGTTTTAAATTCATGACATATCATGTTTTGACTTCTTGTAATCTATTCACATCATTACCGGTTAAGATTGTGGTCCAAAAGGAATAGGAGAAGATGGACTTACCTAGATGGGATCCACAAACTCCAAACGTGTGGTGTCAGCCAATACAGCAGGTGTTGAACAGTTACCTCAACACGGAGCACAACCGGTCGAGGAGAGGTTGGTATAGAAGAGAGACTTGGAAGGGCACTTTCTGAGTAGTATGAAGAGTCTTTGAAAAAGGTCATATCCCTAGACACAAGTAACCTTTGGAGAGTAGAATTGTAGCAAATATAACCATTTTGCGTGCGAGAGTATCCTAGAAAGATACACTTGATAGATTTTGGATCTAGTTTACTACATTGTGGTGAGGTAATATGAACAAAACATGTGCACCTGAAGACTTGCAAGGGAAGTAAAAAAGGATCACTATGTGGAAACAATAAAGAATATGGGGATTTATGACTAAGAACGGAAGAGGGTAGCCTATTTATAAGAAAGGACGTAGTAAGGATGACATGTGGCGAATAAAAGTAAGGTACTCTCATGGCATATAATAAGTTGTGAACTACCTCAAGAAGATGACGGTTCTTCCATTCTACTACACCATTCTATTGAGGGGTGTAGACACAAGATGTCAGATGGATAATGCCATTTTCTTGAAAAAAAGATTCAAGGTTACTAAAAAATATATTTTTTGCCATTATCAGACCAAAGTACTTTTATTTTTTTACCGAATTGAGTAGCTACCATAGCATGAAAGGATTTGAAGAGTGATGACATTTCAGATTGTTCTTTAAAAAGAAAAAATCCATGTGGTAAGAGTAAAATCATCAATGAAGGTAATGAAGTACTTAAGAAATGTTTGGGACACTCAAGGGTCCCCCCCATACATCTGTGTAAATCAATGAAAAAGGGAGCAACATCTTTAAGTTCAGGTTGAGGAGAGTATGTGGTCCTTTAGTGTTTGCTCAGTTGGCACACCTCACAATTTAAACTTGACATGTTTTTAAAAGTAGGAAACAAAAGATGAAGAGATTGGGTGGATGGATGTCCCAATCGATTGTGCGATAGACTCACCTTGGTGTGATTGGTTGAGACGGTATTGACTTGAGGCACATCCAGGTAGTAGAGCCCCCCTTATTCATGGCCTCCACCAATCACCTGCTTCATTGTAAGATCTTGAAACACACAGGAAGTGGGTGAGAAGGTGATGGAACAATTAAAATATTGAGTAAGTTGACTAACAGATAAAAGGTTCAAGGGAAAGGTAGGAACAAAAAGGATATCAGTGAATGGAAGTGATGGCGTAACAGGAGTGGATCCTTTCTTGAGAACTTTAGTATGGGATCCATCAACTATGGTAAAAAAATTATCTTAGAGACAAGGAGAGACAGGGTGGAGTAGACTTTTGTTACCTATGAGATGCTCAGAGGCCCCTGAGTCAATTATCTAAGATGAAGAGGAGGAAGAGGCAGAGAGCATACCTGATGCGGTGGTGGCAGCAGTAGTGGAGGAAGAACTTGGGAGGAGAGACCATCAGAGTTTTCATTTTATGGAATAATTCATATTCATCATCAATAAGGGTCTTCTTTTCTGTTGGTTAGGCAGACTTGTCCTCCATTGTACCAATTGATGAGGCTTGATTAGCCTTGGCCCAATTTTGGGTGCCATGGATTTTACAACACCGAACGTTAGTGTAGCCATATCTCCCACAGTGGGTCCATTCCTTGCCTTTTGTTCTAGAGGAACCATTCCTTCCACCTCTTCTTCGGCCTCCTCTATAATTTCTTCTACAGTCTCAACCACAGTTGGTTTATGTGCCCCTATTAATGGAGTACATAGTTGATGATACTTCAATAGGAGAAGGGGAAGAGTTTGGAATGTAGAGTAATGTGGCACATACATCATCAAAAGAGACGCTAAGGAGTTGAATTTTAGCAACCTTGAGATACAACTTAATATTTGCTAGACCAATGGCAGTGGCTAAGGCTTCCTTCTACTTGTCTTGGACAGAAACATTAGTGGAGTTGGGATCAGCTAGCTTCCATTCTTGAAGAAGGCCTCTGAATCGAGTCAAGTACTCATGGATATTTTCTCCTTGTTTAGTATTAAACATGATTTGGAGAATATTATGAGGCCTTTGTAAGTTGTCTGAGCTAGAGTACAACTTAGCACACGTGTCCTAAACCTGTTTGGTTGTATCCAAGTGGACTACATTGTTGGCTACTTGCTGGTGAACCAACTAACCACTAAGCTATTATTTTCAACCACTTATTGTAAGTTCTATCATCTTCATCAATAGGTGGTCCGAGTTTGGTTAGATGTCCTAGAAGGTCTCGGGTAATAAGAAACCTTTTAACCAAATTGGACCAGCTCGAGTAATTAGATAAGCCTCTTAACGGTGTGGTGGTAATCCTAAGAACATTGTTCTTATGTCCAATATGTTCTTCAGCCATGGGAGGCAAAGTAATTTACAAGCCTAACCGAACCAAATTAAAAAGATCCCTAGTAAGTGTCAACTTGAACCAACTTGGCTCAAAGAAAAATTCGAGCCCAATCTTCCAATTTCAACCAGAACTCAGTGATTGAAATTAGTCAATTAATCATGCATTGAATTAAGAAAATTATTGGCTGAAAAAAATCATATCTTTCTTTAAAAAGTGATAATAATATTTTCCACCAAATCATGATCTTTAGAAGATCTTTCAAAAATCAGCCACTTCCAAATATAAATAAGTAAACTTTCCCTTGTAGTATGGCACCATTTACTAAAAAATAATCTTTCATTGATTTTAATACTCAAGGATATCAAATTAGATTATTTTAATCTTTCCAAACACTAACAAATCTCAAATATTCGTGGCTGGCCAAATGGGGTTCTAAAAGAAGAAGTTTTCTTCCTTGAATGGCACGAAACTTAGTAAGAAAAAAATAGCCTTTCTTGCCCATTTTTTCCCTTGAAATCCTTGGGCAAGTGAATATCCTATGATCTCCAACAAGGGAGGGAGAGAAAGGAGCAAGAAAACTCGTGGCTTTACTAGTAGTTTTGAATAAAAAAATGAATAATCTTGATTCTTCAAAAACTAGCTCTTCAAAGGAGCATCGAGGGAGGAAGAAGTATCATGCTTTTCCTCAAAACTTATTAAAACTAAAAAATATATGAAACTTGGATCATATCGAGTACAAGAGAATGGATTTTAAATAGACAAAGCTTGCATGAAATAACAGTAGCTTCCCATGTAAACAATATCAACATAACCGATTTCAGCCACAAACTTGCAAACCAACTGAAAAAATAAATCAGCATTTAGTAGGTTCTTCCAAACCGAGAGATATGAATCTCAATATTCTCATAGGATGATGAGTATAACATCTAAACCATCTTCCAAAGATAAAAAAATCATGATTAAGAAGCCACCAATAGATAATAATAATGAGAACAAGAAACTATCTCAACAAGCTTCAATTTTGCTACACAAGGAGCCTTGCATGAGTAGCTTTGATCATAGAATTTTCAGACCATCATCTTGATGTGGGGATCCTAAATTTATTGCTCTAACACAATGTTGAATTTAGGGCACCATGATTAAAACCTTGAGCAAAGTGAAAGAGGGAGAAGAAGAGAAGAAGAGAGAGAACTCAGGTAAAGAAGAGAGAAAGAGAGAAAAGGGAGAGAGCCTTTAGGCTAAGAAATCTTGGACGAATTTGGAGAAAGGGAGAGAGACTTGATTAAAAACCCTCTATTAGGAATCCTAAGCCCTAATTTTAAACTAACGAGAGCAATAATAATAAACACGAAAGAAAGGAAACGCAAGCATGATAAAGCACAACAAGATTTATACAGGTTCGCCTCAAGGTGAGACTATGTCCTATCTTCCGCCGTTGCAGTAATCAGCTATGAAGATGAAATAGTTTACAAGAGAAGTCACACACTTAAAAGTGTTTCTCTATAACCTCTCGGATTGCAACTCGAGATGCTCCTCGGATTAAGATCATAAAACCCTAACAATTGTACCCCCCAAATTTAAAGAGAAAGTTCGGGCAAAAGTATTAAAATAGTGAAATTCCAAAATTGCCCTTCATGAAATAATAGTAAATATATCGTGGATTAGACGGGTCTCCGTCCCCCCCTTCCAACCCTCACGGTGACCTTACCACAAAGGTCGATCCACGACCAACTCAACGTAAAGCGTTAATTTGGCTCCACAACTTAACAATCTCCCACTTGGAGACTAACCATCATCAATATCTCCACTATGGCGGCAATAACTTCTCAATCCTCAAAGAGAAGTCCAATTGAAGTTGCACACAACTTCAATTTCTTGATCATAACAGTCTTCGTCAGCATATCAGTCGGATTCTGACTCCCTTGAATCTTCTCAAGTGCTAAGACTCCATCCTCTAGAGCCGATCTGATGAAGTGATAGAGCACCTGATGTGATTGTTCTGGAATGATAAACAAGATTCTTTGCTGAATGAATAGCACTCTAACTATCAAAATACAACACATTCTTTTCATGCTTGAGACCTAATTCTTCGCAAAAAGACTGTAGCCATACCATCTCTTTGCTGACTTCGGTCACGGCGACATATTTTGCCTCAGTGGTGGAAACAACAACTATCTTCTGTAACTTAGAGACCCAACTAACTATTGTACCACCCAATGTGTATACATATCTGGTGGTACTTTTCCTACTATCAATGTCTCCTGCTAGGTCAGCATCTACACAACCTTGTAATCCCAAGTCTGACTTTCTGAAATATAAGGCTGAGTCTGCAGTGCCTCTCAAATACCTGAGAATCCACTTCATTGCTTCCCAATGTTGTTTACCTGGATTACTCATATATCTACTAAAAACTCCCAATGCATGAGCTATGTCTGGTCTAATACACACCATGGCATATATGAGATTGCCAATAGCAAAAGTATAAGGAACATTGGTCTTGTTGGCTCGTTCCTGCTCTATAGAAGGTGATTGCTCCTTAGATAGCCTAAAGTGACTAGCCAAAGGATTACTCACTAGTTTTGCATGATTCATGTTGAATCTACTCAACACCTTCATATTCTTCTTGTGACAGTTTATCAAAAAGAAAAAAAAAATCTTCTTGTGACAGTTTCAAGACATCAATGTCTCTAGTAATCTTCATCCCAATGATTTGTTTTGTAGCACCCAAATCCTTCATTGCAAACTTCTTGGACAACTCCCTCTTCAACTTATCTATTTCCTGTTTGCAAGCACCTGCTACGAACATGTCATCAACATATAGTAATAGAATGATAAAGGAGTCATCAAGCTTCTTCACATAACAACAATGATCTGCCTGGCACCTCAAGAAACCATTACTACTCATAAAGGTGTCAAACTTTTTATACCACTGTCTTGGAGCTTGTTTAAGAACATACAAGTTCTTTTGACGTTTGCACACAATTTTCTCATTTCCTTGTGCTTTGAAACCATGTGGCTGCATCATATAAATTTCTTCCTCCAAATCACCATGAAGAAAGGTTGTCTTTGCATCCAATTCCTCTAAGTGATAGTCTTCATTTGCCATTAGTCCAAGCATTGTTCAAATAGTAGTCAATTTCACTACTGGAGAGAAAATCTTTGTGTAGTCAATGCCTTCTTTTTGTTGAAAGCCTTTTACCACCAATCTTGCCTTTTCCCGCTTGTTACCATCATGTTCATCTTTTATTTGGTACACCCATTTATTCTAGAAAGCCTTCTTCTCTTTTGGTCACTCGGTCAGCTGCCATGTCTAATTGGATAATAGTGAATCCATCTCGTCCTTCATGGCGAACTCCCACTTGGTTGATTCATCAACTTGCACGACTTCCTCATAACTCTCTAGTTGACCTTTATCAATCAATAAAATATAATTCAGTATAGGAAAGTACCTCTGTGGTGGTCTGCTAGTTCTGGTAAATCTACTGAGTTCAGTCACAGGAATGTTCTGATTTACTTCTAGGGGTATATTTTCTTGATTTTCCTGAGCAATATTCACCGTCTCAATAACTAGAAGATCTCTCAATTGAATCACTCTAGACTTCTTGGCTTCATCACTTGTGCTCTCAAACATTGTTCATAAGAGGGCATCTTAATTGAAGATCACATCCTTACTCCTAATAACCTTAAGACTTTAGTCATCCCAAAAGTGATAACCAAACTCGGTACCACATTGCCAATAAATAAAGATATTTTAGATTTATCATCAAGCTTACTTCTAGCAATAGAATCAATATGAATATAAGAAACACAACCAAACACTTTCAAGAAAGATAGGTTTACCTCTTTACTGCTCATGACATCTTTTGGTATTTTTCAATCCAATGGTGTTGAGGGACCTCTGTTCCTATGTTGATAAAATAGGCAGTGGTGCCAATAGTCTCAGACCAAAACATCTTTGGCAATCCCACATGTAATCTCATGCTCCTAGCTTGCTCATTCAAAGTTTTATTCATCCTCTCAACCACACCATACTGTTGAGGTTTTCCAAGAATGGTCTTCTTCATCTTGATTCCATTATCAACACAATATCACTTGAAATCATTATCTATGTATTCTCGCCCCATTATTTGACTGCAGACACTTCGCCTTTAAATCAATCTCATGCTCAATCATTGTTCTCCATCTCTTGAAGGTATCACAGATATCAAATTTCTTTTTCAGGAAATAAACCTTTACCTTTCTGCTTGCATCATCAATAAATGTCACATAATAGTTAGAACCACCAAGGGAAGTAACAATTAAAGGCCCCCACACATCTGTGTGAACCAACTCCAATTTTGTTGTCTTTTGCTCCTTTCGAGCCTTAAAAAAGCTAACCCTTTTCTGCTTACTAAAAATACAGCCTTCACACAAACTGTTGTTTAAAGTTTTTAGCCCTGGTAGCTTCCCTTTGGACTGAAGTACTTTCATTCCCTTCTCACTCATGTGACCCACAACTCAGAATCAGTAATAGCATCAGCAACTGCAACCGTGTCTCTACAACTGGAAGTGATATAAAGAGTTCCAATTTTAACTCCTCGTGCAACAACCATGGCTCCCTTAGTGACTTTCCAGGTAGCATCATTAAAAGTCACATTATGACCTTCATCATCAAGCTACCCTACTGAGATCATATTGCGTATCAATTTTGGCACATGCCTCACGTTGTGAATTTTCCACACTGACCCATTTGACATCCTCAAACTGACATTACCAATACCGATAATATCCAAAGGTTCTCCATCAGCAAGATACACCTTCCTGTGATCTCTAGCAACATAATTCTCAGTGATCTCTTGGTGTGCAGTGGTGTGAAAAGAAGCCTCTGAATCTAACACCCAAGAATCAATAGGGCTATCAACCAAGGAGAGTAAAACATCGTCCACTTCTTCAGTTACCGCATTTGCAGGATCGCCTTTCTTTTCATCCTTCTTCGATGTTCTGCAATTCTTGTTTATGTGACCAGACTTGCCACAATTCTAGCTCTTCACATTCCTTCCAAATTTGGACTTGCTTCTTCCATTCCTTGACTTCCCTCTACCATTGCCCTTGTTAGATGTTGAATTTATAGAAAAGTGAAATACTTCATTGACATCAATAACTTGTTGTAATTAGAGTACATGAACCTCTATTTATAATAGAGGAAGGTAGTAGAGTCCAATTACAATAAAACTACCCTTGTCCCAATTACACCCAAACTCTAACACTTAAAGATAAGTCCTAACATAATTAAATAACTCAACATAGATAAAAGACAAACATAACTCAAACTAAAACTCTTCTTTGACATGACCATAAGATAAGATACTTTTGTGAGTCCTTCTTGATATTCCAATTGATGTGATAAAGATGCCAGCTCATGGTAATCATTGTGGGTCCTACTTCTTATGGGTTTGGGCCCATCTTGTGGGCGTTCCTTGGTTGTGTGGCCCATCTTATAATAATCTTAGATATGTGGGCCTTCCTTGGTCATGTGGGCTTGAGCTTATCTTCCAACACTCCCCCTCAAGCTGGGGATGAGAGAACAACATGAACTCCTAGCTTGTTGTAAATGATGTATAAAATATTTTTGTATAAAATGGCACATCTTCCAATATGCCTTCATCTTCCAACATTCCCCCTCACGCTGTTGCGTCCTTCCATGAGGCCCTGCTGGCATAATATAAGTGAGAGTAAAAATCACTCCTAGCCGGTAAGCCATTGCTTTATACTCCAGTCCTAATGCTGGATGTAGGGCACACTCCGTCTTTGTTATGCACGCAATAACATTATTATTTTATTTTATTTTTAATTTACTTTATTTTATTTCAGTTTTAGGTCATAAGGGATATTTTTGGAATATTTTATTAAACCCTAACAGGGTGAATCCTATGTAAGGGGTAAGAGTAATGAGAAGGACAAGTATTGAGAATTAGGTTAAATCTAGCGTAAACAGGCTTGAGATCACCTTCTTGATCTCGAGGTTAGGGTTTTCCTCAAAAACCCACGTATTCTCTCATCCTCCATTGATCTTCGTCTTCCCCATGTCTTCCTACTATCCCTACAGTAATGCATGCTAGACCCGTAACCCGTGGCAGATCAGAGATCCTCCCAATGAATCCTTGTGTCAGATCCGTAACAATTGGTATCAGAGCAGGCGCTACGTCCTGACTTCGAGTCCCCGCGACTACGTGCGCAGGTGGACCGCAAGACCCTAGTGGGACCCCTGACCCGATCGCGTTGCTGTGTTAATGCCACTGTGGTCATCAGCTCGGGTGGGCAGGGTGTGATGTTATGGTCATGGGTTAAGTACTTATGTCTTCCGCTCCTAACAAGCCAGTCTTTTGGGTAGTATTGGCTAGGTGTTTAACAACTGGTATCAGAGCGGGAACACAATGGGTTATTCTATATCCCAATAAAGATGGATTGCTATGGGTACGGAATTGGAAGAAATACGAGCACGGTTAGATGCTTCCATTGAACGTTATGGAAGGGAGGAACTCGCTACTATCGCAAAACAAGTCATACGACCTGAATTCTTTGAGCATGACAGCGGCACAAAATATGGAGTCGAAGCTGCCTTGGGCGGGCCGAAAAAATCACAAAGGTCGTCCAGTTTACCAGCTGAAGTCTCTATGGAAGATTTGGGAGCAACCTCAAATCTGGACCGACAGAGAGGCTTTGCGTCACAAAAAATCAAGATTTCCGTGCACGAAAATCAAAAGCCGAACAACGACGAGGATTTGGGTAAATCATAGTGGGTTTCTTCCAAAATTTCCTTGATACAGGCTGATTTGGGTTCAACCTCCCAAATCCCCTTTTCACGGCCAGGGAAAATTTTTTCCCCATAGTAGACGAAAGCCTTCCTATCTGTCTCGATCATGGCAAATAAGTTAGGGCATCCCTCCTCTGTCTCCGAATATCTACAAGCACCGGTAGAAACAAAAGTCCACCAAAAAAAAGAGGAAGCGTCGTTGGCAACAAATCCGGTGGGCTCTGGCTTCCGGATCCTCATTCTCAGCCTCAACCCGGCCCTCGGAAGCCCAACGGGGAACTGTCTTCAACGCCATTGGGGGTAAGCTTCAGAAACTGCCTCAATTTTTAGATCAAAATAAGTTTTTCAGGGCGTTGATGTGGCTCAGAGGGGCTGAGCAGCAACAACACTGCTAAAAAATTAGAGACGAAGGGTCTCTGGGTCGTGCAGCAGAGCATTGATGGCCAATTGAGGGACTTTTGGATTGGGGGTATGCAGTTTGAGATGAATTTTTTTGAGAATGCCAAGATCCATTAAAAAAAAATTTTTGGGACCTCTAAATTTTTTCTGGTGGCTTGGTTGTTCTACTGCTACACACAGCACCAGTGCGTATGTTCGTTGTCCACTTGAGAATGTGAAGCTATTTAATTTTTCAATTGCCGAGACCAGTGTGCATGTCCCGTATCTATTTGTGCTTAATGTGATGCTGAAAATTTTTTGTGGGAGGCTCTATTTCGATGTTGATGAGCACAGTGGCTTCGTAATTCTGAATAATGTGATGGCCATATGGTTGCGCAATCCCAAAGAGGGTCCTGGTGAAGAGTCCTACAAATTTTACCATTCTCCCGCAAAGGCCCTTGGTGAGGAAAAGTCAATGGATGGGAGTCACTTCACTGCTGAAGATGAAATTGATGAACTTTTTGTGGGTATTCAACCTTGGGTGTGGACTGCCTCTAGACGAAAGGGTAGATGTTTGCTACCTGTGAAGTTTAGAGAGCAAGATCCCCAGAGGGTGTGTGCCACTTGCTATGATAGGCTTGATCCTTTGCAGGATGTATTGATCAACACCACAAGCAATGTTGTGCAGGTTGCAAAGCATGGGGTGACTGATTGGATAGGTATGAGAGGATGGATAAATAGGCCCATAGGTTTAGTTATGGAATAGGAGATATACAAGTCACCCATTACTTTACGGCATTACTGTCAGGTTGCTAGGTTATATCTAGAGAGATCTATACCTCTGGCAGTGTTCCAAGGTGCTAAAGGGCTAGCGATTTTAACAGTTGCAACAGCAGGGGTGGTTCTTACCTATAACATGGGTTCAGGGTTAGTGTTGCTCGAAGGTTGGATGGGTCTTGGTCTGCACCATCTATCATTTTGTCCCTTGGCTTAGGGTGGGGAGCTGCGAGTGGGGGTGCCCTCACCAATTTCATCATTATGCTCCATGATTCTCACGTTGTGAAAAAATTCTGTATGCGTATGGTTTTTTCTCTCAGGGCTGGCTTGGTTGTTGCAGCTTGTGACTTCTTTTACAATTCTAGAATGACATCAGGGCAGAATGACATCTTTTACATTGGAAGTGGTCTACCTGATGTTTCTGCTATCTCGGAGTCTATGCATGAACCTGCACAGGCACTCAAGTTGCTTGAAATGGCTTTAAACATATACAACAATGCCCAGACCTGCAAAGCACACTTGCTGGGATTGCATAACAAAATGGGATGAATTCTATTGTGGTGAATGAATACAGCAACAGTGAGGCTATTTCGGATTGGAAGAAACTATTTGGTGGGTGTGGAAACATTACATGTGCTGCACTAATGGGAGAAGGGGATGGGAAATCCAAATGTTTTGGATTTGTGACCTTTGAGAATGCAGAGGTATGCAGGAGTGATGTATATGTTGATAGGAATGCATGCTTGTTCATTGATTATGCTATTCGAGCTCAACCTACAATTGGTCGTGCGGAGCATGAGGAATCAGGGCTGCATGTTGCTGCTAGTAGTAGTGCCTCAGTTGAGTCTGCAAAAATAAAGTCTAGTTCTGTTGAAGATGTCAAACCTGTAGCAGAACCTGCAATTGTATTTGGCAATCTTTTTGTTGAGTTAGAATGCAACGATGATGTTGCATATGGTGAAGCGCCAGAAGGAGAACCGTTTGAAGCTACCATACACAAGGTCGAAGGATATGCTGATATAATTGTCATGATGCACTTTGCCAGTGGTGCTGTTAGAAGAGCTTCCTCAACAACAGGTTTTCCTGTTCTTCTTGTGGGGGATGGTCAAGGCCATTACACTCCATAGATTCTGTTGGGGGAGACATAGTTCATATGCATGTTGCTGAGAAAGATGTTCTGCACGAGATGGTGAGGATTGTGAAACAGAAGCCTGATTTTCATGTCAAGGAGAAAATAGTGGTCCTAGTAGATACATGGCAAGAGGCTTTTGGTGGTGCCAGGGCAAGATATCCACAATATTATGCTGCATATCAGGAGTTGTGGCGTGCTGGAGCAGTATTTCCTCAGAGACTTGATAGGGCAGCACCCACTGTAACTATATACAATGGGCAGGTTGGTGAGCTCTTATCAAAAGGAGTAAATGTGAGTATATACAATGGACAGGTTGAGGTCACATGTGCAACTAAGGAAACTGGCGCATGGATGTTTCAGCCATCTTTCATGGCTACTAGTGCTTCTAAGGGGCTTGCTTACATGGACTTAAGCGGTGATGGCGGTTTCTCTCAGGCCTTGGAACTCAACGGTTCTGATATAAATGGCTACGAAATAACAGTGGAAGAGGCTAGGCCAAGGGGTGACACACATGATGGTTTCAGACCTCTTATGTGTTTCCGGGTGCAGCAATTGGAGGGGGTCAATGCTTCCCAGGGGGTTGGTCCTGATGTTGTTGCTGCCAGGCTGGCAAAGGGTAGGCCATGCAACCTGGCCAATGGGGGGCCGCTGTGAGGGGATGTTTCACATAGTCTAGGTTTGTGGAAGGGCAGAGCTGCTGCTTGGGGAGATGAAGCGACATTCGGCACGCATACCTACAACGACCGTAAAAAAAAAAAAACTCCTTGGGTGGAATGCTCTCGCGTTGGGGGCGCCTAGAGAGCAAACATAGCGATCGTGGATGCTACTTGGGCACAGGTGGAGACGTCGACATACAGATCCTACTTTCGAGCTTGAGGACAAGCTCATTCTTCCATCGGGGTGTAATGTTATGCACACAATAACATTATTATTTTAGTTGTTTTCTTTAATTTACTTTATTTTATTTCAGTTTTAGGTCACAAGGGGTATTTTTGGAATTATGTATTCATAGGGATATTTTTGGAATATTTTATTCATAGAGATATTTTTGTAATATTTTATTAAACCCTAACAGGGTGAACCCTATTTAAGGGGTAAGAGTAATGAGAAGGACAAGCATTGAAAATTAGGTTAAATCTAGTGTAAACAGGCTTGAGATCACCTTCTTGATCTCGAGGTTATGGTTTTCCTCAAAAACCCACGTATTCTCTTACCCTCCATTGATCTTCGTCTTCCCCATGTCTTCCTACTATCCTTACAGTAATTCATGGCAGACCGTAACCCATGCCAGATCCAAGATCCTCCCAAAGAATCCTTGTGTCAGATCTGGGACCGTAATAGATTTCTATCGGTAGTGTGTCTATCGGCATTGCTCTGAAGAGTCCACCACCGTGTCCCTCTACAGCACAAAGACTCTCAAGTGGTTAGGAGTTATAAAAGCCATTACAGAGGGGGATAACATAGATGTAATAATAAGTTCATTCGTCATGGTTTCCCAACTGTGATATTTTTTTTATAGGGCCTATCATGGTTTCATAACCGTGATATTTTTTGACAGCGTATCCTCCGTCATGGTTTCCCAATCGTGATAAAAAAAAAATTTACAGGGCCCATCATGGTTTCCCAACTGTGATATTTTTTTATAGGGTATCCTCCGTCATGGTTTCCCAACAGTGATATTTTTTGACAGGGTAAAATAAAAGATGATATGAGGGCCACCTCTTCTTCAATAATAATGTCCCAAAGAGACATAATAGCAGCAGCTATATATAACACGACCATCTTCCAACACATATAACATAAACCAAAATAATAAACTTTGTAAAAGAACCCATGAAATAATCCGATATAAAAATTTCTTCATAGATGCACAAGCTTCATCTTTTGTGCTTCCCCTTTCTTGAATATTTTGGTCACATAAACTTATTCACAACATATGAAATAAAATACCTCTTTCTTGTACTTCTTCTACTTCTCCCCCCTCAAGCTGGGAGGTAATGACAGTGATCCCAGCTTGAATTAAATATCATAGATGTAGCCATAAGCCCAAATAACATAGATGTATAAATAAGCCCTCAAACCAGGGAGAAGTGAGATATTTTCCTGATATATCAACTCATAAAGTGACACAAAACAATTGGCTTAAATACGGATTTTCAATGTAACTGAATACCAACATGGCCTTTGATTTTTTCAATACAAATATTTCTTTAAATATAGATCAGATTAACATGAAATTTTTTCATTATGAAATTAGACTTAAATACCTTTCATCCACGTATAACTTCTCTTCATAAAATATAATTATCATAAGATCAATAATCTGATAGATTTTTGTCTTTGTCATCTGGCCGAACTAAGTATTGTTTCTCCTTTTTTTCCCGAATAACCATTGACTCTTCCAAGAACAATATCTCCTTATAAAAACATCATATCGAGAATTGATTGAATAGGTAAGAAAATAGACTTATGTATCATTCTTTTGATATATAATTCTCCATATAAAGTTGAGGCTTTCTGCTACAGGTAGAACCTCTTTTTCAATCTGACCTTTGCTGCTTCAAATATCGATTTCTTTTTGTGGAAACTCAGATAAAAAATTGGTTGAATAAGTAAAAGAGTAGAATTATAAATATTTATTTTGATATATATTTCTCCATATAAGTTCTAGTACTTGATAGCAAAAAATTCCTTGGAATCTGAAGATTGCTACTGCTTCTCGAACCTTTTTGCAATTTGACCTTCGCTCATTCAAATATCGACATCTCTCTATAGATAACTTCGATTGGAACAAATAGTTTTTATTTATAAAGTAGAATCAAATATATTTCCGTCAATATATATTTTTCAAAATGAAAAACTCCGTATAGAGGTAAACAAATGCAAAGAAAACTAAAAGGACAGAAAAAAATAACTACGAACTTACACTTAGGGTTTAGGGTTAAGAGAAAATGATCACATTACCTCCGTGAGTTGACCAAGTCAACTCATAGAACCTGCTTTGATACCATGTTGAATTTATGGAAAAGTGAAATACCTCATTGACATCAATAACTTATTGTAATTAGAGTACATGAACCTCTATTTATAATAGAGGAAGGTAGTAGAGTCCAATTACAATAAAACTACCCTTGTCCCAATTACACCCAAACTCTAACACTTAAAGATAAGTCCTAACTTAATTAAATAACTCAATATAGATAAAAGACAAACATAACTCAAACTAAAACTCTTCTTTGACGTGACCATAAGATAAGATACTTTTGTGAGTCCTGTATCTTCCAACTGATGTGATAAGGATGCCAGCTCATGGTAATCATTGTGGGTCCTACTTCTTATGGGTTTGGGCCCATATTGTGGGCCTTCCTTGGTCGTGTGGCCCATCTTATAATAATCTTAGATATGTAGACCTTCCTTGGTCGTGTGGGTTTGAACTTATCTTCCAACATTGGAATTCCTTTCAAAGGCCTTAGTATCAAACCTTAGGGCATAATTAGATGTCGATGATTCTCCGAAGTCCTTTCTACGAACTTCCTCCACAAGAATGGTATCCCGAACTTCATTAAAAAATAACTTTTCTTTGCCTTTAGATTTTCTGATCGTAGCCTTCATAGGCTCCTAATAATTTGGCAGAGACACCAAAAGAATTAAAGCACGAATTTCATCATCAAATTTAATCTGAACCGAGTTGATTTGATTGACTATTGTGCTAAACTCATTCAAATGTAATGCCATTTTCTATCATCTTTAAATTGAAGAGTTTTTCCATGAGATGTACCTTATTATTTGTGGAAGGCTTCGCATACATGTCGGACAAAATCCTCATCATCCCCACTATGGTTTTCTCCGACGCCACATTGTAAGCAACTTCTTCGACAGTGTTAACCGGATTACTCCCAACACCTATTTAGCAAGGTGTTACGGTCCCGGGTCATGGATTGAGTAACACGGCGTGGGATTTGTGAATCCAGCACTCAAAATTTACTCACTTCACGTCAAGGGTCTGTGTATGAGTATTTCTCCTTAACCAATGCTTGGCCAGGAGGAAAGATCCTCTTTTGAGGGTCCTACCGAGTTGTTGTGCTAGGTAGAAGACCCCACAACAATGCTGACCTTGCTAGAGCAAGGTGCTCTCTTTTCTTGGTCACGGCAAAGAGGGTTTGGCCCTCTTTATTGCTGCTCTAGCTAAGAATACAATCCTTCTTTCTTAAATAACTTGAAACATGAGTTTGGGATAGATTAATACCTCTTCTTTGATGCTATGATCAGCTCCCACGTTGCACCAGGAATTGCTCAAGATTTGAGGATAAAATTCCTCACTTTGCTGCTTGGTAAGGGAGGAATTGGGCCTCTCTTGCTGCTGCTACCGAGAAGGAGGATAGACCTCCTCTTTGGGCTCGAAAAAGGGGCAGGAAGCTCCTTTTCTTAGTAGGGATGATGGTGGATGAATTTGGGTGAAGATGGATGGCAATGGAGGGTGAATGATAGGTTGAATTTTTGGAGTAAACCCTAAACTCGGGATCAAGAGGTGATCCCAACCTATTTAGACTAGGTTATTCTAAAATCTCAAAGCTTACCTATTTCATTCATACCTATCCCTTAAATAGGGAGTTTTAGGGTTAAGGTTACAATAATTCCCCATAATGCCCTTACATAAAAAGTAATTAGAAATAACTCCTACTTAAAACAATATAAGAAATAAATCCTACTTAAAACAATATTAGAAATAAATCCTACTCAAAGAAATATAAGAATTAAATCCTATTGAGTGAGTTGTTGTTGTCTTCTTCGTTGTGTCACTCGGTGTGCTATTGAGTCCACAACATCTGCCTCCCCATGGAGAAAGAGCTGGTCCTCAAGCTCAAAAGCTGGGTAGACTTGTTTGAAGATGTCCACACGTTCCCATGTTGCAGCGTCAGGCTCAGTGTCCATCCACTGAACAAGAATCTCCCAATGATCATTGGTCAGCCGTGCACGTAACACCGCAGTTGGGTTAAGAATAACCTCGCCATGATCAACTGGTGGTAGGAATGGAGTGGATGTAGGCTATGCTCCGGAATGCGGCTTCAAAAGAGAGACATGAAACACATCGTGAATTTTGGTTGTGTCCGATAATTTGAGTTGATAGGCGACTGGTCCCACGCGTCGAAGAATGGGAAACGGCCCAAAAAATCTGGGTGAGAGCTTATGACGTGGAGGTCCCGCTAGAGACTACTAACGGTAGGGCTGGAGCCGTAGCCACACATACTTTCCAACCTCAAAAGAGACCTCACGGTGGCCTCTGTCGTATACATCCTTCATCCGAGCTTGGGCACGTCGTAGCCATTCTATGATATTCTGTAGCAGTAGATCCCTGTCTATGAGTGCCTGATCAATCGTGTCCACGCGGGTGGAACCTGGGTTGTACGAGAGGAGGCGAGGTGGATCTTGGCCATATATAACCAGAAAAGGAGTGGATTGCAATGCAGAGTGGAACGAAGTGTTGTAACAATATTTGGCCCACGGAACCCATTGAACCCATTGCCGCGGACGATCCCCCACCAAGCACCGTAGATACATCTCGATGGTGCGGTTCACCACCTCAATCTGCCCGTCTGTCTGTGGATGATAGGCGGAGGAGAACTTCAATTTCGTCCCACTCAAACGAAACAGTTCCCGCAAAAAGGTGCTCATGAAAACTGCATCTGTGTCACTCACAATGGATTCTAGAATGCCATGTAAGCGGACTATCTGCTCCAGGAAATTCTGAGCAACCCGTGTTTCTATATACGGATGAGCCATAGGTATAAAATGCCCATACTTGGAGAATCGATCAACCACTATGAAAAGTACGGATTTGCCGGCTGACAGGGGTAGGCCTTCCGCAAAATCCATTGAAATGTCGGCTCAAACCTGCGTTGGAAGGGCTAGAGGCTGGAGAAGACCGGCTGGACTCAAGTGCTCAGCTTTGTTGCGCTGGCATACCTGACAGTCGCCAACATAAGTCGCAATAGAGGCTTTCATGGCTTGCCAGTAAAAATCAGCTCGAATTTTGTGCAAGGTCTTCTGGATCCCCTCGTGTGTACTGTCGTGGTAGGCCGAGAGAATAGCTGGAATCAACTCGGACTCAGGTGGAAGGAAAATCAGATGCTTATAATAAATAAGTGAATCCTGGATGGACCACTTCACATTCATTGTCCCTTCTGAGATCTGCTGATGCAGTTCCTGCAGTGCAGGGTTAGTAGCATGTGTTTCTCGCACCAAGTCCATAATGAGAAATCTCGGCTAGCTGATAGAATAGACCGACTGTTGATCTTCAAAACACCGTCACAAGGCATCTGCCACCTTATTTAATCTCCCCGCACGATACTCCACCGAGAAGTCAAACCCCAATAACTTACTGATCCAGTGCTGTTGTGGTGACGTCGTCAAACGCTGCTCTAGTAAGAATTTAAGGCTATAGTGATCTGTGCGTATGAGAAAAGCTCGGCCCCAGAGATAAGGCCTCCAATGTTGGACCGTTTTGGCCAACCCAATCAATTCGCGCTCATAGGCTGCCAGCTTGTGATGGCGGACTGCTAACTTTATGCTAAAATATGCTATAGGATGGCCCAGCTGCTGTAAAACGGCCCCCATGCCCACGCCCGAAGAGTCGCACTCTACCACGAACAATTCGTCGAAGTTGGGAAGTTGTAATACTGGCGCGGATGCGAGGGCAGATTTGAGTGCCACAAACGACGTGGTGGCCCCCTCATTCCAAATAAAGGAATTTTTCTTGAGTAAACTCGTCAATGGTGCTGCCACTGGCCCATAGTTCTGAATAAATTTACGGTAGTAGCCGCAAGACCCAGAAAACCCCGTAATGCAGAACACGACTGTGGTTGCGGCCACTCGTGAATAGCTCGGATCTTCTTGGGATCCACCGTAACCCCCTCATGTGAGATAATGTGTCCCAGATATCCCACGTGTGAAGCCGCAAAAGAACACTTGGAGTGTTTCAAATAGAGCTGATATGCTCTTAACAAGTCGAAAACAATCCTCAAGTGTGCCAAGTGCTCCTCAACCGACTTGCTATATATCAAAATATCATCGAAAAATACAAGAACAAATTTTCGAAGATAGGGGCTAAATACCTCGTTCATCAAAGCTTGAAAAGTGGAGGGTGCATTGGATAACCCGAACGGCATGACGACGAACTCAAAGTGGCCATGGTGCGTGCGGAACGCCATCTTCTCGATATCAGAGGGGTGCATCCGGACCTAATGGTATCCCGAACGGAGGTCGAGTTTAGTGAATGACCACGACCCATGTAACTCATCCAGAAGCTCATCCACTACCAGAATCGGGAACTTGTCTTTTACTGCCTGCACGTTCAACTCCCGATAATCCACACAGAACCTCCATGTCCCATCATGTTTCTTCACAAGTAAGACGGGTGAAGAGAATGGGGAGCGGCTAGGACGAATAAGACCTTGTTTCAACATCTCATGGCACTGACGCTCTATCTCGTCCTTCTGAAGGTGTGGGTAACGGTATGGTCGCACGACCACTACCTCAGAACCTGGTTTCAGACAGATCCTGTGGTCACAGTGCCTCATGGGAGGCAACCCGAAGGCTCCTGGAAGAGTCATAGAACTCCTCAACCAGACCATCACTAGTATTGTCAGGTTGATCCTGTGTCTGCAAAGTGTGTATGCGGTGGGCCCTGTCCACCTGACAGCCCTGTAAGAGCACCCGACTTCCGCCCAAATCAAAGCTCATGGTTAAAGCCGAAAAGTCCCACAGAATGGTCCCCAATGTTTGTAACCATTTAATGCCTAAAACCATATCAAATCCCGCTAGGGGAATAACAAAAAATTCCGCATTAAATGAAGTAAATCCAATGGAAAAAGTTACCGCCTTACTAATCCCATAGCTAGGGACCTTCTCGCCATTGGCCACTGAGACGGTGGTTGTCGGATGAGTGTGTATCTGGAGCTGGAGATGTTGTGCGGCTGTCAAACTCATAAAATTGTGTGTACTCCCTGAGTCGACTAGTCCCACCAGTTCTCGGTCGATGACATGAGCTCGGACTTGCATTGTAGTAGGCGATTTCTGCCCAGTAATAGCATGCAAGGATATCTCTGGTGGTTCCTCCTCGATAATATCCTCTGCTTCCTCTGGATCCTCTGAATCCTCCATCTCGAGCCAAATAATCGTTTACATTGGTGACCGACCCGATACTACTCATCGCAGTTATAACAGAGATTTTTGGACCGCCTTTCTGCCATCTCTGCACTCGTCAATTTTTTTATAAAGCTCGGTAGGGAATTACCAGGGCGGGGATCGGCTACCCGAGTCGTAGTCGGAGTGTGTCTGGATGGTGTTGCTGTAGATGCTCCCTGAGATGAATTATAGCGGCGCCCTTGCCACGTGGAGGAAGTGTTCCTCTCACTCGACCAACCCGGCTTACGTTGCTGCAACTGTTGTCGTTGTTCCATTGCTCGGGCCATATTCATGGCATGAGCTAGATCCGTGGGCATAAGGAGTTCTACCTCTAGCCGTAAATACTCATTGAGAGAGGGAAACTCTAACTTGGTGTACCTTGGGATTGTGCCTCCATGCTGAGGTGCTTGGACAGCAGTGCGCCCAGGCCACTGCTCCCCTCTTCTGTGATATGGTTGAGCAACCTCTCTCACCTCTGGACTCTGATGTCTCTCTGTCCTCAACTCCTGTAACATGCTAATGATTCGGCTCATCTCTTCTTCCAAACCACAAACCTTTCCCAACACTAGTTGTGCTGTTTCAAGGCTATCTTCTATCTTTTGTATCCTGATTTGGATTTCTTCATTGCTGATATTATCCCCCATGTTACCCTGCTCTGATACCAAGTTGTTACGGTCCCGGGTCATGGATCGAGTAACACGGCGTGGAATTTGTGAATCCAGTACTCAGAATTTACTCACTTCACATCAAGGGTCTGTGTATGAGTATTTTTCCTTAACCAATGCTTGGCCAGGAGGAAAGATCCTCTTTTGAGGGTCCTACCGAGTTGTTGTGCTAGGTAGAAGACCCCACAACAATGCTGACCTTGCTAGAGCAAGGTGCTCTCTTTTCTTGGTCACGGCAAAGAGGGTTTGGCCCTCTTTGTTGCTGCTCTAGCTAAGCATGCAATCCTTCTTTCTTAAATAACTTGAAACACGAGTTTGGGATAGATTAATACCTCTTCTTTGATGCTATGATCAGCTCCCACATTGCACAAGGAATTGCTCAAGATTTGAGGATAAAATTCCTCACTTTGCTGCTTGGTAAGGGAGGAATTGGGCCTCTCTTACTGCTGCTGCCGAGAAGGAGGATAGACCTCCTCTTTGGGCTCGGAAAAGGGGGAGGAAGCTCCTTTTCTTAGTAGGGATGATGGTGGATGAATTTGGGTGAAGATGGATGGCAATGGAGGGTGAATGATAGGTTAGATTTTTGGAGTAAACCCTAAACTCGGGATCAAGAGGTGATCCCAACCTATTTAGACTAGGTTATTCTAAAATCTCAAAGCTTGCCTATTTCATTCATACCTATCCCTTAAATAGGGAGTTTTAGGGTTAGGGTTACAATAATTCCCCATAATGCCCTTACATAAAAAGTAATTAGAAATAACTCCTACTTAAAACAATATAAGAAATAAATCCTACTTAAAACAATATTAGAAATAAATCCTACTCAAAGAAATATAAAAATTAAATCTCATTGAGTGAGTTGTTGTTGTCTTCTTCGTTGTGTGACTCGGTGTGCTATTGAGTCCACAACACAAGGATATTCCACTCATCATCTTTCATACCTTCTAATTTCATATCTAGAAGTGGTGTGTGTAGTTTTTTATTACACAAATAATCTTCGATTTGTATCCTCTAGAACACAAAATCCATACCATAAAATTTGTTGATTTCAAGTGTCAATCCTTCTTCGTCAGCCATTGCTCTAAATCACAAACCAAAGCTCTGATACCAGTAAATAGGAATTAGAAGCCCTAATTCCAAACTAATGAGAGCAATAATAATAAACCCGAAAGAAGGGAAAAGTAAGCACAGAAAAGCACAACAAGATTTATATAGGTTCGCCTCAAGGTGAGCTACGTCCTGTCTTCCACCACTGTGACCCACTATGAAGATGAAATAGTTTACAAGAGAAATTGCACACTTATAGATGTTTCTCTATAACCTCTCCAGCTATAACTCGAGATGCTCATCGGATTAAGATCATAAAACCCTAATAGCGACGCGCCCCCAATTTAAAGAGAAAGCTAGGGCAACGGCATTACAAAAGTGAAATTCCAAAACTACCCTTAATGACACAGTAATCAATATATCGTGAATCGGATGGGGGTTCTGCCCCCCTTCCAACCCCCTCGGCGACCTTACCACGAAGGTCGATCCACGACCAACTCAACATAAGGTGTTAATTTGGCTTCACAACTTAACACCTTCAACCAATACCCCTATTTATACTTTTTTCATTACATATTTAGAGAAACTCCTCAATCAATTAAGATCCCTAATTATATCAATCAAGGAAGAAAAATTACATCAATCAATTACAAAAATCAAATAAGATCACCAAATCTTCCACCTCATGTGATGACACCTCATAAAAATTCTACTCTATGTGATGCCTCATCATGCCACCTCATGTGATGCCTCATCATGCCACCTCGTGTGGCATGGTGGGTTTGGTCCCACTGTCTAACAAGATGCAATTAAAGCAATGATATTATGCCCAAAAAAAGAGGTAACCCGAGTGAGGTGGCTGCCTTCCTCCCAATCCAAATTTTGAACTCAAGAAGGACCTTTAAGAGTCCAAAAAATTCAAACTTGTTAAAAGGATAGTCCCACATACATTAGTGAGTATAAAGATCTTGCATTTATTAGTTGGCAGAAGAGGTTTCCTAAGTGGCTAATCCTTTTGGGATAAGGCCTTCGATCGAAATTTAATATGGTATCAGAGCAAGGTTCTCATATGCGGGCATCCACCTAAATTATCCACATGCCTACACATGAGGGGGGAGTGTGAAAAGGATATTGCCACATACATTAGTGAGTATAAAGATCTTGTATTTATTAGTTGGCAGAAGAGGTTTCCAAAGTGGCTAGTCATTTTGGGATAGAGCCTTTGTTATGCACGCAATAACATTATTATTTTAATTGTTTTTATTTAATTTATTTTATTTTATTTCAGTTAAAGAATTAATAGGACACAAGTGTATTTTTAGAATATTTTATTTATAGGGGTATTTTTATAATATTTAATCTTAAACCTTGTAAGGGTGAACCCTATTTAAGAGGTAAGAGTAATGAGAAAGTCAAGCATTGATTTAGAGTAAACAGGGTTTTGAATTCTCCTCAACGAGCTTAGGGGTGTGCGTTCACCTTAAAAAACCTAGGGTTTTCAAGCTTCCCTTTGGCTTGATTTTCATCCTCCCTACGAATCCATGTATCAGATTCGGGACCATAACAACTGGTATCAAAGCGGGAACACAATGGGCTATTCTATATCCCAAGAAAAATGGATTGCTATGCGCGAAGAATTAGAAGAAATATGTGCATGGTGTAGAGCATCTAACGAAAGCTGACGTGCATCTTCCATTAAACTTTATGCAAGGGAGTAACTCGCTGCCACCGCAGAAAAGGTCATACGACCTCAAATCACCGGGCAAGACATATCCACAGGCCAGAAAAAATTAAAATTTCATCCTGATGTTCACCGGCCAAAGTCGCAATAGACGATTTTCGTCCGACCATAAATCCGCAACTGGGAACCATGAGAATCCCCGAGAAAAACCTTGGAAATCCAAAATTGGATGGGTATTCTACCAAAACCTCGTCGGTAATGGCTGATTTGGGTTCAACCTCAAAAAATTCCTTCTCGCGGCCAGCAATATGTCTCCCAGACCAGAAGACGGAAAAATTCCGTTCTGACTTTGTCTCAGCGAATTAGTTCGGCCATCCTTCCTCTGTCTCAAAAAATCTACAAGCAGCGAAGCCATAAATGGCTACTATTCGCCATCGAAAAAAGAGGAGGCACCAACGGAAACAAATCCGGTGGGCTTTGGCTTCCGGATTCTCACTCTCACTCTCAATCTCGCTCTCGGCAGTCCAGTGGGGAACCAACTTCAACGCATTTGGAGGTAAGCTTATGAAATGCCATCGATTTTAGGTCAAATTGTTTGTTCCATGGGTTGATGGGGCTCCAAGGGCCCGAACAGCAGCAACACTGCTTGAAAATTGGGGACGAAGGGTTTCTATTCCGTGAAGCTGAGCAACAGAACAATTTTGATGGAATGCGGTTTTTTCTGTCTACAATGCGAGATGGAAATTTTTTGGATTTTCTAGAAATGGTTGTTCTGCCACGAACTTCGAATTCGAGTGCTCGAATTCAAGCGAATTTCAGACCTGGGGTTGTGACGCTCGACGGTCATCCCGATGATTTGAGCGAAGTTTATGGATTTGAATTTTTGCTTCTCCCTGCGTTAGGCCCGGATGAGGAAAATGAGTATAAGGGTGGTAAAATAACTATGAAGGCTTTGCATGATGGTCATGGTATTTTTTTCCTACTGCTAGTTGATGGAGAGTATGTGTATTCTAAAGGTGAAAGAAAAAAATGTCCATTTGTTGCTCTCATGTTTCCCGTGGGAGAATCTGCAACATTCCATAATATGAGGGGATGCAAAGAATCACCATATACAAGCACAAAAAACTTGTCGAGGCCATGAAGTGGACATTATGCACTTCTCAATTGAAAATGCCATTCATGGTAGACTTTATGGTGGCATCCCTCTAGATAATGGAAATGGAGGTGACAGGTTTGGTCTGCTTGTTCATCGTTACTCGTGGAACTCGCATTGTCGATTTCTTGATGGATAAGCCCTTCAGGTAATGACACTAGTGCTCAGAATAACTAGAAAGGGGCCTGGTGGTATGATAGCATTAATGTTCACTCAGGTGTTCTTGAGGGAGACAACCCATTCAGTACATCTGGTCAAAAGAGCACTTACTACTTCGAGTTTTCAAGGCCAATTAGAACAATGGATCGCCTTCAACAGGATGTCCAGTTCACTACAGGTCAAACAAACAAGGTGGCAGTTGCATTCTGGTATTCTATGGATGGAAATTCATGGAGTGCCTTTCAGCACTATTCTATCAACTGTGATTGAATTCCACTAGATATACCTTCACCATCTAGTGCATCAGGAAGTTCATGGCATGCTGCCTTAGCTTTCACTCTCCTTATGACACTGATGAAAACAGTGGCAGTGCAACAAACCTTGCTGCTAAATAGCAAGAAACTACTACTGAAAACAGTGATTTTTATGCTTTTTGGTTGGGCTTTTCTAGAAATGGTGGAGAAAATATAATCGATTGAGAGAGGGGAACTTGTTCCTAATGATAAGGATGCAGGGGCTACTGATGGATCTAATGATAAAGGGGAAGTTATGGTCAATTAGGATACTGAAGCTACTGAAGGGTCTAGTGAGAAAAGGGAACTTGTGGTCAATGATCTGGATAGTGAAACTACTAATGGGTCTGCTGAGAAAGGTGAATTAGTGATGAATGATTCTCTAATGTTAGAAACTAAAATCATAAATACCACTTCTGAACTAGAATTGGTCACAGAGGCTATAGATGTTGCAAAATTAGATAGTGAGGTTTCAGACTCTACTAATATTCAAGACTTGATCACGGCTGATATGAGTTTGAAAGTCAAAAATACAATTGACTCCCTTGAGTATGTGGAGACAGTTGTTGATGTAAACATTGCCACTTCTCTTCAGATAACTGTCAAAATAGAAGGTGAAGTTTGTCTTCATCTTTGTGAAAACAAAAGCAATTTGTCTGTAAATACTGGTGATAGCTTGAAATCAGAGGTTGAATTTGGCAATCTTTGTGTCGAGTTAGACAGTGAGGATGAAGTTGCAAATGGTGAATGCTTGCCGGTTTGTTCTATTAATGAGATGAAATAAGGGGTTGAAGTCACTACCAAATATATTGAAAAGGCTGAAAGAGTGTCCATGCAAGTTTCAGGTACAACTGAGTTAGTTTCGGTGGAAAGAAATCCGTGCTTGCCTGCTGTCCTGATTGATGGTTTTGGTTCAGAGGCTAAATTTCAAAAAGACAGTGTGGAAAGCAGTGAGTATAAGCCTCTTGCACTTGTTGATGATGCGAAGGTGGAATCTGACAGTACTGCTACCAGTGTGATTGCAAATGAAGATAACTTGACCAACATAAATGGCGATGAAAAACTTATTTCTGAAGCTGTTGGAGGGCTTGAAGAGGTCCACTCAGCTCCTCAAGAGGATTCTACCGCTGCTTCTTTGGTTGCACAGAGGACATTAAAGTGTTGGCCAGGAATCATTTTGGGACACTGGATTCGGGGATATCTTACAACACCTCGGTTCTTCCATAAATTGTTTTGTGCTGTTGTTGTAACACAGCAGCAACCAATGCTGCCACCAGTGGCACTGCCAAAACTAGTGCTGCCAGCCAGCCAAGCAAACAATGTGTTGTGGCAGTGCAACATGCATTGCTGCTAGGCAGCCTAGCCAAGGTGCTTCTTGAGGATGCAAATGGCTATTTTCATGCAATCAAGGCACTAAACCGGAATGCTGGAAAAGGAAAGTATGATTCAGAAACTCTTACATTAGCACGTACTAAAGTTGATCAATCTGTGATTGGCATAGTGTATTTTTTCTGCTCATGGTCTGGATTTGAAACATCAAAGGTGAGTCCCCTGCTTAGTACTGTTAATGAGATGGAAGATATATTGCAACATGTTATGCACGCAATAACATTATTATTTTAGTTGTTTTCTTTAATTTACTTTATTTATTTCAGTTTTAGGCCACAGGGGTATTTTTGGAATATTTTATTTATAGGGGTATTTTTATAATATTTTATCTTAAACCCTAACAGGTTGAACCCTATTTAAGGGGTATGAGTAATGAGAAAGACAAGGATTGAAGCATTGAGAATTAGGTTAAATCTAGCGTAAACAGGCTTGAGATCACCTTCTTGATCTCGAGGTTAAGGTTTTCCTCGAAAACCCACGTATTCTCTCATTCTCCATTGATCTTCATCTTCCCCACGTCTTCCAAATATCCCTACGGTAATGCATGGCAGACCCGTAACCCGTGGCAGATCCAAGATCCTCCCAATGAATCCTTGTGTCAAATCTGGGACTCTTGGAGTTTTTATTGTCGTCTTGTGAATGACAATCATTACCCACTTTAGTGAATATTATCACTATATTTTTTAAAAAATTATTTGAGGTTGGTTTCAACTTATCACCCATTTCTACTCTTTGAGCATTTGTGCTCAGTGTCATACTTATCCTTGGGACACCATGATGGAGGAGTTTATTACTACTTCTATGTTATTTAGTTCAAGTTGGGATCACTGTCATTGCATCCCAGTTTGAGGAGAGAGTGTTGGGAGATATGATGTTATTAGGGTGTCATCGATATAATTAGTTTATGCTTATGGTCTCTTCTTCACTCTTACTAGGGTGAAGGGCATAATTATAATATTTTACTTTAATCAGTTATAAATAGAGCATATGGGAGAGGGTTTGGACACAAGCCCAGAACCCCATTTTCCTCATCTTTTCTCCCCCAATGTGTGTTTTTCTTCTTTCTCCATGATGTAATCTATGAAGTCCTGAAAATCAACAGTTAGCTCTTTCTTTCCAAGTTGGTTCCCACCTGAGTTGGCCTTGGTCTCCCTCCTCTTGGGTTGGCTCGTATTCTTTGTGGTTGCCTTATTTGCTTGATTCAAGGTGCTTCAATTACTTGTATCAGACTTATAAGTTCTTTTTACAAGTCTTCTTTGGCGGTTCCCTTTTGTGTTACAATTCTCCTTTTTGTTCACCTCCAATGGTTGAAGATCACATGAGGAGTAAGAGTGACCTTCTCAAGAAGACCACTATACCCTAGAAAGGGTTATCTAATTACTTGAGCTGGTCAAAGTCAGTTAAAAAGTTTCTCATTACATGGGACCTCTTAGGCCGTTCACCAAACCAGCTCCACACATTGATGAGGAGGACAACTCCTCTATTAAGTGGTTAAAGAATGATATATTGGTAATCAGCTAGGTGATAAATAGCATGTGGCTAATAATGTGGTCCACTAAAGACAAAAAAATAGATTTGGGATACTTGTGTGAAGTTGTACTCCAGCACAATGAACCTTTGTAAACCGTATGGTGTTATTCAAAACATGTTTAACACTAAACAAGGGGACAACCTACATGAGTTATTGGCATGATTTCGGGGACTAATTCCAGTGTGGAAATTATTCATCCCTATTCCACTGATATATCGGTTCAAGAAAAGCAAAAGGAAGCCTTAGCAGCTGCTAGGTGGCCAAGACTCAACTTCTCAATTCCTCAGCACTTCCATCCTTTGATGACATAAGTGCCACCTTACTTCAGATACCATACCATTCTTCCACCACTCACACTGAGGTGTCCTCCACTGTGTACTCAGGTAATAGATGTACACCCTCTACTGTTAGAGCTAGGTCGTTTAGGTCCACCTGGGTTAGGTTTCGTCCACCCCTGGTTCACCTGGGTTAGGTACTTGGCTTTCCACACTTAACAGACAGGTCTGTTGAGTTGTATTGGCTAGGCATTTGACATGGTATCAGAGTTGGACACCACATTTCGCATTCAAATCCCGGCGAAAGCGGTAGGGAACAGGAATGGTGGGTGTCAGAGCTAGGTGGTTCCGGTCCACCTGGGTTAGGTTCTGTCCACCCCTGGTCCACCTGGATTAGGTACTTGGCTTTTTGCACTTAACAAACTGGTCTGTTGAGTTATATTTGCTAGGCGTTTGACATGGTATCAGAGCTGGGCACCACATTTCGCGTTCGAATCCCGACGGAAGCGGTAGGGAACAGAAATGGTGGGTATCAGAGCTTGGTGGGAGCTTTTTGAGGTAAGCCATCTCTCCTCACCGTTGTCCTCGCAGTGAAACAAGAGCGTGAGGTTTTTTGTCAGGGATATTTCGTCAGTCCCCGAGGTCTTGGTGGGTTTGTCCACCGTTAATAGAGTTTAGTGGTCTCAGAACATCAGGAGCCGCAAGCCTTGCGGCGTGGTGTTTCGTCCCTGAAAAGACCAGTGCGTGGACACTAGTCTCGACTGATTCATCGGCCCTCTTTCTTGAAGAATACCTCGGTTGACATGGTATCAGAGCTGGTGCCCATGTTCCTCATTCTAATCTTAGAGTGCAGTGGTCAGAACCCAGGAACGGTGGGTGTTAGAGTTTGTGGTCTGGGTTAAGTGTTGTGCTTTTTTCACCTAACAGACCGATCTGTTGAGTTGTATTGGCTAGGCATTTGACATGGTATCAGAGTTGGGCACCACGTTTTGCGCTCGAATCCCAGTAGAAACGGTAGGGAACAGGAATGGTGGGTGTTAGAGCTAGGTGGTTCCGGTCCACCTGGGTTAGGTACTTGGCTAGGCGTTTGACATCTACTACTAGAGGGCATAGTAGAAATTATAGAGGAGGTCGAGCAAGAGGCAGTAGGACTAGCCCTGGTTCTTCAAGGTCTGATAACCGGGTCTACACTCATTGTGGAAAACAAAATCATTTAACGAAAACCTATTGGAAGCAACATGGAAAACCTGATTGAGCCACTGCCAACCAGGCCTATGTCCATATTGATAAAAATGAAGACAAACCTGAATCACACAAAGGCAAGACAACTCTAACCAATGAAGATTATGAATTCTTGCAATGATTGACAACTATGATGGTATCTTCTCCTACATCTTCTTCCACTATTGTTGCCATTACCACTTCAGGTATGCTCTCTGCCACTTTCTCCTTTTCATCTTGGATCATTGACTCAGGAGTCTCTGAGCATTTGATAGGTAACAAAAGTTTATTACATTCCATGTCTCCCTATTTATTAGACAAGTTTGTTACCATATCCTATGGATCCCAAACCAAAGTTTTTGGCATTGGAAGATAGGGCCCAATCCCATAAGACCAAGGAAGACCCATGCATCCAAGAGATATAGAAGACGGGCTCAAGGCCCATAGAATCACATACAATTATGGTAGGATGGTAAATAAAGGGTCATCTCATAGAGATGACATTGATGTAATTAAGTTAAAGTTCCAGGGTAAAAACCCTAAACCCTAAGTTTAGAGGTATTATTGTAATACAATAGTTTCATTAATCTATAAATAGAGCTTCAGGGGGAGGGTTAGGAAATCAGGTCCATAACCTCTTCTTCCTCTAGTTTTCTCCCAATGGGTCTCTTTCTCTTTTTCTCCATGAGCTAAATTCTTGAAGTCTTAAAAATCAACACTTGGGAAGAGATCCTCCTCTGCTACACCTTCACTTCCGCTTACTGATGTCTCATTCGTTCGTCAATTTCCCTTAAACGTATTATCCATTAGCCAACTCACCAAATGTTTCAATTGCTTCATCACATTCTCACCCTTTTCTTGTGTTTTTTAGGATCTAACAATGAAGCAGGTGATTGGTGAGGGCCATGAACAGAGGGGCCTCTATTACTTGAACTTGTCTCCAGTGACATCAATCTCCACTTCTCAGATAGAGGCAAGATTATGGCACAACCGGTTTGAACATGCATTAGCAACATCACTTCAAAAATTGTTTCCTTTTTAAAAAAATATTGTCTAGTTTAAACTGTGAAGTATGTCAGTTGAGCAAACACCAGAGGACCACATACTCTCCTCAAACTAGAATTATAGGTATTGCTCCCTTTTCCTTAATTCAGTCTGATGTATGGGGACCATTGAGTGTCTGGAACACTTCACAAGTTAAGTATTTTGTTATGTTTGTGGACGATTTTACTCGAGTCACATGTGTGTTTTTGTTTAAAGAAAGGTTTGAGAGTTTTTCCATCTTTAAGTCTTTTCATGCCATGGTAAAAACTGAGTTTGGTAAAAACATACAAGTTTTTCGTTCTAATAATGCCAAAGAGTACTCTCCAGTAAATTTCAATTATTTTGTCAAGATCAGGGCATTCTCCATCAGACATTATGTGCCTACATGCCTCAATAAAACGGTGTAACTGAAAGAAAAAATAGACCTCCGAGAGTTAGCCTGTGGCCTACTCCATTCTATGGATGTGCCCTATTTTTACTTACGACATGTGTTGGAAGATAGGGCCCAAACCCATACCACCAAGGAAGGCTCACATATCCAAGTGTGTTAGAAGATGGGTCCAAGCTCATAAGACCAAAGAAGACACATACATCCAAGAGAAGTAGAAGATGGGCTCAAGGCCCACATATCAAGGAGAAGGCCCATAGGCCCACATATAATGATTGTAGGATGGTAAATAAAAAGTCATCTCATAGAGATGGCATTGATGTAATTAGGTTAAAGTTCCAGTGGTAAAACCCTAATCCCTAAGTTGAGGGGTATAATTGTAATACAGTAGTTTCATAAATCTATAAATTGAGCTTCAGGGGAAGGGTTAGGATATCAAGTCCATAAACCTCTTTTTCCTCCTGTTTTCTCCCAATGAGTCTCTCTCTCTTTTTCTCCATGAGCTAAATCCATGGAGTCCTGAAAATCAACATGGTATCAGAGCATTGCTTTTCAAGACTCCTATCTGGTTTTTAGATTAAAAGAAACCCGTTATTTTATTTTTTTGCTCAAATTGTTATTAGTTTTTTTACCCATCATATTATTGTTATTTTTTTTCTCTGCTTCTGCTTCATCGACAATGAAAAGTGCCTTGAGAGATGCTGCATGAGGAAGATATTGCAGTCTCGTTTTCGGAATTAATTACTCACTTTTGATCAATGTCATCATGCTTCTAAGCACCATCTGTCATCGATCCCTGATATCTCTATCATGAATAACTGCTCTGTTGCAGTTCATGGAGAGTCAGCAATCACTTTCTCGCTTGGCTCTATTGTCTCCACTGTCATTCAGAGAGACTCAATCTCATTCTGATGATAACGTCAATCTCATCGAGAGCAGAAAACGTCCACGAGAACCGGCATTATCATTCCACTGATTTCTGCCTCGTATCTTTGTTGGTTGTCTCTGCCAATTGATCTACTGTCATCCAGATAGTGCCTCCAAGGATATCTCTCTGAGTTAATCTTCAGTTGGCATCGTTATTACTAGAAGTCCTTCGCTAGATCAGATTGACTCTGTTCGGATCTATTGTGTCAATCCCATTGGTCTTCGTTGGCCTTTTCATAACGAGTTTATTGCCAGCTTCAAAGAACGATGACTCTGTTGTGTTGCTAATTCTGGTCGAATCGTATTTTCAGTGTCATGAGATCTTTTCTCCACTATTTTTGTTGATTAATCTGTTGGATTGATTTTTATTCGAGAAGTTTCCTTTGGCTGTATCGCTTCCGAGCTTCCCGAGCGCCAACTTTGTTGCCATTTCTGGATGACAAATCCAGGAAACCAGCACTCATTGGGAAAGAAGAAGTTACTGTTGAAAAATTACATGTTTCCAAACTTAGGAAAGTTGTTAAAATACAGCCCGGCCTCTGCCTCTATTATTCTTATTTCCGGAAGTATCTGACTCCTCAGATTGATATTTTAGTAATCAGCTGGCTCTCGTCTCTATTGATTGGTTTATTCTGGGAAAATTCTGCTGGTTCCATTGTCGGGTTGGCTGTCATCCTTGTTTGGAAAGTTCCTTTGCTGATTCTCTAGGAGATATATTCTTCTACTGTCCAAAAATTTCCCTCTGGTTTTTCACTCTGTTCAGAAGCGGGGAAAATGTTGGAAAATAGGGCTCAAGCCCACACGACCAAGGAAGGCCCACATATCTAAGATTATTATATGATTGGCCAAGGAACCAAAGGAGACCCACAAGATGGGCCCACACCCATAAGAAGTAGGACCCATAATGATTACCTTGAGTTGGCATCCTTATCATATCAGTTAGAAGATCAAGAAGGACTCAAGAAAGTATCTTTTTCTAATGGTCACATCCTAGAAGAGTTTTAGTTTGAGTTAGGTTTGTCTTTGATCTATATTGAGTTATTTAATTATGCTAGGACTTATCTTTAAGTTTTAGAGTTTGGGTGTAATTAGGACAAAGGTAGTTTTATTGTAAGTGGTCTCTACTACCTTCCTCTATTATAAATAAAGGTTCATGTACACTGATTACAACACGTCAATGAAGTATTTCACTTTTTCATAAATTCAACATGGTATCAGAGCAGGTTTTGTGAGTTGATGTGGTCAACCCACAGAGGTAATGTGATCATTTTCTCTAAACCCTAAACCCTATATCTAGGTTCGTAGTTATTTTTTTTAGTCCCTATACCCATAGTTTGCTTTGTGTTGTTTTCCTCCATAAAGAGTTTTTCATATTTCAATTTATATATTGACAGAAAGATATTTGCGTCTACTTTCCAAATAAAAACTATTTGTTCCAATCTGAGTTATCAATAGAGAGATATCGATATTTGAATGAGCAAAGGTCAGATTGCAAAAAGGTTCGAGCAGCAACAACAATCTTCAGATTTTGAGGTACTTTTTGCTATCAAGAACTAGAATTTATATGGACAAATATATGTCAAAACAAATATCTATATGTCTATTCTTTTACCTATTCAACCATTTTTTTATCTGAGTTATCTACAAAGATAAATTGATATTTGAAGCAGCAGAGGTCTGATTGGAAAAGAGGTTCGAGCAGCAGCAGAAAGCCTCAACTTCCGAGGTATTTTATGCTATCAAGAAAGAGACTTTATATGGAGAATTATATATAAAAATAAAGATATATAAGGCCCACATATCTAAGAGTATTATAAGATGGGCCAAACGACCAAAGGAGACCCACAAGATGGGCCCAAGCCCATAATTAGGCCCCGCAATGATTACCATGAGCTGACATCTTTATCACATCAGTTGGAAGATCAAGAAGGACTCAAGAAAGTATCTTTATCTAATGTTCACGTCCTAGAAGAGTTTTAGTTTGAGTTAGGTTTGTCTTTGATCTATATTGAGTTATTTAATTATGCTAGGACTTATCTTTAAGTGTTAGAGTTTGGGTGTAATTGGGACGAAGGTGGTTTTATTGTAATTGGACTCTACTACCTTCCTCTATTATAAATAGAGGTTCATGTACACTGATTACAACACATCAATGAAGTATTTCACTTTTCTATAAATTCAACAGAAGAAGAAGGCATTGTTGCCTTATTGATGTTTCCTAACTTAGGCAACTGACTTAATCAAGTGTCGATTCAGTGCTTGCCGAAACTCAGACAGGACTCGCCCAAGTCAAGCCAGCGAACCTACAACCTAAGGGAACTTACTGGTTTTGTTCATGACTGAGTCAACTAGGACCACCTCGGACCGAGTCAACATGGTCTGGGCCAACTCAATGAGTCAACTTAGACATGGCCCACTTATTTTCTGCCTCAGTATATGATAGATGCTATATTCTGACATGCGAACTAAGTTAATTATAATAGAATAACCTTTATAATTGTGTTATAGGTGGTTATTTATCGGTTTTCAAATGAAATGAGCATTTATTGAATTTGGCATTAATCACTGTCGATATTGCATATTTTTCTCTCCTGAATTATATTTCATTATTTTGAAGGTTTATTTCTTCCTGAAATGCTTTTTATAGATTTAATTATGGAATTTCAGGAGAATTATGGTGTAGAAGGAGATATTTACCAAAATTCCCTTAGTGAAATGGAGATGATTTTTAGGTCAAATCGTTTTAAAATAAATAAGATGGTATTTAAAGCAAAAGGGGGACGTCAAAAGAGGGGGTCGAGAGGGGACCCGAGAGGGGGGACCCGAGAGGGAAAACCCGAGAGGGGAGCATGAAAGGAAAAGAGAAACAGAGTATTGAAAAACAGAGGAGCACCGTCGACCAAAACAGGTGAGGACCCGAGAGGAGTTCCCCACCGCCGTTCGCCGAGCCAATACCTTTCGCCACGCCACCGTCGTCCACCGCCGTCCACCGCCGTCCAGTAACCGAGAACAAACCCGAGGAGAGCTTGAGAGAGTCTCCGTCGAGGTGAGTTCGACAGTAGTCGCTTGCCAGGCCAAGAAGAGATCCGAGAGGGCTTCTCCGGTGCCACTTCCGCTTTTCGACTATCCTACAGCGTCGGTTACGTATTTCCGACCAGTCCCGGAGCTATTCCGACTCCAACCGAGACTCGAGAGAGCCGGTTAGAGAACGTCAGCTCTGTTTCACTCTTCGCCGGACGTTCCCTCCGTCCGTCGGCTTCCAACCTTCGTCGCCGGCGTCATCTCCACTTCCGGCCACTCACTCTTGTTACCCGAAGCCATTAATTTCGGGAAATTGCAGCACCCGTGAGAACAAGTTGCTGCCCGAGCGAGAGGAAGAAGAAGGGGAGTAATTCGTCATTTTTGAATTTCATTTTTTATATAGTTTGAACTTAGGTTTTGAATGTTTATTAAATGGGATTTGATAATTAATGTTTATTGAATATTTGTTTTCTAGATATTTTATTAAATTGGCTAGTTAGGGTAGGATTATAATTTAGGTTGGATTTTGGTATTTTAATTCAATTTCTGTCTTTCACTCTATGCGCCCTAGAGGGGCTAGACGCAAGGATTGAGAAATCGGATTTGTGATTATGTGGCGCTCGAGAGAGGCACGAATCACGGTAAAATCCATAGTTGATAATTTTAGCATCATCACAATAGGAAATTGATTCTCTGCATTCTATTGTAATCTGATCTTTGTCATTAACTCTAGGCGCCCGAGAGGGGCTAGACGCAAGGATTGAGAAATCGGATTCGTGATTATGTGGCGCTCGAGAGAGGCACAAATCACGGTAAAATCCAGAGTTGACGTTTTTTGTTGTGCAAGTAGTTAATTAGATTATTGCTTGATAATTTAGGATAGCATCATCACAATAGGAAATTGATTCTTTGCATTCTATTGTAATCCGATCTTTGTCATTAACTCTAGGCGCCCGAGAGGGGCTAGACGCAAGGATTGAGAAATCGAATTCGTGATTATGTGGCACTCGAGAGAGGCACAAATCACGGTAAAATCTAGAGTTGACGTTTCTTGTTGTGCAAGTAGTTAATTAGATTATTGTTTGATAATTTAGGATATAATTAGTGTTTAGTTCAGATTAATTCATCATATTTGGTTAGGCTAGTTGACTGAAGAATACACAAAATTCAATCCTCCCTGTGGATATGACCCTCGCTTACAGCTAAATTACATGAACGATTCGTACGCTTGCGAGGTATTAAAGCCGATGTAACTAAATTCTATATCAGTATACATGTCCAAGTTTATACATATTTTGGTGCGACTAGGTATTTTTTCTATGGCTGGATTATTATTTTAAAGTATTGAATGATTATTCCTTGGTCAGCAAATTATTTGGTACAGATACTTGCATTAGGTTATTTCAGGGTCAATTTTAAAAAGGATTATTTCGGTTCGTGTTATATGGGCCCAAGCCCATTTCTACTGCCGCTATTGTGTCTCTTTGGATGAGATATTATTATTGAAAAAGAGGTGGCCTCAGTATCTTTCCTCATACCATAATTTATTTGACACTCAAAAATATTGCGGTATGGACAACATGAGAGTAGGTGTCCGGATTGGGACACCATCATTTATTTTGACGCTCAAAAATATTGTGTTAGGATACTATGAAAGTCTGTGCCCGGATTGGGACACCATGACAGATGACTTTATTACAACATATAATTTTACTTCCCCCCATTAATGTCATTTATTACTACTACCACTTGAGAGATGTTGTCTTGTGGAGGGACACGGTGATGGAGTTTTCTTTTTTACCCTTCAACGTATAGACCCACTACCTACATTAATAAGAGTGGCACTACCTACAAAAGATAGGAGTGTGTCGAACATCCAGCATGAATTATTTGACTAGATTATGGAACAATGGCATACGACACAAAGTGATGCTACTTTCACTTATCTTATGCCAGTTGGGCCTCATGAACGAGAGCACCAGCGTGAGGGAGAGTGATGGAAGATATGGAGGATTGCCATTTTATACAAAAAGATTTTTTATACACCATTTGCAGCAAGTTGGGAGTTCATGATGTTCTCTTTCCCCCAACTTGAGGGCAAGTGTTGGAAGATAAGGTTCAAGCCCACACGAACAAGGAAAGCCCACATATCCAAATATGTTAGAAGATGGGCCCAAGCCCATAAGACCAAGGAAGGCCCATACATCCAAGAGATGTAGAAGATGGGCTCAAGGCCCACATATCAAGGAGAAGGCCCACATATAATGATGGTAGGATGGTAAATAAAGAGTCATCTCATAGAGATGGTATTGATGTAATTAGATTAAAGTTTCAGTGGTAAAACCCTAAACCCTAAACCCCAAGTTCAAGGGTACTATTGTGATACAGTAGTTTTATAAATCTATAAATTGAGCTTCAGGGGAAGGGATAGGATATCAAGTTCATAACCTCTTTTTCCTCCTATTTTCTCCCAATGAGTCCCTCTCTCTTTTTCCCCATGAGCTAAATCTATGGAGTCATGAAAATCAACAACATGTTTCCTTATTAATCGGTTGCCTTCCCCAGTGCTTAAACATAAATCCCCTTATTCATTGTTATTTCCTGATGAAGACCCGTCTCTCTTCACTTGAAAGATTTTGGATGCACATGTTTTGTTCATATCATGTCCCCCCAAAAGAGTAATCTTGATCCTAAGTCTCGTAAGTATATCTTCTTGGGTTACTCCCTACCCAAAAAATTTATGCATCATATAATCCTTCTCTTCAAAAGGTACTTATCTCTAAGGATGTTACTTTTTTTTAGGATACATCTTATTATTCTTCCAAAGATGCTCCTCTAGGACTCTCATCGATTCAACCAACTTCAAGACCTAATGTACCACTTGATGTCGATCTCCTTCACCCCCCCTGAAGCAATAGCCGATACCACATCTATGGATTTTACAAATCCCTCCAAGGTAAGCCCATCTTCACATTTCATCTTTGGCCCACAATTTGATACTAGGCCAATAGCTCTAGGAAAGAAGCCTAGAACTTGCATTAGGTCCTCCACTTCTCATCCTATATCATAATTTGGCTTCTCACCATCTGTTGTCTTCTCCTTGTTATCAAGTTCTTGTATCCATCTCCTCTATATCTATTCAACGGTCATATCAGGATGCTTTGAGACATCTAGGATAGAAGGCATCAATGGAAGAAGAAATGAATGTTTTATATGAGAATTAGACATGGACCTTGGTTCTGCTTCCTTCTGCGAAGAAACTCATGGGTTGTAAATGGTTTTTTACCATCAAGCACAATCTCAATGGTTTTGTGGCTCATCTTAAAGCCCATCTTGTTAGCAAAGGCTACACTCAGTGATATGGAGTTGATTATGAGGAAATTTTATCCCCAATGGCCAAGTTAATTCAGTACGAATACTATTATCACTTGCTGCAAATTCTTCTATATGAGATCGATGTGAAAAAAAACCTTTTTAAATGGTAATACTAAGAAGGAGATCTATATGCATCAACTAGGTTTCCTGGTTAAGGGGGAGTTGTTATGCAGACTAAAGAAATCGGCTTAAAATAGTCTCATCGGGCTTGGTTTGACAAATTTAGCCAAGCTATGTTGTGATTTGGGTTCCATAGATGCTCTGTTGATCATTTTGTATTTGTCAAGAACACCTCGATGGGAAGTGTATTACTGGCAGTTTATGAAAATGATATTGTCTTAACTAGCAGCTATGTGAAAGGAATACAAGAAGTCAAAGCGGATATATGCAAGGAATAAAAAAAAAAGACCTTGGACTTATGAAATATTTTTTGGGTATTGAGGTTTTCCAGTCAAAACATTGGATTATCTTATCTCAGAGGAAGTATGTTCTTGATCTGCTAGAAGACACATGGATGTTGGAATGTCGACCAATAGATACTCAGATGCTAATACCAAGTTGTGTGCAAGCTCTGAATAAAATGTGGATGTAGGAAAATATTAGAGTTCTGTTGGAAAAATCATCTATCTTACAGTAATCATACTAGATTTAGCATATGTCGTAAGTGTGGTGAGTCCGTACATGCATAAACCACAAGTTATTCACTGGCAAGCTCTGGAGAGAATCCTATGATACTTAAAAGGAATTTCCTGCAAGGGACTTTTATATAAATGTCATGGTCACCTCAACATTAAAGGATTTGAGGATGTTGATTGGGCTTGATTACCTGATGATAGGAAGTCCACCTCTGGGTATTGCACCTTAGTTGAAGGGAACTTAGTTATATGGAGGAGTAAAAAATAGAATGTGGTTGTTAGATCATGTGCTGAAGCAGAATACAAGGCTATGGTCCATGCAATTAGTAAGCTTCTATGGATGAAATCACTCCTCACTGAATTAGGGTTCCACAAAAAGACCCCTATGGAACTCTATTGTGACAATTAGGCAGTCATCCACATTACTTCAAATCTAGTCTTCCAACAGAGAACAAAACATATTGAGGAAAATTGCCACTTCATACGAGAAAATTTTTAGGCTGGCATTATTTTTCTTTGGTAGAAGATGGCTCAAGCACACACGTCAAAGGAGAAGGTCCACACGTCCAAGAGGGGTGGCATCATGCTAAATAAGAAGTCTTCTTATAAATATTGAACAAGGATGTAATTAGTCAAGGAGAAACATTCTACTTATGTCTTTTCTCATGTAAAGCTTGTAGCCTTAAGGGCATTATAGACATTATAACAGCCTCTCAAAAACTATAAATAGAGGTCATTGGCTTGGAGTAGAGCATCAAGCTCTCTCCTCTTCTCTCAATTTGTCCAAGCATTCTCTCCGGTCTCTCTCTCCCTTTTCTCTGTTATCTAGCCGAGCTCTTGCCCTTTCTCTCTTCTCTCTTCTTCTCTTCTTTTCTTCTTCTCTTCTCCTTCTTCCCTCTCTCACTACCTTGATCGAGGTTCATATCATGGGATCCTAAATTCCACATGGTATCAGAGCTTGATGTCAAAAAATCTTTCTTGAATAGGGATATTAAAAAAGAAATATATATGCAACAACCCCCTAGATTTGTGGTTGAGGGGGAGCAGATATGCAGATTGAGGAAATCTCTATATAGTCTGAAACAGTCTCCTTGAGTGAGGTTTGATAAATTTAGCCTCACAATGATACGGCTTGGATTTCATCGATGCTCAATAGATCACTTTGTATTATTAAAGACACCCCTAAAGGGAAAGTACTTCTGGCAGTCTATGTAGATGATTGTTATGGTCTCGGATCTGACACATGGATTCGTAAGGAGGGAGAAGAGAAAGATGAAAATCAAGCCAAAGGGAAGCTTGAAAACCCTAGGTTCGTTAAGGAGAACTCACACCTCTGAGCTCGTTGAGGAGAACTCAAAACCCTGTTTAACTTAAATCAATACTTGTCTTTCTCATTACTCTTACCCCTTAAATAGGGTTCACCCTTACAAGGTTTAAGATAAAATATTACAAAAATACCCCTATAAATGAAATATTCCAAAAATACCCATGTGCCTTAAAACTGAAAAAAATAAAGTAAATTAAAGAAAAACAATTAAAATAATAATGTTATGCATGCATAATATTAAACCCCCTGGAAGAAAGAGTTTGTCCTCAAGCTCGAAGGTAGGTCTGCTTGCCCGTGCCGACGTCTCCATTCGTTCTCAAGTATCAACCACGGTATCTGTGTCAGCCCTCTGGACTACAAAACTGGAGCATTCAACCAGAGAAGCAATTTTTTTTTTTTGCAAGGTGGCACTGTCCCCCACTTTTCCAACACGGCAGCAACAATTGTCAATGCAGGATCAATGCCTAGAAAATACATCCCATGAGAAGCATCTTTCCAATATTTGGATCCAAGGGAAGAGTGCAGCGCTCCATTGGCCTAGCTTCCATATAAAGTCAATTGTGTGTGTTTGGAGACTTACTCATTACAGTATGGCATGACTTCTCAAGAAGAGTCTCACGGAATGAAACAACTGGAGGAGAAACATTGATTTCAGCTCCACCCATGAAGTCATCTAGAAAATCCTTCAGGTAGATCTCAATCTCCAGCTCGTGCTACACTATGTTCACCACTCTCTTCAATTGCATAAACAACCATAGAATCTGACTTGGCCAGCCATTTAAAACCTTCAACACCCTTGGGAAGATCTAAAGTAACTTTGCATTGTACAACAACACGCACAACAGGGGACACAAAGAACTTCATGGCTTGAAATGGGTGAGCATCAACGTCTTTCTCATCAATCAAAGTAGCATTTCTGGTAATGAACTGATCCAATCCAACCAAAACAATAGTTTTACCACAAGGAACATCTTCAACAGATTGATCAACTTCAGCACCTGCTAATGTAAGAGGTCCTGAATCATACTTCCCTTTTTCCAGCACTCTAGTTTAGTGCCTTGATTGCATGAAAATAGCCATTTGCATCCTCAAGAAGCACCTCGGCTGGGCTGTCTAGTAACAGTGAATGCTGGACTGCCACAGTAGCAACACAAAATAATTGGTGGAAGAACCAAAGTGTTGCAAGATATCCCCGAATCCAATTTCCCAACGTGATGGTTGTCCAGCACTTCAATGTCCTCTGTGCATCCAAAGAAGGCAATTCTCCACTATTGACAGAACATTTGGCATTTGCACTGCCAATTTGTGTCTCCCTTGTAACATAACCACTCTTGGTTATAGCAAGAACTGTCTCCACACACTCAAGGGAGTCAATTGTATTGTTGGTTTCCGAACTCGCATCAGCCGTGATCAATTCTCTAATAGCAGTAGAGTATGAACCTGACTATCTAATTTTATAAACCTTACTATCTAATTTTGTATCATCTATAGCCTCTAGTACCAATTCTACATAAGGCATTGCATAAGGCACTGCTGGTTCTACTCTCAAGAGTATCGGTACTGTTATCATCAGTGGCACTATTGGTAGCATTGTATTCTGCAGTGGAAAAACAACAACAACATTGATACGATGTTCAGACGCCGCCTAGAATATAATAGGTTTCCTTTCAACAGCCATAAAAATCATTCCCCACAGCATAACATTCATACTATGGCCAAGAGAACCATCATCTTTGAGAGTCTCCCTATCTGCCAACAACTTCTCAAAATCAATGGTATTAAGACAATCTTTCCCAAAGACAACCCCGCTGTCACATATGATTTCATTTGAGATGAGAGCAATGGCAGGTTATGCATTAAATACCCCACGAGCAACATCATTGTGCCCCCCATGGACAAGCATTTGGTCACAGTCAGAATTTTGCAGGTGGTGCTCAGCTGCATTATATTTTTCAGGTTGTAGTTGCTACTGGGGTGCCCTTATCTGTTGTCTTACCATCTCCTAAAAGACACCCAGTGTTTCCCCAACATTCCTGTTTTGGCAAAATCCGACTTTCATGGTGTTGTGGACTCAATAACACAGCGAGTCACACAACGAAGGAGATAACAACAACTCACTCAATAGGATTTATTTCTTATATTTCTTTGAGTAGGATTTATTTCTTATATTGTTTTTAAGTAGGAGTTATTTCTAATTACTTTATATGTAAGGGCATTATGGAGAATTATTGTAACCCTAACCCTAAAACTCCATGACGTGACCTATTTAAGGGAAATGTATGAATGAAATAGGTAAGCTTTGAGATTTTAGAATAACCTAGTCTAAACAGGTTGAGATCACCTCTTGATCTCGAGTTTAGGGTTTACTCCAAAAATCCAACCTATCCTTCAGCCTCCATTGCTATCCATCTTCACCCAAATTCATCCCTCATCATCTATACTAAGAAGAGGAGCTTCCTGCCCCTTTTCTGAGCCCAAAGACAGGGTCTTCCCTCATCATCAGCGTCAACAACAAGCTTGGTGCAATTCCCTCTTGACCAGCAGCAAAGAAAGAAGAATTCTGGTTCTTTCACGTGAAGAATTAGAACCACTCTTCTTGTTGGGAATTCATCACGGAAACAAAGCAAGGGAAGTCATCAAGGTGAGCCAAGGCTGTCCCCCTAAGCTAGGCCTTCAAGTCCTAGAATGAGCTGCATCAAATCAGGGTTGAAACCCTGATTTACGAGAGCAATAACAGGTATTCCTCCCTTATCTCTCCACCTGAATTAATTCCATTCTAGCTATAACTTTAGCACTAGAATGAGTTCATAAAAAGGGAGACCGATCACTGGTGGAAGAGTACCCAAAGAAGGGATCTTTAACCTCCTTACCGAGTCCAAAAACTCAGTACTAGTGCTGGATTCACAATTCCCATGTCGTGTTACTCGATCCATAACCCGGGACCGTAACAACTTGGTATCAGAGCAGGGTAACGTGGGGGATAATATCAGCAATGAAGAAATCCAAATCAGAATACAAAATATAGAAGATAGCTTTGAAACAGCACAACCAGTGTTGGGGAAGGTTTTTGGTTTGGAAGAAGAGATGAGCCGAGTCATCAACATGCTACAGGAGTTGAGGACATAGAGACATCAGAGTCCAGAGGTGAGAGAGGTTGTTCAACCATATCACAGAAGAGGGGACCAGTGGCCAGGGCGCACTATTGTCCAAGGACCTCAGCATGGAGGCACAGTCCCAAGGTACACCAAGTTAGAGTTTCCCTCTTTCAATGGTTATGTGGATCCCTTAATTTGGTTGCATAGATGTGGAAAAAAAATTGAACCAAGGACTACTGCATGGGATAAGGTGCAACTAGCCTCTTTCCATATGACATATGAAGTCATGTTATGGGTTACTCAAGTAGAGGAAGAGAAACCGGGAATGGCTTGGGGAGAATTTAAAAATCTATGCACAGTTAGATTTGGGCTTCCCGCCAACAGAAACCCCCTGGGAGAGTTAGTCCCATTGAGACAAACGGGTTCAGTGGAACAATATCAAAAACTGTTCTAGGAAAAGTTGGCTCGTGCTGGTGAGAGGGTATTGGTTGACTAGCAGGTCTCCTTATTCACAGCAGGTCTCAATGAGTATTTACTGCTAGAGGTAGAACTCCTTATGCCCACGGATTTAGCTCATGCCATGAATATGGCTCGAGCAATGGAATAATGACAACAGCTGCAGCAATGTAAGCCGGGTTGGTCGAGTGAGAGGAACACTTCCTCCACGTGGCAAGGGCACCACTATAATTCATCTCAGGGAGCATCTACAGCAGCACCATCCAGACACACTTCGACTATGACTCGGGTAGCCGATGTCCGCCCTGGTAATTCCCTACCGAGCTTTATAAAAAAATGGACGACTGAGGAGATGGCAGAAAGGTGATTCAAAAATTTATGTTATAACTGCGATGAGCAGTATCGGGTCAGACACCAATGTAAACGATTGTTTTGGCTCGAGGTGGAGGATTTAGAGGATCCAAAGGATCCAGAGAATATTATCGAGGAGGAACCACCAGAGATATCCTTGCATGCTATTACTGGGCAGAAATTGCCTACTACAATGCAAGTCCAAACTCATGTCATCGACCGAGAACTGGTGGGACTAGTCGACTTGGGGAGTACACACAATTTTCTGAGGCACTGTGACCACAGGATTTGTCTGAAACCAGGATCTGAGGTAGTGGTTGTGCGACCATACCATTACCCACACCTTCAAAAGGACAAGATAGAGCGCCAGTGCCATGAGATGTTGAAACAGAGTCTTATTCATCCCAACCACTCCCCGTTCTCTTCACCCATCTTACTTGTGAAGAAACATGATGGGACATGGAGGTTCTGCGTGGATTATCAGGAGTTGAACGTGCAGACAGTAAAAGACAAGTTCCCAATTCTAGTAGTGGATGAGTTCCTGTATGAGTTACATGTGTCGTGGTTATTCACTAAACTCGACCTCTATTCGGGATACCATCAGGTCCGGATGCACCCCTCTGATATCGAGAAGACGACGTTCTACACGCACCATGGCCACTTTGAGTTCGTTGACATGTCGTTCGGGTTATCCAATGCACCCTCCACTTTTCAAGCTTTGATGAACAAGGTATTTAACCCCTATCTTCGAAAATTTGTTCTTGTATTTTTCGATGATATTTTGATATATAGCAAGTCATTTGAGGAGCACTTGGCACACTTGAGGATTATTTTTGACTTGTTACAAGCACATCAGCTCTATTTGAAACATTCCAAGTGTTCTTTTGCGGCTTCACAAGTGGGGTATCTGGGATACATTATCTCACATGAGGAGGTTACGGTGGATCTCGAGAAGATCCAAGCTATTCACGAGTGGCCGCATCCACAGTCATGTTTTGCATTACGGGGTTTTTTGGGTCTTGCGGGATACTCCCGCAAATTTATTCAAAAATATGGACCAGTGGCGACACCATTGACAAGTCTACTCAAGAAAAATTCCTTTATTTGGAATGAGGGGGCCACCACGTCGTTTGTTGCACTCAAAGCTGCCCTCGCATCCGCGCCAATATTACAACTTCCCAACTTTGACGAATTGTTCGTGGTAGAGTGTGATGCTTCGGGCATGGGCATTAGGGCCGTTTTACAGCAATTGGGTCCATTTTATAGCAATTGGGTCATCCAATTGCGTATTTTAGCAGACAGTTGGCAGTCCGTCATCACAAGCTAGCAGCCTATGAGCGCGAATTGATTGGGTTAGCCAAAGCGGTCCAACATTGGAGGCCTTATCTCTGGGGCCGGGCTTTTCTCATACGCACGGATCACTACAGCCTTAAATTCCTACTAGAACAGTGTTTGACGATGTCACCACAGCAACACTGGATCGGTAAGTTGTTGGGGTTTGACTTCTCAGTGGAGTATTGTGCGGGGAGATTAAATAAAGCGACAGATGCCTTGTCATAGTGTTTTGAAGATCAGCAGTCAGTCTATTCGATCAGCCAGCTGAGATTTCTCATTCTGGACTTGGTAAGAGACGCACATGCCACTAACCCTGCACTGCAGGAACTGCATCAGAAGATTTCATAAGGGATAATGAATTCGAAGTGGTCCATCCAGGATTCACTTATTTATTATAGGCAACGGATTTTCCTTCCACCTGAGTCCGAGTTGATTCCAGCTATTCTCTCGGCCTACCATGACAGTACACACGAGGGGATCTAGAAGACCTTGCACAGAATTCGAGATGATTTTTACTGGCAAGCCATGAAGCCCTCTATTATGACTTCTGTGGGTGACTGTCAGGTATGCCAGCACAACAAAGCCAAGCACTTGAGTCTAGCCGGTCTTCTCCAGCTTCTGGCCCTTCCTACGCAGTTTTGGGCAGACATTTCAAAGGATTTTGTGGAAGGCCTACCCCTGTCCTCTGGTAAATCCATACTTTTCGTGGTGGTTGATAGATTCTCCAAGTACAGACATTTTATACCGCTGGCTCATCTATATACAGCAATACGGGTTGCTCAGACTTTCCTGGAGCAGATAGTCCGCTTACATGGCATTCCAGAATCCATTGTGAGTGATAGAGATGCAGTTTTCACGAGCACCTTTTGGCGGAACTATTTTGCTTGAGTGGGACAAAATTGAAGTTCTCCTCCGCCTATCATCCACAGACAGACGGGCAGACTGAGGTGGTGAACCGCACCATCGAGATGTATCTACAGTGCTTGGTGGGGGATCATCCACGGCAATGGGTTCAATGGCTTCCGTACAACCTAGGGTCCACCCGCGTGGACACGATTGATCAGGCACTCATAGACCGGGATCTACTGCTACATAATATCATAGAACAGCTACGACGCGCCCAAGCTCGGATGAAGGATGTCTATGACAAAGGCCACTGTGAGGTCTCTTTTGAGGTTGTGGAGTATGGCTACGGCTCCAGCCCTACCGTCAGCAGTCTCTTGCGGGACCTCTACATCATAAGCTCTCACCCAGATTTTTTGGGCCGTTTCCCATTCTTTGACGCGTGGGACCAGTCGCCTATCAGCTCAAATTACCGGACACGGCCAAAATTCATGTCTCTCTTTTGAAACTGCATTTCGGAGCACAACCTACATCCACTCCATTCCTACCACCGGTTGATAATGGCGAGGTTATTCTTCACCCAGCTGTGGTGCTATGGGTGCGGCTGACCAATGACCATTGGGAGATTCTCGTTCAGTAGATGGACACTGACCCCGACGCTGCAACATTAGAACATGTGGACATCTTCCAACAAGTCCACCTAGCTTCTGAGCTTGAGGACAAGCTCTTTCTCCATGGAGGGGGGGGGGGGGGGGGGGGCGCTGTTGTTGTGGACTCAATAGCACACCGAGTCACACAACGAAGGAGACAACAACAACTCACTCAATAGGATTTATTTCTTTTATTTCTTTGAGTAGGATTTATTTCTTATATTGTTTTAAGTAGGAGTTATTTCTAATTACTTTATATGTAAGGGCATTATGAAGAATTATTGTAACCCTAACCCTAAAACTCCATGACGTGACCTATTTAAGGGAAAGGTATGAATGAAATAGGTAAGCTTTGAGATTTTAGAATAACCTAGTCTAAACAGGTTGAGATCACCTCTTGATCTCGAGTTTAGGGTTTACTTCAAAAACCCAACCTATCCTTCACCCTCCATTGTCATCCATCTTCACCCAAATTCATCCCTCATCATCTATACTAAGAAGAGGAGCTTCCTGCCCCTTTTTCAAGCCCAAAGAGAGGGTCTTCCCTCATCATTAGTGTTAACAACAAGCTTGGTGCAATTCCCTCTTGACAAGCAGCAAAGAAAGAAGAATTCTGGTTCTTTCACGTGAAGGATTAGAACCACTCTTCTTGTTGGGAATTCATCACGAAAACAGAGCAAGGGAAGCCATCAAGGTGAGCCAAGGCTGTCCCCCTAAGCTAGGCCTTCAAGTCCTAGAACGAGCTGTATCAAATCAGGGTTGAAACCCTGATTTACGTGAGCAAGAACAGGTATTCCTCCCTTATCTCTCCACCTGAATTAATTTCATTCTAGCTATAACTTTAGCACTAGAATGAGTTCATAAAAAGGGAGACTGATCACTGGTGGAAGAGTACCCAAAGAAGGAATCTTTAACCCTTTTTACCGAGTCCAGCAACTCAGTACCAATGTTGGATTCACAATTCCCACATCGTGTTACTCGATCCATGACCCGGGACTGTAACACATGGCGTGCCAAACATCCACATTTCGATCGGGCATATCAGCAAACTGTCCCTTCAATTCCATCTCCCTTTCTGATTTCTTCTGGGCCTTCCCCACATACCACTCCTTGTCATCAATTTTTTTCCCCTTAAGCTCCTCAACATCTAGAGCAACATCTTCTGCCTTCTCAAAATGAACAAATCCAAAACATTTGGATTTCTCATCTCCTTGGATCATTACTACAGACATGGGACCCAAAATATGAAGCCCCACATTTTCAATTTGACAATGAACCCACACACAAGGACTTTACTCATCAATAGCAAAACATAGCCCCCCAAAATTTTTTTGTAGTAGTCCCCTTAAAAATATTTCTATCAATCCCGACATACCCAAAAAAATTTCATCTCAAAATTCATACACCCAAGTCGGAATTCCAGCAATTGGGCACTAGTTCTCTGCTTCACGGAACAGAGACGCTCCTTCCCCAATTTTTGAGCAACGTTGTTGTTGCTCAATCCCTTGGATCCCCATCAATGCCATGGAAGACTGTTGTTTTGACAAAAGATTTGAGGACGTTTTAGAGACTTATCCCCAAATGTCTTCTTGTCGACACTCACACTGGTCCGGATTTCTCCTCCTGTTGTCGCCCTTTCCATTTCTCCCATTTTTGATTTATGCTGCAGTCAGCCCATTGCTAGTGCCGAACAACAACAAATCAAGGCAGAAGTTTCAAAAAGGGTTGGTGCTCGTCGGACTATTCCGAAGTGTTTTGTGCCCCATAAGCTTCAACCCTTGGATTTCCAGGCTCCTTCTCGGAGATTCTCATGGTTCCCGATTTCGTATTTGAGGTCACACCCAAATCGTCTAGTGTCATTTTTTGCGTTGCCTGTGGAAGATGTATGGCTTCTCGTGAGAAGGGGGTTGTGGAATACCCCTCCAATTTCCCAAAATCGGGGTCCCCGCCATCTGATTTTGGAAGTTTGGGGAGCTTTTCCGAGACAAAGAGCTCTCGGATTTCATGTGTCTTCTGTTCAGAGAGACGTATGGCGTCCAGTGAGAAAGGGTTTGATGTCGAATCCCATTCAGGATTTTTCGACGAAGGGTGTGCTAAATACCCTTCCGATTTCAAAATTTCTAAGTCCCCAATTTTGGATGTCCCCGCCACTGGAGAGATAGAGGGCTCTAGGATTTCTTGTGTCTCTTGCCCTTCCGAGATAGCATCTCGAGCGACTACAACAGTGAGTTTCTCTATCGTAGCAATGATTTGAGCAAACCTTCTCTCATTTTCTGCGTACGCAATCAGCTCTCTGATCAGTAACTCTCTTACCTCCCCATTGCTGGAATTTCCCATGTTACGCAGCTCTGATACCAAGTTGTTATGGTCCCAGATCTCACACATGGATTTGTAGGGAGGGAGAAGAGAAAGATGAAAATCAAACCAAAGAGAAGCTTGAAAACCCTAGGTTTGTTAAGGAGAACGCACCCCTAAGCTCGTTGAGGAGAACTCAAAACCCTGTTTAACTTAAATCAATGATTGTCTTTCTCATTACTCTTACCCCTTAAATAGGGTTCACCCTTACAAGGTTTAAGATAAAATATTATAAAAATAACCCTATAAATGAAATATTCCAAAAATATCCATGTGGCTTAAAACTGAAATAAAATAAAGTAAATTAAAGAAAAAAATTAAAATAATAATGTTATTGCATGCATAACAATGATATTGTCTTAACTAGCAGTGATTCAGATAGCATTCAGGAGGCCAAAAAGAAGATATGTGGAGAGTTCAAAACAAAAGACCTTGGACTACTTCAAAGTTTTCTAGGTATTGAGGCGTTATAGTCGAAGCATGAGATCACACTATTTCAAAGAAAATATGTCATTGATCTACTTGAGGAGACATGAATGATGGGGTGTAGACCAGCAAAAACCCCTATGGATTCAAATACCAAGCTATCTGTAGGTTTTGGAGAAGATGTGGATATCAGGAAATATCAAAGACTTGTCAGAAACTTATTTACCTCACTATAACAAGACCAAATATATCATATGTAGTAAGTGTGGTAAGTCAATACATGCATAAACCATAACTTACTCATTGGCAAGCTTTAGAAAGAATATTACGATATTTGAAAGGAACTCTAGGAAGAAGGCTTCTTTATAAAAACCACGGTCACTTCAACATAGAAGGGTTCTCGGTTGCAGATTAGGCCAGATCCCTGGATGATAGAAAGTCTACTTCTGGGTACTATACAATGGTTGGAGGAAACTTGGTTACATGAAGAAGAAAAAAGCAGAATGTCATTGCAAGGTCCAGTGTAGAAGCAAAATATAAAGGTATGGCACACACGGTTACCGAGCTTCTATGGGTCAGATCCCTTCTTATTGAATTGGGATTCTATAAAGGAGCTTCTATGGATGTAATTAGTCAAGGAGAAACATGTTTACTTATGTTTTTTCTCATGTAAAGCTTGTAGTCCTAAGGGCAATATAGACATTGTAACATCCTCTAAAAAAGGCCCTTGGCTTGGGGTAGAGCATCAAACTCTCTCCTCTTCTCTCAATTTGTCCAAGCATTCTCTCTTGTCTCTATCTCCCCTTTCTCTCTTCTCTAACCGAGCTCTTGCTCTTTCTCTCCTCTCTCTTCTTCTCTTATTTTCTTCTTCTCTTCTCCTTCTTCCTTCTCACACTACCTTGATCGAGGTTCATATCATGGGATCCTAAATTCTACACTCTCAAACATGTTTCAACTCAAGGACAAACAACAAATTGTTGATTTTCAGGATTCCATGGATTTAACTCATGGAGAAAAAGGGAAAGAGACCCATTGGGAGAAAACAAAGGAAGAAGAGGTTATGGACTTGATCTCTTAACCTTCCCCCTGAAGCTCTATTTATAGATTAATGAAACTACTGTATTACAATAATACCCCTGAACTTAGGGTTTAGGGTTTTAACCCTAGAACTTTAATCTAATTACATCAATGGCATCTCTATGAGATGACCCTTTTTTTACTATTCTGCTATCATTGTATGTGGGCTTATGGGCCTTCTCCTTGATCTATGGGCCTTGAGCCCGTCTTCTATATCTCTTGGATGCAAGGATTTTCCTTGGTCTTATAGGCTTGGGACCATCTTCCAACACACTTGGATATGTGGGCATTCCTTGGTCATGTGGGCTTGAACCCTATCTTCCAACACAAATATACTCATGAAGCAGGTCACATCCAAGATATAGACCACTATATGCAAAAAGTTGGGTATCTACGACATTTTCTCTCCCCCACCTTGAGGGGGAGTGTTGGAAGACATCCCAAAGGGGCATTAAGGTAAATACCTTCCCTACCTCAAAGAGATAGGAAATGGTTTAAATTAGTGTCCTTCTCATAAGGATGACACAAGGGTGTAAATAGAGAAGATGATATATGTCTACTTATGTCTTTTCCTTTTGAGAGCTTGTATCCCTAAGGGCAATGTAGTCATTGTAACCTTCCTTCATAAACTATAAATAGAGGCTCATGGCAAGAGGTAGATCATTAAGTCTCCTCTCTTCTCTTTCAAATTTGTTCTTGCACTTTTCTCTTAAACCCTCTCTCTCTCTCTTTCTCTCTCTCTCTCTCTCTCTCTCTCTCTCTCTCCATCTCCCTAGTTGTCCCTCTTTTCTTCTTCTTCTTTCTCTCCCCTCTCACCCTCTTGGTCAAGTACCTTTCATGGGATCCTACATCTAACATGTTTATGTGGAAACACCATCTCAGATCAAGATGAAATTTTAGAGAGTGGTAGTTGTAAGGAATTGAACAAAGAAGAATAGATGGAAAAACTTGTTGACTCCATGTCCTCCTTTAGAAGAATAGAGAAAGAAAACAAGAAGCTAAGGAGGCAACTTTCCAAACTAGAAAAGGAAATTAATTTATTGAATGCTGACTTTTCCTCAAAGCTATAAGAGCTTAAGAAGAGGTTATGGACTTGATCTCCTAACCCTCCCCCTGAAGCTCTATTTATAGATTAATGAAACTATTGTATTATAATAATACCCTTGAACTTAGGGTTTAGGGTTTTAACCCTAGAACTTTAATCTAATTACATCAATGTCATATCTATGAGATGACCCTTTTTACCATCCTGCCATCATTGTATGTGGACTTATGGGCCTTCTCCTTGATCTATGGGCCTTGAGCCCGTCTTCTATATCTCTTGGATGCAAGGGTTTTCCTTGGTCTTATGGGCTTGGGACCATCTTCCAACACACTTGGATATGTGGGCTGTCCTTGGTCGTGTGGGTTTGGGCCCTATCTTCCAACACAAATATACTCATGAAGCAGGTCACATCCAAGATATAGACCACTATATGCAACAAGTTGGGTATCTACGACATTTTCTCTCCCACACCTTGAGGGGGAGTGTTGGAAGACATCCCAAAGGGGCATTAAGATAAATACCTTCCCTACGTCAAAGAGATAGGAAATGGTTTAAATTAGTGTCCTTCACATAAGGATGACACAAGGGTGTAAATAGAGAAGATGATATATGTCTACTTATGTCTTTTTTTTGTGAGAGCTTGTATCCCTAAGGGCAATGTAGTCATTGTAACCTTCCTTCGTAAACTATAAATAGAGGCTTAAGGCAAGAGGTAGATCATTAAGTCTCCCCTCTTCTCTTTCAAATTTGTTCTTGCACTTTTCTCTTAAACCCTCTCTCTCTCTCTCTCTCTCTCTATCTCCCTAGTTGTCCATATTTTCTTCTTCTTCTTTCTCTCCCCTCTCACCCTCTTGGTCGAGTACTTTTCATGGGATCCTAAATCTAACATGTTTATGTGGAAACACCATCTCAGTTCAAGATGAAATTTTAGAGAGTGGTAGTTGTAAGGAATTGAACAAAGAAGAATAGATGGAAAAACTTGCTGACTCCATGCCCTCCTTTAGAAGAATAGAGAAAGAAAACAAGAAGCTAAGGAGGCAACTTTCCAAACTAGAAAAGGAAATTAATTTATTGAATGCTGACTTTTCCTCAAAGCTATAAGAGCTTAAGAAGAAAACATAAGATTCATCTCAGAATGTTAGAAACTTGAAGTCTGTTCTTCAAGTATTCTTGAGTTGAGAAATGAAAATAAAAAAATTTGCTTTAAGGTTTTAGAACTTCAATAGGAAAACAAATTACTAGAAAGCTAAAAAAGTATAGCTGAAAGAAGAACCCTCAAACTGTATAATAAACACTTAATTTTAATTTTTCATTCCCTCCCCCCGCCCGCTTGTTATAGCAACAAACAAATTAAAGTTTAAACACTTATTAAATGGATAATTTATCGTAAGTTCCCTATCTTGTATTCATACAGTTTAAATAGAAAAATCTTAAAGAGAGAAAAACATGTCTTTATGTTTCACTTTATCAATATGAAGAGTTCCCATTCAAATTCTACTTGATTTTACTTTGGTTAGAATACCCAATTTGTACTATTCTGTACAAATCCTCTCTACAACATTGCAATTGAAAAGTTGATCTTGGTAGAAAATAAGGAAAACACAATATAGAGAGATACAAAAATATAAGTTCATAAGAATCACATACGAACCTCAACTTATTATTATGAGTAATCACATTAAGATAATGCAACCACTGGAGATGTCGGTGTCATGTCAAATGTGACTCAAATATCATATTGTCTACTAGATTCTCGAAAATTTACAAAAAGGACAAAGATCAAACCCATTGAAATTGATGGGGCTACTTTTGTGTTGATGTATGAAATCTAGTTTCATACCATAATAGAGAAAAAGCACATGCATGAACTGCCAAGCTCATAAAAAGTGTGTTCGAGTTAGTGTATTTAGTATATATGTTCTTTCCACAATTTTGTTCAACTACTTATTTCTCTATTATTTTCTATGCATTGTGAACATTCTTTTATGTGTTGAGACAAAAAAGGATAAAAACCAATTCCATTAGAACTTTCTACAATAATAAACTAATCCAAGTTCAAACACTTGCTAAATAGACAATTTATGGTAAGTTCCTTAACTTGTCTTCGTACTACTTAAATAAAAATCTTAAATAGAGAAACAAACATGTCTTTATGTTTCACTTTATCAATATGAAGAATCCCCATTAGATTCTATCTTGTATCAACTTAATTTCACTTTATCAATATGAAGAGTCCCCATTAGATTCTATCTTGTATCAACTTGATTTCACTTTGGTAAGAACATTACTTGTACTATTTGACACATTTCATCTTTACAACATTGCAATTGAAAAGCAATTCACTTTCACCTTCAACTTTTCTTGTATATTAACGGGTTTCAAGTTCCTTTTACCCTCAACATTTCCTACGGACTAACAAGACCTATGAGTAATCACATTAAAATAATACAACCATTAAAGATGTCATTGCCACATCAAGTGTGACTCAGATTAAAATAATACAACCATTAGAGATGTCATTGCCACAACTGCAGATACATGGTGCTTGCATATATATGTTTTAACATATAAGAACACAACACAAAAAACACACTGTTTTGGGGGTATTTTTCCTCTTAACTTTTTGTCTTTTCTTGATCAGCTGCAATTCAATTTTAAATTCGGGATTACATAGCCTCGTTGGCTGATCTTTCTCCTAAGAAAATATCCAACATGATCTTTTCTAGATATAAATGAAGAAAACATATATGAACCTTACCTGAGAGAGAAAAGATGGATAAGGAGGCAGATGATGAGAAAAAAACTCTGAAGAAGAGGAATAATACATTATCACCTTCAACCTCATATCACTGAAAAATAAGAAGAAGAGGAGGAACATGGATATCAGTATCGATATTACCGGAAGACTGAAGAAGAGGAGACTCACACGAGAGACTCCCCCCCCCCATAACCTCCAAACTATTGTGCGATTATCGATATTTAAATTCAGATGAAAAATAGAAAAGATTAGATAATACCCGCCTTGTTACCCTATTATCTGTGAAACCCTGTGTGAAGCCTCAAAACACCGTCACAAACTAAAAATGGCAAATTTTTTTAACCGAGTTGAGTACGATTGATCCTCCTTGTCTTCGGTATCCTCGCTCAAACGCGCGATTTCTCATCGAAATTCCTAGTCTCCAAGCCTCCGAGCTGTGTGTCGAGCTCTCTTTCTCCAGTGTCCATGAAAATTCCTCACTCCAATTAGTAGCTTGCTTCTCTTTCATGGGTTCGCAAGACATTGATTTGGTTCCCCCGCAGAGACTAGATAATGGGTTAAATTCGCAAATGGTCTTTGAGGACAGCAATTTGCAGTTTTCTCGCGCCCCGGATCGCAAACTGTTTTCCGTGGATCGGGAGTTCTTTCGCGAGGATTTTCGGAGAAATATTTACGATTCTAGGGGGCCAAGAGACGACCCGCCGGAGCGGCAAGACTGGAACGCTGATGGCAGCACCGGGACGCCAACCGGGGAAGATGATGATGACGACGACGATGATGAAGATGAGGACGATGGCGATGCTGAGGGCGACGGTGAAGTCGAAGGTCTTGTTACTGTAGAAAGAAATAAGAATACCACTAATAATAGTAGCAGCAGTGTACAGAGTAGCTCGGAGAAAATTCGCAACGAGAATATGATCTTACAGAAACAACATTCGTTCGGTACGTGAACACTTTTGAAACAGTTTTATTTTGTCCATGTTTGTGCTTCTTTTATGCAGCGAACAAGGTGCAGTCAGGTGCCTGAGATACTCTTTTTGAGCTATGGGCTATACAGTGGGATCAATGGATAGATAATAGATGGTGGATATGTGATCCTAACCTTTATAAAATTGGAAATGGGAATTCTTCTTTATGAACCGTAGATAGGATTACCCAGTTGTGTAGCTATACGGAGCTTTAGCTTTTTCTGTGGCATTGCTCGCTTGCAGCTCATTGTGATGCGAAAATACATGAAGTTGTGATGCTTACACATTTCCTCTTTTTGTTTTTCCTCTGCTTGACGTGTTTAATTATATCTATGGTTCCAGGGTCATGTAGAGGCGTTTTGGTGAAGGATAGTGGCATCGTTCATTCTGGTAATGGCATTAGAGGGAATCTAAGTGAGCCACAGCACCGAATAAGACGTATGGGTCACTATGACAATGCAATTGCAATTGGAGATCCTGATATTTATTACCAGCAGATATTACAGGGGCCTGATGGGACAAGTGTTGCTCAGAAAGAGATAGGAGCTGATAATGGCTGTGGATTTAGTGGGAGGAAAGATGCCTCTATTTCATATGAATCAGGAGAATCTCTGAGGGGTATCCTCTCAGATCCACTCACGTAAGTCTTCCAGAAAGTTGATTTATCAATTTTTTATTTGCTCTCTATTCTAAAATTGTAAACAGCATGTGCAATTGGCCATGAAAGCATGATGTTGTCTTGGGAATACATTAGAAAATGCTACATGTTGAGTTCCTTTTCTTTTGTTTTATCTGTTCACAAGTGATATTTCTGAAACCTTAACTGGTATCATAAAAAAAAGAAGCCCAGTCCTGTTCAAGGATGTGCTCTCAATGGCATGAGATCAATTGTCGTGTCAAGTTCTAATTCAGGATTTATGGCGCTGGAGATGAACTGCAACGAATATGATTTATAAATCGGTCCCTAAATCGGTTTTGTTATTAAGCAGAGATATCTGACCAATGCATTGTTGTTCTACCCAATTACGTGAACCTGCACATGTGACATATTAACAGAGTTCTCCCCATGGTCTTCTTTTAAGTTCTAATATTTTTCAGAGTAACAACAAGAACACTTGATGCCAAAGGTTTGGGTTGTATATCAGCTTACACTTGTCTGATGCAACTCCATTGCAACACAAGGCCAGGGCTCTCATTAGAGATGTATCTGCTGAATTTTAAGGATAAATATGTTGAGAAATTCAATACCCTTACTGGTTTTGTTTCTCGGAGCTGAATACTCTGATCAAGGGTCTACCTCTCCTGCAGCTTCATTACTTTTGCCTGATTATGAAGGATCAGGCTGCATATGGAATGTACCATAATTGATCGATTGAACCTTCATTGGTTCTCCAAAGATTTTACAAACACCATCTTTTACAACTTCTCCACTGTATGATTTGCATAATTTATCTGAGTTTTCTTTTTATTTTTTTCTATAGAAATTTTTGTCTTCTAATGAAGCATAGGTCTTTGTTTTCTCAGGGGGTGTTCCATGGTTTACCCTGCTTCATTTGTGTGTTTTTCATTTTTTGGTAAAAAAATAATTTATCTGCCAGTGAATGAAGCTGATGCAGTATACGACAATGTGGAAGATCTAGTTGAGGAATCTAAGAACAAAAAATACCCTAAAGTCATGTTTTTGGAAAATGAAGGAAAAAATTCTCTTCAAAGAGGTCTGAAATTTTCCATTTTGGCTCAAGTTTCGAGAATAGAAAGTCTCTCTGTATTTTCCTATTTCTAATTTGTTGAATTAGAAGATTTATTGGACAAGCAACTTGCTGATTTTATGAGAAGCATCACTCACACAACAACTTAGTATTTTGGTTAAAAGCTCCAATTAGAAAGTCTTTTCAATTATTAGTTTCCTATTTTTAGTTTGGGTTTTTGTTTCTAAATTTGAGAAGTCTAAAGTTAGCAATTCTATATATTAGAAGTTTTTTTCCCTATTTTTTAGCTTATTTTCTTGCAAGTAGAACTAAATTTAGTAAGTCCTAAATAGAGTCTATTTCCTAACATTGAACAGGTTGGTGTTTCCTTTTTATTAATTTTTATGTCTATAAAAGACCTTCATATGTAATACAAAAATAAATCTTTTTCTATTGAATAAGTTTTGGTTTTTGTTCTCTTTTGGATATATTTATCCTTTGTTTTTCTTATCTGGTTGGTAATTTTCTTAATAGCTGTAGAATTCTGACTATTTTTCCTTTAAGTTTTACCCATCAAACTTGAATTCAGATTGTAGGTTTTTTAGTTGTTACTGAAATTTGGATTACCCACTCTAGAGGAAACATTCAACTTTGTTATTCCTTGGATCAAAACCACTAGGTTGCGTCAATTGGTGTCAGTGCTGTGCTTTGTGTTTTGGGTCAGATTCAAGGAATCTTTCGTATAAGTCAAGGAAATTGCTGACTTTATTCTTGTAGTGAAAATATGGAGGCAAGTCAAAGCATAATTACCCGTGAGGAGTTCCTAAAAGTCCAAGAGAAGTTACTAGCAGAGATGGTCTGCAAGTTTGGTTTAATTTCACAACAATTTTCAAAACTTTATGGAGCTGGAAGTTCTCAAGTTGGAGAAATTCTGTTGAGTTAGTAACCCCTTAGGCACTTGATCCAAGCCACTCATTAGAAATGAAGGCTCACGGCCAAGTAAGTTGTTTTCTGAGCAATACCATGACAATTGTTTTGCTCAAGTGGAGTCCCAAGATACTCCAAATACCAAATGGGATTTAGTTTTAAAGTGGAGATCTCTGATTCATGGTGGACAAGAAGCCTATGACTATCTAAATTTGACTTTTGTCATACTTTGTCATTGACGATGTGTTCAAAATCAAGCAATTTCTGTCTGAAGTCAAAATTCTCATGATTGCAAGTCGATTAAGGGGACGAGCTATTGCTTGACGGCATACCCTTACCATGCACCGAAAAGAAACTTTCCTAGAAGAAGCTTTGAAATGGGTACATGTGAAACAACTTATGAATGGATGGTTATGCCTTTTACTTATAGACAAGCCTTTGTCGAGAGGTTTGACAAGCTCACTCAAGGTAATCGTTCTATTTTTGAATATATTGAAGGATTTCATAAGTTAATTGCTAGACTTAGAGTTTGAAGAAGTCAAGAAAACTTAGTGTCAAGATATATTGATGACCTAAAACCTCACATATGCAAAGAATTGCGTGTCCAGACTATTATGCATGTTTTTGATGTTATTCAAAAGGCCAAATTTCTTGAGAAGTGGTATAGCCAACACAAATCTTCGATCACCCAAAAATTATACTTGAACTTTTAATGTACCCACTATCTCATCTATAAAATAAGAGGAGAAGAGAGATTAAAGAGGAAAGAAGGGAAGAAGGAGGAGAGAAATAAGGCTCGTTGAGAACTTGCATGATCGGGGAAAAGTTGACCCCTCATCTCCCTTTTATTAAACCACTTAAGTTGCTTAAGAAAGACTAAAAAGTCCCCATACGAGGTCTTGTACATACGTGTGAATAAATGTACTTTAAAAACATCATAAATTACACAATGACCAATACTAACTTCATACTTCTAATCTAAGTCCTTCTAACTCCAATATTATGAACTTACCACACATGAAGTTACTGAAATACCCCTGATTTCTAACATCATCCAAACCACAAAAGCCAACAAATAATCTCTCATTTTACAATGGACCAACCATCCAAAATTCTACCTTAAAACCTACCCAACTTAACTCAAATACTACCTGCCACTTATGTGACAAATGTGGTGTCTCAATGTAAAAGAAGTTACACAATCCCCGATCGTACTTGTCCCCTTTGTGGTGTGTGCGACGAGACAGTCCAGCATGTTCTCTTACATTGTAATTTTTCTTGGCAAGTCTGGATGAAGATATTTCAGAAGATTGGACTCCAAATGGGGCTACATCAGGACCTTTTCGGCACCTATGAGATGGTTATGGGGATCCGCCTTCCTAGGTTGGGCAAGATAATTCTCTGGCATGCCTTTTGCATGTCCCATGGTGCCTATGGCTTGAGCGAAATAACCGCAGATTCAACTACAAGGTTAGTACCCCAGATAATACAACTTCTCAGGCAGTGGGCCTTATCTCGAGTTGGTTACATACTAGGAAGGAGTTTGCCTCTCTATCGGGCATTTCCGTTTGGGAAAATTGCGGTTTGATTGCGTATATGGCTGGCCCCTACAAGAATCCGGTTATGGCCACCTGGGATCTTCCCCCTTACGACTGCATCAAACTCAATTTTGATGGCACTGCTTTAGGCTGTCCTGGGCCGGCTGGAGCTGGTGGTGTTTTCAGAGACAACAATGGAGACCCTATCCTATCCTATGCTGGGCTGGTGGGTATTGCTGATTCAAATACGGCTGAAGTGAGTGCTCTTCTATTCGACCTCCAAATCTTTAAAGAGCAGCTTCATGGCAAGCTGCTTATTGAAGGAGACTCAAAGACTATCATCAACTGGTGTTCAAAAGATAGCTCCCCCCTTGGTGCCACTGGCCAATCACTGATTGTATTACTGACATTGTGTCATCCATTCATTGTAATTGGAACCTCGTTCCTAGATCAACCAATTCTTTGGCTGATAAATTGGCAAATTTCGGAACCTCAGCGATCTCTCATTGTTTGGGAAGGCTTCCTCTCTTGTAATTTGCTCGTTTGAGCTCTCTTAATAAAATTCAGCATCATTTAAAAAAATGTTCTTAAAAGGGAAAACAATTATTAGTTCGTGAAGATGAAAGCTCAGAAAAGGTAACATTGTTTAATGTTGATGATAGGGAGGAAGAAGAAAAATATGATGAAAATCTATAAGAAGAAGCTAAAATAGTTGATGCTTGGGATTATACTCCTAGTTTGGTGAATAGAAGAGTCTTTTACACTCCTACACAAGAAGAGGGTCTATTGAGGCATAGTACCTTCACAATTACATGTTCACTTGGAGGCCATACTGCAAAAGGTATAATTGATTTAGGTAGTTGTGAGAATGTAATCTCACAAGATGCAGTCTCCGACCAAAGTTCACCCACATCCTTACAAACTAGCACGACTTAATAATACTAATGAAGTGCAAGTGTCTCAAAGATGCTTAATTACTTTTACAATTGAAAACAAGTACATCGACACTATTTGGTGTGAAGTTGTCTCATTAGATGCATGTTACCTCCTACTTGGAAGACTTTGGAAATTTGATTGAAAAGCTATACATGATGGGGTGAAGAACATAGACTTTTCTTGTTGATGGTGCAAAGCTTACTCTTTAGCCAACAAAAAAGCTAGACTTCAGACCAAGTCCAAATCCGTGGCATTTACTTCTTTGGCAGATTTTGAGCAAAACTTGACGACCAAAAAAGAAGTTTTTTCTCTCAGCCCTACTAAGCATCACTTTACAACAAAGGAGATTTCAGCTATTTCCGAACATGTCCAAGGAGTTCTTGATGAGTTCCAAAATGTGTTTTTCTCAGATCTACCACCTGGTTTAACCCCTATGCTAGATGTTCAATCTGCAATTGAGTTATACTAAATTCTACTTTGCCAAACAAACCACATTATCACATGTTACCAAAGGAACATGTGGGTGAGAACTTGAAGATGAGTTTTAGGAAGGGGAGATTGATACAGTATACCACAATGTGGAAGATCTAGTTGAAGAATAACTTAGGACAAGAGATCACCCCAAAGTCTTTCATGTTTATGGAAGAAGAAGGAAAAAAAAAAAAAATTCAATTAAGAAAGGCCTGAGTTGCCATTTTGGATTTGAGTTCCAAGAATAGAATGTCTCTCTAAATTTCATTTTTGTATTTTGAGCTTGCTGATATTAGGAGATTTATTGGATAGCAACTTGCTGATTTTATGGGAATCATTACTTGAATAGAAACTTGCTATTTTGGTTAAAAGCTCCATCTAGAGTCTTTTCATCTAGTAGTTTCCTATTTTTAGTTTGTTTTTTTCTAAATTAGGGAAGTCTAAAATTAGCAACTCTGAAGATTAGAAGTTGCTTTTTTTTTTTTGGGTTTCTTTTCAATCAAGCAGTACTAGATTTAGTAAGTCCTAATTAGAGCCTATTTCCGAAAATGGACAGCACAAGAGTTTCTTATTTTATTGATATATACGCCTAAAAGAGACCTTTGTATGTAACACAAAAGTAACTCTTGTTGCTTTTGAATAAACTTATGTTTTCTTATCTTTTGGATGAATTTATCCTTTGTATTTTTTTTCTCTGTTTGATATATTTCTTAATAGCTGAAGAAACCTTACTTTTTGTCTTTTAAGTTTTACCCGTCAAACTTGAATTCAGATTGTGGTGTTTTTAGTTGTTGCTGAAATCTAGGTTATCCTCACTCTAGAGGAAGCAGTCAACTTTGTTATTACTTGAATCTAAACCATCGTGCTGCTTCAAAATCATAAAAGCTTTTTTTTTTTTTGCTTCAGATGGTCTTTCATGGGGTTGTTACCCTTGAGAGAATTCCAAACAATGTAAATGCACCATACGACCTTAATAATTCCTCATGCTTGCATTTTGATTTCACAATTTCCAAGATCTGACATTTGGACAGATTGATATATTCAATATTCTCTTGCATATGTAATCTACATTTGGTTCAAACTTCACATCAATCAATGCCAATGAAAATTTGCAGAGAGAAGTTCCTTCTGACAACCTCAGTTTCTGACACTGGTGTGTCCACCTACCTCAGTGTTTGCAGAGAGAAGGTGCTTCTGTCGACCTCCATGTCTGCTGAAAGCTGTTGCTGAACTAAGGCTCTTATTGCTTGACTTGACTTTCGGAGAATTCATGTGTAGTTTACAACTGAACCACAGGGGAGATTGTTCTCTCTTATATGCACTATTTAAATACAATGATTGATAAATCAAACCTACAGATCCGTCTAGGATGCCTCCCCCCTGCCTCCACCTCCCACCAAAAAATACAAAAAGCCTCTTTTCAAAAAGTTGTTATAATCATATATCTTTTGTGCACTACAATTAGTGGTGGTGGCCTCCTCTAGCCACCTTGGCATTTTGTTTTCTGTGGAGACACTTCCTGCTTGCATAAAATTGTAAGTGAACATCTGAACTTCTTTTATTGCAAACATTTTGGGTGTGTTTGAGTATATAAAGAAGTCTAGTTATATTAGGATAGATAGAGCTTTGATGTAATTAGAATCTTGTGTTATAGTAGAAGCGAATTAGTGTGAAGTTCAATGTAATCCAATCTATAAATTAATGAATTTGTGACGAGGTAACACTCGATATCCTTATTTCTCTCTTCTTCTTTCTTTTCTTTTCCTCTCTCGTTATTCTTTCTCTTCACTTTGACTTTCTCTCTTCATTCTTGTTCATTTCTGTTCACCTAGATTTTATCGCAGTATCAACATTATTATGAGGGCAAAAGTTGGTTCTTCAGCCATTGGAGGGGACATTAGTTACAGGGGTTCGTCAATCTCCACTTATGTCCAGATAAGAAGAGGGAAACACCTGCTGTTTCTCTGTGTTGTTAGGAGTCAGAAGTAGGCCCTAATTCTTATTATTCTCTCAAGGCAAAATTACACTAATGACCAAAATGCTTCTCCTTACACATCATAAAGGGGACAGAAAACACCAGAAAAACAATGAAAAAAGTAATAAAAAATTATATTCTATACTCTATCATCATAAAGGAGAATCTAAACTCATAAAATATGTAAAGAGTAAACTACCCTTATGGCTGCACTTTCCACCAAAAAGAATGGTTTTAAGAAGAATAGAAGCAGAAGCTAGTAGAAATGGTGAGAAGTTCATATACGTGCCTAATTCACTGGATTAATTGCAAAAGGCTAATTATTTTATCTGGTCTCCTGATCTAAAATTTCTAAAGTAACTATGTAATGAATTAGTAATATTTCACAGTTCAACATTGTCATTATATTGGGTTTTTAGAACATTCAAGTGCTTTGAGTTAGATTATATGAAGAAAGGTGACAATAAAAAAGAGAATACGGAACAATACCATACCTGATTAAGGTTGAAAGGATCTTCACATTTGGAGACTGTTTATTCTTTACATAGTAGATGTCGTTCTATTCAATTCATTCCAGTAGCAATATGGAATACTGCGCTAATTATCTTGATTAAGTTACTTGCTAGTAGAGGCTTTCATGATCATTAGTGTCTTGCAACTCTAGTGTGTGTGCGCGCTTGTGTATATATACATACATATATATACACACACACATAAATATATATATATATATATATACAGATATATATATATATATATACAGATATATATATACAAATACATATATACACACACACACACACACTTATATGTATATGTATATATTTTGAAAAACGTGATATTTCATTTCAGAGCAAAAAGGCCGAAATAAACCATTAAGGAGGAGGTCCCTTACTACGAGAGATTGAAAGGACACTCTTTGCAACTCTAGTATGTTATTAGTATCAGTGATGTTTCATACCTTGTCAACAACTGAGTTAGTGTTTCAATATTATTTTACATCATTAAGAGAATGAGGAATTTCTTCTGTGATGGCTTACTCGTGGTACATGATTGACAGTAGTCTGGTTTATAGCTAATGATTTTTTTACCTGAATTACATAGCGGGTTTGCTTGAAATTTAGCATTGCTTCTTGTTAGTTTAATTGCCAACCTCGGAGCTTGACCTTTCTGTCCTTTTTTTCCTTTTTATGTAGAGGGGCTCTCATGGATGATGCAATAATATTACCTTGTGGTCATTCTTTTGGAAGTGGTGGTCTACAACATGTCCTGAGATTGGTGAGGTTCTAGGGTGATCTTTTGGTTTTTCATATGACTATTTCAAGAATTGCATGAAGAATCTGAATTGGGAACAGATTTGGTTTCACTTAACATATTTCTGAAAATACTTCTTTTTTACTTGCTGATTAATTGTGGTTGCCTATGATCAAACTGCCCTCTTCTGAGGATCAACTTGTGCATATGGAAGCTGGCGTAGCATTTGAGTTTGTTTGAGCTTGTTTGAAGTTTGAGTTCCAAGATCTAGCTTGACTGAAAAATATTTAAAGAAGATAGAGCAGGTTAAAACTCATCTTCTCTACAGTGGCCCAATCTTGTGCATTCAGGGTATATTGAGTAGCAAATGAAAACAATTATTGGTAAAAGAAAACATGTATTATGGGCCTTCAAATGACAAAATACAAGGATGGGAACAATATTGTTGTTAAGTTGGGTCCAAGGCTCATCCCAAAATGACTAGCCAACTTAGGAAACGGCTTTTCCAACTAATAAACTCAAGATCTTTGTACTCTTTAATCCATGTGGGACTATTCCTTAACACTCCCCCTCACGTGTAAGCCTTCTTTTGTGGGTCTACAAGTGGATAATTTAGGTGTAGGCTCTCTTTTTGTGGCTCTACATGTGGATAATTTTAGATGCAGGCCCTCTTTTGTAGCTTTACAAGTTGGATAGTTTAGGTATAGGTCCTCTTTTGTGGCTCTACAAGTGGATAACTTAGGTGTAGGTCCTCTTTTATGGCTCTACAAGTGGATAGTTTAGGTGTAGGCCCACATATGAGTACCTGCTCTGATACCATGTGAAGTTGGGTCCAAGGCCTGTCCCAAAATAACTAGTTAACTTAGGAAACCTCTTTTCCAACTAATAAACTCAAGATCTTTGTACTAACTAATCCACGTGGGATTATTCCTTAACAAAAAAAATGTGAACTGAAATAGGGAGGGCATACCTGACATGTGTGTAGAGGCTCCTGAATCAATAATCCAAGAGGGGGAATGAGACATATTCAAATGCATTCATACCTCACTAATCCATGTTGGACTATTCCTTAACAATTGTCAACAGTGAGGGCTTGGTTGTTGCTTCCTTCATTGCGTGGCTTATTGTAGAATAACTTCTCTGCATCTGGTATCACTTAAGAATTGAGGAAAAGAAAGATTACTTTGGTGAATCTCATGGTTATGACTAGGCTTCATAAGTCTCCTTGTCTTTTTTGTTTTTTTTTTAAATGATGCTGAATTTTATTAAATCAAAAGCTCATAAGAGCAAAATTACAGGGGGGGGGAGAGGTTTGATCTGGAGCACCAACTAATGACTACTTTGGAATCTCTCTCAATAATCAGTTTTCCGTGAAGATGGTCCTTGAAAATTTGAAGACCATAAAGGAGGGCACTCACTTCAGTAGTGTTGGAGTTGGCAATGCCAACCGGCCCTGCACAAGAGAGAATAAGTTCCCCACAACTGTCTCTGAAGACACTACCCGCACCCGCTAGACCGAGATAGCCCAATGCGCTGCCATCGAAGTTGAGCTTGATGCAGTCACTAGGGGGAGGATCCCAAACAGCCATGACCGGCATCTTGTGCTAACCCGCCATATGAACTACCAGAGTCCAATTTCCACGAAGGGAAATACCCGACAGAGTGGCAAATTCCTTTCTGATATGCAACCAGCTAGAGATCAAGCCCATAACATAAAAAGTCGTGCTATTTGGGGTACTGGATTTGGAGTTGAATCTCCGGTTATTGCGCTCTAGCCATAGGCACCACGGGATGTGAGCAAGGCATTCCGAGAGGAGTTACTTGCCCAATCTAGGCAGGCGAGTCCCCATCACCATCTGACAAGTGTCAAAGAGGTCCTGGTGAAGCCCCACTTGAATGCCAATCTTCTGAAAAATTACCATCCAAACTTGCCAAGAGAACCTACAGTGACGAAGAACATGCTGAACTGACTCCTCACACACACCACAGTGAGGACAGGTGCGGTCAGAAGCGGTGAAGCTTCTCTTGTGGAGGATAAGTCTCCTTCTCTTAACCAGTCTTGTTAGTATGGACATGTTTGGAATGGATATCTTGCCACATAGAGGAGATATTTCATACACTTTCAAAAATAAAAAATAAAGAGATAAAAAAAGGGATATTTCTGCCTGAGTTTTTTTTAATAATTAGAAGCTGGAAAGTGTGAGAATAAGATGATCATGATGGTCAAAGTTCTATTAGTGCCACTGAAATGGGTTGTCTGATTTTCCAAATTTGCAGGTTTTACTATTCTCTAAAAAAGAATTCTTTTTGCAGGTTTTAGCCTTGATAAGGTTGTGTTTGTGAAAGGAGCAGATATGACCAATTAGGTCTTCTGCTTGGTGAAAAGATGGTTAAGTGAGCCATTAAAAATGGTTGAGGAAGTTCCTTTATCAGTAATGTGATTAATTGGAGCACAAACTTGTGGTAATACGTTGTTCTTTTACAATCCTAATGTCTAAAAGGTTTGTAAAAGGTAGACCATCCATAGAGGGGCTATGGGATCAGCTATTAATGAGATTTGCTTGTGTTCAGGTTGCAGCTCCAAAGTTGGAGAGAAGTTACGGATGATGACCCTAGAGACAAAAGCTTGAACTTGTGACTTTGTGAATCGTTGTTTTTTTCTTCTGAGAAAAGTGAGTAGGTTTTTGCAGTAATGGGAGAAAAAACAAGAAAGCCGAGAAAGGGAAATATAAGAAAATAAAAATAAAATGAAAACAAGAAAATGACTACTATGCAAAAATTGGGTAGTAGGAAGATTGCTTTAATCCATATGCATCATAATGGCATCCGCAACCGCAAGTTGTGATTGGAACCCTGGGTCTGGCAAGTGGGTTGTCAAGGTGATCGGCCTCGTGCTGGACACATGTCCAATTGATGTCGAAAGGCAAGCTGATGTCCATAATCCATTTGAAGTGTTTGTGAAGGTGCCATGAGGGCTGAGTTGCAAGAGACCCATCTAATAACAATAGTGGAGTCACCCTAAACAGTGAGGCACAAGTTGAATTCATCATGATTGAGTCTCAAACCTTGAAGAAGGGAACAAGGCTCACTTCATTGAGTCAGTGGTGACCCCAAATGGAGCAGAATTAACAAGGATGATCTTTACCAAATCATCATGTAGTACAATGCCACTGCTAGCTGGGCTATTATTGACCCATCAAAGTTGAGTTTGAGTTAGGTTCTGCACATCATTTAGTAGATAAAATCTGAGCTGCAAATGGATTAAATGTATGACACCTAGCAGATTGGTAAGACAGTCTTGAAATAGCACATCTGTGCTAAGGTAGGTCTCATTGCTTGAACTTGCTAGTTTTAAATGCTGATGGTCCCATGTCTTTTGGGTCATGTATGGTGCTCATGGTGCACTGGCACAGTCTGCTCATATTATATAAAAGTTTGTGAAGGCCTACGATAAAGACCATTCTCTAGTTGGAGCTTATTGTCAAAACTTTGAGCCTTGAGACATAAAAGTGGCTAAAATGAGAAAAGTTTTCATCTATTGCATATATCCTTCTCTGCATGTGCATGTTGAACTTCTAGCTTTTGCAAGTTCCATACAGGAGTTAAACAACTCTGTCAACTAATAAGCGTAGGATGTTTTCAAGCTCTAGCAAATGTGGGACTTTTTTTCCACTCAAACAACTCTCATTCTCACACAGTTAGCTGAGACGTGGAACACATTTACACAAATGGACTGGTGGACTTTTTTAACCATAACACCCTCTCTCTCTCTCATCTCCATGCTTTAAATTAACAATGTGGCTCAAGACATGGAGGACATACACACAAGGGTCATGGAGAACAAACACAGGCTACGCAGAGCATAAACATGAGCTTGGGTTAGGTCTGATACTTTGTTAAGGTTTAGCTGGTTCCTTCCTAAATGATAGCTGAAATTATAGGGGCACCTTCCCAAGTTATAAGTACTGGATCTTTATAAATTGAACCAATGTGAGAATATTCTCTCACACACAACAATTTTCACTTTGAGACAACTAGCTTGGGACATGGATCTTATGTTCAAATATATACTGGTGGTCTTTTTCATCCATCACCATAGTACTTGCTTGAAGCATTGTTTAAATGATAGTAAGTCACATTATTGAGAGTGTAGAAAGGAGTGCATCAGTAGGAAGGGACAGACCTTACAAAGGACAACACTTTTAGCCATTGTAATATATTTTGATGGTTGAGTTTAGGCAGATTTTTTTTTTTTAAAATGTAAAAAAAACTGAAGAAGCTGATGGATCCCCGACGTATTAAAATTTTACTTATTAGTTATTAGATTCCATTAAATAAGCTAAATTGAACTAGGCCCTGGTGGGTGGGGTCTCATTGAGGTTCAGAGTAGCGTGGTTTGCCCAATTTCAGAATTGAAAATTTCGAGATGGACAAGGATCGCTATGCCTGCAACTGAAAACTAGTTATGAAGACAATCATAAACAATAGGCTATGCAAACTCCGAAGATTACAGTCAGGAGATTCGCATCGTAAGGAAATCATAAATGATATCATATTATTAATTGATCTTGTATTAGCTGGTGCTTCTGATGAGGAATCATAAATTATAGCATATTATTAATTAATCTTGTTTTATCTGGTACTTCCGGTGCTTGCTGTTGGGTTTATCTGCATGGATGTCTTTGTTTACTCTCGTGTGATTGTTCTAATCCCATCGTCTTTTGTGAATATATGTACAGAAGTCATGCACTTGTGGTCATGCCATTTCAGAGGACTCAGTGGCACCAAATCTTGGTACATTACATACTTCTGCTCTTTTATGTTTTTTGCTGCTGGGTCAATCATCTTTTGCTTTTTTAAGTGCATATGTTGATTGTTCAGCTCATTGTGCTGATCCTAAACAACTTCATTGCTACTTGATATGTCACTTAATTTAAAGTTCTGATCATGGTAAATATTATTGCTCCTTTAACATTCTGAAGGCGTATCAATTTTTTTTTTTTATGAAGAAGGCATATCAATTTTCAAATAATGTTCTTAAGAAAATCGGCGTTAATTCAAAACTATTTTCCCAATCTGAGGCACTTTAGATGCAGACATACATACCGTGAAAACCTACCACACTTCCATTCTTCTAAGTTGGGCCTGTTTATGCCAAAATGAGTAGTTAATGTTAGGAAACCTATAACTTAAAACAATGTGAGAAGACCTATAACTAAAAAACATGTTAGATGACCTCCCACTTTCTAAGCCCAGGATCTTCCTAACCTACAACTGATTTGGGTTTTGTTCCACCAACAAATTTATGTCAAATTCCTTCCACAGCTGCACTCAATAATGGTTGAACTAATTCCATTTCAGCAGCCTCAGTTTTGTAAGTTAAGGTATTTTCAAATATCCTATCCAAGTAATATTTCTTGTGTTGTCTTCTTTTTGATCTTTAAAACTTGGTTGAGGCTAGGTTCACACAAATGCTGCTTTTTTAAAGTCAACTTCTGAAACTTGTAGGAGGCTCTAGGACTGGCTTTTAGTTACATAAATCTATAATTGCTTCTGGTCTTCATCTTCCATAGAGCCATCACATAAATCCTTGGATTTTATATAGCTTAATGTGACACAGTTGTTTGAATGTACTAAGTAAGGTTGCTGGACAATGACCTTGTGGTTTTTAGTTCATGCATCCAGCTCTTGTTGTGCTTTTGATCTATGTCATCTTCACTTGATGCGTTAACTATTATTGTCGTGGGGCATTCTCTTCTTTTTCTTTTTGTAGACTGTTGATCTCACTAATTATGTACTCTTGTGTAGCTCTGCGTTCTGCAGTACATGCATTTTGCAGGGAAGAAGAATTACAAACTTCAAGAGCATGTAAAAGAAGAAGAGACAGATACGAACAGGTCTGTATTATGATATTTTAGAAATGTAGCCTGAAAGCGCATTTTGGTCATTTTAGTCTAGGGCGGTTGTAGTTAAAAATCCTGTCTCTTAGGTTGTGAATTGTATGATTTTGTCTTTAATATATTCTAGTTTTGTCAGTTCTAATACTGTTTTTCTGTAATTGTGGAGAGGGACACTTTAGAGCAATATAAAGGTGAGAAAGCGGTCGAGGAGACCCCTAGCTAGTGACTGTTCTGTTCTGTGGCAGTCACATATTTCCCATATCTTCTCTCTTTTGCTTCACAACTGTAATCTCTCTTCTTCTCTCAAGAATCCTGTAAATCTACAATGTTGGAGGTAGGATTTGGCTAGCAATGTGAAGAAGAGGAAACTTGATCTGAATTTCATATTATTCCACTTTCTAATTCATGCCTTGTAGTAAAAAGCTAGTAGAAGTTTGTCTTCCATTCTCTAAATAGTGATCTGCGTCATTGTTGTGTAGGAAAATTGTAGCTATGGTGATCCATTTCTGCTGGATCCTTCAAGAGGTAAAGGTGTTCAGTTTCCATTTGTTGTAACTGACAGGGTAATTATCAAGGTATTAAACAAGATTAGTAATTTCTTTTCATCTTCTCTCCATGTTATCTTCAAACCTTTGAACTATTGAGTAAATTTAACTCAGGGAAACAAGAGGACTCCACAGCGCTTTGTCGGACGTGAGGCCGTTGTAACAACCCAGTGCTTAAATGGATGGTAACTGCATATCATATCATATTTCTCCTAGATTTCTTGGCTATTTGCCATTACTGAAATCATTACTAAAATGCACTTGTTCTATTTAGGGCCGTGAATGAAATTCAGTGAGCTTATGTATTCCAGTATTCCAATTTATATATATTCCAAAAATAAATTGTATTCTGAAAGCCATGTCTAAATAACGTAATTGTTATAGCACTATAAGGTTGTGTTCTTTTTTTTTATTTTATTTGAAAAGGATGGAATTTTATTACGACAAAGAAGCAAAGGAGCACCCTTTTTACAACAAGTGATTGGAGGGAGGCTCTTTGCTTAGCAAGAGTCAACAAAGGAATTCATTGATTTAGGGACATGAGACCAGCCTCACAAAAACATTGAAACAATATCAATGATTTAATGAAAAACTGCCTAGTGATGCCATCAGGGTTCAGAAAGCACCAACAGATCACCACTTTTGATTCGACTTCAATAAGTAGACCACTAAGATGGTCATGAAAGATAATGAGTCCCTGAAGAAGTGTAGGTAATGAGCGGGGTTGCCATCAGAATCCCCTCTGACTCTGCCAAAGCCAGCTTTGCTAGGGTTTTCGGGGCACTTCCATCAAAGTTGAGTTTGAGAATGATGGGATGAGGTGGCTTTCGATCTTCCAAAGCAGGTTCCAGGGGGTTCAGAAAGCACTAACAGATCACCACTTTTGATTTACCTTCAATAAGTAGACCACTAAGATGGTCATGAAAGATAAAGACTCCTTGAAGAAGTGTAGGTAATGAGCGGGTTGCCATCAGAATCCCCTATGACTCTGCCAAAGCCAGCTTTGCTAGGGTTTTCGGGGCACTTCCATCAAAATTGAGTTTGAGGATGATGGGATGAGGTGGTTTTTGATCTTCCACAGCAGGTTCCGGGGGGGGGGGGGGGGGGGGGGGGGGGACACATTTTAGCCACGGCACGCCAGTTGGTGCAAAGTGGAACATCTTTTAAGCAATCAAACTCCTTTCTAGTGTGAAGCCAAGAAGAGACTTGGCCATTAATGTTGTTAGAAACTTCCTCCAACCTACCAAATTTGCAGTTAAACTGTCGGTTCGTCCTTTCCTTCCACAGACTCCAAGGGATACGTGTGAAGCAGGAAGAGAGGAGGATTTTGTTCAACTTTGGAATATTAGTTCGAAGCACCATCTGACTAGTGCTAATGAGGTCTCTAGGAAGGCAAATGGAGGCCAATTTGACTAAGAAAATGTGACCAAACCCTCCATGCCAAAAGGCTTTGAAGGAGAAGATAAGTGACATTTTCCTCCTCAGCGTTGGATAGAGGGCAAAGAGTGGTTGGAGCCACATCTTTGAAGTTCATTGTTAAGAACTTGTTCAGGCAGGTGCTCCAAAGAAAGAATATGATTTTAAGAGGAGCAGATAGGCACTAAACAATAACAGCCCCGTAGGCTTCAAGGCCAGCATCCACCCTTTTATGTGCCCATATGCTGAGGAGACCAAAAATTTGCCACGTCGGTATGCATCCAGATCATTTTATTCTTGGCGTAACTTCGGATTCTAACTGATCCAAGGTCATCAATAAAGCTACAGATATCTTGGGTTTATCCTTCATCCAAACCATGCTGAAAGTGGAAGTTCCAGCTAGCAAGTGGACCCCAGGCTTCAGCAATTGTGTTCATGTGGTGGGTGGTGATGTTGATCAAGGAGCTATAGGAATCTTTTAGAGTCCTAGGTCCTCTCCACCAATCACTCCAGAATTTTTTTTGTTCCATCACCAATATAATATGGAACCACCGTTTCAAATTGTTGGAAGAAGAAGAGGGATTGCCAAAGTGCAGATAAACTTTTGGCGCAACCTCCAGTAGTCCACCAAGTGTCCTCTCAGCTTAGCTTTGTAGCAACCATAGGTCTGTAAATTGTCTTTGGGGATGTGTTAGAAGAAAAACTCGAAGTATGGTGGCATGATGTAAAATTATCTTTGTTTTTGTCCTCCTTAGGGCAAAGGGTATTGATGTAATTATTAACTTTCTTATTATTATAAATACACATTGAGGGGGAGGATTAGGCATGTCGCTTAACATAATCCTCCTTCCCTCCCCTCTCTACCTCTCTCTAAACTTCCATCTCTCTCTTCCCTTCTTTCTCTTTTCTTCCTCTCATTCCTCTTCTCCCTTTCACCTTTCCTTTGGTTTCCTCTTTCTCTTGTGCTGATTATTTACTGTATTATCATTGGATCTTAAATTCAACATGGTATCAGAGTAGTGGATTTAGGATCCCAACGTTAAAATGGTGACTAAGAGACTTTGTTTATCAAGCTTCACGTGGAATCTTTTTGTTGGTGAAGCAAAGGCTCAAGCTGCGCCAAGATAAGTTCTTTTTTCCTTTACTCTTCTTTTTAATAAGATAGTTGCTGATGTTTTGATCTCTGAAAGATGATTAATGGATGAAAATTTTCATCCAATCTGGATAGAAGTATAAATATTACATCTCTTATGCTTTGGAGTGGCTCTTTCATATTTGGTTTGCCTCATCTCATGCAAGATCGATTAAGCTGTCGTTCCCTTGCATATACAGTTGATTTTTTGTGCTTGAAAATTACATCTGGATCAAGCTCTATCATTTTTGCTGAAGTACCCGTTATTATCATGATCTAAAGCTTGTTGCTCTATTAGTTTGTTTGAGACATTGAAAGCAGTAACCTGATGCTCCTTTTGCCTTCTAAGGGGCTTGGAATTTTTTTTTAAAGAGACAGCCGAGAGCAGTGAATTTTTTATTGGAAGGTGTTGGATCTAGCAACAAATCCAACCTTCTATGTTGGGTTATTTCCTGGACTTTCTTACCTAAAATTATTCAAAAGGAAAGGAAAGTCAAAGTGGTGAGTTGATATACAAGTTGGCGCATCGTACTTAGAAGGAAAGTTTCCTTCTTGAAAGAGATTTGATTTGTTCAAAGATTGTTTCCTGATTGAGGATGGTTAGAAATCTTTTCTAGTTGGTATGATTAATACGTGGGATGATTATCTACTTGCTTAAAAGCATGACCAAGCCAGAATATTTACTGCACTCTGGTTCCATTCTCATATTTATTCCTTCCTCAGTTTAAGGTTCTATTTTTAAAGACACTTTGAGATTTAATGTCTTTAAGACTGGTTCGTATTTGAGAAAGGTATGAGATCTACCTTACATAATATAGGCCAACACGTGTGATTTTTGTTTGATACATGGTTGATGATGAATGCTTGTTAAGCTCGGGTTGGTCTATCCTCTCTTGGTTGGATAATATTTTGTTGCTTCGGCTTGTTTGTAACTTGGGTTGGTTTGGTTGATATATTGCATATAAGTGAGTTATTTACTTGTAACTGATGGCTGAAGATTACATGGCAAGTAAAAGTGATCTTCTTAAGATTACCACTATACCCATGAGAGGGTTGTCTAAATATTTGAGATGGTCTCAATCGGTTAAAAGGTTTCTTATCACTTGAGACCTCAAACTAGCTTCATTTGTTGATGAAGAAGATATCTCCTATCTTAAGTGGCTCAAGAATGACACTCTGGTCATTAGTTGGTTGATAAATAGCAGGGAGGAGCAGGTGGCAAGTAATGTTGTCCACCTTGAGACTGCGAAGCAGATATGGGACACTTGTGCCAAGTTGTATTCTAGTACCGAGAAGTTACATAAATTATGTGATGTGTTTCAGAATATGTTTAATAAAAAACAAGGGGAGAACCTGCATCTCGGTTCAAGAAAAGAAGCAGGAGGCCTTAGCAGTGGCTATTTGTTTGGCCAATATCAAGCAATATTTAGAGGTGGCCAAATCTCAACTTCTCAGCTCCTCATGACTTTCATCCTTTGATGACATAGACCCCTCTTCCACCTCTTAGACCGAGGTATCATCTATTATGAACTCAGGTAACAGGGATTCAAATACTACCAACAGAAGCTGCAATAGAAATTATAGAGGAGGCAGAGGAAGAGGTGGTAGAATTGGTTTTGATCCTTCGAGAACTGATAACCGGATGTGTACTCTGTGGTGGATTGAATCATCTAGTGGACACTTGTAGGAACCTTCATGGCATGCCAAACTGGGTTACTGCCAATCAAGTCTCGGTTAATAACAATGAAAAAAAATGAAGAAAAAATTGAGTTACAGAAAGGCAAAAAGACTGCATCAGATGATGATTTTGAATTATTACAGAGAGTGAAGTCCTTGATGGTATCTACTTCTACATCTTCTACTACTGCAGCTACCACCATAGCATCAAGTATGATCTCTGCCACTTTTTCCTCTTCATCTTGGATCATTGACTCAGGGGCCTCCGAGCATCTTACAGGTAATAAAAGTCTTTTACATTCCATGTCCCCATGCTTACTAGACAAGTTTGTTACTATAGCAAATGGATCTTAAACCAAAGTTCTTGGGAAGAGATCCTCCTTTGCTACTCCCACAATTCTGCTTACTGATGTCATATTTGTTTCTCAATTCCTGTTAAATTTGCTGTTTGCCAGTCAGTTAACAAAAAAGTTTAATTGTTCTATCACCTTCTCATATTCTTCTTGTGTTTTCTAGGATCTAACAACAAAATGGGTGATTAGTGGAGGCCATGAACAAGGGGGCCTCTATTACTTGGACTTGCCTCCAGTGATAGCAGTTTCCACTTCTTAAATAGAGGCAAAATTATGGCACAACAGATTTGGGCATCTGTTAGCATCACTTTTTCACTTGTTTCCTTTTCTTAAATTTTTGTCTGGTCTGAATTGTGAAGTATGTTAGCTGAGCAAACACTAGAGGACTGCATATTCTCCTCGAGCTGAACTTAAAGGTGTTGTTCTATTTTCATTGATTCATTCGGATGTGTGGGGACCATTGAGTCTTGACTATCTTTCAAGTTAAGTATTTCGTGACATTTGTTGATGATTTTACTCGAGTTACGTGGCTGTTTTTATTCAACGATAGGTTTGAAATCCTTTCTATTTTTAAATCATTTCATGCCATAATCTGCACTCATTTCAGTAAAAAGATAAAAGTACTCTGTTCCGATAATGCCAGAGGACACCTATGAGGAGAGTTTCAATCCTTCTGTAAGGATAATGGCATTATCCATCAAATTTCATGTGCTTACACCCCTCAACAATATGGTGTAGCTGAAAGAAAAAATCGACATCTCCTTGAGGTAGCTTGTGGCCTTCTCTACTCCATGAATGTACCATTACTTTTATTGGCCTAATTTGATTCTTACAACCCGTTTCCTTAGTAATGGGCTACCATCTTCAGTCCTTGTTCATATGTCTCCATATTCCTTATTATTTTCAGATGACTTCCTTTGAAGGTAAAGGGTTGCGTATGTTTCGTTCATGTTACATCCCCATAGAAAAGTAAGCTGAACTTGAAGGCTATTAAGTGTATTTTTTTGGGTTATTCTCATACCCAAAAAAGATATGTTTGCTATAATCCTTCTTTTTAGAAGTTGATTGTCTCCAGGGATATAACATTTTTTGAAGATACATCTTTTTATTCCTCAAAGGATGTTCCTTCGAGTCTTTTATTTGTTCTGACGGCTTCAAAGCCTGTTGTGCTCCTTGATGCAGATCTCTTTATTCAGCCCCTTGAAGCATCGGCCGATACCACACTTGTGGAGTTTATAGGTCGTTCCGAGGTAAGTCCATTTTCTTGTCTGATATTTGGTCCACCATTTGATACTTGGCCATAGCTCTTTGAAAGGAGCCTATGACTTGTACTAGGCCCTTTACTTCTCATCCTATATCAAATTTTGTTTCTCATCATTGTTTGTCTTCTTTTTACTATCAATTTCTTGCATCTATCTCTTCTATATTTGTCCCACAGTCGTATCAGGAGGCTCTGAGACATCCAGGATGGAAGCCGGCGATGAAAGACGAAATGAATATCTTATATGAGAATCAAACTTGGGCCTTGGTTCCACTTCCTCTCGGAAAGAAACCTGTAGGCTATAAACAGATTTTTACTATTAAGAACAATCCAGATGGTTATGTGGCTCGCCTCAAGGCCTATCTAGTTGCAAAGGGGTATACTCAGTGCTATGGAGTTGATTATGAGAAAACTTTCTCCCTGGTAACCAAGTTAAATTTGGTAAGAATCTTATTATCACTTGCTGCAAATTCCTCTTGGCCAGTAAATCAATTAGATGCGAAGTATGTCTTTTTAAATGGTGATATTAAGGAAGAAATCTATATTCATGAACCACCTGGCTTTGTGGTTGAGGGGGAGTTGGTATGCAGATTGAGGAAATCCTTATATGGCTTAAAACAGTCTCCTCGGCTTGGTTTGACAAATTTGGCCAAACAATGTTGTGGTTTGGATTCAACGGATGCTCAATAGATCATTCCGTCTTAGTCAAGAATACCTTAAAGGGACGGCTATTACTGGCCGTTTATGTGGATGATATGGTCTTGATTGGCAGTGATGCAGACCATATAAAAGAAGTCAAAGAGAAGAAATGCAAGGAATTCAAAACGAAAGATTTGGACTTCTGAAATATTTCTTGGTTATCGAGGTCTTTCAGTCAAAGCATGGGATCGTCTTATCTCAGAGGAAGTATGTTCTTGATCTACTTTGAGGACATATGGATGATGGGGTGTCGACCAACAGATATTCCTATGGATGCTAATACAAAGTTATAACTCTGGTGAAAATGTTAATATAGGTAAATATTAGAGACTTGTGGGAAAACTAATTACCTCACAGTGACTAGACTAGATATATCATATGCAGTAAGTGTGATTAGTCTGTATATGTATAAACCACAAGTTATTCATTGGCAAGCTTTGGAGAGGATCCTCCGATATTTAAAAGGAGGTCCAGGGAAAGGACTTCTATATAAAAATCATGGTCACTTCAACATTGAAGGATTTGCAGATGTAGATTGGATTGGATCACCTGATGACAAGAAGTCCACTACTGGGTATTGTACTTCAGTTGGAGGAAACTTGGTTACATGGAGAAGTAAAAAGCAGAATGTTGTTGCGAGATCCAGTGTAGAAGTAGAATATAGAGCTATGACCCATGCAGTAAGTGAGCTTCTATTGATCAAATCCCTCCTTACTGAATTAGGGTTCCACAAAGAAGCCCCTATGGAACTATATTGTGACAACCAGGCAGTTATTTGTATCGCTTCAAATCCGGTCTTCCACGAAAGAACAAAATATATTGAGATAGATTGCCATTTTATACAGGAAAAATTTCAAACCTGTATTTGATCTCTCAGATATGTTTCATCTCAAGGAGGTGACAGACAAACTTACAAAACCAGTCACATCCAAGATTCAGACCACTATATGCAGCAAGTTGGGTATATACGATGTTTTCTCTCCCCCAGCTTGAGGGGGATCATTGGAAGAAAAACTCGAAGTATAGTGCCATGATGTAAATTATCTTTCTTTTTGTCATCCCTTCTTAGGGGAAAGGGTATTGATGTAATTATTGACTTTCTCATTATTATAAATACACATTGAGGGGGAGGATTAGGCACGTCACTTAACCTAATCCTCCTTCCCTCTCTCTCGAACTCTCCCTAAATTTCCGTCTCTCTTTCCTTCTTTATCTCTTCTTCCTCTCGTTCCTCTTCTCCCTTTCACCTTACCTCCGGTTTCCTCTCTCTTGTGCTGATTCTTTGTAGTATTATCATGGGATCCTAAATTCAACAGGATGTGTTAAATTTCTAGAGATACTTGAGAAGAATTGCACAAGTCATATCTCTTGTGAAGCGGGATACCCAACCCTCCAAGGAATTTTGGTTTACAAACATCATTCCAACCACAAGGTGATACTTGAACTCACTACCAAGACCCCTCCAGAGGAAACACTTTCTTATGACTTCAATGGGTGACAAATAGATGCCGGACAAGGGATGAATGATAAGTAGTTCGATAGTCCTGCAATGCAGGAGTTTAGGAGCACAAGCCCTTTAGAAAGAAGTTGTCCCCTCCAAGTTGCAAGATGATTCTCAAACTTTTCAATCATTAGGATCCACAAATTCTTGTGAGGCCAACTATCGAACAAAGGGAGCCTAAGGTAGGTGGTGGGAGGAGAGACAAAAAAGTATCCCAGGTAGGTAGCCATAGAGCAAAGTCCTCGTTGCCAATATGATATCCCATTAAAGTAGTCTTATGCCAGTTGATCTTCTACTGGATGTAAGTTCAAATAGGCCAAGAAGAGTCTTAATCTTCTTGATTTGCTCAAAGGTGTCTTCGCCAAGATATATAGTATCATCAACAAACTGAAGGAGAGGGATATGACCTGAGCGGCAACAAGTTTGAGCCATCCCATGACTTTTGCCAAGTAGACCATGGAGGTTAGGTATTAGACAATAAGGATGAAGAGTAATGGGGAGAGAGGTTGTCCCTGTTGGATGCCCGAGTACTGTTGAAGTATCCACAAACATTGCCATTGAGGAGAGGCTGATGAAATGCAACTTTTGATCCAAAATCGCCAATGATTTCCGAAAGCCATGCACCTAAGTATGTCATCAAATAGCAGCCCATTTACTCAATCTCAAGGTCAAGTTTGAGGGCAAATCTAGGATTTCCAGATTTCTTAAAATAGTCAAGAATCTCATAAGAGCAGCCATGAAGAATTCAGAACGCTTTGTGTTAAGTTGTGGAGTCTAATTAACGCCTTATGTAGAGTCAGCACGCGGATTAACCTTCGCGGTAAGGTCGTCGTGGGGGTTGGAGCCCCCGAAAGGTCCACGATATATTGATTGTTGTTTCATTAAGGATAGTTTGGAAATTTTACACTTGCATTTCGGTTGCCCTAGTTTTCTCCTAGCATTTGGGGGCGCCATCATAAGGGTGATTGATGATCATGAGTTGTAGGAGATAGAGGCTAGAGAAAAACACAGAGAGTTGGAGTGTGTGTGATTTCTCTTGTAAACTTATTTTCCATCATTGTGAATTATTTACAGCGGTGGAAGACAGGACGTAAATATTGTGTGTTCGTGCTTGATTATTTTTTCTTCTGCGATTATTATTGCTCTTGATAGTATTGAATTAGGGTGTCTAATTCCTAACACTTTACCCTTTCACAAAAGCACTTTGGCTATGGTGGATCACCGTTGGGAGAGATATTTTGAGTCTATGACCAAGTAGATGGGCAATAACTTTCTAAGGGCTGGAAACAAGGCTGATGGAACAAGTCACGTGGGTGCTCCACAACATTCTTTTTAGGGACAAGGGCAATAAAGGAAGCTCCCATGCTCCGGTATGTTATGCCATTGTGGTGGCAGTTATGGATCATAGATAGAACATCTTCTTTTATGATCGACCAACTCCTCTTGTAGATTTTTCCATTGTAACCATCAGATCCAGGGGCACAGTCATTAGGCATACCCAAACAACAGCTTCAGTTTCTTTAGTAGAGAACGGCAGCTCAAGAATTGAAGCCACATTTGATGAGAACTTGGAGAGCTGGATGTGCTGCAGCTCTGGTCCTCCACAAGGTTGTGTTCTTCGTTGCGACCGCATTGTGGCAGAAGACTCTTTTGAAAGTTTATAAACAGAATAAACAAGAGTAATTTTTGTTTAGATTGAGATCACTACTATAATCATTGGTCCTGTTTTGTGAAAGTTCACGAACTCGCAAGGGTGGAATTGTAGATCATTTTGCACACTTGCTATGTGGTTGAAACAGGATTCATTTGATTGAAAGTTCATAAACAGAATAAACACTAGTAATTCTTGTTTAGGTTGAGATCGCTATTATAATTTTTGGTCCTGTTTTGTGAAAGTTCACAAACTCGTAAGAGTGGAAGTGTAGATCATTGTGTGCATTTGCCATGTGGTTGAAACAAGGTTCCTTTGAGACCGAGAACTTTGTTTATGAGGAAGGTGTATGTGTGCTAAGAAAACCAAGATAAACTTTTAGTTGAGCAATAGGGGTGGATGCTGCCATTGTCTACATTCAACTTTTGCTGGCTGAATTAATGAAGTGGATTTTATCGTCTCTTGCACCATATTTCGTACTGCCCGTGAACATTATATTCAAATGTATCTATGAACTTTAGAGCCCTTGATTAGGTTTTGAATTTTTTTCAGCTGGCTGTAATAAGATTTAGTCATTGCTTATAGTAGTTATAACAGCATGGTAACCCATTTTAGGCAGAGAAACAAGTGTGGATGTGAATGAGATTTGATAGGGGGTGGAGGGTTTCTTAAGTGCTATTTTTTGGAGAGGGATGTGTAGACAAGCTAACTTGGGTATGTGCAAAAGTTTCTTGACAAGGGGACGGTTGCCTGCTTATTCTGGTTCAGACCTAACAAATATTGTGGGCATAATTCCGTCTGTCCAACATTATTTGACTGTTTCAGTTTTGAATTAACACGGTGTGTTTGTTCCCATAGAAAAACATAGGGGAAAGTGCAAGCAGAAAATTTGTCAAAAGCCAAAATTTTCTAGCATTTGTGTAACTCTTGGAAAATGGGAAAAGTTTAATTCATCCTCTTATCACCCAAAGTTAAAAGGGGTTAGGAAAATGAATTTCCTATTACTCGTTAAACTTGAGCTCTAATAGGATGCAACAAGAAAATAAATCAAGAAGACACAAATGTAAGAATAGTGAACTATGCCTCTAAATATTGATTTTTCAGAGTCCGTTTTTTCTGCAGTGTCAGTTTACCATCTCTGTAACTGATTTCTGTTGTATCATATGACAGGTATGTGGTGAAGACATTGGATAATGCAGAGAGTGTTAAATTGCAATATCGCTCTCTAGCAAAGGTTCCAGATAACCATTCATCCAGTGTAATACCCAGTAAAGCTATCTCTCCACACTGGCTGTGAAAGTTGTTTCATCTGGTACGATGATACTGAACTGAAATGCTGGGTGCGAGAGCTTGTGCACATCGTCTGCTTATTCTTATGTTTTCCCTGGCAGTGATCTTAAAAGGGAATCTCGATCAGCATTTGGAGGAGGAAGATGTAACAAACAGGCCTTATGTATGGTTTTAGTAATTGTTAATTTTTGGTAAGCTACAAGAGAGATTTTTATGTAGGAAAATATTTGAAAGAGCCTATCTAACACAAGCGGCACCTTTGTGTACACAGTAGTCCGAACATATTTTTCTTTCCGAATTATAACGTTGGAAGATAACCATGCCAGGAGAAGAGCATGGTATCTTGGGAAACAATGAAGGCCATTCTGCAGCATTTCCGATGCTCTTTTGCATGCCACTTGTAATTGCAATGTTTGATCCATAAAAATCGCCTACTTACGGGCTTTTTTATTGGAGAATTCGGCATCAGTCCTCTACCCTCTCCTGTAATATTGTAAAGTTAGCTGTAAGAACGAGTGGGAAAGTTGGTTAGCCAAAAAGCTTAAGAAGTTTAGTGGAATTGGACAAAAAAGCAAAAAAAACCAAAAGTTCAACCTCCTTAGGTTGAATCTTAAATATCCAAGCCTTCACCCACGAAGGGGGAGGGAAGGTCTTCACCCTGTTTCTGCCTCTATTTTTGGACTTGTAGTCCATTTTTTTACAATAGAGGGTGGTGGGGAGACCTCCATTGCTCCCTTGCTCCTTGCCCTTGTCAATGGAAAGTGGTTTACGTGGATTTCCTACCCCTTTCCCCCCTTTCCCCCCTTTCCCTTAAAAGTAAAATTTTGAGTTAATTCTAAAAGCCATATTTTAGGCACTAATAATTGACTTTAAATTCCTTAAGGGCCTGTTTGGAACCAACGAAATATTAAAAAAATAAAAAAATAAAAGGAGAGAAGTATTTTCTGTTTGGTGGTAGAGAATCACTGAGATAAGAAAATAAAAAAAAGATGATAACTTTCCCTCTTAGGGACTATTTTTTTTTTTATAAAATGATAAAATTTGAAGAGAAAAGAAAAGAAATAGAAATTTGAAATAAAATTTTAATCATCAAAATTTAAAATTATTATTATTTTTTTCATTTTTCACTTGTTTCCAAACAAGAGAAAAGAATGCAGTAGGGTTAGGTGCGAGGTCTTGAATGGAGTTTGTAGATGGCATATGGATCAAAGATGTTGTTGATGTGCCTGTAGCCGGAAGTAAGGATACAGAGGAACACCAATGGGAGTCTGTGTCAGATGAAGGATGGTCTAAGTGACATATGAGAAATTAATATCAAGAGGGGAAGAAGAGACGAGAGAAAAGAGAGAGAATGATAATTTGTGACTCTATTGCATTGACAAAAATTGCAATTGAAATTAAAATTTAGAGGATGTGATAAATCTAACTAAAAAATGGACACTATGTATATGAGAATTGTAGGTGACGGATGATCTAAACGATGATGCCATACAGATAAAGTGGTCTTGACACTGGAAAAGGCAATTATTGGTGACGACTAGACTGAGGACGACGGCCATTCATACGCACCATCTTAGTTCGACACTGCAAAAGTGTTACTCCTATGCAAAGATCCTTCACACAAAAAGTAGGTAAAAATTCAATGGAAGAATTGTTAGATTTACAGAGCCGAGAAACAGAAATAAGATTTTTTGGCATGGTATGAACACAAAGAACATTATTTAAGAAAAAATGGCATGAAGGTGTAGAGAGAGATTTGTAACTAGTATGAGTGATAGGAAGACCTGTGCCATCACCAACCTCAATGTCGTTAGTGCCGTCATATGGAGTGTGAATAGAGAGATTACTCAAGTCAATGGTAAGATGGTTCAATGCACCACTATCCAGAAGCCAAGTAGAACCTGTAGAAGAGTTGGCGGTTGCAAGATGGGTTTGTGGTTGCCATGGTGCCGAAGAGTGAGGTTGCTATTGAGGAGGTTGGTGAGGAGCGTTAGTGGCAAGAACGGTTGCATCTGACGAAAGACAAGGCATTTTGGAATGGTGTGTCCTTTTTCACGACACCATTGGCAACGACCAAGGTAAGGTAGAGGTTGAGATCAACCATTCAGTGTGACAGTGTTGGTGAGACATGAGGCTGGAGCTATAGATGGGCTGTAGGAGGACACCCTAGGTTGTCATTGATGATGATTACCTGACTTGCTAGAATTGGAGCGAGAATTGGCTGGATTTGCTGAAGCTGGAATTGGAGAGGAGTGAGTTTGGTGGACACGTAGTAATAGTTCCTTGTTAATGATTTTTTATGCAATTCTTCAAAAGAAATTGGCGTGTCACGACCATTGATAATATCAACAAGTGGTTTGTAATCATCGTTGAGTCCATCCAAAATTTTCTCAATGAGATTCTCTACATCCATAGGTTTTTTAGGGCCGCAAGTTCATCAACACGTGTTTGAATAAAATGCATATAATCGGTGATAGATTGAGATCCCTTAGTGGCATGTTTGGGTTGTTCCTTGATTTTGCATGATGTGAGCATGCAAATGCTGGGCATAAGTTCGGGCCAGAGTATTCCAAGCTTCATGAGAGGTCATTGATTGAGTGATAAGCATAATAAGAGACAACATGAGAGAGCCAACAAGAGCACCAAAACTCAACCTGTCCTGACGAAGCCATGTATGATATTCGGGATTGGGATAAGTGAGATTATTGATAGTCTTTGTCGCTGAAGACGCAAGATGAGAACCATCAACAAACTCGTATAGATCATAACCGATAAGAATGGCTATCATCTGATGTTCCTAGCAAAGATAATTGGTAGATGTGAGTTTGACTAAATTGTGGATGTTGATCACTGTAAGAGGTGTGGTTGGGTCATGGGCATTAGGAATGGTGGTTTGAGTCACTTTAAGAGCCATGTGTGCAGACTCGGATGACAAGGAAATAATAAGTTCTTGTTGAATAGTTGGATGATTATTGAAATAAATATGATGTACCTCAGAAATTGAGTTGGACCTTGTTGAGTCATCGATGTATAGGGGAATGTATGGGTGGCATTGAACCGAGCTGGTTCACAAGTGGCTCGAGCTTGGCTCGATTATGACTCGGTTAAATTCGGTTGATTTGGATATCGATGTTAAGCACCTAGCCAATACTACCCAAAAGACCGGCCTGTTAGGAGCGGAAGACATAGGTACTTAACCCAGGACCATAACAATACACCCTGCCGTCCCGAGCCGACGACCACGGTGGCAATAACACAGTAACACGACCCCGGGACAGGAGATCCCATAATCCCTTTCTGACGTCCCACCAGGGGTGTGCGGTCCACCAGCATCCACGGGGACTCAAAGTCGGGACGTAGCGCCTGCTCTGATACCAAATGTTAAGCACCTAGCCAATACTACCCAAAAGACCGACCTTGTTAGGAGCGGAAGATATAGGTACTTAACCCAAGACCATAACAGTGTACCTAGCCAATACTATCCAAAAGACCGGCCTGTTAGGAGCTAAAGACATAGGTACATAACCCAGGACCATAACATCACACCCACGCTCGTGAGAGCCGACGTCCACTGCGGCCCACTTACGATGGCCTACTTTAGTGACGGTCCATGGTGGGGAAACACACTCAGGTCACCCCTTCCGCTCATAGCGGTGGCCCATTGGTGCGGGAAGCACACTCTGGCCGCCCCTTCCGCTAGGTCACCCCCTCAGCAGTCGCCCCCTCCGGGATTCGAACTCGCGACGTAGCGATAACTCTGATACCAAATGTTATACACCTAGCCAATAATACCCAAAAGACCGGTCTATTAGGAGCGGAAGACATAGGTACATAACCCATGACCATAACACTCGAGTTCGAGATCCAGATTGGGCTCATTTAATTTAACAAGTTGAGCTTGACCTAACCATGGTTTGGCTCATTAACTTAACAAGGGCCTAATACTTCATCTGTTTCATTCTTCGGAACTGGGGAATCGGGATAGTCGGGATTCAGTAATAGTTCGCGAGCGAGTGAAAATGGGATTTGGGGCTTGGGAAGATTGGAAGGAAATTGTTTACTAGTGAGGAAAATGGGAGTGCAATCTACTCCTTAAGGTAAGTTTTGGTCTTTTATTCGATTTCATCTTCTTATTTTTTGTTCTTTCTCTCCCATCTTCTTCCACTTTGATTTCTTCCTTTGATCTTCTTCCTCCTCGACGGAAGTGACGAAATAGAGGTAAGTTCTTTGATTCTTTTTCTTATGTTTTTTTTGTTGTCGATGGAACAATGATTTTTTTTTCATTTTATCTGCTCACGCCTCATGTTGTTTCTAGAGCTTCTACCTACTCTCGGAGGTAATGGCTCTCACCATATTGTTGACAAATCTGGAAGTGGATTCTATCAAGTAGTAGGTAAAAGAGAATCAAGAGAAGGAAATAAGGGTGAACTGGGCAGAGAATTTTTCTTTCTCAAACAAGGTATAAAACTCAATTTCATTTTCAGTTCTTTTGTTGATGACATTTGAAGCTTCTTCCGAGGCATTGAATTATTGTTTTGTTTCACCATAACACATTTTCATTACAAAAAAAGCTCCTTTGTTCATAATGAGATTTTTCCTATGAATGCCATTATTATTTTTTCAATTTTTGTACCTGCTTCATTCTTTTTCTAACCACTGCATCTTGCTTCAATCAGGTAAGTGAAAACTTTCGTTTGCTGGCTTTATTGAAGTTGTATTCTTTTTTTTCTTCTTGCAATCTAAAATTTTATTTTTCTCAGTCGTTCTCATGTATTCAATTTTTTTTTTTTTTACGCCTTATGGTTTGAGTTTGTTTTTACTATAGCTGTACTGCTATGTTTTTTTTGAAGGATTGAATTATTTTTCTCTTCAACAAAACATATTTTCATTACCGAACAAAAGGTCCTTTGATCATAGTGAGGTATTAGTTATGAATTTCCTTTTTTTTTTTTTTTTTCAGTTTCTAATCTTGAGTTGTGAAAGGTTGGTTTGATGTCTTGTGAAGCTTGGGCAATGTATTGAGGAGATAATGCTATGAGACAATAATAAGTTTTACGCATAATTATGTAGCTTTATGAATAACTTTATGCAGAGTGAATATCTAATTTTATGTAGGGTTAATATACAGAGGTTATACCCAATTTTAGGTAGAGGTCATACCTAACTTTATGTAAAATGTATGCGTAATTTTATATACAGTTTATTTGACAAGTATTTTATATAAGATTTTAAATGTAGGTTGGAGCTCGAACTTGATTAAAATTATTGGGCTCGAGCTCGATTATAATTTTAGGCTCGAGCTCATTTCCAAATATTTAAATCAAGTCCAACTCAAACATAGGCAGGTTTAGGCTCAACTCGATTCGATGCTACCCCTAAGGGAGTGTAGTGCATTTTTTTTCGCATGTGAGATTCACACGGATGGTGGGCACTTCGTCTTCAACCTTGCATGTCGTTTGATTTTGAACTTTGGTGGAGTTAGAATCAGAAATTTGATGGGATAGTGCGGGGCGTCAGAAGGTTGAGCTGTGGCTCAACTTTTGTCTTCGGCAACTTTCAAAGGTTTTTTCGGAGTTGGGTCACCTGGTGGCGGTGATTCAGATGAGTGCCAAAGATTGTTTTTTTGTAGAGACTTTCATGACTACGATTGAGAGGGAGGGACAGAGAGCTGCGGCTTTGGTCCTTCAATGACACCTGAGAGGTGAAAGAGTAGAGATTTACAAAGAGGGAGGGACAGAGAACTGCGACTCTAGTTCTTCAATGACGGGAAGGAGGATTTAGAGAGATCGATCGCTCTAATACCATATAGAAAAATTGAAAGGAAGAAGAAAAATTTGTCATGCTTTACATTAATGAATCATAGGTATTTATAGGTTACAAATGGATAAGATTTACAAGATAAATAGTATTGGTAGATTACATGATAAGGGTTATCTACATGGTAAGGGTTATCTACTTGACAAGCGTTATCATTGAGATAACAGATAATTGTTATTTGTTATCGCTATCAATATCATGTCTATACATATTTCTCTGATTGCTCTAGGTCTTAGACTCGGCTTCCATCAAGTGGCAGTAACGACGACGACCCAACAAAAGGTTCTACAAGCATGATCACCCTATTTTCGTTCATGGCAACTAGGATTGGACGCTGAGTTTGGTGTTTCTCACCTGCAAGAAAAGACATATGGGTGGAGTCTCAATAGAATACTGTTTCTACTAGGACTTACCTGCGGTTGACCGTGTTTCTGAAAAACGAACTCAGAGCTGCTCATTCAGAGGAAATTCCAGAGGGTTGCTCGAAGGAATCTACATTGAAGAGGATATTACAGGTAAAACATCATCTTCATCTAGGACACTATGTTATGTTCCCTGGCCATGGATCGAGTAACTCAGCATAGGATTGATGAATCCAGCACTGTAGGAGAGCTGCTGCTCTTAGTAAGGAGTAAAAGAGTCTCCTTTGTACAGCTAGATTGCTGTTCTTGGTAAGGGTTGAGAAACCCTTGCTGCTCTCGGACAGGAAGGGGTGGACCCTGGTTGCTCACTGTTGAGAGGGGTTAGGATCCTCTTGGCTTATTGCTGCTGCTGATGGCTGAGAGAGATTAGGTATCCCTAAACCTGCTCCTCGTTGGATTAGAGGCTGAAGCACCTCTCTTATGGTTTGCTCTCGGTATAGGGCTGGAAAGCCCATACCCTTGCTCGGAAAGAGGGAGAGAAGCCCCCTCTTTCTGCTGTAGACGGAGGAGAGGCTATAGCCTCTGATTGAGCTTGAAAAAATGGAACAAACCTTCCCCCTTTGCCTCGGTAAGAACAGCACAAAACAGAATTCAAGAAGGAAAGAATAAACTCAAAGTCAAGAGAGAACCTATACCTAGAGCTCGTCAAGGAGACCTCCCAAACCCTAGAGCTCATCAAGGAGAACTCCAAACCCTGTTTAACATAATTCAATGCTTGTCTTTCTTCTATTCCTTTACCCTCTAAATAGGGTTTGACGTCATTAGAGTTTAGGGCATAAAAATGATAATTATGACCCTACAACATGTATCCTTACATAATTAATGAAAAAATATACTTAAAAGTAATATAAAATATGAAAGTAAAAGAAATTAAGTCAATGAGTCATTGACGCCACCTTTGGGTGACTCGGTGAGCTATTGAGTCTCAACATCTGCCTCCCCCCCACCCATGGAGAAAGAGCTCGCCCTCAACCTTGTAAGTTGGGTAGACTTGTTTGAAGTTGGCCAGGTGTTCCCATGTAGTAGCCGTTGGTTCAGTGTCCTTCCATTGGACTAGAATCTCCCATTGGTTATTAATATGGTGGGCATGCAATACAGTAGCTGGAGTAAGAATAACCCGTCCATTGTCCACCGGAGGAAGTGACGGGATTGAAGGAGGAGCTGGACCTTGAAAGGGTTTAAGTAAGGAGACATGGGACACATCATGAAGTTTGGCCGTTGCGGGAAGTTGCAGTTGATAGGCGACTAGCTCGACGTGTCGAATAATAGAGAAAGGTCCAAAGTACTTTGGAGAAATTTTATGACAGTGTTGGCCAGCTATTGAGTTTTGGTGGTAAGGTTGGAGTCGTAACCATACATAGTCTCCTTCATTTTACACAATATCCTGGTGTCCCTTGTTGTAGAAGTCCTTCATACGAACTTGTGCTTTGAGGAGGCGAACCAAAATATTCTGTAGCACTTGGTCCCGTTCAATGAGTGCTTGATCAATAGAGTCCACTCGGGTGGAGCCCGGAGTATATGAGAGAAGCCGAGGAGGATCTCTTCCATATAGAACGCTGAAGGGAGTAGACTATAATGCGGTGTGGAAGGAAGTGTTGTAACAATATTCAGCCCACGGTAGCCATTGAACTCAGTTTTTAGGATGATCGCCCACTAGACATCGGAGATACATTTACACAGTGCGGTTAACTACCTCTGTTTGGGGATGATAGGATGAGGAGAATTTCAGCTTAGTGCTGTATAGATGAAAAAGTTCATGCCAAAAAGTGCTGGTAAAGACCGCATCACGATCATTGACAATCGATTCGGGAATGCCATTTAACGAACAATATGCTCGAGAAATATCTGTGCAACTCTGGATGTTGTATATGGGTTTGCCATGGGAATAAAGTGAGCGTACTCGTAGAACCGATCCACCACCACAATTAATACCGATTTTCCAAAAGATTGTGAAAGACCGTCGATGACGTCCATAGAAATATCGGCCCACACATGTGTAGGAAGTGCCAGAGAGTGTAGAAGACCCATTGGACTTAAGTGTTCGGCCTTGTTGCGTTGACACACCGGACATGATGTTACATATGCTGCAATGGAGGTCTTCATAGCCTGCCAATAGAAATCCACTCAAATGCGATGCAATGTTTTTGTATGCCTTCATGAGTGCTGTCATGGTATGCAGAGATGATGGCTGAAACTAACTCTGAAGTGTGTGGTACATATAATTACAATTTGTAGTAAATAAGAGAATCCTGAATGGCCCGTCTAGAGTTCAGTGCCCCCTCTGTAATTTTCTTGTGCATATTGAGAAGAACTGGATTACTGGCATTTTCCTCCTTAACCAAGTCTAATAACGTGGCTGTCTGATAGCATAGAGAAGCGGCGGAGGCTGCAAATGTCGTGACAAGGCATCGGCCACCTTGTTTAACTGTCCAGCGCGGTATTCCAATGTAAAGTTGAATCCCATCAATTTACTAATCTAGAGTTGTTGAGGAGAAGTCATGAGGTGTTGCTCTAGCAAATATTTAAGACGGTAATGATCAGTACGAATGAGAAATGCACGACCCCATAAGTATGGTCTCCAATGTTGGACAACTTTGGCCAAACCGAATAACTCGCGTTCATATGCTGGCAATTTGTGATGTCATACTACCAACTATCTATTGAAATATGCAATAGGGTGAAAGTGTTGCTATAGAAGTTGAAGAACTGGTGCGGATGCAAGCGCTAATTTGAGATCTGAGAAGGAATTTTTCTCAAGGAGATTTGTCAATGGTGCTGCTAACAGGCCATAATTCCTGATAAATTTTCTATAATATCCTACCAATCCCAAAAACCCTCTCAAAGCAGAGGTATTCATAGGTTGCGGCCAATCGACAATGGCTTGAATTTTCTCAGAATCAACCGTGACCCCATCATGGGAAATAATATGGCCGAGATAGGCCACATGTGATATTGCAAATGAGCATTTAGATTTCTTTAAATATAATTGATGTGCATGTAACAGTTGAAATACCAATCCTAAATGCTCTAAATGTTGAGTTCCAGACTGGCTGTAAATGAGTATGTCATCAAAGAAAACAAGTACAACTTTACAAAGATAGTTGCGGAATACCTCGTTCTTTAACGCATGAAATGTGGAGGGTGTGTTGGATAACCCAAATGGCATGGCCACAAATTCAAAATGGCCGTGATGAGTGCGGAAGGCAGTTTGGATGCATATGAACCTGATGATACCCGGAGCGCAAGTCCAATTTGGTGAATATATATGACCCATGTAATTCATCTAGTAACTCCTCCACCACAGGAGTAGAGAACTTGTCTTTCATAGTTTGTGCATTCAAATCCCGATAATCGACACAAAATCGCCATGTACCATCATGTTTCTTAAACGAGGAGGACTAGTGAAGAAAATGGTGAACAACTGCTACGAATAAGACCTTGTTGTAGCATGGCTTGGCACTATCTTCTGATTTCATCTTTCTGGAGGTGTGGGTACCGATAAGGTCAAACTACCACCACTTTTGAGCCCTATTTTAAACATATCCGATGGTCATAGTGCCTCAAGGGAGGCAACCTAGATGGCTCTTGGAACAAGTCTGAGAATTCATCTAGAAGATGTTCTATAGTGCTATCCGAATTGTCTTGTGTCTGAAGCGTATGAATGTGATGTGGCTTGTCCATGTGACTACCCTGTAATAGTACTTGTTGTCTGGCTGTTTCAAAACTCATAGTTAAAGCAGTAAAATCCCATAAAATAGGGCTTAAGGTTTGCAACCATTTAATACCCAATACCATATCGAACCCAACTAGAGGTATGACAAAAAATTTTGAATGAAAGAAAGTCCTATAGATTGAGAATTTTACTTTTTTGCTCATACCGTAGCTAAGAACTTTTTCTCCATTGGCAACCGAAATTGTTGCTGTTGAGTGTGGAAGTATTTGTAGTTGAAGGTGTTGAGCAATTGTGAAAGTGAGAAAATTATGTGTACTTCCAGAATCCACAAGGTTGACAAGGTCTTGGTCCATCACCCGAGTTCGGACTTTAATAGTTTTGGCGGATTTCTAGCCGGTAATGCAGATAAATTTCTGGTGCATCTTCCTTAGTAGGATCATCAATCTGTTGTGATTCTGTGATTTCATCGACTTCTAACCAGAACAACCTTTTACACTGATGGCTTGCCCTGTATGGTTCATCACAGTTGTAACATAAGTTCTTTGCCCTATGGTCAGCCTTCTCCAAACTAGTTAATTTTTGAATATACTAGGCGCGTTGGTTGTTTGGCCGTGTATATGCTGCAAGAGTAGTAATGGGATTATTTCTGACCTGTTGCCCTGCTGGAAAAGTTATTTGAGGGTTAGTGTTGCGCCTCCCTTGCCAACTATTGGAAGTGTTCTGGTTCCCTTGCCAAGCAGTCCTCTTGTTTTGAACTTTTTGTTAAGTTTCCAGTGCACGGGCTAGATTCATTGCTCTAGCTAAGTCAGCAGGTGCGTGGAGCTCCACCTCTAACCTTAATGACTCATTAAGGCCTGCGTAAATAAATTGACCCGTTGGTCTACGTGAACCATCTAACTGTCTCATGCCAAATTTTCTTGGAACTATTTTTGATATAGTTAACATGGACAATAGAATGGGTAGTCCAACCTATGGCACCTAGACACCTTCCCCTCTCCCAAAAAATCATAAAGGAGATAGAAGGAAAACTAGTAATCACCAGTGCTAGATCAAGCTTTTCCCTCGAACATGATAGACCTTCTACCTCTTCCACTAGAGCCTCAACCAGTTCCCATTTTGAAGGAATAGGAAACCCAAGGTCCAATGCCTATGTACCACTTCACATCGTTGATGACACATAGCCCCTACAAAGCCTTAGTCCCATCAATAGGAAATAGTGACATAATCACCTATTCCAACCAAACCTTAGAGTCTTATGGAAAGACCCTTGGTTAGAAAATGTTGTTGATAGTCTACAACAAAAATTAAATTTTCTCTATGATGAACATAAACATAGAGAAATAATAAAATGTCAAACTATCCTAGAAAACATTCTAGAAAAATTGACCATGGGAATAGTCCTGTTTTCTTTAAAGAATTAACAGAACTAAAACAAATGTTTAGAAAATCTAAATAAAGATTGTTGAATTTAGGATCCCTTTTCTATAATTCTGAGCAAGAGAAAGAAGAAAGAAAATAGAAGAAAAGGGAAGAAGAACTCTCGGGTAGAGAGAAGAAAAAATAAAAGAGAAAAGAGAGGTGGCACCAAGCAGAGAGAGAGAGAGAGAGATTAACTCAAGAAGGAGATGTGTAACTTGATTAATGTTGAATTATAACACCTCTATTTATAGTAGAGGAAAAGGTAGAGTCCTTATACAATTAACCTTTTAATCCTAATTACATTCCAACTCTAACTCTCTAAGATAAATCTATTCAAACCAATTTACTAGAAGACTAATATGAGTTGAACTAGAACTCTTTCTCCATTCACGTGAATACAAGGGAGGCCAACTCGTGGCCTAATCCTTGTGGGTCCCTCATGATCTTCCAGCACATCTTGATAAGGTTGCCAGCTCATGAGATATTTGTGGGTCCCACTTGGTCTTCAAGTCTTCTAACTCATTTCAGTTTGTGCTTCTTAATTCCTTAACTTGTGCTTGCTTGGGTGAGGACTCTTCTTGGTATCCCATGTCCTCATGGTGGGTCCCACCAGCTCGAGCATCATGGTGGCTCCCACATTGTAGTACTCCCCCCTCAAGCTGGGGGTGAGAAGACATCATAAATGCCCAACTTGCTGCATATGGTAGACATAATCTTGTGAGTGACTGGCTTGGTGAGAATATCTACAACTTGTCTTTGTGATGATATATGCTTCAGAGATAAGAAACTTGCTTGAAACTTTTCTCGTATAAAATGGTAGTCCACTTCAATATGTTTTGTTCTTTCATGGAAGATTGGATTCGATGTAATGTGTATTGTTGCTTGATTATCACAATATAGATCTATTAGAGCTTCTTTGAAGAATCTCAATTTAGTGAGAAGAGATCTTATCCATATGAGTTCACTAACAGTATGTGCCATGGCTCTGTATTCTGCTTCTGCACTAGACCGTGCTACTGCATTTTGCTTCTTGCTTTTCACATCAAGTTGATATATCGGCCATGTTGAATTGGCCGCCAGAGATAATAATATACATACTGAGTTCATTTTTACCACTAGAGAGAAGGTTTCTTCATAATCAATTCCATAACACTGAGTATAACCTTTGGCAACCGTTCGAGCCTTCAGTCGTGAAATTGACCCATCCAGATTATGTTTGATAGAATAAACCCACTTGCAACCAACGGGTTTTTTATCTGTTGGAAGAAGAACTAGTGACCATGTATGATTGTCATTAAGGGCAGGTTAGGAATTTAACTCTTGAATCGCGGTTGCCCTAATTTTCTCTTTATAATTGAGGGCACCGTTATTACGATTTTAATCATCATCGAGAAGGAGTTGGAGTTGCAGCTCGAGAGAGGTAAGAGAAAACACCTGTTAGTGTATGTGATTTCTCTTGTAAACTATTTCAACTTTATAATGGATTGCTACAACAGTGAAAGACAGGACGTTGTCTCACCTTGAGGCAAACCTTTATAAATCTTGTGTTTTGTTCTTGTACTTACTTTTTTCCTTCTTCCGAGATAATTATTATTGCCCTCATTAGTTTGGAATTAGGGCAACTAATTCCTTATAGAGCTAACATTACCTGATTGATTGTCACTCCGAGCAGCTATCTTCTGAGCTTGAGCAATGGAGGATGTCAAGACCATGGTGGCCGTCTCCTTCGCTAGCATGCGATATTCGCAACTGCGTTCGCCGAAATTATCATCTCGATTGCTGTTATCCTATTCAATGATTTTGTTTCAATTATCATCTTAATTGGTGTGGCACTATCATCACGAGGAAGATAGAGATGCTATTCTTCTCCAAGATTTTTTGCTTCTCTGAGTTTTTTTGTGAGCTTTGGATGCTTTGTTCCTATTTCTACTTTGATTGATTCCGAGAGCTCAGTCCGTCAGCTTGGTTGCCGCTTTGGGAGGTTAAAGACATCAGCTGATTGATCTTGCCGTGATTGCTATCTAAAGATGTTGTCTCTATTGAATTTATGGAAAAGAGAAATACTTTATTGACTTATTATAATCAGAGTACATGAACCTCTATTTATAGTAGAGGAAGGTAATAGAGTCCAATTACAATAAAACTACCTTTGCCCCAATTACACCCAAACTCTAACACTTAAAGATAAGTGCTAACATAATTAAATAACTCAATATAGATAAAAAACAAACATAACTTAAACTAGAACTCTTCTAGGACGTGACCATAAGATAAAGATGCCTTTTTGAGTTCTTCTTGATATTCCATCTTATGTGATAAGGATGCTAGCTCATGGTAATCATGGTGGGTCCTACTTCTTATATACTTGGGCCCATCTTGTGGGCCTTTGTTGGTCGTGTGGCCCATCTTATAATACTCTTAGATATGTGAGCCTATCTTCCAATATTCCCCCTCAAGCTAGGGGTGAGAGAACAACATGAACTCCTAGCTTACTGTAAATGATGTGTAGAATCTTTTTGTATAAAATGGCACATCTTCAAATATGCCTTCATCTTCCAACACTCCCCCTCATGCTATTGCGTCCTTCCATGAGGCCCTGCTGGCATAATATAGGTGAGAGTAAAAATCACTCCTAGCCGTGAAGACATTGCTCCATACTCTAGTCCTAATGTTGGATGTAGTGCACACTCCGTCTTCTGTAGGTATTGTGTCTATTGGCATTGCTCTAAAGTATCCACCACTGTGTCCCTCCACTGGACCACTACTCTCAAGGTAGGAGTAATAAAGCTATTACAAGAGGGGGCGGGGGGTGGTATCCCAACCGTGATATTTTGAGAGTTAAATTTGTCATGGTGTCCCAATCTGGGCACAGACTCTCATGGTGTCCCAACCGTGATATTTTTGAAAGTCAAATAAATTATGGTATGAGAAAAGGTATTGAGGCCACCTCTTCTTCAATAATAGTGTCTCATCCAAAGAGACATAATAGCAACAACTATAATGTAACACGACCATCTTCCAACACATATAACACGAACCAAAATAATATACCTTGTAGAAGGACCCATGAAATAATCATAATCCGATATAAATATTTTTTGTTAGATGCATAAGCTTCATCTTTTGTGCTCCCCCTTTCTTGAATATTTTGGTCACATAAACTTATCTACAACATATGGATTAAAATACCTCTATCTTGCACTTCTTCTATTTCTCCCCCTCAAGCTGGGAGGTAATGGCAGTGATCCCAGCTTGAACCAAATATCATAGATGTTGCAATAAGCCTAAATAACCGAAATGAATAAGCCCTCAAACCAGGGAAAAGTGAGATATTTTTCTGATATATCAACTCAAAAAGTGATGCAAAACAATCGGCAACTCAAAAAGTGATGCAAAACAATCGGCAACTCAAAAAGTGATGCAAAACAATCGGCAACTCAAAAAGTGATGCAAAACAATCGGCATAAATTCAGATTTTTCAATGTAACAGAATACCAATATGACCTTTGATTCTTCCAATGCATATATATCTTTAAATATAGATCAAATTGACATGAAATTTTCTCCTTATGAAACTAAAATTAAATAAATTTTATCCAAGCATAGCTTCCCTTCATAAAATATAATTATCAGATGATAAATAATCTGATAGATTTCAGTCTCTTTCATCTGGCCAAACTAAGTACTGTTTCTCCTTTTTTTTATCATGACCATTGACTCTTCCAAGATCAATATCTTCATAAAAAAAACTCAGATATAGAATTGGTTGAATAGGTAAGAAAATAGACTTAAATATATTTTTTTATATATAATTCTCTATATAAAGTCTCATTCTTGATAGCATAAAATACCTCAGAAATTGAAGCTTTCCGCTGTTGCTAGAACGTTTTTTAAAATCTGATATTCGCTACTTCAAATATCGATTTCTCTTTGTAGATAACTCAGATCAAAAATTGGTTGAATATGTAAGAGAATAGACTTATAGATATTTCTTTTGATATATATTTTTCCATATAAAGGATCGTTCTTGATAGCATAAAATACCTCAGAATTTGAAGCTTTCAGCTATTGTTCAAACCTGTTTTGCAATCTGACCTTTGCTCATTCAAATATCGATATCTCTTTTTAAATAACTTCGATTGGAAAAAATCGTTTTCCCTAGGAAATTAGACTCAAATATATTTTATTAAATATATAATTTACAATATGAAAATCTCAGTATAGGGTGAAAAATGCAAAGAAAACTACGTGTAGAGACTGAAAAAAAATAACTACAAACTTAGACTTAGGGTTTAGTTTTTAGAGAAAAGGATGTCATTATCTCTATGGGTTGACCAAGTCAGCTCACAAAACCTATTTTGATACTATGTTGAATTTATGGAAAAGAGAAATACTTCATTGACTTCTTATAATCAAAGTACATAAACCTCTATATATAATGGAGGAAGGTAGTAGAATCCAATTACAATAAAACTACCTTTGTCCTAATTACAACCAAACTCTAACACTTAAAGATAAGTCCATAATTAAATAACTCAATATAGATAAAAGACAAACATAACTCAAACTAGAACTCTTCTAGGATGTGACCATAAGATAAAGATGCCTTTGTGAGTCCTTCTTGATCTTCCAACTTATGTGATAAGGATGCCAGCTCGTGGTAATCATGGTGGGTCCTACTTCTTATGTGCTTGGGCCCATCTTGTGGGCCTTCTTTGGTTGTGTGGGCTTGTGCCTATCTTCCAATAGTCTCCCTACTTTTCTCTTGTCCCACGCTGTTTGGAGGCCAGCGCCATGAGAAGACGCTGGTTCTGAATTAAAATCCCACCAAGTTAGGTGGCTGATTGATTCAACGAGTTAACCCAACGAGTTAGGTCAACTCGGTTCGGGTCAATCCGACTTGGCCCACTTGCTTATTGCCTCTGTCGTATGCATATGGGTCCCAAGTTCTATACCTATTTCTTTCGTGACTCAACTATATTGGTCAGATACTTGACTCGGCTTGACTCAGTCCTTGTCTCTAGGTGGATTATTATATTTAAGTATTGGTAGCTTATTACTTGGTTCCAACATATTTTTTGGTGCACAATAGGGCTACTTTTCACCATGAGAAATTGAGCAGAAAGTATTTTTGACTATGACCCTTTGACTGGAGTATAGAGTGATATCTTACGACTACGAGTGATTTTACTCTCTCTTATATTATGCTAGTTGGGTTTTTTTGGAAAACAATAAAGAGACCACCAACTTGAGGGGGAGTGTTGGAAGATCAGTTGACTACCATTTTATACGAGAAAATCCTATACACTATTTGCAACAAACTGGGCATTCATGAAGTTTTCTCACCCCCAACTTGAGGGGGAGTGTTGGAACATGGGCCCAAGCCCACACAACCAAGGAAGGTCCACACATCCAAGTGTTTTAGAAGATGGGCTCAATCCCATAAGACCGAGAATGACCCATACATCCAAGAGAGGTGGAAGATGGATTCAAGCCCATAGTCCAAGGAGAAGGCCCACAAGTCCACAAGTGATGGCATGATAGTAAATAAAGTCATCTCGTAAAGATGAAATTGATGTAATTAGTTTAAGTTTTAGGGGTATTATTGTAAAATTGTAGGGGTATTATTGTAATATTATAATTGTATTACTCTATAAATTGAGCCTTAGGGAAAGGGTTAGGACACAAGTCCATAACCTCATTCTTCCTCCTATTTCTCCCAATGATTTTCTCTCTCTTTTTCTCCATGAGCTAAATCAAAGGAGTCCTAAAAATCAACATTTTTGCAGTTTTGTATTTTCATCAATTCAGAGCAATGCCAAAACCTATTACCTAAATGTACAGGAGTTTGCATAACATCCAAGTTGAGTGAAATCTTTTTGTTCTTCACCCAAGAGGTGATTTATGTTTATGCTACCCTAAAAAAGTGAGTAATCTCTTTGTTACATCCTAAAGTTGGGCCCAATTTTTTCATCTTTGAAATTAAATGGAGTGTATTTAAGACTATGGCCATTTTGATTGGTGTATGGAGCTTTGTCATACGACTAGGAGTGATTTTATTCTCCCATATTTTTTTATCCAAGCTAGTTCTCTATGTCCTTTTTTATCCCCAACTTGAGGGGGAGATTGAAAAAGAAGTACAAGAAAGAGGCATTTTATTCCACGTGTTGCGGTAAATTTTATGTGACCAAAATATTCAAGAAAGGTTAGATGAGGATTTTTCCTCCATGATTTTTTTTGAAGAAAAAGATAATTGAAGACCAATTTTGTTTTCCTTGCAAGTTAAAGTTATAAACTCCAACTTGTGGGGGAGTGTTGAATAGCAAGTATAGAAAAGTCTTATATGACCCTCAAAGCAAGAAGTCTCTATAGCTGGAATTAATATGGTGGTATCATAGATGAGTCGCTATGGGTGTAACTGGGACAAGGGCTATTTAATTGTAATTGAATTCTACTTGTTTCCTCTATTATAAATAGAGACTCATTGTACTCAAATTACAACAAGCTAGTGAAGTATCTCTTTTCCAAAAATTCAACATTTTCCTTCTAATTTTCTCACCTTGACTATTTACTTTCTCTTCTTTCAATCCTCATCAACTTTTTACCCTATCTACCTTTCTCTTACCATATTTTTTGGACTCTCATTTACCCTTTTAAGCCAACCCCTTATATTGCTCATGTTGGTTATTTTTTATTATAGAAGTCCTTCAAGACATTTTTAGTAGTTCTCTTACATGAATTCTTTATCGTCGTCCTTGAGTGACAAAAATGACCCTATATTCAAAATCATTCGATGTTGGTTTTGACTTCTTTTTATCACCCACATTTTTTATTTTTTGAGAGTCTGTATCTACTTGAGTATTTATCCTTGGGACACCTTGATGGAGAAGAAAATTACTACAATTATTTTTTGTTTCAAGTTGAGATCACTGCCATTACCTTCCAACTTGAGGGGGAGAATAGATGGAGAAGTATGAAGGATGAGGTAGGTGATAAAATCTACCATGAAGAATTCTATGTGTTTCGGTAATCGAACTTTGTGTAACCGAAATATCTACGTTAGGGGAAGTATAATATGAAGATTTTTCTTGAAGACCAAGAATCAATTTCCTTGCAAGCTGATGTAATAAACTTTAGCTTAAGGGAGAGTGTTGAAGAACATGTATGGAAGAAGTCTTAAAGGAGCAAGATTCTCATAGCAAGAAGTCTCATAGAGAAAAAATTCATATGGCGGAGTCTTATAGGAGTCTCATGGAAGGAAGTTCAAAAAGTGTCTTAGTTAAGAGGTATTTTAGTTATTTTAATCTTCTATTTATGATGTTGGCTTTCAGGATTCCCTACGTTACAATCTTAATGAAGGAGGGAAGGAAGAAGAAGGAAGAAGAGAGAAAAGAGAAGAAGAAAAGAGAGGAGAGAAGAGGACGTTCAAGAGAGAGAAAGATGAGAGAACATGTGAGGAAGAAAAAAAGGAAAAATAGGGTTATGGACTTGTCCTTACCCTCCTCCTTAAGCTTTATTTATAGATGCCAAAAGTATAAATATTACAAGTATACCCTACACTCTAGAAAGAGTGAATAAGAGACAAAAATCATACGATAATTACACCAATGACACCCCAACTTATTGATATTTTCCAATACTCCCCTCAAGCCGGGAAGTAATGGTAGTGGTACCAACAAGAAATAAATAAAATAGATGGAGTAATGATCTCCTCCATCATGGTGTCCCAAGGATAAGTAAGAAACCAGACACAAACTCTCAACATGTAAAAAATGGGTGATTAAACACAAGTTGAAAGCAACTTCAAAGGATTTCGAAAAAAAATAGTGATAATAATCACTAGAGTGGGTAATGCATATCACTAAAAAGATGGCAATAAAAATCCAAGGTTACTAATAAAAAAGTCACACTGGACTTAGAAACACCCATATATTTAAAAAGGACCAACCAAAAAAAAATATGCCAAAGGAGATAAAAGGGAGTCAAATAAAGGATCATAGGAGAAATGTTGCCACGTAAAGATAAATGGGGAATTAAAGGAAGATCAGGTGAAGAAGCTGGATCCATCATGTGTTTTATTTATTGAAATAATTTAGATTCTTCATGATGGTAGACGTCTTGTTATGCTTTATCTTCTAGAGTAATTCAAAATCCTCTACAAAGATGATCCTCTTGCCTTTGGTGTTCTTAAGAGCTATCGTAGAATTGAACTCTTTGAACCAACCAAATCCTTTAAGTTAATTCAATCCGACAATACTCAGAAAATAATGAACCTGGGGTAATCAAATGAGGATTTCTTCTTCAATAATAATATCTCAATAAGAGAGATACAATAGCAGGTGTGGTAGTAAGCCAATGGCCAAATAGCACATAACATATATGCTGTTGTATAACAGCAGATAACATGTAGATAATGAAAAGTACACATAAAATAGTTTACAGTAAATCCAACTAAAATTAAGGAAGCTTGAATCAAGTATAAGCTGCTAGTAATAACTTGAACGGAGTGTTGCAGGATCCAAGAGTAGTTGCAAGGACTTCTTAAAAATAGAGGAGAGTAAATAAAGTAGTAATAAACCAATATTAAGGCATGATGCAAAAGGCAAGGGAAGCCCGTTAGATACTTTCCTCATATCGATCAACAGTAAAGGAAAATTTCCAGACATCTTAATAAAGTTCTGAATGCAAGCTTGTTGAATTTATGGAAAAGATAAATACTTCATTGACTTATTATAATCAGAGTACATGAACCTTTATTTATAATAGAGGAAAGTAGTAGAGGAGTCCAACTACAACTAAACTACCCTTGTCCCAATTACACCCAAACTCTAACACTTAAAGATAAGTCCTAGAATAATAAAATAAGCCAATATAATAGGAAACTTTCATAACTAAAACACCTCTAAACTAAAACTCTTCTATTGGTCCATATCTTATGGGCTTGGGTGCATCTTCCAACATTCTTAGGTATGTGGACCTTCCTTGGTTGTGTGGGCTTGAGCCCATCTTCAGTGGATCCATATCTTATGGGTTTAGGCCCATCTTTCAACACTCTTAGATATGTGGGCTTTCCTTGGTCATGTGGGTTTGGGCTCATCTTCCAACACTCCCCCTCAAGCAAGGGGTGAGAGAACATCATGAACTCCCATCTTGCTGCAAATTGTCTATAAAATCTTTTTTGTATAAAATAGCAATCCTCCCATTTTCAAACAGTCTCTCTCATCCTTGTGGTCACTTCCAACTGGCATAAGATAAGTAAAAGTACAATCACTCCAAGCCGTATGATATTGCACCATACTCCAGTCTTAATCCATGCTGGATGTAGGGCACACTTCTATCATTCTTAGGTTGTGCCACTCCTATCTTCTATAAGCAGTGAGTCTAGATGCAATGCTTCGAAGTGTAATAAAAACCTCCTCCATCGCTGTGTCCCTCCATAGGACAACGACTCTCAAGTGGTAGGAGTAATAAATGCCAATTCAGGAGGTAGTGGGTCCATAAATACTGAGGTCAACTCTTCTTCAATAATAATATCTCAACCAAAGAGGCATAATAGCTGCAGCTGAATATAACACAACAATCTTCCAACGCATATAATAAACTTTCTAAAAGAACCCATGAAATAATACGATATAAAAATTTATTTTAGATGCACAAATTTCAATTGTGTTCCCCCTTTCTTGAATATTTTGGTCACATAAAACATATTCACAACATATGGAATAAAATACCTCTTTCTTGTACTTCTTGTACTTCTCCCCCTCAAGATGGGAGGTAATGGTAGTGATCCTAGCTTCAACGAAATATCATAGATGTAGCAATAAGCCCAAATAATAGAGTTTTATAAATAAGCCCTCAAACCAGGGAGAGGTGAGATATTTTCTTGATATATCAACTCAAAAAGTGACACAAAACAATGGGCTTAAATTCGGATTTTTCAATGCAACAGAATACCAATATGACCTTTGATTCTTCCAATGCAAATATATCTTTAAATGTAGATCAAATTGACATGACGTTTTCTCCTTCTAAAACTAGACTTAAATAAATTTCATCCAAGTATAACATCTCTTCATAAAATATAATTATCAGAAGATAAATAATTTGATAGATTTCGGTCTCTGTCATGTGGCTGAACTACGTACTGTTTCTCCTTTTTTTTCAGAATAACTATTAACTCTTTCAAGATCAATATATTCTTATAAAAAACTCAGATATTAGTTGAATAAGTAAGAAAATAGACTTATATATATTTCTTTTGATATATAATTCTCCATATAAAGTCTCGTTCTTGATAGCATAAAATACCTCAGAAATTGAAGCTTTCTGCTGTTGCTCGAACCTTTTTTTCAATCTGATCTTCGTTGGTTCAAATATTGATTTCTATTTGTAGATAACTCCGATTGAAAATTGGTTGAATAGGTAAAAGAATAGACTTACATATATTTATTTTGATATATATATATTTATCCATATAGTCTCATTCTTGATAGCATAAAATACTTCGGAAGGTAAACCTTTCTGCTGCATTTGGAACCTTTTTTGCAATCTGACCTTTACTCATTCAAATATCGATTTCTCTTTGTAGATAACTCCGATTGGAAAAAATCAATTTTCCTTCAAAATTATACTCAAATATCTTTCCGTAAATATATAATTTTCAATATCAAAAGCTCAACATTGATGTGAAAAACGCAAAGCAAACTACGGGTGTGTGGACTGAAAAAAATACGAACCTTGACTTAGGCAATTAAACTACCCTTGTCCCAATTACACCCAAACTCTAAAACTTAAAGATAAATCCTAGAATAATAAAATAACCCAATATAATAGAATATTTTCATGACTAAAACACCTCTAAACTGAATCTCTTTTGTGGGTCCATATCTTATGGGTTTGGGCCTTGGGGAGAATTTAAAAATCTATGCATAGTTAGATTTGGGCCTCCTGCCAACAGCAACCCCCTGGGAGAGTTAGTCCTATTGAGACAAACGGGTTCGGTGGAACAATATCAAAAACTATTCCAGGAAAAGTTGGCTCATGCTGGGGAGAGGGTATTGGTTGACCAGCAGGTCTCCTTATTCACAACAGGTCTCAATGAGTATTTACGGCTAGAGGTAGAACTCCTTATGCCCACGGATCTAGCTCATGCCATGAATATGGCCCGAGCAATGGAACAACGACAACAGCTGCAGCAATGTAAGCCGGGTTGGTCGAGTGAGAGGAACACTTCCTCCACGTGGCAAGGGCGCCACTATAATTCATCTCAGGGGGCATCTACTGCAGCACCATCCAGACACACTCCGACTACGACTTGGGTAGCCGATCCCCGCCCTGGTAATTCCCTACCGAGCTTTATAAAAAAATTGACGAGTGCGGAGATGGCAGAAAGGCGGTCCAAAAATCTCTGTTATAACTGCGATGAGCAGTATCGGGTCGGTCACCAATGTAAACGATTGTTTTGGCTTGAGGTGGAGGATTCAAAGGATCCAGAGGAACCAGAGGATACTATCGAGGAGGAACCACCAGAGATATCCTTGCATGCTATTATTGTGCAGAAATCGCCTACTACAATGCAAGTCCGAGCTCATGTCATCGACCGCGAACTGGTGGGACTAGTCGACTCGGGGAGTACACACAATTTTCTGAGTTTGACAGTCGTACAACATCTCTAGCTCCAGATACACACTCATCCGACAGCCACCATCTCAGTGGCCAATGGCGAGATGGTCCCTAGCTATGGGATTAGTAAGGCGGTAACTTTTTCCATTGGATTTACTTCATTTAATGCAGAATTTTTTGTTATTCCCCTGGCGGGATTTGATATGGTTTTAGGCATTAAATGGTTACAAAAGTTGGGGCCCATTCTGTGGGACTTTTCGGCTTTAACCATGAGCTTTAATTTGGCCGGAAGTCGGGTGCTCTTACAGGGCTGTCAGGTGGATAGGGCCCACCGCATACACACTTTGCAGACACAGGATCAACCTGACAGTACTAGTGATGGTTTGGTTGAGGAGTTCTCTGACCTCTTCCAGGAGCCTTCAGGGTTTCCTCCCATGAGGCACTGTGACCACAGGATCTGTCTGAAACCAGGTTCTGAGGTAGTGGTCGTGCGACCATACCGTTACCCACACCTTTAGAAGGACGAGATAGAGCGTCAATGCCATGAGATGTTGAAACAGGGTCTTATTCGTCCCAGCCGCTCCACATTCTCTTCACCCATCTTACTTGTGAAGAAACATGATGGGACATGGAGGTTCTGCGTGGATTATCGGGAGTTGAATGTGCAGACAGTAAAAGACAAGTTCCCGATTCCGGTAGTGGATGAGCTTCTGGATGAGTTACATGGGTCGTGGTTATTTAGTAAACTCGACCTCCGTTCGGGATACCATCAGGTCCGGATGCACCCCTCCGATATCGAGAAGACCGCATTCCGCACGCACCATGGCCACTTTGAGTTCGTCGTCATGTCGTTCGGGTTATCCAATGCACCCTCCACTTTTCAAGCTTTGATGAATGAGGTATTTAGGCCCTATCTTCGAAAATTTGTTCTTGTATTTTTCTATGATATTTTGATATATAGCAAGTCGGTTGAGGAGCACTTGGCACACTTGAGGATTGTTTTCGACTTGTTAAGAGCACATCAGCTTTATTTGAAACATTCCAAGTGTTCTTTTGCGGCTTCACATGTGGGGTATCTGGGACACATTATCTCACATGAGGGGGTTACGGTGGATCCTGAGAAGATCCGAGCTATTCACGAGTGGCCGCAACCACAGTCGTGTCCGCAACCACAGTCGTGTTCTGCATTACGGGGTTTTCTGGGTCTTGCGGGCTACTACCACAAATTTATTTAGAACTATGGGCCAGTGGCAGCACCATTGACGAGTTTACTCAAGAAAAATTCCTTTATTTGGAATGAGGGGGTCACCATGTCATTTGTGGCACTCAAAGCTGCCCTCGCATCCGCGCCAGTATTACAACTTCCCAACTTCGACGAATTGTTCGTGGTAGAGTGCGACGCTTCGGGCGTGGGCATGGGGGCCGTTTTACAGCAGCTGGGCCATCCTATAGCGTATTTTAGCATAAAGTTAGCAGTCCGCCATCACAAGCTGGCAGCCTATGAGCGCAAATTGATTGGGTTGGCCAAAGCGGTCCAACATTGGAGGCCTTATCTCTGGGGCTGGGTTTTTCTCATATGCACGGATCACTACAGCCTTAAATTCCTACTAGAATAGCGTTTGACGACATCGCCACAGCAGTACTGGATCAGTAAGTTGTTGGGGTTTGACTTCTCGGTGAAGTATCGTGCGGGGAGATTAAATAAGGCGATAGATGCCTTATCACGATGTTTTGAAGATCAGCAGTCGGTCTATTCTATCAGCTTGTCGAGATTTTTCATTATGAACTTGGTGCGAGAAGTACATGCCACTAACTCTGCACTGCAGGAACTGCATCAGCAGATCTCAGAAGGGACAATGAATGTGAAGTGGTCCATCCAGGATTCACTTATTTATTACAAGCAGCGGATTTTCCTTCCACCTGAGTCCGAGTTGATTCCAGCTATTCTCTCGGCCTACCATGACAGTACAAACGAGGGGATCCAGAAGACCTTGCACAGAATTGGAGCTGTTTTTTACTGGCAAGCCATGAAACCCTCTATTGCGACTTATGTGGGCGATTGTCAGGTATGTCAGCGCAACAATGCCGAGCACTTGAGTCCAGCCGGTCTTCTCCAGCCTCTGGCCCTTCCTACGCAAGTTTGGGCCGACATTTCATTGGATTTTGTAGAAGGCCTACCCCTGTCAGCTGGCAAATCCGTACTTTTCGTAGTGGTTGATAGATTCTAAAAGTACGGGCATTTTATACCGATGGCTCATCCGTATACAGCAACACAGGTTGCTCAGACTTTCCTGGAGCAGATAGTCCGCTTACATGGCATTCCAGAATCCATTGTGAGTGACAGAGATGCAGTTTTCACGAGCACCTTTTGGTGGGAACTCTTTCGCTTGAGTGGGACGAAATTGAAGTTCTCCTCTGCCTATCATCCACAGACAGACGGGCATACTGAGGTGGTGAACTGCACCATCGAGATGTATCTACGGTGCTTGGTGGGGGATCGTCCGCGGCAATGGGTTCAATGGCTTCCGTGGGCCGAATACTGTTACAACACTTCGTTCCACTCTGCATTGCAATCCACTCCTTTTCGGGTTATATATGGCAGGGATCCACCTCGCCTCCTCTCGTACAACCCAGGGTCCACCCGTGTGCACATGATTGATCAGGCACTCATAGACAGGGATATACTGCTATAGAATATCACAGAACGGCTACGACGCGCCCAAGCTTGGATGAAGGATGTATACGATAGAGGCCACCGTGAGGTCTCTTTTGAGGTTGGGAAGTATGTCTGGCTACGGCTCCAGCCCTACCCTCAGCAGTCTCCTGCAGGACCTCCACGTCATAAGCTCTCACCCAGATTTTTTGGGCTATTTCCCATTCTTCGACGTTTGTGACAAGTCGCTTGTCAACTCAAATTACCGGACACAGCCAGAATTCACGATGTGTTTCATGTCTCTCTTTTGAAGCCGCATTCCGGAGCACAGCCTACATCCACTCCATTCCTACCACCGGTTGATCATGGTGAAGTTATTCTTAACCCAGCTGCGGTGTTACGCGCACAGCTGACCAATGACCATTGGGAGATTCTTGTCCAAAGGACGAACACTGACCCGGATGCTGCAACATGGGAACGTGTGGACATCTTCAAACAAGTCTACCCAGCTTTTGAGCTTGAGGACAAGTTCTTTCTCCATGGGGAGGCAGATGTTGTGGACTCAATAGCACACCGAGTCACACATCGAAGAAGACAACAACAACTCACTCAATAGGATTTAATTCTTATATTTCTTTGAGTAGGATTTATTTCTTATATTGTTTTAAGTAGGAGTTATTTCTTATATTGTTTTAAGTAGGAGTTATTTCTAATTACTTTATATGTAAGGGCATTATGGGGAATTATTGTAACCCAAACCCTAAAACTCCTTGACGTGACCTATTTAAGGGAAAGGTATGAAGGAAATAGGTAAGCTTTGAGATTTTAGAATAACCTAGTCTAAATAGGTTGAGATCACCTCTTGATCTCGAGTTTAGGGTTTACTCCAAAAATCCAACCTATCCTTCACCCTCCATTACCATCCATCTTCACCAAAATTCATCCCTCATCATCCATACTAAGAAAAGGAGCTTCCTGCCCCTTTTCTGAGCCCAAAGAGAGGATCTTCTCTCATCACCAGTGTCAACAAGAAGTTGGGTTCAATCCCCTCTTGACGAGCAACAAAGGAGGAGTAATTCTGGTTCTTTCACTTGAAGGGTTAGAACAACTCTTCTTGCTGGGAATTCATCTCGAAAATAGAGCAAGGACAGCCATCAACGTGAGCCAAGGCTGCCCCATCAAGCTAGGTCTTCAAGTCCTAGAATGAGCTGCATCAAATCAGGGTTGAAACCCTGATTAATGTGAGCAAAATAGGTATTTCTCCATTCTTTCTCCTCCTGAATTACTTCCATTCTAGCTATAACTTTAGCACTAGAATGAGATCATAAAAAGGGAGACTGATCACTGGTGGAAGAGTACCCAAAGAAGGGACCTTTAACCCTCCTTACCGAATCCAGCAACTCAGTACCAGTGCTGGATTCACAACTCCCACGCCGTGTTACTCGATCCATGACCCGGGACCGTAATAGTTGGAGATTTTAGAAGAACCTAGTCTAAATAGGTTGAGATCACCTCTTGATCTCGAGTTTAGGGTTTACTCCAAAAATCCAACCTGTCCTTCACCCTCCATTGCCATCCATCTACACCCAAATTTATCCCTCACCATCCATACTAAGAAAAGGAGCTTCCTGCCCCTTTTCCGAGCCCAAAGAGAGGATCTTCTCTCATCACCAGCGTCAACAAGAAGTTGGGTTCAATCCCCTCTTGAAGAGCAACAAAGGAGGAGTAATTCTGGTTCTTTCACGTGAAGGGTTAGAACAACTCTTCTTGCTGGGAATTCATCTCGAAAATAGAGCAAGGACAGCCATCAACGTGAGCCAAGGCTGCCCCATCAAGCTAAGTCTTCAAGTCCTAGAACGAGCTGCATCAAATCAGGGTTGAAACCCTGATTAACGTGATAAAACAGGTATTTCTCCATTCTTTCTCCACCTGAATTACTTCCATTCTAGCTATAACTTTAGCACTAGAATGAGATCATAAAAAGGGAGTCTGATCACTGGTGGAAGAGTACCCAAAGAAGGGACCTACCGAATCCAGCAACTCAGTACCAGTGCTGGATTCATAACTCCCACGCCGTGTTACTCGATCCATGACCCGGGACCGTAATAACTCGAGAAGCATTACTGTAGGGGTAGACGAAAATGAAAGATCAAGCCTAAGGGAAGCTTGAAAACCCTAGAGCTCGTTGAGGAGAACTCTAAGCTTCTTTACGCTAAATTTAACCTAATTCTTAATACTTCAATGCTTGCTTTTCTCATTACTCTTATCCCTTAAATAGGGTTTAATAAAATATTACAAAAATATCCCTATGAATAAAATATTCCAAAAATATCCCTATTAATAAATAATTCCAAAAATACCCCTATGACCTAAAACTGAAATAAAATAAAGTAAATTAAATAAAAAAACTAAAATAATAATATTTTTGCGTGCATAACAATTAACAGCGCAGTAGCAGCAATCTAATACGTATTTTTACTGTTGAAGTCTCATACGCAACAGTAATATTTTCAACAACAAGATCTCTGAGAGACAACCAGAGTCTCAAAAATTCGGAGCAGTAGTAGTAAAGTGATTCAGCGATTCAAACTCAAAATGTAATACATTTCTGCATACCAGAACTCAAAGATTCGAAAGGAAAAGAAAACTTCTCTTACAGTTTCTCTTACTGTAGCGTCTAAATCAATAATTCTGAATTAAAAAAAGGAGCAATGATCTATTACTACTTCCTCCGTCAGCTTTCTTTTGAAGCTTGCATGGACGACTGGACTTAATTCTGATTTCTAGAACTTTAATATGTTTCTGAAATGAAAATAGGAGATATTAACCAAAACAAACAACGCCTTCAAATTTCTTGATGCAGCATATCAATCAATCAATTCGGGAAGAGGAAAGACTCAACAATACGTATGAGAGATTGTATTGCAGTTTAATCGTTCATATATGAAACAAACATCAATGCAAGCTTCTACATCACATAAGGTCTCCTTTGATCAACCGAGCAATAAAAAAGAATAGTTTTCTAGAATCTTGAAAGTCATTGTTCTGATACCATGTTGGCTTTTAGGATTCCAAACATTATGATCTTGATGAAGGGTAGAAGGAAGAATATGAAGGAAGAAGAAGGAAGAAGAAGGAAGAAGAGATAAAAGAGAAAAAGAAGATAGATGAGAGAAGGGTGTGAACAGCTGTGCAACGGAAGCTTGCAGACTAGGCTTCCATCCGTCGGAGACAGATCACCTATCCGGAACCAATAGATCACCGAACCAGAAATAGCCATTTTCTGTTTTCAATTTTATGTATATATACTCAATATAATCTTAGTTATAGTCATGGTGAATAAAGAGTTTTTCTTAAAACTTTACATGGTATTAGAGTAGGTCGATCTCTTGTATCTCTGATTGCCATTTTTTTCGGCAAGAAGCTTCTCGTCGATCTCCTCTGTGCTCATCACAACTCTGTTTCGCTTCTACCTACCTCTACACACTGGCATAGTCGCCACCACTCTGATTCTATCCCAACGCGACGACCCCTGGCACTCTGTCGTTTCCCCGCAGCACTGCTTCCTATCATTGGCACATCCTTTCTGCCTCAACAAACCTTCCTCCTCTAGGGACAGGCCGGTGCAGCTTTGCACCACCAACCCCTCGATCACCAATGGGAACAACGCCACTCTAACTATCTCCTGGCATCAACAGTGCCAAGAATTTTCCAAACGCCACGAACAAATAGTTCTTTGTCCCGTCACGAAGGTTCACCTGATGCTGCCTGGTATTTTCTCTTGAGGGACCAACCGAATCGGTGTCTCTTGATTAATTTTTTTTTTTTGGAAGATAGGGCCCAAGCCCACACGATCAAGGAAGGCCTACATATTTAAGAGTACTATAAGATGGGCCACACGACCAAGGAAGGCCCACAAGATGGGCCCAATCACATAAGAAGTAGGACCCACCATGATTACCACGAGCTGGCATCCTTTTCACATAAGTTGGAAGATCAAGAAAGACTCGCAAAAACATCTTTATCTTATGGTCACTTCCTAGAAGAGTTCTAGTTTGAGTTATGTTTGTCTTTTATCTATATTAAGTTATTTAATTATTCTAGGACTTATCTTTAAGTGTTAGAGTTTGGGTGTAATTGGGACAAATGTAGTTTTATTATAATTGGACTCTACTACCATCCTCTATTATAAATAGAGGTTCATGTACTCTGATTATGAAAAGTTAAGAAAGTCATTGAAGTATTTCTTTTTTCCATAAATTCAACATGGTATCAAAGCAGGTTCTGTGAGTTATATAGCTTCAATACCCCTAGTTTCCTTTGCATTTTGACCTCTACACTGAGATTTTAATATTGTAAATTATATGCTGGCGGAAAGCTATTTGAGTATAATTTCCAAGGAAAAATTATTTTTTCCAATCGGAGTTATCTACAGAGAGATATTGATATTTAAATGAGAAAAGGTCATATTACAAAAGAGGTTCGAGCAACAGCAGAAAGCTTTAGTTTTTGAGGTATTTTATGCTCTCAAGAACTAGGCTTTATATGGAGAAATATATATCAAAAGAAAGGTCTGTAAGTCTATTATTTTACCTATTCAACCAATTTTTTATCTGAGTTATCTACAAAGAGAAATTGATATTTGAAGCAGGAAGGTTAGATTTCAAAAGAGGTTCGAGCAGCAGCAAAAAGCTTTAACCTCTAAGGTATTTTATGCTATCAAGAAAGAGAATTTATATGGAAAATTATATATAAAAAGAAATATATGTAAGTATATGTTCTTAAATATTCAACCAATTCTCGGTATGATTTTTTTATAAGGAAATATTGATCTTGGAAGAGTCAATGGTCATACTGGAAAAAAAAAAGAAACAAGACTTAGTTCGGCCTGATGACAGAGACCGAAATATGTCAGATTATTTATCTTATGATAATTATATTTTATGAAGAGAAGTTATACTTAGATTAAATTTATTTAATTATAGTTTTAGAAAAAGAAAATTTTATGTCAATTTGATCTATATTTAAAGATATATTGGCATTGGAAGAATCAAAGGTCATGCTGGTATCCTATTGTATTGAAAAAATCTGAATTTAAGTCGATTTTTTTGCGTCACTGTTTGAGTTACTATATCAGGAAAATATCTCAGTTCTCCCTGGTTTAAGGGCTTATTACTACATCTCTGTTCTTTGGGCTTATTGCTACATCTATGATATTTGGTTTAAGCAGGGATCACTATCGTTACATCCTAGCTTGAGGGGGACAAGTAAAAGAAGTACAAGAAAGAGGTATTTTATTCCATATGTTGTGGCTAAATTTATGTGACCAAAATATTCAAGAAATATTTATATCGGATTATGATTATTTCATGGGTCCTTCTACAAGGTTTATTATTTTGGTTCGTGTTATATGAGTTGGAAGATGATCGTGTTATATTTAGCTGTAGTTATTATGTCTCTTTGGGAACATTATTATTGAAGAAGAGGTGGCCTCAGTACCTTTTTCTCATACCATAATTTATTTGACTCTAAAAAATATCACGATTGGAACACCATGAGAGTCAGTGCCCAGATTGGGACACCATGATAAATTTAATTCTAAAAAACATCACGGTTGGGATACCATGAGAGTCAGTGTCTGGATTGGGACACCATTATAAATAAACCAACAAACATCCACCCCCCCCCCCCCCCCCCCCCCCCCCCCCCCCCCCCCACACACACACACACACACACACACACACCCCTGTAATGGCTTTTATTACTCCTACTACTTAAGAGTTGTTGTCCTGTGGAGGGACACAGTGGTGGACACCTCCCTTGTAATGGCTTTTATTACTCCTACCACTTGAGAGTTGTTGTCCTGTGGAGGGACACAGTGGTGGACACTTCAGAGCAATGCTGATGAACACACTACCTACAAAAGACGAAGTGTGCCCTAAATCCAACATTAGGAATGGAGTATGGAGCAATGTCTTACCAGCTAGGAGTGATTTTTACTCTCACTTATATTATGCCAGCAGGGCCTCATGGAAGGACACAACAACGTGAGGGAAAGTGTTGGAAGATGTGCCATTTTATACAAAAATATTTTATACATCATTTGCAGCAAGCTGGGAGTTCTTGATGTTCTCTCACCCCCAACTTGAGGGGGAGTGTTGGAAGATAGGGCTCAAACCCACTCGATCAAGGAAGGCCCACATATCTATAAAATGGGCCACACGAACCACAAGATGGGCCCAAGCACATAAGAAGTAGGACCCGCCATGATTACCACGAGATGGCATCCTTATCACATAAGTTGGATGATCAAGAAGGACTCACAAAGACATCTTCATCTTATGGTCACATCCTAGAAGAGTTCTAGTTTGAGTTATGTTTGTCTTTTATCTATATTGAGTTATTTAATTATTCTAGGACTTATATTTAAGTGTTAGAGTTTGGGTGTAATTGGGACAAATATAATTTTATTGTAATTGGACTCTACTACCTTCCTCTATTATAAATAGAGGTTCATGTACTCTGATTATGAAAAGTTAAGGAAGTCATTGAAGTATTTCTCTTTTCCTTAAATTCAACATTTTTTTGTTGGGTTTTGTAAACTCCAAATGGAGACGAGAGTTAGCCAACCCACGTGAACCCTAGTCGGTTCATTGTTCCAAGCTGAACCCAACTCGGTTCACAAATCTTTAAAAAAAATGGCCGCTGAATCCTTTTTTCACTCTCCCTTTTCATACCCTCATCCATATGATTACCATTAAACTCTCTTCCACAACATATCCCTTGTGGAAAAGCCAACTTCTTCCACTTTTGGAAAGTAATAATCTTCTCAACTATGTGGACGGAACCCTCATGCCACCTCCTTAGTTTGCTGCCACAAATTCTACCACCCCTACTGCTGAATATTTGAAATGGAGAACAATGGATCAACTCCTTCTCAGCCTCCTCCTTTGCTCTCTCACTGAGGAGGCCATGGCTGATGCCGTTGGCCTTTCCACTGCACAAGAGGTATGGCTCGCATTGGAAAATGCCTTCAGTCATCAGTCGAAAGCTCAGGAAATCCAACTCAAAGACAATCTCCAGTAGTTAAAGCATGTCAATCAATCAATTGTCGCTTATACCCACATTTTCAAGGGTCTTTCTGATCAACTTCATGCGATTGACAGACCTGTCGACAACATCGACAAACTCCATTGGTTTCTCTGTGGTCTTGGAGCCGAATTTTCCACTTTCTCTGTCACACAAATAGCCCTCATGCCTCTCCCCCACTTCTCTGACCTCGTCTCCAGAGTCGAGAGCTTTGAGCTCTTTCAAAAATTACTAGAAAGCTCTGTCCCTCCCACTGCTGCTTTCACTGCCACATCTTGTGGATCAGACCGGTTGACCCACTGCAGTTCTGTTTGAACCCATGGCCGAACAAATGGTTTTGGCCCCCATTATGTCAACCGAGGCCGAACTCGTTCAATACAAGGGCGCCGCCCTCATCGCTGCTAGATATGTCTTCTTGATGGTCACTATGCTGATTGATGCAACCAATGTTGTGCCTGCAGTGAGTCCAATGAGTCTCATGCCCATCTTGCCGAGGCTTTCATAGGATCATGCACTTTCACCGGATCAACACCCTCCGACTGGTTCTTGGACACTCTGGCATCCGCTCATATGTCCAATAACACATCCATCCTGGATCAGTCCGCTCCGTACCCGGGTTAGGGCTTTGTAATTGTGGGGAATGGTGCCTCCTTATCTATCTCACATATTGGTATTCTCTCTCCTACCCCAAATATTTAGTTGTTAGATATTTTAGTTGTTCCACATCTCACAAAAAATCTTCTCTCCATCAGTAAATTAACGTCTGATTTTCATTTAACCATTACATTTACTAACAATCTTTTGACAATTTAGAATTGTCTCACAGGAATAGTGGTGGTAACTGGTAAGAGAGATGGAGGCCTATACGTGCTGGAGTGTGGCAACCTTGCCATTCTTTTTGTCCTTAAAATTAAATTTTTACATGCTTCCTATGATTTATGGCATACTCACTTGGGACATGTAAATCATTATGTTATTTCTTCTTTACACAAACAAGGACATCTCTATCTTACTTCTTTATTGCCTTCCCCGTCCTTATGTAGTTCATGTCAATTTTCAAAAATTGATCGTATACCTTATCCACATCATGAACATAGGTTGTTTCATGTGTTAGATCGTATTCATTGTGACATATGGGGCCCTTCGCCTATCAAATCCCATTTAGTATATGTATATTATGTTGTCTTCAGTGATGATTTTTCCCAATTCACATGGATTTATCCTTTAAAATTAAAATCTGATTTTTATGAAATTTTTACCCAATTTCAAAAACTTGTGGAAAATAAAAATTCGACATATATTCAAAATTTTCAAAGTGATGGTGTAGGCAAATTTAAAAATACTTGCTTCCAGACTCATGTTCGTACCTCTAGAATCCATCATTAACTTTCTTGCCCATATACACCTGCCCAAAATGGATGTAAAGAACGCAAACACCGTCATGTGACTAAGACTAGTCTGGCACTTCTTTTTCACTCCCATCTCTCTCATCGCTTCTTGGTTGAAGCCTTTAGCACTGTAGCTCACATCATCAACTATTTGCCTACATCACTTCTTGACGGTAAACCACCATTTGAACTTTTATATGGTTCCTTTCCAAATAATGAAAATTTTCATCCTTTTGGTTGTCATGTATATCCTTGCCTATGTGATTATATGTCTAACAAATTTTCAACTTGTAGTATTCCATGCATTTTTTAGGTTACAGTCCTTCTTATAAAGGGTTTCGCCGGCTTGATCCTATCAACTCACGGATCTACATCATGCACCATGCTCAATTTGATTAAAATAATTTTCCTTTCATTAAATCATATCAGGCTCACCCCCTTTCTCTCTCCATTTTTCCAACTTTCTGGAATCCAGTCTTATCCAAACAAAACCTCCTTCCTCCTCATAACATTCTCCGCACATTACTCAATCCGGATTAAACCCATGTTCAATTTGTATTGATCCGGTCGATGAGTCCATGCCGACCACTAATTCTTTTGCAGGTCTCTCCTCATCGCAATAGATTTCCAGTCTAGAACTGTTAGGCTCTCTAGCCATGGATCGAGTCACCCGGCGATCTCCTCTAGCTTCCAGATTGAAGGATGAGGAAGGGAAGGATTTGGGGTTCTTGGAACGTCCAATGGTGAAGGACGTGAGCCTTGAAAAGGAGCTCCCACGTTAGGCCTCTTTTGAGAGAGAACCTGATCTCATTTAGACTAATGATCAATGCTTGTCTTCATTCCTTCACTTGACGCCCTAAATAGGTCAAGGAAAACATCAAAGGTTCTATAATTACAATTAGACCCTTATGGAACTTCAAATTACAATTAAACCCCTAAGGTACTGAAATACAAGTTTACTCCATCTATTCTCTTCTTCGGTTAGCCACTCTTGATGCTATGGAGTCCATAACATCACCCCCCTCCTGAAGAAAGAGCTTGTCCTCAAGCTCGAAAGTGGGAAAGAGAGTCTGGAAGGACTCGAGTGTCTCCCAAGAGGCTTCTATCAATTCCTTGTCAGTCCACCGAACCAACACTTCCCAAGCGTTGTTAACTCGCCTGGCTTGAAGGATCTGAGCGGGCGTGGGCATGGACCTGCCATCTTTGAGAGGAGGCAGAGGGGTATGCAGCAGTGGTGAGTCTCCCTTGAACGGTTTGAGAAGGGAGACGTGGAAGACGTCATGGAGCTTGGCGTCTGGTGGAAGTTTCAAACGATACGCCACAGTGCCAATACGATGCATGATCTGGAACGGCCCATAAAATTTTGGAGAGAGCTTATGGCGTTTGATGGCTGCAAGAGATAGTTGGCGGTATGGCTGAAGTTTGAGCCAAACAAATTCTCCAGGTGCAAAGGAAAGGGGACGGTGTCCTTTGTCATAAGTATGCTTCATAGTTGCTTGTGAACGTTGTAACTGAAGGCGGACTTGAGCAAGCATTGCATCTCTGTCGGCTAATGCTTGGTCCAATGCTGCTACCCGAGAAGACCCCGGTTCATAAGAAAGTAGTCGTGGAGGTTCGCGTCCATAAACAACTTGAAAAGGGGTAGTACCCAAGGCGGTGTGGTATGAGGTATTATAACAATACTCCGCCCATGCTAACCAACGAACCCACAGTCGGGGCGTGTCCCCCACAAAGCACCGCAAATACATCGCCAATGTGCGGTTAACCACTTCTGTCTGGCCATCTGTTTGAGGGTGGTATGCTGACGAGAAAGCTAACTTAGAACCATGGAGCTTAAAGAGTTCCCCCCAGAATTTACTGGTGAAGATCGCATCACGGTCGCTGGTGATGGTCTCCGGAAGGCCATGGAGACGGACAATATTATCCATGAAGAGCTGAGCGACCTGTGTGGCTGTATACGGATGGCTGAGGGCCATAAAGTGGGCATATTTCGAGAACCGGTCTACCACAACAAAAATAACAGATTTCCCTGCAGAAGGAGGAAGACCATCTATAAAATCCATTGATAGATCTGCCCATACCAGTGAAGGAAGTGGAAGTGGCTGGAGCAAGCCGGCGGGTTGTAAGGATTCTGACTTATTCCTCTGACAGATCTGGCACGCTGCAACATACTCAGCAATGACCCGCTTCATACCGCTCCAATAAAATTCCCGACTGAGGCGGAAGTATGTTTTCTGCTGGCCCTCATGTGTACTATCATGAAAGGAGGCAATAATGGCGGGAATGAGTACCGACGAAGGATGAAGATATATGCGTCCTTTATACAGAATGAGACCGTCCTGTAGTGTCCAGTTCTTATCCTTGGAATGGTTTTCGATTTGAGCTTGTAACTCAAGGAGATCTGGATGATGGCTAGTATCCTGACGGATTGTGTCCAGCAAGGGCGACTTGGGGTGGCTCAAAGCGTGCAAATGTGAATCCTCTAGTTCCCGGCGTGACAAAGCGTCTGCTGCCCTGTTGAGATAACCCGGTTTGTATTCCACCTGAAAATCGAATCCCATTAATTTGCTGAGCCAATGTTGTTGTGGGGATGTAGTAAGGCGCTGCTCCAATAAATATTTGAGGCTACAGTGGTCTGTCCTGATCACAAAAGGTCTGCCCCACAGATACGGCCGCCAATGCTGCACAGCTTTGGCCAAACCGATAAGTTCCCTTTCATACGTGGCTAACTTGTGATGGTGAGAAGCGAGATGGCAGCTGAAATAGGCAATGGGGTGACCCTGTTGCTGCAAGACGGCACCAATCCCTCCCCCGGATGCATCGCATTCTATGATGAAATTTTCGGCAAAGTTGGGCAATTGGAGAACTGGTGCTGACGCTAATGCCTATTTTAAGTTGTTAAATGAGGAGTCTGCCAACTGAGACCACTGAAAGGCATGCTTCTTCAGTAAATTATGCAATGGTGCTGCCAGGTGACCGTATTCTTTGATAAATTTTCTATAATACCCTGCGAGACCAAGGAACCCTTTCAAAGCTGTAACGGTGTGAGGTGTGGGCCAATCCATCACCGATTGTATCTTGCTGAAATCTGGTTTCACCCCGGATGCTGAGATCACATGCCCCAAATAAGCTACTTCGGATGTGGCAAAGTCACATTTGGCACGATTGAGAAATAAATGGTGTGCTCGGAGAATGGTGAAAACCTGTCTCAATTGATGCAAGTGTGCTGCCCAAGTTTTGCTATAGACCAGGATATCGTCAAAAAAAACTAAGACATGCTTCCGTAAGAAAGGGCGAAATACCTGGTTCATAAGCGCTTGAAAGGTGGACGGGGCATTGGATAGCCCAAATGGCATCACCAAGAACTCGTAGTGACCATGGTGGGTGCGGAAGGCAGTTTTTTCGATATCCTCTGAATAAACCCGAATCTGATGGTAGCCAGATTTTAAGTCCAACTTTGTAAATAGTTGAGAGCCGTGTAGCTCATCCAATAATTCATCGACCACTGGAATTGGAAATTTATCTTTGATGGTGCGAGCATTGAGGTCACGGTAATCCACACAAAAGCGCCAAGATTTATCTGATTTCTTTACGAGTAATACCGGGGATGAAAAAGGAGAACGACTAGGCTGAATAATACCTTGTTGTAGCATTTGTTGACATTGTCGTTCTATCTCATCTTTTTGCACATGGGGATAGCGGTAGGGACGCACTACCACTGGTTCTGTGCCCATCTTCAAACGAATTCTGTGATCACACTCTCTTATAGGAGGAAGTCGGCAGGTGTCTGAAATAAATCAGCATATTCAGCCAACAATGAAGCTAAGTTATTCCCTGTTGAAGGATCCACCGAAAGTGTGTGGAGGCTGCATGGCCTCTGGGCGCTATTGCCATGGAGGGTGATCGGATGTGTGTCCTGGTTAAAACTCATGGTCAGGGATTGGAAATCCCATAAGATCGGACCCAATCGCTGTAGCCATTTAATTCCCAAGACAAGGTCAAACCCAGCCAGCAGTATGACCAAAAAATCTGCTACAAAGGAGTGACCTTCAATAGTAAAGGGCACTGCTGAACCGAACCCCACTGTGGTGACCTTGTCACCGTTAGCCACTGAGACTGATATTCCTGATTTCTGCTGTAGTGATAACCCCAACTGATGTGCTGCCTGGCTGCTTATAAAATTATGTGTGCTGCCTGAGTCCACGAGTGCTAGCAGAATATGATGGTTCATGGTGGCATGGACTTGCATGGTATTTGTGCTATGCAGTCCGGTCATGGCATGGAGGGAGATCTCTGGTGTGTCCTCCTCGGTTTGGTCCATATCCTCCTGAAAGTCATCCTCTGAAGGGTCTTCTATTTCTACCCAAAATAGTCTTTTGCATAGATGGCCCTTGACGAATTTCTCATCACAATTGAAACATAGGCCCTGAGCCCTCCTCTGATCAATTTCTGCTTTTGTCAGACGTTTGATAAATCCTGGTGGGGGTGTAAAGGCTGGTGGTGTTGGTGATGGTTGGTTGGGAGGAGGCCTGGGGGGAGTGGGATAAGGGCCATGGGGCTGTGGGCGAGGTTGCCAAGGAGGACGTTTGTTTAAGGACTCACGGAAGAGGCGCTGTTTGGTGTCCAATGCTCTTGCCAAATTCATGGCGTGGGCTAGGGGGGTGGGGGCTTCCAATTCCACTTCTAGGCGAAGGGGTTCTACCAGGCCAGCCGTGAACAAATTGACATAAAGTTCAGGTCGGACCAAATGACTTGCACGAGCAAGTTTTTCTTGGAACAATTTCTGATATTGTTCTATAGTGCCAAGCTGTTTTAGATTGACCAAATCCCCAACTGGGTTGCTGCGAAGCGGAGGACCAAACCGTAGCATACAATTTTCTTTGAAAAATTCCCAATCATAGACCACAAATTCGTTTTTGAATTGATGAAACCACATAAGCGCTTCATCGAGCATGTGGAAGGCGGCTAATTGAACCTTGCCTTCGGGCAGAGTTCCTTGATTGGAAAAGAAATGATCACACCTGTGCAACCACATTAAAGGGTCGGAGGACCCATCATACGTTGGAAAATCAAGCTTTGTGTACCTTGGCACGGTAGGAGGGGCTGGATTGAGGCCCCCACGAGGTTGAGGTGTTTGGCGCAGGGAAGGAGGTGGAGGCGTTGGCAGAGGGTTGAGAGGATCTGCTGGACGTGATGAGGATGCCATCTGGACTGAAAGCTGGGTGAATCCTTCTTCCATGCGTGACAGCAACATCTGGAATTTTCCCTCCAATCCATTGATTTGAGATTGAAGACCAGCATGGTTTTCTTCCACAAAATTTCGAATTTCTGCAGGTGAAGAGGAATCACCAAGGGTGGTCCTGTCTGATACCACGTTGTTAGGCTCTCTAGCCATGGATCGAGTCACCCGGCGATCTCCTCTAGCTTCCAGATTGAAGGATGAGGAAGGGAAGGATTTGGGGTTCTTGGAACGTCCAATGGTGAAGGATGTGAGCCTTGAAAAGGAGCTCCCACGTTAGGCCTCTTTTGAGAGAGAACCTGATCTCATTTAGACTAATGATCAATGCTTGTCTTCATTCCTTCACTTGACGCCCTAAATAGGTCAAGGAAAACATCAAAGGTTCTATAATTACAATTAGACCCTTATGGAACTTCAAATTACAATTAAACCCCTAAGGTACTGAAATACAAGTTTACTCCATCTATTCTCTTCTCCGGTTAGCCACTCTTGATGCTATGGAGTCCATAACAAGAACCTCCCTAGACACGAATCACTCCTCCTTCTCCAGTCTCTACACTACCGTTGGGATATCATCCTATGCTAACACGAGGTAAAGCTGGTATTTTCAAACCACCCCATCCGGCCAACCTCGGTATCGTGGGCTCCTCTAAACTTCTCTCTGCTCTCCTTGTCTCTACTGCTCCTAAAGGATTCAAATCTGCTCGAAAGAATCCTGTTTGGCTTCCTGTCATGGATGAAGAAGTTCGAGTTCTGTAAAATAATCGGACCTGGATTTTAGTCCCTCAACTTGCCAACACCAATATTGTGGGATCCAAATGGGTGTTTTGGACCAAATACCTACGTAATGGATCCATTGAGTGTCTCAAAGCAGGCCACGCTGCAAAGGGCTACACTCAAATCCTTGGTCTAGATTACACTGAAACCTTTATCCTTGTCATAAAAGCTACAACTGTCCGAGTTGTGCTCTCTCTTGCTGTGACCAACAAATGGCCTCTTCACCAACTTGATGTCAATAATGCGTTCCTCAATGGTACTCTCACTGAAAATGTTTACATGGAACAACCGCTTGGGTATAATGACCCTCATTTTTTGCATCACATTTGTCAATTGCAGAAAGCTCTCTATGGTCTTGAGCAAGCTCCTCATGCCTAGTTCTAGTGCTTCAGGTCCTTTGTCACTCAACTTCAATACTCTTGGATTTGTACTACCACTTCTCTAGTTGTCTTTCATAAGTATTCAGACACTATATATTTGTTCCTCTATGTTGATGATGTAATTATTACTGGCAACAACTCAACTCTTAACTCCAGGTTCACTCATGAGCTTAATTCTGAGTTTGCAACTAAAGATTTGGGTCAGCTCAACTACTTTCTTTGTCTTGAAGCTTCGCCAACTACCGATGGATTATTTATCAGTCAGCTCAAATATGAGCGGGATATTCTTACTCGAGCTCAACGACTTGATAGAAAACCGGTTCCTATGCCTATGGTCACTTCACATCATCTATCTGCAGATGGTTCTCTATTTTTGGATCCCACTCCGTAAAAGTCTCTCGTTGGTGCCCTTCAATACTTGACCATCACTCGCCCTGACATAACCCATTCGATCAACTCTATTAGCCAATGCCTACATGCGCCCACTGAAGATCATTTTCTTGCTGTTAAACGTATTATGCGCTATGTTAAAGGTACCATTCACTTTGGCCTTACCTTTTGTCCATCCACTACTCTTGGTGCTCTAGTTGCTTACTCTAATGCTATCCTGTTACTCATCGCTCCACCTCTGGTTACTTTTTATCTTGGAGACAATTTGATTTCTTGGAGTGCTAAAAAGCAACCTAACGTATCTCGTTCCAGCTGTGAATCTGAGTATCGTGCTCTAGCGCACACTACAGTTGAAATTATTTGGCTTACGCATCTTCTTTCCGATCTACATGTTCCTATTCCACAACCACCTCTACTCTTATGTGACAACAAAAGTGCAATTTTCCTCAGCTCCAATCCTGTTTCTCACAAGCGTGCCAACCATGTTGAGTTAGATTATCATTTCCATTGTGAACTTGTTGCTTCTGACAAACTTCACACACGATATGTGCCATCTCACTTACAAATTGTTGATATTTTCACCAAAATTATTCCATGCCCTCTCTTATTTGAAATTAAAGTTATAAACATCAGCTTGAGGGGGGGGGGGGGGGTGTTAAGAGACACCCACATGTGTATGAGTGGCATGGCTAGTAAATAAGGAGAACTTTCATAGAGATCACATAGAATTATAATTATTCAAGTTGGTGTATGTCCTCTTATGGCTTTTCCCTTTTGAAGCATGTAGCCCTAAGGGTATTGTAGTCATTATAAATACCTTCACACAATTATAAATATAGCCTCAAGGCATGGGGTAGTGTTATAAATTAGACGCCCTCATTCCAAACTAACGAGAACAATAATAATAAACACGAAAGAAGGAAAAAGGAAGCACAAAATAAAGACAACAAGATTTATATAGGTTTGCCTCACGGTGAGACTACATCTTGTCTTCAACCGCTGCAGTAATCCACAATGAAAATGAAATAGTTTATAAGAGAAATCGCACACTTACAGGTGTTTCTCACTAACCTCCCGGGCTACAACTCGATATGCTCATCGAATTAATATGATAAAACCCTAATAGTGCGTCCCCCCAATTTAAAGAGAAAGCTAGGGAAATTGAATTACAAGAGTGAAACAATAGTCCATATATCGTAGATCAGACGGGGGACTCTGCCCCCACACCCCCAGGACAGCGGTTTCCAATCCCCTTTGCCAACCCCCACGACAACCTTACCACGAAGGTCAATCCGCGACCAACTCAACATACGGCGTTAATTAGGCTCCACAACTTAACCAATAGTGCATTTAAGCTTCTTCCTCTTGGCTCAAAAATTTCCATACACCTCTCTCTCTTTTCCTCTTCCTTCTCTCCCTTGGTTTATTCTCTCCTCTCTCTCAAGTGCTAGAGTTCCTCTCTTCTCTCTTTCCCTTGAGATCTCTTTTGTTTATGTGTTGGCCCAAGAAATCAACATGATATCAAAGCGGGAAAAGATATGAGATGGAAAAGGAGAAGAATATAGAGAAGAAAGGGAGAAAGAAGAAGAAAAAGAAGAAAAAGAAAAAGGAAAAAGAGGAGTTTCTCGTTTCCTTTAGTTTCTTTCCAAATTCTAATATTTCATTGGATTTTTCACTCTCTTACTATGTGTCTAATATATAAAACTATATACCATTGGAAATATATTTGATTCTATTTTCCAATGCAAAAAGAATAATTGAAATCAGATTTTTCTAGCTAGATAAATCGACATCTGAAACATTAAAGGTCAAGCAGTAGAAAAGTTTCATGTAGAAGCAGAAAGCTTCAACTTTTTGAATGGTTTGTACCAACAATATTGAGGATTTATATTTCACATGAAAGCTATGTGAGTCTCCTGTATATCCCAATAAACCATTTCTCAAGTTGATTCTTAATCTTCAATACCATCTAAAGGTCTAAAGCTTCAAAGCCAAAGCAAAGACCTCAAGCATAACTGAAGAACATCTTTGAAGAAGCACCCAAAAGGAAGAACAACAAGAAGACTCAAGTTCAAGCATCATTTGAACTCAGTCAATATTTTTAAGATAGCATTCTAACTCCTAGACCTTAACTACTTGTGAGATTGGAGCATTAGGATATAACTTGACTATAGACATGTTTAGAATAATCATATACATCACTTAGAAACATGTTAAAGCACTAAGAGAGGAATTCCCATGCTTTATAATATATATATCTTTAACTGGTATTGGAATGATCAATTAGTCACTAACTGTGATCGATAATCCAAAACTGTACAGGCCAAATATATAAAGCATGATAGATCAACCATAGTCGATTGATCGATCATCAAGGACATAACCATTTCATGCTATAATACATGATCGATCGTCCTTCATCGATTGATTGATCATAACTTTCCAAGCAAGCATAATTAAATTGGAATGATAGATCATCCCTCCAGATTGATGGATTAGTCAAAACCTTGCCAGTAAAGGACTTCAAGCATGATCGATGAAATGAAAATACATTGATTGATCATACTTGTATTGCACAACTAGAGGGAATATCTATTGATCGACCAACCACTATAAAGATCGATCAACTTAAATTTTTTGGATCAACAGTAACATATTGATTGATCAGTCAATCGATGAATAATTCATTGTTTGATAGAAAAGTAGTAATTATAATCGATTGATCGATCAGTCAACGGTCTGATTTTTGCCAATGGGCAAAGAACTACTACTTTGAGTAGGGGAAACTGTAAATTACCCACCAAACCATGAGTAAATAAGAGAATGAGCATTTATTATATCTTCAAAACATAAATCTTTATCTTGCAAATTTTCTTCAAAGGTGCTTTAGAGAGAAAAAGAGAGAGCCTTATATTTGAAAACCTTATCTCTTTCAATCATCCTTGCTTGCATCATTGTACAAGCTCCTTGATCATTCCACAACATGCTACAAAGGAGGAGGCAACTTGAATCTCTTAAGGAGAAACATCTCTCCAAGTAAGGGTGTAATTTTTCTTTTTATTTTATGAATTTGTGAAAGGTTCATCTAGAACATGTTAATCTAGATAGAAAGGCCAAGCTAGAGCTAGAATTTAGCAGGAATCTTTGGGGAGATTGGCTTGTGTAAAAATTGGGTATTGAGCAAAATGTGGCCAAAGAAGTGTGAAATCTCTTTCGTAATTTTCCAATTATTTGTGTAATAGTGGTAATTTTCCCAAGCAAGGGTTCTTGTGCAATGATTACCACTAGGGGAACATTGAGAAAAAAAAAAATCTTCTTGTGCCTATGGTGTGTGCATGTCTCTACTTATATTGAATTGCTTTTATGCATGATATTTTTATTTCACACCCAAATCAGTTTCAATTTGAATAAGTCAAATCATCCCACCCCCCCCCCCCTACTTGAGAAGCCACTTGGACCGACAGATGATTGATAAAGTTTTATAAGGCATGATCAATAAACCAGAATATTGCTATTCTCCATGAAATGGTTGAATGTTTAATGATTGGTCAATAATTTTTTTTTTCTTTAAATAGAGCCATTGGAAGAGGTAAATTGATCAATGTAATTAGGATGATCAATCAATCATAGAGCCATTGGAAGAGGTTAATCGATGGATGAAATATGATTGATTGATCAATTATAGAATAATTAGAAGGAATGATTGATCAATGATCCATGATCGATCGATCAATGGTATTGAGCTATCAAAGTTGACTTTCTCCAACTTTCTAAAAATAAATTTACTTTCTAAACTATAAATAGGGGTCTTAGGTATGTCTTAGGAAGAGGCTCTCTTGCACATCGTTAGTATTCATAAAAGCAAAGCTCTTGAGTGGATTTTTGAAAGAGAGAAGTTTTGGGTTCATTTTCTACAAACTATTCAGATTTCCTCATTCATTTTTTTTAATTCCCATTCTATTCAAAGCTTTAAGTTCATTTGCTAGCTCATACGTAAAGGTTTGGAAGAATTGGAATCTCCTCAAGGGCTGGATCAAATATCTCTCCATATAGTTTTATATTTTAGTTTCCAGTTGTATAGTTTTAGTTTTCCTTATAAAGGTTTTACGAAACCTATAATCTAGAGTGAGGGCTGTCATGAGCCAAAGTGTAACTGTTGTACATGAAATCTCTTGAGAGATTTCGGGTGTGCAATTGGGAATTGCATCAAATAGGCCCAAAGGAGGCATGTATCCTTTTGTAATTTTAATTTGAAAGAGAATAGTGAATTATCCTAAGGGTTGTAGGGCAATGATTACCGTTAGGGGAACATTGATGACAATTTTTTTTGCCTCATTTGTGGTAAGTTTTGGTTTCTTATTTGATATACTTTATGTTTTTCTTGTGTTTAAAATTTAAAATTTCCATGTAATTAATTCCCCCTCTTGAGATGCCTCCTGGGTCAATAATTGGTATCCAAGCTAGATTCAAACCAATTGAAATCCAAATTCCACTTAATTTAATTCAATTGATTTTTATTACATTTGAAGAAGATATGGTATTCCATGAGGATCACAATCCAAATCTACCACCTAGATTTGATGAATCACAATACCAATGGTGGAAGTTAGACTTGAATATTTTATCCAATTTATTGTATTTGAACTATGAGAATGAAACATACATGGACCATTTATCCCATTTGGAAACAAAAAAGGGAAGATTTATTCCTACACCAATGTGATTGGGATGACCTATCATTGCAAAGTAGATGACAATATCAAGGCTATGAAACTGTTACTTAGATCCTTAAGTAATGAAATTCTAGATTCATTTTTATCTTGTAAATCTACTAAGAATGTATAGGATAAACTAGAATCTAATTTTTCTATGAACATTGAGTATAACTCTTTATATTCCAAATAGAATACACATAGAGATATTGATGCATAGAAGATAGTAAACACTCATGCTTGTCTGAAATTGTTAAAATGACACCCACATATAGGATGACAAAAGTGGTAAATAAGAAGAATGCCAATAAAAGGTGGCACATATTTCTAATTTTAAAAGCTTGTTTATGTCTTTATATGTCCTTTTATTTTTTAGTATGTAGCTCTAAGGGCATTATAGTCATTATAAACACCTACTCACAACTATAAATAAGCCTCAATGACATGACTGATCTTTAAGACTCACAACCTTGGTCTTGTTTTCTTGGTTTCTTTCCTCTTTTGAGATTTATCTCCTTCTCCTCTCCTTCTCTCTTATGAGTTCCTCTCTTTCTCTCCCATGATCTAGAGCTCTCTCCTCTCTTCTTCTTTCAGTTTTCCTCTTTCTCTTCTTCTCTTTAGACCTTTGTAATTAAGTAAGAAAGCCCTAGAAGTTGCCATGGTATCTGAGCCAACATTCTAGGGCTTTGCTTGAAGTCTACTAGAAAGTTTTTCTTAGCTGAAGAATGAGCATGTTGAGACGAAAATTCATGTTGATCATGGAAGATTTATGAATGACTTTTGTCTTCCTCTTAAAGATAAGTTTCTAGTCTCTTTAAATCTTTTGATTGGTTGAGTTTTTTTGGAAAGGACGATCAACTCTTAGCCTTTCTTTATTCAAGTTCAATTTTATGATTCTTGTTGCTTTTTTCTTCTCATGCACAAGTTCTAAACTTGAGAAAACATCAAATTTTCATTACTTTCTTTAGCCTTCTCATGCACAAATTCTTTTCAGTCACTCTTTCTGATTAATTTTTTTTCAACCACAAAGATCTCTGAACATGGCTGATTTTATTTTTGGTTATATGGCTGGATTTCACATGGATATAATTGCGTCTTTTGACAGCTTCAATTAAGGTTTTTCCTTTTATAGTTCCTCAAGCGCTTTAAGGGAAACCTTATGAATTATTTCCAGATTTCAAGTGCTGATTTTTAGCATCAAGTTCCTTTATTTTGGAAAAGATAATATTGAATTTATGGAAAAGAGAAATACTTCATTGATTTCATTAACTCATTATAATCAGAGTACATGAACCTCTATTTATAATAGAGGAAGGTAGTAGAGTCCAATTATAATAAAACTACCTTTGTCCCAGTTACCTTCAAACTCTAACACTTAAAGATAAGTCCTAGCATAATTAAATAACTCAATATAGATAAAAGACAAACATAACTCAAACTAGAACTCTTCTTGGACGTGACCATAAGATAAAGATGCCTTTGTGAGTCTTTGATCTTCCAACGTGTATGATAAGGATGCCAACTTGTGGTAATCATGGTGGGTCCTACTTCTTATGGGCTTAGGCCCATCTTGTGGGACTTCCTTGGTCGTGTGGCCTATCTTATAATACTTTTACATATGTGGGCCTTCCTTGGTTGTGTGGGTTGGAGCCCATCTTCCAACAGATAAGGACCAAAAAAGCCAAACATTATTATCCTTTAATTCCCTCCATTGAATCCTATGCTCAATTAGCAAGGAAAGCTTGATTTTCTAAGTTTAATGTCTTGGAATCTTCACCGTTCTTTTCTTTTTAAAATCATTAATTGAATCTTTTAAATCCAAGTCTATTTTTACGATGGCTGAAAATAGTGAGTTTCCTTCTATGGGACTTGGAAAAACTAACTTTCTTAACGACAAACCCTTAAAAGGGGTACCAAACTACCTCCCTTGGGCCTAATTAGTTAAAAGATTCCTTATCACAAAAGATCTTGCTGATCACATTGTAAAATCTCCTCCTCTCATTAATGAGGAAGATGTCAGCTATAAAAGATGGTTCAAAGAAGATATCTTAGTCATAACCTAGCTAATTAATAGCACATAAGAAAGTGTGGCCAATAATGTTGTGCTCCTAGATATGGATAAAATTAATTGGGATACATATGCCAAGATATATTCTACTACTGATTGTCTTGAAAGACTTTATGATATTTTCCAAGTCATGTATAATCTCAAATAAGGAGGTAATCTCAATGATTTATTTATTTATTTTATTGTTTTGAAAAATTCAAGAGTTACTTACAAGATTGGAAATTGGCACAACCATACTTGACTAATGTGACCATCCAAGAAAAATAATGAGAAGTGTTGGTTGGAAATATTTTTTGGCCAATATGAAATCTTATCTTGAGGTCACAAAATCTCAAATCCTTAGTTCCACAACTAAACCATCTTTTGATGATAGATGTTTTGCAATGTATCCCATTCCTGTCAAAGAAGACTCAAAAGTCCCAGATCCCAAACACACATAATCATCTGACATGTTTTGTCAAGGAAGAGGACCCTCTAATACTTGAAGAGGTTGGGGTAGAGGGAGAAAAGGTTGTGGTAATTCCAGTAGAGGATGAGGTATGTCTGGTTCCTTAATCCTTCTTTTGACATTTACTATGATTTATTCAATGATGAATGAGAAAAGAGTTGGAAGTGTCATGGTCAAACCAAAAATTATGAACCGAAAGAACAAAAAGAGGCTTATTCTAAAACAAACAAAAAAAACACTTAAGAACATTATGAAGTCCTGCAAATATTTAAAAGTGTGTTCATCACCCATCCAAGCACCTCTTCTACCACCATCGCCAGCATAGGTAGGTTGTTTACCTTCTTACGTGACTCTTCTCCTTCCTGGATTATTTATCGTGGAGCTTTGAACATCTTACAAGGAAAATCGGTACGTTCTAAAATCTCCCCTTGTCCTACTCCGCAATTAGTTTCCATTGAAAAAGGATCTCAAACACAAGTTCATGAGATAGGTGTTTCAAATCATTCTTCTTCTATACCTCTATTTGGTGTTTCTCTTTGTTCCACAATTTCTTTGAGTCTCATGTCAGTCAGTATACTTACTAAGAAAGTTAGATGTTTTGTAAATTTTTGTGCCACTCATTATGTATTTCAAGATTACCAGACCAAAAAAGTGATTAATGGAGGCCATGAGAGATGACTTTACTATCTTGACATTAAGCTCATCTCAGCTCTTGTCAAACTAGAACAATAAGTTGTCCAATGGCACACTAGGCTAGATCATCTGTCTCTACGTACATTACAATATCTCATTCTAGCTTTACATTTAGTTAAATAATCACCATATAAGTTTTGTCAATTAAGTAAACATTAGAGAACTATTTTTTCTTGTCACCCAAATGACTAGAGTAGTAGTCCCTTTTCTTTGATTCATTTTTATATATGGAGGTGTCGTAATATACCAAATGTTTCTCATTCAAGATATTTTTTTCATCTATGTGATGATAATTCTCATGTCACTTGGCTCATTTTAATAAAGGAATATTTTGAGGTACTCAACACATTTACTTCAATCTATGCATGGTAGAAAATAAATTTCAGAAAAAATAAAGGTATTTTGGTTTGGTAATGCTAAAAAGTATCTCTCTCACTCCTTTCAATCATTTTGTAAATAGAAGATCATTACTCACCAAACTTCATGTGTCAATATACCTCAACAAAATAGTGTAGTTTAAAGAAAAATAGGCATCTTTAGAAGTGTCTCAAGCTCTTTTAGTTTCAATGAATGTTCCACACTTTTACTGGCCCTATGCGATTCTCACCACTTGCTATCTTATAACTGCATACCCTCCACTAATTTATAAAACTCATTAGTAGCAAGGGATACATTCAATCCTATGGAGTTGATTATAAAGAAACATTTTCACTGCTTGTTAAACTTAACTTGGTACATGTTCTTATTTCCCTTGCTATAAATTTTCATTGTTATCTTCATCAACTCGACATTACAATTTCCTTTTTTAAATAAAGGTCTCCAAGAAGCAGTTTACATGTTACAACCATCTGGTTTTGTGGTTGAGGGGGAGAAAGTATGCAAATTTCGAAAATCTATTTATGGCTTAAAACAATCCCTTGAGCATGGTTTGAAAATTTAGCAAGGTGATCCTTGGTCTCAAATTCAAAATGTGTGAAACTGATACTTTAGTAGTTGTCAACATATTAGATCAGGTATAATACTTATTTCTATTTATGTGGATGACATTATCTTGACAAGAAGTGATAAATATGAAATTCAGAAGACAAAAGATCAACTCAACAAAATATTTCAAACCAAGAATTTGGTGTTGCTGAAATATTTTCTTGGCATAGAGGTTTTGTAATCTAGACATGACATAATTTTATCACAAAGAAAATATGTGTTATTTATGTCGGAAGAAATAGGTATGCTAGGCTGTAAACCTCTTGATTAACCTATGAATCCAAACACAAAGTTACACAGTGAAGAAGGAGATGAGGTAGATGTCAGAAGATTTTAAAGACTTATTGGAAAATTAATCTACCTTACTATAACTTAGCCAAACATATCCCTTGTTATAATTAGGACCCATCTGTTACACCCCGGATCTAACACGCAAGGAAGACAATGAATAGGGAGAATTGTTGTAATATTTTGAGCCTTCAAAGGGAGCTCAACCCTGGACCTCAAATGGAGAATCCGACCTGATTACAACTAATTGATTCAATGCTTACCTTCCTTCATTCATGTCTCGTCCCTATATAGGGAATTAGGGAAAACATGCCAAAGGCCATAAGTTCAACAAATTTCAATTAAACCCCTAATGAATCAAAATTTCAATTAAACCCCTAATGACTTGAAATTGCAAATAAACCCAATCTATCCTCTCTAGATGCTATGGAGTCCATAACATCACTCCCCTCCTAGAGAACGAGCATGCCCTCAAGCTCGAATGTTGGTCTGCTTGCCCGTGCCAACGTCTGGATCCATGCTTGCACCAGTGTCAACCGCAAGATCGGAGGCAGTCCTCTGGACTACAAAACTAGAGCATCGAACAAGAGGAGCAAAAAAAAAAAATTTTTTTTTTTTTACCTTCTAAGGTCGATCACAACACAATCACCTCACTTGGAGGTAGGGTATTTGAGTTTCCATTCCCGAACAACAACATCATTGCATTTTGGCAGCTGAGGAGCGGCATGGAGCCATGGAGACAATTACCACCATGGAATCTAGAGCAAGAGCTGGCAGCTGCTTTGATCATAGTACCATTAGAGCAAACGTAATAGGTTGAGCAGGGGCATGTCTACTTCCTCCCCATCGAACCTGCGGAATCCTTTAAACCTCCCAAGCTTCTCTCTACCTCCAATAATACCTACCAAAATTCACTCCAGACAATGAACCTTGAACTGCATAAACGGTCAAGCTTGTCAGCGGGTCAATTTATCTTTGCTTTTCTGAGGACTTGGTGGATGCCCTCAACACTAATGAAACCTCCTTCACCACTTTGATCTTGTGCATCAAACACCCTCCTGATTAGAGATTCCCGCTGTTCCAATTCATTTTGATCATGCACGGAGATAAGCAGAGCCAACAGCACCGTATAGTGGGATTCACGGCCGACAACCCCAAAGGGGCCACCTGAGGCATTTCAGGAGCTGCCCAACCTTGCAGAAATTCAGAGATTCCAACAGACAAAGGAATCCAACCTCCACACTTGTTGGTATTCCATTCAGAGACATGCCTCCTCCTAAATCCATACAGCCATCAAACACGTTTGGAACACCTCATCCACAAAGCAGTAGGTTCACAATTTCTTGTGAAGCATGTCCAAAAGGAGTTGTAACCAATGGAAGGCTAGGGTCGTCCCTGTCTGCTTGGACTGACTCCAGTCCTCGAGAAAGTAAAGCAGAAATAAGAAACAACAGTGCCCCCAAACGACTTTGGAAAATGGGAAGTACAGATTTAAGGGGATGAAAGACCTCTATTCACAGAGTGACAACATTCACTCGTAACGCTTTCTGTAAGTATGAAGCTGAGTCAATTTGAAGACGGGCCAAGGCAGTAACCTGTGTCTCAAGTGCTGCCTCTGCTTCCCTGTTAATCTTCTTTGCAGGTAGTGCTGGATAAACTTCCATGGGAGTTGCAGCAACATTTTCAAAAGAACTCATCAGACTTTTCTCCTTCCTTGCCTGTGCAGGAATGCTTCCAAGCTCACTTGTTGCACAATGGCTATAACCAGCCCCCTTGAACTGCAACCCTTCGAGCCACTTGCAAACTGGTAAAGATGCATCCCCCAAACATTCAACATATTGAGTCTGCCGGATCCATGTTAGCTGTAGAATCATGCAAACTCGTTCAAGAACCAGGATGAGAATTTTAGCATCATCTGCATGCATCCACATGAAGAAAAGTGGCATTATCTCCACTCCTAGTAGACACTCACAGCGGATTGTTCCCTCCAAACCACCATCTGGACAGCTATACAATGTTTCGGATAATTCTCGGAAGGCCACTTTTGCTGCAAAAGATAGATTACTTGGGAGTGAAGACATCAAAGCTCCAGCCTCCCTTTCTAAAGAAGCCAGTCTAGCACAACAGAGGCAGAAGTCCCTTATTTCACTTTGGAGCAAGCTTTCAATGTTTTCAGCAATCAATGAGGAGTCTTCCTGGGGAGGAGAGATTCTAGCACTGATTGACGTGGAAAATTTGGACTTTCTGGCACATTGATACTAGTCTTTGAAAGGGATTTTGTTAATAGATCATCTGGATTGAAATTGAAAACCTCATTTCGCAAGTGGTGAGTCCCATCACTGGTCAAGATCGCATGAACCTTAGTGCGTAGCCACCTATGTCAGGTCCAAACATAATGTTGTATGGAGGCTCTCCACCAAAGTTCTTTTGATCCACATCAATGCTTAACAACTGCAGGTAGCCACCACCACAATCCAGTTGCTGCTCATGCTTGACAGAAAATTGAACATCACCACTGCGGTTCCCATAAATAAGTTGTTTTGGAACATGTGATTGAACACACTACCCTGCTTGTGTGGCTTGCAAAACACACATCAACATCTGATCTCTTGGTATTTGCACATGATGAACCAGCAAGATACCATTATCTATGATATTGTAAGCTCCATTTCCAAATTGCATCCCCATATCACCAATTTTACTATCTGGAAGAGGGGATTGAACTTCCAAACTTTGTAGTTGCACAAGAAAACCATTCACTCCATGCTCCTGTCCATCGATGATTAGTTGAGCATAGAGAATAGCATGTGTTGAAACTTTACCCAAGCCACTGTGCTCATCAACAGTGAAATAGACCCTTCCCCAAAAAAAATTCAGCATCACATAAAGCACAAATAAATACGGGACGTGCACACTGGTCTCAGCAATTGAAAATTAAACTCAAGTGGACAACGAATAGACGCACTGGAACTGTGCGCAGCAGTAGAACAACCAAGCCACTAGAAAAAAATTCAGAGGTCCCCAAAAAAAAATTTTAATGGAGCCCGACATCCTCCCAAAATTTTTATCTCGACTTGCATATACCCAAGCCGAAATTCCCTCATTTGGGCACTAGTTCGTTGCTTCCCAAAACAGAGAACTTTCGTTCCCAATTTCCAAGCAGCGTTGCTACTGCTCAGCCCCTTGGAGGCCCTTCAACCGCATGGAACCACCGATCTGAACTAAAAATAGATGGCGTGTCAGAAGCGTACCCCCAATTTTGTTGGATATGGTTCCCCACTGGGTGTCTGAGGGCAAGGTTAAGGCTGAGAATGAGAATCCGGAAGCCAGAGCCCACTGGATTTGTTTCCGACGGCGCTTCCTCTTTTTTTGGTGGACTCTTGTTGCTTTCGGTGCTGGTAGCTGTTCGGAGACAGAGGAGGGATACCCTAACTGATTCACTGTGACCGAGACAGATCGAAATGCTTCCATCTGCGGTGGGGAAAAAAATTTTGTTGGTCATGAGAAGGGGATTGGTAAGGTTGAACCCAAATCAGCATGTACTGAGGAGATTTTGGTAGAAAACCTTTCCGATTTCCTCAAATCACCGTTGTCTGATTGCAGAAGGTCTGAGTTCGAAATCTGATTTGTGTCCTTCTCAGCGATTTTCATGGTTCCCAGTGTCGGATTTGAGGTCGCCCCCAAATCTTCCGCAGGTACTTCGGCCAGTAAACAAGACGATGTGTTTGATTTTTTCGGGCCGTGGTCTATTTTCCCATCCGAGACTGCTTCTCGAGCGAATGCCTCTCGATACTCCGTTGATAGCCAATACTTCACCCAGGAGGCACGCCATTTCTGTATCTCTTCCATTGCAATGCCTGCTGCAGCCATTTCTTCGATTTGTTGTGCATCACCAACCATGGGTCTTCGTGGCACATCGTGTTCCAGCTCGGATACCAAGATGTTACACCCCGGATCTAACACATGAGGAAGACGATGAATATGGAGGATTGTTGTGATGTTTTGAGCCTTCGGAGAGAGCTCAACCCTGGACCTCAAAGGGAGAATCAGACCTAGACCTCAGAAGGGAGAATCTGTCCTGATTACAACTAATTGATTCAATGCTTACCTTCCTTCATTCATCTCACGTCCCTATATAGGGAATTAGGGAAAACATGCTAAAGGCCATAAGTTCAACAAATTACAAATAAACCCCTAATGAATTGAAATTGCAATTAAACCCCTAATGACTTGAAATTGCAAATAAACCCCAATCTATCTTCTCTAAATGCTATGGACTCCATAACATCCACCATGATTAACACGAGTTGGCATCCTTATCACATAAGTTGGAGGATCAAGGACTCATAAAGATAACCCACAAGCTAGTTGGAAGATCAAGAAGGACTCACAAAGATAACCATGATCTGACATTTTTATCTTATGATCACATCTTAGAAGAATTCTAGTTTGAGTTATGTTTGTCTTCTATTTATATTGAGTTATTTATTTATGTTAGGACTTATCTTTAAGTGTTAGAGTTTGGGTGTAATTGGGACAAAGGTAGTTTTATTGTAATTGGACTCTACTACCTTCCTCTATTATAAATAGAGGTTCATGTACTCTTATTATAATAAGACAATGAAGTATTTCTCTTTTTCATAAATAACATTTTCAAAGGTATATAATTTGATATATAAAAAATATGGCAAAAGATTGAAACATCCAATCAAATAAAAAAATGAGAAACTCCTCTTTTTTTTTCTTCTTCTTCTTCTTCCTCCCTTTCTTCTCCATCTTTTTCTCCATATTCTTCTCCTTTTATATCTCAGATCATTGCCTACTTTGATACAATGTTGAAACTTAGGATTCCATGATGTATAATCGATAGAAGAGAGTTAAGACGTGAGAAGAAGAAGAAGAATAGTGGAGAGAAGGTTTAAGGAGGAGAAGAAGAAGAGTGACGAATTTGAAAAAAAGAGGAGGAAGATTAGGGTAATGGACTTTTCAAGCCCTCCCTTAAGTTGTATTTATAAATATCAAAAGTACTAATATTATAAGAATACCCTTCACCCTAGTAAGAGTGAATAAGAGACATAAAATATAAACTAATTACATTAGTGTCATCTTTATGAGATGACTCTTTATTTACCACCATGCCACCATTGTGAGGGTTTGTGGGCATTCTCCTTGGTCTGTGGGCTTGAGCCCCTCTTCCACACATGTGGACGTGTGGGTCTTCCTTGGTCGTGTGGTCTTGGGCCCATCTACCAACAAAGTAAGTGGTTCTGGCTCAAGTGGTTGACTCATGTCAACATGGACATTATAAATTCTTCTTTAGAATTGAAAGTCCATCTCAATCACTAAAAGAAATTAATATGAATCTATCCATGCCTAATTAGAATAATTAGCTTTAAAGGGAAAAAGGCCTACTAACTAAATACATAGTTGAACAATTTAGTCTAATGAGTAGTTTTCCTTGTTCATTAGTTGATGCATTCCCCACTTTCTCAATGTTTCAAAAAAACTTATAATTGAGAAAGATTCATGCGTATATTTTGGAGTGTTACTCTTGGAACAAACTCATTGAGAATGCTTGCCTCATGAATTTATAGGTTTTAAGTCTATCACTGATTGTAATATGTATCCACACTTATTAATTGTTAGAAGGTGGGACCAAACCTATCATGCCTACAAAGAGATGGCATGATGAGTCATCACACAAGGTGGAATCCTCATCACATGAGTTGGAAGATTTGGCAATCTTCCTTGATTAATGTAATTGATTGATATAATTTAGCTAATCATGATTGATGTAATTAAGGATCCTAATTGATTTGAGGAGTTTCCCTAAATATGTAATGGAAATAGTATAAATAGGGGTCTTGGTTGAAGCTTCAATCAAGATCTCCTCTTCTCAAATTCGTGGTGTTGGAAGATAAGCTCAAGCCCACACGACCAAGGAAGGCCCACATATCTAAGATTATTATAAGATGGGCCACATGACCAAGGAAGGCCCACAAGATGAGCCCAAGCCCATAAGAAGTAAGACCCACAATGATTACCATGAGTTGGCATCCTTATCACATCAGTTGGAAGATCAAGAAGGACTCCTAGTTCTATTCAAGTTAGTCTTCTAGTTTTTTAGATAGACTTACTTAAATTGAAGAGTTAGAGTTGTAACGTAATTAGGATTGAATGATAAGTTGTATAAGGACTCTACATCCTTCCTCTATTATAAATAGAGGTTCATGTACTCTGATTACAATAAGTTATTGATGTCAATGAAGTATTTCACTTTTTCATAAATTCAACATGGTATCAGAGCAGGTTCTGTGAGTTGACTTGCTCAACTCATGGAGGTAATGTGATCCTTTTCTCTAAACCCTAGGTCTAGGTTTGTAGTTATGTTTTTTCAGTCCCTACACCTGTAGTTTGTTTTACGATTTTCACCTATATACGTAGCTTTTAATATTGTAAGTTATATATTGAAAGAAATATATTTGAGTCTACTTTTCAAATAAAACCTATTTGTTCCAATCGGAGTTATCTATAAGAGATATAGATATTTGAATGAGTGAAGGTCAAATTGCAGAAAGGTTAGAGCAACAGCAACAATCTTCAGATTCCAAGGTATTTTTTGCTATCAAGAACTAGACTTTATATGGAGAAATATATATCAAAAGAAATATCTGTAAGTATATTTTTTTACTTATTCAACCAATTTTTTATCTAAGTTATCTACAATGACAAATCGATATTTGAAGCAGCAAAGGTCATATTGAAAAAGAGGTTCGAGTGGCAGCAGAAAGCCTCAACTTCTGAGGTATTTTATGTTATCAAGAAAGAGACTTTATATGGAGAATTATATATCAAAAGAAATATACGTAAGTCTATTTTCTTAAATATTCAACTTATTCTCGCTATTATTTTTCTATAAGGAGATATTAATCTTGGAATAGTCAATGGTCGTTCTGGAAAATAGGAGAAACAAAACTTAGTTCGGCCATATGACAGAGACCGAAACTTATTAGATTATTTATCTTCTAATAATTATATTTTATGAAGAGATTTTATGCTTGGATGAAATTTATTTAAGTCTAGTTTCAGATGAAGAAAATTTCATGTCAATTTGATCTATATTTAAAGATATATTCACATTGGAAGAATCAAAGGTCATGTTGGTATTCTGTTGTATTAAAAATTCCAAATTTATGCCCATTGTTTTACGTCACTTTTTTAGTTGATATATAAAAAAATATCTCACTTATCCCATGTTTGAGGGCTTATTTATAAATATCTTTTATTTGAGCTTATGGCTACATCTATGATATTTGGTTCAAGTTGGGATCACTACCATTACCTCCCAACTTGAGGGGGAGAAGTAGAAGAAGTACAAGAAAGAGGTACTTTATTTCATATGTTGTGAATAAGTTTACGTGACAAAAATATTCAAGAAAGGGGGAGCACAAAAAATGAAGCTTGTGCATCAAAGAAGAAATTTTTATATCAGATAATTTCATGAGTTCTTTTGCAAAGTTTATTATTTGGTTCATGTTATATGTGTTGGAAGATGGTCGTGTTATATACAGTTGCTTCTATTATGTCTCTTTGGGGACATTATTTCTTGGGTTCTCTTTCGGGAAACCATGACGGAGAAACTTATTATTACATCTATGTTATCCCCCCCCCCCCCCCCCCCCCCCCCCCCCCCCTGTAATGGTTTTTATGTTTCCTACCACTTCAGAGTCGTTGTCCTGTGGAGGGACACGGCGGTGGACACTTTAGAGCAATGCCGATAGACACACTACCGACAGCAGTGGAGTGTGCCTTACATCCAGCATTAGGACTGGAGTATGAAGCAATGGCTTACCAACTAGAAGTGATTTTTACTCTCACTTATAATGTCGTAGGGCCTCATGGAAGGATGGAACAACGTGAGGGGAAGTATTGGAAGATGAAGGCATATTGGAAGATGTGCCATTTTATACAAAAATATTTTATACATCATTTGCAGCAAGCTGGGAGTTCATGTTGTTCTCTCACCCCCAACTTGAGGGGAAGTGTTGGAAGATAAGCTCAAGCCCACATGACCAAGGAAGGCCCACAAGATGGGCCCAAGCCCATAAGAAGTAGGACCCACAATGATTACCATGAGCTGGCATCCTTATCACATAAGTTGGAAGATCGAGAAGGAGTCCTAGTTCTACTCAAGCTAGTCTTCTTGTTTTTTAGATGGACTTACTTAAATTGAAGAGTTAGAGTTGCAATGTAATTAGGATTGAATGATAAGTTGTATATGGACTCTACATCCTTCCTCTATTATAAATAGAGGTTAATGTACTCTGATTACAACAAGTTATTGATGTCAATGAAGTATTTCACTTTTCTATAAATTCAACACATGGAAGAATCTCTCTCCTAGCCTAATGTCTCTCTTCTCCCTTTTCTCTTCTCTCCTCTCTACTCTCTCTCTCTCTCTCTCTCTCTCTCTCTCTCTCTCTCTCTCTCTCTTTGCTCTTTTATTATTTTCTCTCTCCCTCTCTTCTCCCTCTCTCATCTTGCTCGAGGTTTCAAGAATTGGGTCCTAAATTCAGCATGGTATCAGAGCATTAAATTTAGGACCCCCACGTCAAAAGGATGCTTAAAGAAGTTATGATCAAAGCTACTCATAGAAGGCTCTTTGTGAAGCAAGATTGAAGCTCATTAAGATAAGTTTATTTTTCATTCTTGTTATTATGACTTCATGCTTTTGGTTTTATTATCTCTAGAAGATGGTTCCGAGATGTAATATTACTCTCTTCATCATATGACAGTATAGAGATTTATGCATATTGGATTGGAAGAAGTTTGCCAAGGCTGTTTTTGTCAGTGTGCAAGTTCTTGGCAGAGAGTCAGTTTATGTTGAGATTTTTTGCATGAAGAGTTATTATTTCATGGGAACATGATTTTATGATCAAGAAAAAAGTTCTCGAGCCTATAAAGAGTGGTTTTTTATCCATTAGATTTCTAAAATTTAATTACTTAGCTTCTATGCTAAGCTTCTCCATTAACCGAGTTGTTTGAAGAGTTAGAACTCTACTTGGTTTTGTAACTTTTTTTTGGAGAAATATTTTGAGGTCGTGGCTCTCATATGAAAATTACAGAGATATGATCATCTCTCATGCCAAGGTTCATCAATTTTTAATTAAAAAAAAAAGAAAGGAAAAGCTAAAAGAAGAAGGCTGTTTTTTTGTGCAAAGTATTGCAGAGGTTTTTAAAAACATGGAGGTCAAACCTTGTTTGATTCAAAGCCATGAGTTGGCTGCTTGTTCTTGAAAAATCAAGAATAGAATAGTGTTTTACATAAAAAGAAGCAAACACAAAATAATTAAGGAAGAGGTCATTTGGAAAAGCTAGTTGGCGCCAATCTATTTGAAGACATATTGATGTTTTTTGAGATCTCACATTCAATCAACATCTTCTTGAGTAGGCTTGATTTGTTTAATTTTAAATCAATCATATCTTGCCTAACTCATGAGGGATTGAACTAGGCTAGTTTATTCCAAGCTGGAGTCAAATATATTTTTGGAATGATCTTGGAAAGATCTTACATGGAATGTCACCTTACATTACTTGATTTCATACTTGTTGATTGATTTTTGCTATTCTCTAAAAGGAAGACTAGAGAATTAATTATAGAAATTTTTTGCCAGAAAGTTTACCTGCCTAAGAGAGTTCCCTTCTTTCCTAAAAGGCTTGATAAGCTCGGGTTCTCCTCCCATATACCTGAGGTACTCTTGGCTTCACTCGATTCAACAAGCCGCTTATTTAGGCTACTTCGCATTTGAGTACACTATTACCCTTGAATTGCCTTTTATGGCCGAAGAATACATGGGTAGAAAGAATTATATTCTCAAGATTACCACCATACCTTTGCAAAGGAAATCAAATTACTGGAGTTACTCCAAAATGGTTCAACGATTTATTATTACAAGGGACCTACTTGGTCACCTAACCAAACTTGAAGATATGGGCTAAGTTGTACCCTATCTCCAAAAACTTACAAAGGCCATATGATATTCTCCTCAGTATATTCAATACTAAAAAAGGAAAAAATATTCATTAATATTTGTCTCAATTAAGAGGCCTTCTTCTGAAGGGAAGCTTGCTCAGCCTAATTTCATTGATGTCTCTGTCCAAGACAAGCAAAAGTAAACCTTAGCAACTGCCATTTACCTAGAAAACATTAAGCCATATCTTGAGGTTGCTAAAATACAACTCCTTAGCGCTTTGCTATTCCCACCTTTGATGATGTATGTGGCACATTACTCTGAATTCCAGACTCCTCTTCCCCTTCTCCCATTGATGCAACATCCACTATGTACTCCAGGAATAGGGGAATATCAATTGACTGCGATTGAGGTTGTGGAAGAAATTATAGAGGAGGATGAGGAAGCGGTGGAAGGAATGGTTCCTCTAGAATAGAAGGCAAGGAATGCACCTGTTGATTTTCAGGACTCCGTGAATTTAACTCATGGAGAAAAAGGGAGAGAAACCCATAGGGAGAAAACTGGAGGAAGAAGGGTTATGGAATTTGTGATTCCTAACCCTCCCCCTGAAGCTTTATTTATAGATTTATGAAACTACTGTATTACAATAATACCCCTAAAGTTAGGGTTTAGAGTTTAGGGTTTTAACCCTGGAACTTTAATTTGATGTAGGAACTTTAATTTAATTACATCAATACTATCTCTATGAGATGACCCTTTATTTACCAACCTGCCATCAATGTATGTAGGCCTATGGGCCTTCTCCTTGATTTGTGGGCCTTGAACCCATCTTCTATATCTGTTAAATGTATGGGTCTTCCTTGGTCTTATCGGCTTGGGCCCATCTTCTAATACACTTGGATATGTGAACTTTCCTTGGTCTGTGGACTTGGGCCCCAGTCTTCCAACACTCCCCCTCAAGTTGGGGGTGAGAGAACAATATACACTCCCAGCTTGCTGCAAATGTTGTGTAAAATCTTTTTTTGTATAATATGTCTTCCTCTTCTAGCACTCTCCCTCACGATGGTGCTCTAATTCATGAGGCCCAGCTGGTATAATATCAGTGAGAGTAAATCACTTTTAGCCGCTAAGACATTGCTTCATACTCCAATCTTAACTCATGCTGGATGAAGGGCACACTTCATCTTTTGTAAGTAGTGTGTCTATCGGCATTGCTCTGAAGTGTCGTCTTTCCCCGCGGTCGAACAGAGCGACAAACCAGAGAGAGCTAAGACGTATCATCACGGCCACGGCGATGACCCGGTGATAATTTTCTGAAGATAATGCGGCAGAGGAAATAATCCAATGAAGGTGAGAGTAATAAAAATATTCTGATCTAACTCGGACTAGGTTGATGCGGCTCGGACAAAAAAAAAAAAATTTGCAAGATGTCGGCGTCTTTGGCCTCTCAGCCGAACAGAGCCGAAATAGCAGACCTTCAGGAGGATATTCAGAGGCAGCAGAGGCTCTTCTCGGAAATATGATCATGAACGTATAACTTCCGAAGATAGATGGCTATCAAGCAGACATAACTGAGAGGTTGTAATTTTTTGTCGATGTAGCAACAGAAAGGAAAGCAGGGACTATCAGCTTAGAAGTTGATGAAGTTGTTGGACGATCAGTAGGGACGAAAAATCAGCACCGATCAGACAGTTAGATAAATAGTAATAGAACAGGATGGACTAGATGGGGATGGAGACGTCAGACAAAAAATAATGACAAGCATGGATATTGAACTCAAGACTTCAAGATTATGATTTAATCAAAATAAGAAAGCAAAAAAAAAAAATAATGCACAAGACTAAGATATAAAGGAAGAGAAAAAAATACTTTCTAACCGTACATGGAAGAGAATGAAACTCTGAAAAACCATAGTTGGAGTCCTAAAAATCAAACCTCTGATACCATGTTGATTTTCAGGACTCCATGAATTTAGCTCTTGGAGAAAAAGGGAGAGAAACCCATTGGGAGAAAACTGGAGGAAAGGGTTATGGAATTTGTAATTTCTAACCCTGCCCCTGAAGCTCTATTTATAGATTTATGAAGCTATTATATTATAATAATACCCTTGAAGTTAGGATTTAGAGTTTATGGTTTTAACCCTAGAACTTTAATTGAATTACATCAACCCTGAAGCTCTATTTATAGATTTATGAAGCTATTATATTATAATAATACCCTTGAAGTTAGGATTTAGAGTTTATGGTTTTAACCCTAGAACTTTAATTTAATTACATCAATGCCATCTCTATGAGATGACCCTTTATTTACCATCCTACCATCAATGTATGTAGACCTATGGGCCTTCTCCTTGATCTGTGGGCCTTGAGCCCGTCTTCTATATCTCTTAAATGCATAGGTCTTCCTTGGTCTTATGGGTTTGGGCCTATCTTCTAATACACTTGGATATGTGAGTTTTCCTTGGTCGGGTGGACTTGAGCCCTGTCTTCCAACAACACCCACTATGGGAAATATGGCCACACTATCGATTAGTATAAAAAAATCTATAGCACGCCATAGTGGGCCAAGGCTAATCAAGTCTCAGTAAGTGTTACAAAGGATGATAAGTCTGCCCCCACCAACATAAAAGAAGACTCTTACAGATGATAAGTATGACTTATTCCAAAAAAATAAAAACTTTGGTGGTCTCTCGTCCAAGTTCCTCCTAAATTATTGTTGCCACCACCGCTTCAGGAATGCATCTGCCACTTTCTCCTTATCATCCTAGATAATTGACTCAGGGGCCTCAGACCAACTCACAAGTAAAAAAATCTACTCCACTTTGTCTCTCCTAATCTCTTGGATAAATTTGTTACCATAGCTGATGGTTCCCAAACTAAAATTCTCGGGAAATGATCCACCTCTGTTACGCCATTACTTCCACTCACAAATATGTTAAGAATTAGATGCCCTAATTCAAAACTAATGAGAGCTATAATAATAATTGCGAAAGAAAAGAAAAACAAGCACGAGAATAAACAAGATTATACAAGTTCGCTTCAAGGTGAGACTACATCCTGTCTTTCACCATTGCAGTAATCCACTATGAAGATGAAATAGTTGTTATGGACTCATTAGAGGTTTATTTGTAATTTTAGAACTTATGGCCTTTGGCATGTTTTCGGGACATGAGATTAATGAAGAAAGTAAGTATTGAGAAAATTATATTTTACAGGTCTGATTCTCCCTCAGAGGTCAAGGTCGGATTCTCCCTTTGAGGTCCAAGGTCGAGCCTCCTTCAAGGCTCAATCCCTTCCTCCCCACGCTAGAAGAATTCGTCCGGTGGTTGATCCGAATGGGCTGTACCAGCTTGGTATCAGAGCGGACCAACCGTGGCGATTCGTTTTCCTGGGAGGATTTGCGTCGACATTTGGTGGAACAACGTCCAGTATTGGAGAACAGCATCAGGCCATCGAGGAAATCAAGGCGGACATGTACGCCGTGAAGGACATATTACAGCAGATCAAATACTGGATGAGGAAATGGGTCGTGATCAAACGCCGCCGGGCAGTTCCACTCTTCTGGCCGAGCACCACCATTTCCCTCCAATCCCAACCCCACGACTTCTGCCCCTTCAAACTCCGCCCCCACCTAGGGCTCCTTTGTGCCCAGCACATCCTCCACTACTTCTGCGCCATCATACCCCGCCCCCACCTAGGGCTCCTCTGCGCCCAGCACAACCTTCATCGGCCAAAATGCCCATTCGGGAGCTCTGGGTCACAGAAAAGCTTCCCCAACTTTCGACACTAGATGGCGGCGACCCTAAATCATGCACACCGGAGGGTTTTTCCCCCACCCCTGCCTCTCGGGAAGCAATAACCCTTCCTGCACAACGGATGTTTCCAGTCCGACGGATTGCAAACTCGGAAAAGCTTTCCGAACTCCCGAAATCAAAAGGTGGGGACCCATATTTTGGGAAATCAGAAGACATTTCTACCCAAATCTCGTCGATACAAGCTGATTTGGGTTCGACCTCCCAAATCCCCTTCTCACGGACGGCAGCACCTCTTCCCGCACAGCAGACGGAAGTATTACCATCTGCCTCAATCACGGCGAATCAATCCGACCCTCCCTCCTCTTTCTCCGACAATCTACCAACACCGGCAACTACAAGAGTCCACCGAAAAGTGAGGAAGCGTCGTCGAGAACTTGTCCGGTGGGAGGTGACTTCCGACCATCACCTCCCACTCGCAATTCCCCTTTCGACAGCACCGAGGAAACCCAACTTCCAAATTGGGTGGGCGTGGCTCAGCAAAAATTTTTGGGGGAAATTGGATTCCGGCGAGCTAGCAGTGCCCATCTCCTTCTCGACAATCCAGTGGGGCAACCTCGTCCACGCAATCGCAAGGCATTGTCCAAATGGCAGCTTCGATTCAGCTTCTCTGGTTTTTGATAGACTGGTCAAGGCAGGTTCTCAGCTCAACTCTGTTACTTATTCGTGTTTGATTCATGGTCTTTGCAATGTTGGGATAATTTATAAAGCACCGGATCTCATCAAGGAAATGGTGGACAAGGGCATTGGTCCAACGGCTTCTACCTATACACTTCCACTCACATCTCTCTGTGAGGCTAGTTGTCTCAAGGAAGCATGTGATCTGCTCATTGACATGAGAAAAAGATGTGTTTGTGCTAACATTCAAACTCACACTGGTTTGATCCCTGGTTTGTTTAGAGTGGATTGCTTTAAAATTGCTATTGGCTTGTTTAACAAGATGTTACAGGATAGTGTGGTTACTTTGATAAATGGATATTGCAAATTGGGAAATCTGAACAATGCAATGAGATTGCTGAATTTCATGCAAGAGAATGGATGTGAACCGGATGAGTGGACATTTACATAACTGATTTGTGGATTCTTAAAAAGGGGTACGTTGGATGTGGTTTTAGATATGTTCAATAAAATGACAGCATGTGGATTAAATCCAAAAAAGATCAGTTATACTGCCTTAATACATGGATGTTGCAAGAGGGAGGCGATAGGCCTGGCACTATCGTTGTTGGACAAGATCAAGGAGATTAGTTGTAGACCTAAGGTGCATACATATAATGTGATATTTAATGGATTTTGCACACAGAATAGGTTACCAGAAGTAGAAAAGCTCTGTACAGAAATTGCAGCACATGGGTTGTTCCCCACTGTTGGAACCTCTACAACTTTAATGGATGGGTTGTGTAAGAGTGGGGCCACCAGTCTTGCATTTAAAGTGATTGATGAGATGATGAAGCATATTTGTCTACCAAACCATCACACTTACAGCACACTCATCTATGGATTATGTCAAGAAGTCCATGCCATGGAGGCCGAGCTTCTATTTAAAGAAATGCAAAGGAAAGGGTTGATTCCAGATCGAGTGACTTATACTTCAGTAATAAACGGACCCTATGGTGTTTTGTTGAATGGCTTGCAGAAGGATCAAGACGTTCTTGAAGAAGACCACATTGATGACTATCTTTCCACAGGAACGGCGAGAGGTTCTACCATTGCTGCTGGTCTCTTAGACAGGTTGTTGGAGAATGGTTGTGGGCCATATTTATATGTTACGTTACTAGTGGGTTTATGGAGAAAGGAGTCAAGGCATTTGTCTCATACTACCGCGCTTATAAAGAGCCTCATTGCACCTTCATTTTCAGATGGAAGGACTTGTTGGTCAGACAAAGTATACTGCAGAACAACTGTGAATTGGTACTGCCTTGCAACAACAGCAGTCGCAATACAACTTTGGAGTATGGACAGAAACACAACATCCGGCGCATGTTTTCACAGTTAATTATCCTCAAAATTTTGTCAATGGTGACAATGATATTTGACTGAGCTCTGAGCGGGTGACGAGTATAAAAAAAAAAAAAAAAAATTAATTGCTCCTCTGCTAGGTTGCTCAATTTTTGTACGAACAGGCAATTATACATTGATCTTGAGGACAAGCTCGTTCTCCAGGAGGGGAGTAATGTTATGGACTCATTAGGGATTTATTTGCAATTTCTATTCATTAGGGGTTTATTTTCAATTTCTATTCATTAGGGGTTTATTTGTAATTTGTAGAACTTATGGCCTTTGGCATGTTTTCCCTAACTCCCTATATAGGGACGTGAGATGAATGAAGAAAGTAAGTATTGAGAAAATTATATTTTACAGGTCTGATTCTTCCTCAGAGGTCAAGGTCGAATTCTCCCTTTGAGGTCCAAGGTCGAGCCTCCTTCAAGGCTCAATCCCTTCCTCCCCACGCTAGAAGAATTCGTCCGGTGGTTGATCCGAATGGGTTGTACCAATAGTTTACATGAGAGATGGTACACACTTATAGGTGTTGTTTTTCTCTAACCTCTCTCAGCCACAACTGATGCTCCTTAGATGATGATGATTGTCAAGGTGATGAAACCTTAAAAACGATGCCCCCATATATAAAGAGAATTAGGACAACTGGATTACATGTGTGAAATCCCCAAACTACCCTTAATGACATAAAAATCAATATATTGCCGACCCACCCAAGGGCTCCACCTCCAAACCCCCAGGAGGGGGGCTCCCCGCCCCCCTTCCAACCCCCACGGCTACCTTATAGCGAAGGTTGATTCGTGAGAGAGGATAAGGTGTTAATTATGCTCCATAACTTAACAAGATATTTTTTTTGTTCCTACCTTTCCCTTGAATCTTTTATCTATTAGTCAATTTACACAACATTTTAATTGCTCCATCTCCTTCTCACCCACATCCTGTGTATTTCAGGATCTTACAATAAAGCGGGTCATTGGTGGAGGCCATGAACAAGGGGGGCTCTACTACCTCGACGTATCTCAAATAAATGTTGTCTCAACCAAGCACGCTAAGACGAGTCCATCTACACAATCTCTTTATCTTTTTTTCTTACCTTTAAGAATATGTCAAGTTTAAATTGTGAAGTGTGTCAACTGAGCAAACACTAGAGGACCACATACTCTCCTTGGCCTGAACTTAAAAGTGTTGCTCCTTTTTCGTTGATTCACATGGATGTGTGGGGACCTTTGAGCGTCTCAAACATTTTCTGAGTTAAGTATTTTATTATCTTTATTGATGATTTTACTCGTACCTATTTCTCTTTAAAGAGCAATTTTAAATACCATCAACTTTTAAATCCTTTCATGCTATGGTGGTCACTCAATTCAGTTAGAAAATAAAAGTACTTAGGTTTAATAATGCAAAAGAATATATCTCCAGTGATCTTTACTATATTTGTCAAGAGAATGACGTTATCCTTCAAACGTCTTGTATCTAGACCCCTCAACAGAACGGTGTAGCGGAATGGAAGAACCGTCATCTTCTTGAGGTAATTTGTGGCTTAATGTATACCATAAAAGTACCATAATTTTATTCTCACGTGCCATCCTTACTACATTTTTTCTTATAAATAGGTTACCGTCTTCCGTTCTTGGTCATAGATCCCCATATTCCTTATTATTTCCACATGGTGATCCTTTTTTTCTTCCCTCGAAAGTCTTCAGGTACATGCTTTGTTCATATTACCTCCCCACAGTGTAGTAAACTTGATCCAAAATCTGCCAAGTGTATCTTCTTAGGATATTCTCGCATGTAGAAGGGTTCTGTTTGTTACAATCCTATTCTCCAAAGGTTACTTGTATCTAGGGATGTAACCTTTTTTCAAGATTCTTCATACTACTCTGAAAATACCCCTCCAGGTCTCTCCTCTGTACCAGCCTCTCTTCTACCGATTGTGCCCAGTGCTATGGAAACTGTTCAACCCCCTATAATAATGCAACTTTCTTTGAACAATTTTCTTTAAAGAGGGACCCACAATAGTTTAATAATAGCTGAGTTGTCTAACATGGTGTTTTCGTCCTCACTAGTGAAATGATGAGTCCAATTGGTTTGAATGGGGTCTTCCTATTCTGATCTCCTGGACAGCTTTGGTCCATGAAATCCTTGCACAGGCCCAATGCATATTGAGGTCATGTGCTACTCATCCCTCCACAAGGTGACTAGCCTGGTCAAATGGTTACCTGAACCAAATGGTCTAGGAGATCCCATCTCCTGCGCGTGGCTTTAGGTTGCATCCAATTAAGGTTACGCAACCCAAATGGGTTATCAGCCTAGTATATGTTCTACCACAACCTAGGTATATGATAAAGAATCCATGTGTTTTGAGTGCTTTGTTTAAGAAAGATGGGAGAGTATTTTCATTGCGCAGTTGGTTTAGTTTTCATAATAAGGATCATCGTAAGGATCAGTCATGCATGTGTCACCATGAATGGACATACCTTTCCTATACAAAACACAATGCACAGGCCGAGAGGACGACTAGGAGTTGTTTTAAATTTGATACATGAAATATTTACAACACTTGAACAAGGTTTTGGGGCAAGGCTAACCTTGGGCTGAGATTTGCTAAAATAGAAAGAATGAGCATTTGAAACTGAAAGTTCTCTTATCCGTCCTGTGAATGGTACTCATCCACCCATAAGAATCCTCTTTTTAGTTCTCCTACTCGTATAAGCGTAGTTTCCTAAAGCTTGCAATGGCGGCAGCGGGGATGCATCGTCGGCAAACATAATTCCTGTTGCCGATGAATTCTTTAGTAAACGATTTGTGCAGTTCTTATCTGGGCGAAGCTCCTAGGGAGAGCTACGGGAGGGGAGACTCTCCCCTTCAACCATCCAATTATTGAAAGAGCTGGACTCATCTTTAGCTACAGTTCAAATTTCGGACTCTTTCGAGCTTTCCCATTCAAAAGAAATTGGTCAAACTGAGTACCTCGACAGGGACGTGTACATTAGAGAGATCTTCAGTATCTTTAATTCGATCCCCAGCTGAAAAGCTCCTTGTCTCATGTCATTCCTGCTACCTCCAAGGACGCAACTCCCTCACATGAAAAGTTCAGAAACAGAAAAAGAAGAGGAAAATAAGAAGAAGAGAGAAAATTCTCTATGTTCATTCATATTCAATTACTTGTTGAACAAAATTCCCAGTTAAATCCCTCACGAATCAACGCAAAAGATTTTCCTCTTGTTGGAGTGAGTATTGTACTCTATCATGTATCAACACAAAAAAAATCACTTTTGTTGGATCACAACCACAGGCGAGTCATCATCATCTGAGAAGAAGAGTAGAACAGATATCTGAGCCTTTCTTTCCGACGAAGCAGATGCAGAGCTTACAGTGTCTACCTGCGATTTAGTCGCCATATCTACGGCATGTATACTTTGTTGCCGCACTTGCACCGCCAGGCCTCTGGGTAGTACTCGGTCGTCACAGGCATTCCTGGCGGCACGGAGACGTGAACCGGCTTACAGGGAGTGCACTTGCCACATTTCGATGTGCATCGGGGAGGAGAAGATCCCGGTCCACTCAGATATCGCCTTATCGGATATGAAAAAGATTCTGGCTCAATACCCACTGCCACTTGCTCTATAACCTTCGCTGTTGTTCCCTGTTTGTCACCTTGAAATAGTTAGCGCTCAGCCTCTGTCAACTCGGATAGCTAGGAGAAGAGTGGCTCAGAAACCGGCGCATGTTAGGCAGATAGGGTCAAACGCTGTAAGAAGGTAAAAAAATCGTTGAAATTCGGTCGCTTGATTTGACCAAGATCGACCAATGAAGATACTGATCATCGGTCTAGTCCTTTGGATACGTCTACAAACGCTATCCAGGAGATCACGAACACGAGTTGGCCGTCGACGCTCAGATGTTTAAGGGGCAGCGCAGAATGGCAGTCCCTTGTTTGCATTTGCTCCTTAAGGCAAAGGCTACGAGGCAAAGGCTACGATTCCGAGTTCTCTTCCGCGAGCTAACCAATTGGGACGAGGCAGATGGCCTGAAGAGCTGAGCACCGGGATCATTCGGGCGCATTTTAGCAGGCGTAAACCAGAAGGGAAGGTAAGGGAAGGGAAGGGAAGAAAAGAAGAGGGCAAAGAGACGGTTCCAGATTTTGGAGATGTAAAAATAGGGTTGATAAAGGTGGAAATGACTGAAATAAAAAAAAGGAAAAAAGGAAAAAAGAAAACCCACCTGAGTATAACAACCAATCCATCTCTCTGTTGAACCTCTGATGCCTGCTCGAAAGGAAAAGAAAACTATAAAATTACTGTTATAAACATCAGAAAACAAGTTGGGAATTTCAAATGGAAATCGACAAGGCCAGAATTCATTGAAATTGGACTTACCAAAACATAACCTTGTGGTACTGAGGCTGCTTATCAGAGCACAGAGAGAGAATAAAAAGATGAAGAAGCAGTAAAAACAAGGCAGTTTCGACATGAGTCTTGGTCTCCTCCTCTTCAAATCCATGAACAGAAGAGAAAATGGAAAAGCCAGAGGAAATGAATGTTTTCTTTTCTTTCTACTCCGCTCTGTACCTGATTTGCAGTGATTTGTGTTGCCCGTGAGCTTTGGTAGAGATTAAAATCAATCTCCAACTCGATTTTCGACCTCTCCCATGCAACTGTCAGTAGAAACCATCCCTTCCAACTCAGGCTTTTCCAAATCTCTGCATTTTTTTTTCTGGGTTAACCCTTACTCTCCGTCTCTCAGAGCTGTCTGCATTCACAAGCGAAAAGATAAAAGAGCGAAAGATGTGTAGAAATAGAAAAGAAAAACAGGAAGAAAGAAAGAGAACAGCTGTTTGAGCTCAGCAGAAGAAAAGCTTAGATCTTAGCAAGGAACATACGAAGCAGACAAAGCACGGAACTTTGATATATTCTCTCCCTCTTAAAACATTTACTTAGATTCTTTTAAGCTTGCTTTTGGGAGACACTTTCCACCACTTGGATTGACGATTTTGCCCAATAAACTTGTGAAATAGCACTTGCTGCCTAGCAGATGATCGATTTTCACGACATAGAACTCTCAATTTGCATCCATGATCTATCGTTTTCTAACTCTCAATTTGCAGGGGCGTTTGGGTAATTCAGGTGATCATCTATGTTGGGCTTTCTGGCTTCTTTTAGTAAGCAGATGTTGTCTCTCTGCGAAAAGGCTGTTCTCCATGGGAGAGAAAGCACTAAAACTTTTTCTTTGCTTCAAAAGACGTGAGAGATTTAAGGGTACTCAACTCTTTGTTTAGTCAAAATAGCTGCCCTTCGCTTTTGGTTCAGGGCTCCCTTCTTAGGATAGCTTTTCTTTCTCAGAGCAACTCCCACAATAGAAAACCAGTCTTCTTTTTCCTCTCTCTCTGAGGAACAGCTGAATCACTATACCTGCAACAATGAATAATGGAGAAGAGAAAGGTAATGTTACTATAAAAATACAAGAGCAAAGTAAAAGGCATTCAGAAGGAAATACCAAATTCTCTCTCCTTTTGTTCTTAACCAGGATTGTTTTCTTCCTGAGTTAACAATGAAGAAACCAGACGAGAGAGGAGACAGGCAGTGGGAATAAAGAGAATGGCGATGGGCAAGGTTGTCCGTCCAGAGCTCAAATAATTGGGAAAGGAGAGAGAAGAAGAAGTGACACATTGGTTATTGGAGTCTGCAGGCCACACCGGGGCATCTCCAGGCCCTTTTGTCGGGAACACAACCTCAAACCTTTTTCGTTTCTATTTTATTCTCTTTTTTATTTCCTACACTTTCAGAAAAGTTACTTGTTTTATTACCATGCATCGGAAAGCTCAGGATTTACGAGGAAAATGGTGTCTCACTCTCCTTTTAACCTTTACGTACGGCTCTGCTAAACAGTCATGACACCGAGGCTGAAGTCCCCTATTTCATTTAACGTGAAAGAGAATAAGAAGTCAATTCCTACAAGATGAAGGGCTACTACGTTCATCCAACCTGATAGGTTTTTGTGGAGAGGAATTCAATTAGGTTCATGGGATTGAAGTGGGTTTTCAAAAACCTAAACCTGACTCGAACCTGAAGTGCACCACCCTATGGCTTCACAAGGTCTAGATTTGTTAAAACAAAAATAATTTAGAGTTTTCTACAAAGTGCAAGAAGATCAACTAACCAAATTGAGTGAAACCTATTAATTACCTTCCATTAATGAATTCGACTTAGGGAGCTAATGATCAATGCCTATTGACTTGACTTGCCCTTGTTTTTCATTACTAATTTACAGGATTATGCACTCAAATTTCTCACTAAAATTATTAATGAAAATGATTTTCATATATGGGACTATTTGGCTAACCATAGCAAAACACAATGATAAAAATAATAATAAGGTAGAAATAGGATATGAAGTGATAAGAACTAGCTTAATTCGTCTTAGTTTATTTTTCTCATTGTTTGTTATTGTATCACTAGGAAACACATTTTCTATCCTTTTCAACTTTTTATAAAATAAGAGGAATCAAGATGAAATTTTTTCCTATCTCCAAAATTAAAACTAAGACAAATACCATAAATTTTTTGTTGAAAGTAAATTTGCATTAATCATTTTTTGTATGATCTCCTATCATTAGTAGAAACATCTTTAAAAATGTTCTTCTATAGAAGTAGTTGGTGAACTAATTGGCTTGTGAGTTAACATTTCTTACAACACTTTTAGTGACCCTAAATTTATTTTCAATAACATTAAATTTTTATTTTCCAAATGACAGTCCACATGAACTATTACTAGATATTTTATTAGGTGAAGATTACCGATTTATTATTGTTGGTATTACACACTTATATGTGGTATTTGAGCAAATTTCCACTCCAAAAATTGCCTAATATGAAGATGGGATACAACATTTAAATTTTTAATGGAAATGAGCTTCAACTTTCAGTCGATAACAGTGTGTAAGTGATACACTTGTCAAGCAAGTTTAAAGAAATGAAACAGATGTTGCAAACCAATAACGGTATGGTACAGATTGAGGCGACTCATACTCACTACTTAGGTACATGGAAGGTAACTGTAGAGACTAGAGTCACACAACACTGACTTTTTTTTCTTTCAAAAAGAGCAAATATCTTATCGATTTTGAAAATAGAAGAATAAGAATAAGTTGAAACTTCCCAATAATTAAATATTTTGGAGTATCTCAATCAAACTATTAATTTATCTACGATTATCAGTTTTTCTCCAAAAGTTAAATTGGAAGTACTAATTTTACCCAATTGGAAATTTCTAGGTAATTTATATATTTATTATTTATTAAATAAAATAAATACATGTAATATTTAATTTCCAGTTGTTGGGTAAAAGGAAGGGAAATTGTGTAATTTTATCTCTTAGTAGTAAAGTTAGACAGACATATGTATCATCTAATTTATGATGTCTCCTTGTCACCAAAACTTCTTCTCTACTTCCCTTCTTTATGATGTTTCCTTATCACCAACAATTTGGTTTTCTCCTCTTAAGCGTCAAATTTTTCCAAAGGTTCTCTAACTTCTTTCCCTTCAAGCAATGACACATGAATGAGGAGAAATGATATTATTTTTCAATATTGAATTTTAAAGGTAGAGGAAAAGATGTACTTTTATGGAATTTTTTAAGGTATGGTGTATTTAAGTGTATGTATAGTAGATGATGATATTTTTGGTGTTAAGTGATATTTTTATAAAGGTTATCTTTGCATATTATATTATCCTATTACATTGTTTTAGTTATTTTATGTTGTTAAATTTTTCAACTTTTTTTAGTATTTACATATTAAATTCCTTTTTGTTATGTACCTATTTACCTATCTAACCTACAAATAAATGAAAAATACATGAAAATAAAATACTCAAATAAATAATAGGATGGAATAGAAAAAAATAGATAAATAGAACACAAAATGCCCATATGTTGTTCCACCCATTGTCACTTACACCTTGTATTCAATATTAGACAAAAAGAGAAGGGAATACAATTTTTTACCTTAGTCATCCTCTTTCATAGTAAAAAAGGAAGAAATAAGAATCAGAAGAACAAAACTTACAAGCAAAACTTAAACCTAGTTGTTCTTGGTTTTTATGATTTCATTATAAGCAGGGCCTCTATTCTATTATACATTATATATTTATATAAACTTATACTATCACTACATTATCACTAAGGAAACCTCACATCTATCACGGTTTAATATTCAAAAATTAGTTTTCAAACAAACAAAAAGTAGATAGTTTGTTATTCCACGGTTTGGGTGACATTTACTAGATTTTGAATTCTTGGTTTAAATTTTAAAAAACTAACAGTAGTTTTTTTCTTAGAGTTGATGGAAAGACGAAAGTCAAGGAAGATAGGAAGATAGATCGGTCGGTATGGTTTCCCAACATCCACATTATTTTGTTTGGTGTTGGAGGGAAATAATTCAGTAGAATGATAAGAACCAACTTATGGAAGGTTCACATCTTTTCTTAAAAATGCAAGGAAGATTTGAAAGATAGAGGTTAAGAGGGTTCAAATGTGAGAAGTAAAGTAGAAGAATAGAGGAATATAAAGTGAGAACTAGAAGGAAAAGAGAGAAGTGGAGTGGAGAAAGGAGAGGAGAGGTGCTTAGGGTATGAATTTTGAGAAGGGAAAGAGAGGCAAGAGAGATTTTGAATACCCCTATTTATAGTTTTATCTGGTAAACTCCTTAATCAACTATAATTACATAACTCAATGAGAGATTATAGGAGATTGAAAGGATTACACCAATCTAGGAGAGATTCTAGAAATTGAATGATTACACCAATTAAAGATAATCTAATTTAATATGCTTTTGTCTTATCAAGAAGAGGGGAAATTTTCCCCTTTTTGCCCTCATTCTTGAAGCCCCTAGTTTCTTGGAAGCCACACATTCTTTTTTGTGGTGGTTTTTCTTTCTAATTTATTTCTTCTTCCCTTCTACTTTTCTTCTTCTCTGATTTCTCTGAAGGTAATTTTGGGTTTCTATCATTCCACCCCTCTTCATTATCAACATTGTCCTTAAGGTTGAAAGTGTGGAATCATAAAAAAAAATCATCCTCACATGTTCAAAGTGGCGTGCCCTTGATTTTTTTAGAAAATAAAATCAAATTGCCACATTTACCTTAAGGTGGCGGCCCCAAATTACAATTTTCACCCCTCCCTTAGCTAAATTTGTGATGTTACATAAATTTGGGTTTTATCATTCCACCCCTCTTGGAAGATCAAGCTCGCTTTCAAGGTTGAAGTACAAAAGAAAATGTTGTAAGAATTTGTCTCCAATCTCTTAAGTTCTGTATTCCTTGTTATGCTTGTTATGCTTTTGCTATTGTGTTATGCTGAGCTTGCGCTTGTTGAGCTTGGGAATCAGATCGGGGAACAACCAAGCTTCTTTTAGAGCAAAAATATTTTGGTCTTGGACAAAGATTGGTTGTTGTGCTGAATGGGAGGGTGGTGATACATAGGTGGTGCATGGGGTGAGGTTTTGGTTTTTCATAGGAATGAGAATGTTTGTTGGAGTGGGAGAGGGTTTTGCTTTGAAAAGTGAATTGATTTGGGGTTGAGTTGGGAAATAGGGATGTAAAATGTGATGTGGTTTATGAAAGGAATAGGATGGGATCATCATGAGGATGGATAACTGGATAAGTAGCTTCATAGAGCGAAATACATGGAGACTATGAGGGAGTTGGATGAGTTGTCTGCAGATATTACATTGGTAATCCATATGAGTTGGAGTGACGAAAATAGTGATGGTTGTTTTCTTAAAATGTGGTGTGAATGAGTAGATTTTTAGGTTTGTTTAGAGGAGGGCCAAATTGAGAATGGAAACGAGACTAACTGTTTTAGTGTATGGAAAAGGTTTGAGCTATTGTCGCTAGTGATGGGGTTTATGGGTGGTATTTGCAATTGATTAAGTTGGTGCAATGAAATTGTAGATGGGTAGGGTGGGATTTCATGGTTGGGTGTGAAAATATGGATTGTTGGCCCAGGTAGCTTCTAAAGAGGGGGTGAATTAAGTATTTCAAATTAAAAGTTATGTAAGGCATATAAATAAAGTATCATGTAAATTCACAAATTCAATGGAAAATAAGCATTCACACACCAAAACACACAAATAATTGTTTTTATCGATGTTCCCCTAATGTTATTCACTACCCAAGAACCCTTGCTTGGGAAATTTCACTATGTAAAAGCTCTAATAGCTGGAGTTTACCCATATAGATTGTGGATCTCTTTAATCCACGTGTATCTCAATACACTTTTTTACAATCACAATCTCCCTAAGAGATTGTTGCTAGATTCTAGCTCTAGCTAGCCCTTCTATCTAGATTGAATAGCTTCTAGATGAACATTTCATAAGATGAAAATAAAAGAAATAAAAACTTACACCCTTTACTTGGAGAGTTCCTTCTCCTTGAGACATCTAAGCTTCCACTTCTTTAGTAGCACAATATCGAGTGGGGGAGTTTGTCTAAACTGTAATGCAAGGAAGAAAAGGGAAAGAGTAAAGTTTTTTGCAAGGTTGAGGATCTCTCTTTCACTCTAAAGCACTTTTGAGAAGTATTGCAAGATTGAGAGTAAATTCTCAAAGGATTTGCCAATAAATGTCATTAACTTCTCTATGTGTGGTTTGGTGAGGTATTTATAACTTCCCCAAGCCAAACTAGCCATTTTTCCTATTTACAAAAATTAGTACAATGATTGATTGATCGTAGTGAAGTGATTGATCATCAATCAATCATAAATCTCTTTTTTGTGTCAGAATGTGACTTATTGATCGATGGAATGATCAATCAATATATTATCATTGATCCTCAAAAGTTAAGTTGAACAATCATTATTAAGGGATGACCAATCAATCAAAATTTCCTCTGGCTATGCAATGCAAGTATGATCGATCATGCTTTATGTCCCTGACTAGTAAGATTCTATCTAATCGATCAAGTTGTTTAATTATTTTAGGACTTACCTTTGGGAGTTAGACTTTGGGTGTAATTGGGATATGAGTAGTTTAATTGTAATACGATTCTACTCATTTCCTCTATTATAGTTAAGGGGTCATCATACTCAATGATAATTAGGATGGTGAATTATTTTCTTCTAACCAATTCAACATATTATCAGAGCTAGTTTATGTGAGTTGACTCAGTCAACCCACTAAAACAATGGAGCCATATTTTAGTGAAATCTTAATTTATACGAACAAAATTGATCACATATTCTTTTTTTTCCCTCTTAGTTGAATCTATAAACCTTCCCATTCTCCTTCTCAGAGATTCTCATAATTGGCATCCATCTCTACTCTTGGTGTTAAAATTCTATTAAGACTCTCCTTGGACTCTACCTCAAAATCATCCTCTGATTTACCCAAATTTTGTAACAAATTCCGTTCTAGTATTTTATTACAAACCCAACATCCCTCCTAGAAGATCTCTCTTGTCTTCCTTGTTTATTTTTGTTTCCTTTAGCTGGTTGTTTGATGCCTTTGACCGGAAAGATTTTGAAACCAATTAGAAAACAATAGAAGCATGATGAGAAACATGTTAATAGGGGGATGCTTAGATGGTCATAAAATATGGATAGGATGCATGTTCCCAATTAGAAAATTTGGCTTCATCTTTCGTTGACCGGATCAGTCTCCAAATTTGGATTCTAATCCAAGGTAGGTTTGATTAGGGGAGAACAAAAAATGTACAACAATTCTCTCAAACCTCTCAATAAGAGTCTTGAGAGAGTGAAGGTTTTCTTTTAGAATGTTATTGCACTTTCGAGGATTTATTCTCATCTTGCAAAATACCCATGCTTGGTGGCTCTGTTCGATGGCTAAAATTCAAAGTGGTTTTGAGATTGATCCTCATGCATAGTTGAAGGAGATGATATCAGAATAGTAGGAAGAATGAAGAAGCTAAAAATAGAACAAAGAAAATCTAGGTAGGGAATTTACCTAATGAATCAATCATTAATGAATGAGAAGAATGACTGGGTTGCTATGGTAAACCTCCTTACTTATCCTAATGAGGGAATTCACTTTAGAGATCTCCCTATTCTAGTGTCCTAGAAAGTACTACCTGTTGCTGACAGTGGAAGAGAGCCATTACCTAAGGGCCTTCTTTGGCTTCTTTTGATTGGGAAGGTATCAAGCAAAGAGCAAGTCAAAGCATTATTCAAGAAGTTGGAAAGCTATTCTAAAGTTCAAGATCATGTATATATTGATTCTCTTCCAACCACTATACATCCTATGACACAATTTGTCATGGTGTATGGCTCTTAATGTTCAAAGTGAATTTCAAAAAGCCTACAAATGAATACTTTGATCAATATGGATATGGAAAAAAAATGCTCATTAACCTCTCAAAGACACGTTTGGTGGGGGTATTAATAAGTTTCCCAAGCCAAACTAGCTATTATTTGGCTTGGTTAAAAAAAGTTGATAACATAATGATCAATCAATGTGTAATGGCTATATTTTTGTTAGACTTTAGGTTGATTGATCGATGTAATGAGTGATCAATATATTTATGTTGGATCTTTGATGGATTAGTGCTTCTAGACTGGTCGATCATGCAATGATCATTGGCAACTATATGATTGATCATACATTGTGTTTCTCATTGCTATACCTTTGTATGACCTACCAACCAGATGGTATGATTGATCATGCTTCATAATTTTTCAAAGCCTGGACATGGTTGATCGTCACCCTAATTGGTTGACCATGCTTTATATCTTAGGCTAGTGTACAATCTAGATAATCAGTCATTAGTAGACACTGATGGATCATGCTGAAGCCAAATAACTAATTCTAGCTTCAAAACATTATGGATTTTGGTCCGAAGTGATTCTAACATGTTTGAAAATAAGCATGCATTAGTAAAACATGTTAATAATGCAAAATATCTTATGTGTTGAATTTATGGAAAAGAAAAATACTTCATTTACTTATTATAATTAGAGTACATGAACCTCTATTTATAATAGATGAAAGTAGTAGAGTCCAACTACAATTAAACTACCTTTGTCCCAATTACACCCAAACTCTAACACTTAAAGATAAGTCCTAGCATAATTAAATAACCCAATATAAATAGAAGATTAACATGACTAAAACACCTTTAAACTAAAACTCCTCTATGAGACCTGCTTCCATAATAATTGTGATCCTGATAGACTTCTTATTGTGTAAGACTTCTTTTGCCACCTCACATGATCATGGTGGGTCCCATAGCTTATGGGCTTGGGCCCATCTTCCAACACTCTTGGATATGTGGGTCTTCTTTGGTCTTATGGGCTTGGGCCCATCTTCCAACACACTTGGATATGTGCGCCTTCATTGGTTATGTGGGTTTGGGCTTATCTTTCAACACTCCCCCTCTAAGTTGGGGGTGAGAGAACATCATGAACTCCTAGCTTGGTGCAAATGATGTATAAGATCTTCTCGTATAAAATAGCAGTCCTCCATATCTTCCAACATTCCCCCTCACACTAGTGCTCTCTTCCATGATGCCCAACTGGCATAACATAAGTGAGAGTAAAATCAATTCATGTCGTATGACATCGCTCCTTACTCCAGTCATAACCCATGCTGGATGTAGGGAACACTCCTATCATTATCAAGTAGTGGCACTTCTATCATTTATAGGTAGTGGGTTTATACATAGTTCTTAGAAGTGTAGTAAAAACCCCTCCATAGAACAATGACACTCAAGTTGTAGGAGTAATAAATGTCATATATGTAGTAATAAGCTCTTCCATCATGGTGTCCCAACTCGGGCACCGACTCTCACAGGTAGAAATGGATGATAAATGCCTGTCATTCACAAGACGGCAATAAAAGATCCACGGGTATATATATAAAAAAGTCTTAATGGACTTAAAACAGCCATATGTATATATGTATGGACTTAAACTCCCAACCGAAGCAACACGCAAAAGGTTGGCCCAAAGATGTATGTGAGAGTCAAATAATGGATGGTAGGAGTAAGGTTGTCAAATAACCAATAGGTAATGGGTAAATAGGAAGATAGGATGCTGAGGCCACCACTTCTTCTATAATAATGTCTCATCCAATGAAACACAATAGCTACAACTTAAATGGGTCTGGGCCCGTATAACACGAACCAAAATATTAAAAATCCTTGTAAAAAAGACCCATAAAATAATCTGATGCAATATATTGAACAAGGAATATGTTGCTAATACCTCAAAATAATAATCCAGCCAGAGAAATAGAATTGAGATGAGCCGAGTCAGGTATTACCAATAATTACCACAATTATTACTACGAGTCAGGATTCTTGATCTTCAATTTTCTTTGCTACAAAAAAATTCTTCTTAAATGAAAAATCTTCATCTTTTGTGCTCCCCCTTTCTTGAATATTTTGGTCACATAAAACTTATCACAACATATGTAATAAAATACCTCTTTCTTGTACTTCTTGTACTTCTCCCCCTCAAGTAGGGAGGTAACGGTAATATTCCCAACTTGAACCAAATAACATAGATGTAGTAACCAAAAAAGTGGTAAGTGAGATATTGTGTTGATATATTTTATCAATAATAGCAACTCAAAAAGTGACGCAAAACAATCGGCTTAAATTTGGATTTTTCAATGCAACAGGATACCAATATAACCTTTGATTCTTCCAATGCGAATATATCCTTAAATATAGGTCAGATTGACATAAACTTTTCTCCTTCTAAAATTATACTTAAATACCTTTCATCAAGTATAAATTCTCTTCATAACATATACTTCTATTTAGATATATAAAATGATAGATTTCGATCTCTGCCAAACTAAGTACTATTTCCCCTTTTTCCACCATGACTATTGACTCTTCCAAGATCAATATATCCTTATAAAAAACTTAGATCGAGACTTGGTTGAATAGGTAAAAAAATAGAATTAGAGATATTTCTTGTTATATATAATTCTCCATATAAAGTGTCATTCTAAATAGCATCAAAAACCTTGGAAGTTGAAGCTTTTTGCTACTGCTCGAACCTCTTTTTCAATCTGACCTTCGATACTTCAAATATCAATTTATCTTTGTAGATAACTCAGATTGGAAAAAAATAATTTTTCCTTAGAAAGTAGACTTGAATATCTTTTCGTCAATATATAATTTTTAAAATGAAAAGCTCATTATAGAGATGAAAACGTAAATCAAATAACAGGTATAGGGACTGAAAAAAAGATAAATACGAATCCTAAACTGCTAGAGATAATGAATCATAAAATATCACTTTACCTTTGTGGGTTGACCGAGTCAACTCACTAAACCTGCTCTGATACCATGTTGAATTTGTGGAAAAGATAAATACTTCATTAACTTATTATAATTAGAGTACATGAACCTCTATTTATAATAGAGGAAAGTAGTAGAGTCCAACTACAATTAAACTACCTTTGTCCCAATTACACCCAAACTCTAACACTTAAAGATAAGTCCTAGCATAATTAAATAACCCAATATAAAAAGAAAATTAAAATGACTAAAACACCTTTAAATTGAAAAGCCACTATGAGACCTGCTTCCATAATAATTGTGGCTCTGTGAGACTTCTTATTGTGTAAGACTTCTTATGCCACCTCACGTGATCATGGTGGGTCCCCTATCTTATGGGCTTGGGCCCATCTTTCAACACTCTTGGATATGTGGGCCTTCTTTGGTCTTATGGGCTTTGGTCCATCTTCCAATACACTTGGATATGTGGGTCTTCCTTGGTCGTGTGGGCTTGGGCCCATCTTCCAATACTATGACTCCAAAAATTTATCTCAAGTTTGAAGATCTGGGGGTGCTCTCTCACATAATTAGAATTCTTGAGATTTTGGTAGACTACCTATCTTCAAATCTTCATTTCTTCTCTTATGGGTGCTTCTTCGAGATGACTTGACACATTGGTGAAACTCGAGGTATTGAGATGCTTATGCTTGTTCTTTTGTGTAGACATTGATTTTTGTGTCTCTTGAAGGAAATGCATCTAAAATGCTTGTTGAAGAGCAGGTATGGAAGAGTCATACGTGACTCTCACAAAAATAAGTCTCACATAGCCAAAATTAATATGATGGAGTCGTACAGGAGTTTCACAGGAGGAGGTCTCACTGAAGAATATCAATTAAAGGTGTTTTAGTTATGTTAATATACTATTTATGTTTAGTTTTTCAATTATTATAGAAGTTATCTTTTAGTGTTTAACTTTGGGAGTTACTGGGACAAGGGAAGTTGTGGAATTTAGGATGCCATTGTGGAAGACCTCAATCAAGGTGGTGGAGAAAGAGAGGAGGAAGAAGAAGAGAAGAAAAGGGAGAAGAGAGGAGAAGAGGTGACAAGAGAGGAGAAAGAGAGGGATAGCTAGTAGAGAACGAGGGAGAGAGCTCTTGGGAAAAGAAATAATAGGCTAGGGACGCATTATGAGTAGAGGAGAGACTTGGTGCTCTACCCCATGCCTTGAAGTTGTTATTTATAGTTGTGGGAGGAGGCTTACAATGACTACAATGCCCTTAGGCCTACAAGCTTTATGAAATAAAATACATAAGTGGACATACATCGTCTTATATAATTACACCCTTATTCATCCTTATGAAGAATATTTTCTTTACCCCCTATGCCACCTCTAGACGTGGGGGAGTTCTCTCTCTTTTTACCCTTTGTGCTACCCTTCATGGGTGCCTTCTAACACTCTCCCTCAAGCTGGTGGTGAGAAGACATCATATAACCCCAACTTCATGCTCATAGTCGAGAGAATTTTTGAGCTAACTGATTTTGTAAGTACATCCGCAAGTTGGTTGTGAGAAGAGACATGTTTGAGACTTATAATGTCTGTTTGCAACTTCTCTTTGACAAAGTGATAGTCAACTTCGATATGCTTAGTTCTTTCATGAAAGACTAGGTTGAAAGCAATGTGAATTGCAACTTGATTGTCACAGTGGAATTCCATCCAGTCATATTTGTTAAATTCAATTTTTCTAGGAGAGATTTGATCCATAGAAGTTCTCTTACTGCATGTGTCATAGCTCTATATTCTGCCTTGGCACTGAATCTTGCCATAACATTTTTTTTTTTTTTTTTACTTTTCAATGTCATAATGTTGCCTCCTACTAGGATACAATACCCCGAGGTGGATTTTTGGTCATCCGGAGATCCAGTTCAATTTGCATCAACAAAATTTTCAATGTTAAGATGACAACACTAATTGAAAATGAGGTTTCTGGTCTACTCATTGTAAGATAAATTAATTTTCTAATCAACCTTTAGATTTTGCACATAATTTTACATTTGTATCTATTGGAGTGTCAGCAGGGTGACATCCCATCATTCTTGTGTCTTTGAGCAAGTCAAGAACATACTATCTTTGTGATAGGATAATTACATGCCTAGAATGATGAATTTCAATACCCAGGAAGTACTTGAGGAGCTCCAATCTTTTCTTTTGAATTCACTACATATCTTCTATTAATTTGATTTATGCTCTCAGTATCACTTGCCGGTAAAATAATATCATCTACATATACAACAAGTAGCACCACACACTTCTTAGTGTGCTTGAAAAACACCGAATGGTCCACAAAACACTTGGTGAATATGAATCGAAGCATGGCTTGATGGAACTTGTCAAACCAACCTCATGGAGACTACTTTAACCCATATAGGGATTTATGTAAATGGCATACCAACTTCACCTTAGCCACATAGCTAGGTGGTTGCTGCATATAAATGTCCTCCTTAATATCTCCATTAAGAAATGCATTTTTCACATCAATTTGAAACATTGACCAATGAGAATTAGTAGCAAGAGATAATACGAGACATATCGAGTTGAGTTCTGGGATGGGGGAGAAGGTTTCTTGATAGTTGGCACCATAGCACTTAGTGTAGACTTTTTCTACAAGGCAAGTTTTAAGGCGGACCAAGGAGCCATAGAGGTTGTGCTTAATAGTGAAGACCCATTTACAACCACACTGGTTGTTTCCCGGATGGGAGGGGAACAAGTGTCCAAGTCAAAATTTCATGTAGGGCTGACATTTCTTCATCCATCGCCACTTTCCATCCTAGATGATGAAGGGCCTCATGATAAGACTAAGGAATAGAGGTAGATGATATGTATGCAAGGAAGTGATGGCAAGATGGTGATAATGGATGAGTCGATAAAAAATTGGAGATGGGATGAGAGGTAGACTATCTTGTACAAGACCTCGGCCCCTTCTGAAGAGCAATTGGTTGAGTATCAAAGGGAGGACCAAAAAATGAGGAGAAGGAGAACTTACCTTTGAATGAGTTGGAGACTCTACAGGTTAGGTTCCATTCAATGCTTTAGGGGGCTGAAAAGATAAGTCATCACGGCCATGAATCGCAGAATCTTCAATGGGCACAATAGGCTTAGGAAACTCATTCGCAAGAAAGAAACCAAGTGGGGCACAGGTGGACGAATAAAAAGTCTGCTCTTAAAAAAATGTCACATCTCTGGATACAAACATTCTCTTGAGTGAAGGATTATAACACACATATTCTTTCTGAGTATGAGAATACCTCAAAAAAATACTTTTAGGGCCTCTGGGGTCTAATTTGGTTGTCTGTACAGATCTCATGAACAAAGAAGTACACCCAAATACTTTCATAGGAAGGGAAAAAATGTCTTCAATAGGAAAGAGACGTGAGAAGGGTGAATGATCTTTTAGAATGGAAGATGGCAACCTGTTGATGAGAAAGCATGTTGTAAGGATAGAATGGGGCCAATAGAAGTGAGGCACACACGTATATGTTTAAGTAAGCTTCAAGCAACCTCAAGAAGGTTTCTATTTTGGTGGTGTATAGCCAGAAGAGGTTTGATGTCTAATTCCATTACCCTGGCAAAGGGATTGGAATTCTCTTGACATATATTCTTTTGTATTATCAAACAGTAGAACCTTTAAGGTGGTATTAAACTGAGTAGAGTGTTAGGAATTAGATGCCCTAATTCAAAAATAATGAGAGAAATAATAATAAGTGTTGTAGAAGGAAAAAATGACGCACGAAAAAGACAACAAGATTTATACAGGTTCGCCTCAAGGTGAGACTACGTCATGTCTTCCGCCACTGCAGTTATGCACTATGGTGATGAAATAGTTTACAAGAGAAATCACACATACATGTGTTTTTTTTATCTAACCTCTCTCAGCCGCAACTGATGCTCCTTGGATGATGTTTCTCTGGGTGATAAAACCCTAAAAATGGTGCCCCCAAATATAAAGAGAAATTAGGGAAACCGGATTACAAGTGTGAAATCCCCAAACTACCCTTAATGACACAACAATCAATATATTGTGGATCCTCGATAGAGTGCAAGGTGTTATTTATGCTCCACAACTTAACATAGAGATCATATCACAAAAGGATTTGAAAGTAGGTAATACTTTTGATCTATCTTTAAGTAAAAATAATTATGTAACCCAAGAGAAGTCATCGACAAATGCAATAAAATACTTTGAATGAGAGACATTATATATGTTCAAAGGTCCCCACACATCAGTATGAAATAAAGAAAAAGGAGAAAGACATTTAGTTTCACTGCTAGGGGAATAAGTACTCCATTGGTGTTTACTCAGTTGACAACTTTCACAAGTCGAATGAAAAATAGATTGTAACGAGGTAATTACATGGTTAAGGGTCAATAGAGATGGGAAGCCTAGTCTATTGTCCCATTGAAGGGCCTTGTGCTATGAACTAGTTGCGACTAAGACTACTAACTGGTTGAGGTAATATAGACCCCCTTGCTAACAGCTTCCACCAATCACTTGTTTCGTCTACAAGTCCTGAAAGACACAAGAGGAAGGAGAAAAAGTAATGGAGCAGTTAAATCTTTTTGTTACCTGACTGACTCCTTGAAGATTTAAAATAAAATGAGGAACAAAAATCACATCTTGTAAGTGCTATGTCGGTGTATCATTTGTGGACCCCATCCCTTCGACCTTGGTTTAGGATACATCTACTATGGAAACTAATTTATCAGTCAAACAAGGAGAGATAGAACTTAGAAGTTTAACATTACCTGTCAAGTGCTCAGAGGCCCCACAGTCAACAATCTAGGATGGAATGGCTAAAGTAGCTGAGATCATACCTGAGATCGTTGTAGTTGTAGTAGTGGAACATAGTTTTCATTTGTTGAAGTAAATCATTGTCTTCTACAAATATAGTTTTTTGGCCTCTGGATGCATCCGATCTATTCTTTCTTCCTTATCTCCACTATTAGTAGAAGCTTGGTTGGTTGTAGCCCAGTTGGGTTTCCCATGACTAGCAAGTATCTATTATGTGACCTATTTTTCCACAATGAGAACGGGTTTGATTTTCAGATCAAGAAGAACATTGCCTATTCCTACCACCTCTATTATTTCTTCCTCATCCTTGATTACTGGAATTACCACCTCTATTGTTCGAGTACATGGTAGAGGAGACATCACCTTGGGTAGCAGTGGACGGATTTGGAATATGTATAAGTGTAGCACTGATATCACCAAAGGAGGGAAGAGCAGTTGAGCCGAGAATGCGAGTTTTGGCTACGTCAAGATACTGTTTGATATTGGCAAGACAGATGGAGCTACCAATGCTTCCCTTTGTTTCTCTTGAACTGTAATATCTCTGGAATAGAGTTGAGCAAGTTTTCATTCTTGAATGAGACTTCTAAACCTTGCAAGATAGTCATGTATATTATCTCCTTGCTCGGTATTATACATTATTTTAAAAATATCATTTAAGTTTTGCAAGCTATTGGCACCGGAGTATAACTTTTCAAACAAGACCAATTGGCATTGGAGTATAACTTTGCAAATAATCATGTACATTATTTCCTTGCTTTGAAGTTTCATTTGGCTCTCACTCAGTTTGATCATGGGATACCTATCTTTCAAAGGTCTCACTTGGAATTATTCAACATTTTAATTTAAACCTAGGATAGTAATAAATTTGTATTATTTCACTAGTCAATAAAAACTCATTTGTAGGCTAAGTGGTGAAAATAAGGCTACTAACTTGGAGTCTAGACTATAAGACTTCTTGGATAGAAATTCAATTTTGTATTAATGGAGGTATGAAATAAATCAAGTATTGTCAATTAATTTATTATTCTTATAGGGAATGACTCAGAATTACTTATATCAGATTGTGTTTAACTTACAAAAAATCTATCTTATTAATCTTGAATTTAGGACCCCAAGCTTGAAACCTCGAGCAAGATGATAGAGGCAGAAGAGAGGGGAGAGAAAAAATAAGAAAGAGCAAAGAGAGAGAGAGCTCGGGTGGAGAGGAGAGAAGAGAAAAGGGAGAAGAGAGACTTTAGGCTAGGAGAGAAATTCTTTCACGAATTTGAGAAGAGGAGAGCTTGATTGAAGCCTTCAACCAAGACCCCTCTTTATACTATTTCCATTACATATTTAGGGAAAGTCCTTAATTAATTAGGATCCCTAATTATATCAATCATGATTATCTAAACTACATCAACCAAAGGAAGATCAATCAATTATATTAATCAAGGAAGATTGCCAAATCTTATAACCCATGTGATGAGGAGTCCACCTCCTGTGATGAATCATCATGCCACCTCATCATGTTAGAGAGTCGGAATCTCTTCTGTGTAATTTTCTGCTAATAGAGCTATTAGTGGAATTTTTCCAAGCAATGGTTCTTGGACGGTGACTACCACTAGGGAAACATCGATAACAAAAAGTCTTTGTCTCTTTTATGGTGTGTGTTTGATTTTTCTTTACTTACATTTAATTTTTAAACCAAACACTAAAAGTTTTAACTACATAGTTCTCAATTCACCTCCTCTTGAGAAGCCACTTGGGCCAACAATTGGTATCATAGTAGGCCAATTTTTGAAATAAAAATCTATTTGATTTTTATAACCAATTTTTAATAGCATCTCAAGATAGATCACTTCTTCCCGAACGACAATCTACCAACCATCACCCAATGTTTAACGAGATAAATTATGGATATTCGATGGTAAGAATGAAATTCTTCCTCCAATCAATGGATTAGAACATTTGGCATGTGAAAAAAAATGGACCGTTTGAACCACAAAGTATGGTTGATGGTCATCTCATCTATAAGGAGTATGAGGACATAACTAGGAAAGATAAGGACCAATTCAAGACACTCAAAAATCAAAAACCTTCTCCTATGTATTTTGGGTGCTAATGAGTTCAATAGAGACCCACTAACAAAACCACCAATGAAATTTGGGACAAGTTCGAGGTGACCCTTGAAGGCACTACATGGGTCAAAGACTTTAGGATTAACTTGCTCATCACACGATTGAATGAATTTAAAGTGAAAATGGGTGAATCAATAGTTGACGTGAACTTTAGGTTCACCCACATTATCAATGAGCTAAACATTCCAGGAAAAGAAATCTCCATATGTAGAAGAAATGACAACTTCTTAAGGCACTTTCTTAACATTGGTATATGAAGAGGACCACCATTCACCAAAATGTGAATTTCAGATGCATGAGCTTGGAAGAGCTACTATGTATCCTCTTCTCCTATGAGATGAAACCAAAAGAAAAGGATGAAAAGCAACCCAAGAAGAAAAATATTGTTTTTAAAGCCAAATCTGGTGAAGGGTCTAATGAAGGTAGCTCTAGTGAAGTGACCTTCAGTACTGGACATCTTCGAAAGATGTATAAAAAGTAGAAAGACTATAGGAGTGGTCAATTCAAGGGTCAAAATGAAAAATCCTATAAGTGACAAATACCCAAGCTTAGAAGGAAGAACCCCATCCTCAAGTAAAGATCCAAAGAATAAGAAGAAGAAGGTTCCGATCTCGGCTTGGGATGAAGTTGAACATGAGTCCAACCACTCCGAAGAAGAAGAGAGTGATGTGGGTCTCATGGCATTCAATGATGAGGGTAACACTACTTCAGAAGAGGTAAGTGACTCTAACTAAATGATTTAGAAATTTTACTTGAAATATCCACCCATAACCTAAACAAATACAATGAAAAATTAGCTCAAAAAGATGAAATTGCTAAGCTCAAATTTGATCTAGCTACCTTGAAGGAAACAGATGAAAGCCACTTGGCTAATGTTTCAAGGCAACAAAGTGTGATAGAAAAACTCTCTTATAATAGATTGGACTTTGAGAAGAAGTGTATTGAACTAGAACTCAACTCAAAGTCGAATCACAAAACAACACACATAAAGGGAAAGTTATGAAGAAAAAGAGGCAAAACCAAAAGCTCACTCCCATTCCACACATTAGATGCCACTATTACAACAAATTGGGTCATCATGCCCATAAAATTAAGGATACTATTGGCATCAAACATAGATGGGCACCCAAAACAACTGATAGGGATGTGGTAACCCAAAAAACCTTGAGAAAACAAAATTGGATACCGAAATCATCTAGTGGAACAAGCGATTTCCCAAAGGTACCCTGTTAAGCTTCTTGGCCATGGACTGAGTCACCCGATGCTCTCCTCGGTCTTCTAAATTGAAAGGAGGTGACGATCTGTATTTTGGGTGTTTGGAACGCCCAATGGTGATAGGGCAGTTCGACAGAAGACGAACAGTCACGACAAGCAACCGAGCGAAGATGAATCATCGGTCTATCGGAATGCAACAAGGCAGGTCAGAGAGGGACTCCGATGGCGGTAGCCGTTCAGACAGGTTATGCGCCAGTGCCGAAACAGAGTTCTACGACAGTGTCGAAACAGAGTATTGAGCTAACCGGAGCGGAGGCGGAGAGGGATTGAACTGGCTCAGCGAAGGGTAGTAGTGGAAGAGGAACGGTCGTGAGGGAAAGGGATAATCGAGTTTTGAAGGAAACTTGAACCTGAGCCTCGTTGGAGGGAGAGTTCGACCTTCTTTAACTATTCATCCAATCTTCCGTTTCATTTCGATGGCGTTCCTATAAATACTAGGAACACCCCATACAATAATGCCCAAATCATTAATGTCCTACTAATTTACCAAATTGCCACTAAATACAATAAAATTACCTTAATTACCCCTACGTCTACCTACTACTCTGGATGCTATGGAGTCCATAACATCACCCCCCCCCCCCCCCCTCTTGGATAAATAACTTGTCCTCAAGCTCAAAGTGGGGGTACCAGGCCCAGAATTCTTCGAGCGGCTCCCAAGACTCAGCAAGTGACTCGGCATCAGCCCACTGAACTAATAGCTCCCATGACTCGCAAACGCTCCGAGCCTGCAAAACCTGGGCTAGAGAAGGCAGAGCACGACCATCATGCAGTGGCGGCAAGGGTGTGTGCAGCATGGGTGAGTTGCCACGAAATGGTTTTAGGAGTGAGACATGGAAGACATCATGGATGTGGGCGTCTGGTGGAAGCAGCAGACGATAAGCTACCCTACCAATGCGAGCCAGTACCTGAAAAGGACCATTAAATCTGGGGGACAACTTGTGCCTCCGTGTGGCTGTCAGAGATCACTGCCAGTAGGGCTGAATACGCAACCACACATAATCACCTTGAGCAAAGGAAAGGTCCCTATGATGCTTGTCATAGTTACGCTTCATCGTGGCCTGGGCCTTCTGCAAGTTGGACTTGACCTGTGCCAACATCGTGTCCCTTTCGCCCAAGGCTTGGTCGATCAACGGCAATCGAGACAGACCAGGCTCATAAGAGAGGAGCCGAGGAGGGGCACACTCATATACCACCTAGAACGGAGTGGAGCCAAGTGTCGTATGGTAGGAAGTGTTATAACAATACTCTGCCCATGCCAACCAATGTACCTAGTGACAGTGATGGTCCCCAACAACACACGACAAATAGATCTCGAGGGTGCGGTTTACCACTTCAGTCTACCCATTAGATTGAGGATGGTAGGCAGAGGAGAAGGCCAATTTAGTACCCTGCAATTTAAAAAGATCCTTCCAAAAGGTGCTGGTGAAAACCGCCTCGTGGTCACATGTAATGGACTCCGATAAGCCATGCAGACGCACAATCTGGTCCATGAATAGGTGGGCTACTTGCGCTGATGTATACGGATGTGCCAAGGGCAGAAAGTGCCCATATTTCGAAAATTGTTCCACCACAACCAAAATTACAGATTTTCCTAAAGAAGTGGTAAGGCCCTCAATAAAATCCATGGAAATATCAGCCCATACCTGAGACGAAAGTTGAAGAGGTTGCAATAGGCCTGCTGGGTGTAGGGAGTCGGCCTTGTTCTTTTGAAAAATTTGGCACGCCAAAACATAGTCAGCAACCATACGCTTCAACCCTTTCCAATAGAAATCCCGGCTAATCCGAAAATAATTTTTCTGCTGGCCCTCATGAGTGCTATCGTGGACTGCAACAATAATGGTGTTGATAAGAGGGGAGGTATGGTGGAGAAAAGGCACTGCTTGTATAATATGAGCCCATCATGAATTTCCCACTGGGGGTCTGCAGTGCCTTGCTCAATCTGCCGGTATAACTTCAGGAGTTCAGGATGGTTCTGAATGTCACCCCAGATGGAGTCCAGTAAAAGGACATGCAGTTGGTTAATAGCATGCAACTAAGGATCCACGAGGTCCCTATAGGACAGTGCCTCTGCTCCCCTGTTAAGGCAGGCCGGATTGTATTCCACCTTGAAATCAAGACCCATGAGCTTATTGATCCAGTGTTGCTGGGGGGACATCATGAGACGTTGTTCTAGCAAGTACTTCAAACTACAGTGGTCAGTACGGATCACAAAGTGCCTACCCCACAAGTAGGGTCTCCAATGTTGGATGGCTTTGGCTAAGCCAATGAGTTCCCATTCATAAGCCACTAATTTGTGGTGGTGTGGAGCCAACTGCCGACTGAAATACACTATGGGATGCCCCTGCTGCTGTAAGACGGCCCCAATGCCACCACCTGAAGCATCACATTCCACAATGAACAGGTCTTCAAAATTTGGAAGTTGCAGAGCCGGTGCAGAAGCCAATGATTGTTTCAGCTGTTGAAAGGACGAATCAGCTATGTCTGTCCATGTGAAAGCATTCCTCTTGAGTAGGCTCATGAGCGGGGCAGCAATCTGACCGTAGTCCCGAATGAACTTCCTGTAATAACCGGCCAACCCTAAAAATCCCCTCAAAGTAGTGACCGGATGCGGAGTTGGCCAGTCCAGCACTGACTGGATTTTGGTGTTGTCCACCTTAACCCCGGAGGCAGAAATAACATGGCCCAAGTAGGCGACCTCGGAAGGCCCTATCTCACATTTAGACTTATTCAGGAATAAATGATGTGAGCGGAAAAGGTGGAATACCTGGCGCAGGTGCTGAATATGGTCGCCCCAATTCTGGCTGTATATCAGAATATCATAAAAAAACACAAGAACATATTCACGCAAGAAGGGCCGGAATACCTCATTCATGAGTGCCTGGAAGGTAGAGGGCGCATTGGACAGACCGAAAGGCATCACCAAAAATTCAAAATGGCCATGGTGGGTACGGAACGCCGTCTTCTCCACATCATTAGGGTGGACCCAGAGACTTTAGGTCCAACTTCGTAAATAGCTCGGCACCATGCAGCTCATCCAGCAAATCGTCCACCACTAGAATGGGAAATTTGTCCTTCAACGTGTGAGCGTTGAGCTCCCTGTAGTCTACACAAAACCTCCATGAGTTGTCTTGTTTCTTGACCAACAAAACCGGCGATGAGAATGGGGAACGACTGGGTTGAATGATGCCCTGAGTCAGCATGAGCTCACACTGGCACTCTATCTCGTCCTTCTGTAAGTGAGGGTACCTATATGGCCTTACCAGGACTGGCTCGGTGCCCAAATTCAACCGGATACAATGGTCACAAGCCCATATCGGAAGGAGTGCAGCAGGTTGCTGAAATAAGTCGACAAATTCCTTTGTCAGTTGTGTGAGTGGACTGCTCTTTGAATCCCTCAACTGGATAGTCTGAAGAGTACACGGCAGAGGAGCATGCATACCATGGAGCGTGAGCTGCTGGGGACCCTGTTTGAAAATCATAGTGAGGGCCTTGAAATCCCACAATATCGGACCCAATTGCTGTAGCCATTTAATGCCGATGACCAAATCAAATCCAGCAAGCATATTGATCAAAAAATCTGCTCGGAAGTTGTGGCCTTCAATGACGAAAGATACTGTTGCACATGACCCTACACTGGTAATTTTTTCTCCGTTGGCAACTGAAGCCGAAATTCTGGAATTGTGCTGCAGTGATAAGCCCAACTGTTGGGCGGCGGTGTGACTAAGGAAGTTGTGGGTGCTGCCCGAGTCAACCAATGCAAGCAACAGAAGAGTGTGAATACTAGCATGGACATGCATCGTTGTGGTGTTGTGTAACCCGGTGATGGCGTTGAGGGAGATGGTTGGGCCCTCTTCTTTGGTGCCAACTTCTTCTTCAATGGGAGTGCCTTCCTTAGGATCCTCTACCTCTAACCAAAACAACCGCTTGCAGATGTGGCTTTGAGTATATTTCTCATCACAATTAAAACAGAGCCCCTGGGCCCAGTGTTTCTCCGTTTCGAACTTAGAGAGCCTTTTAATAAACTGAAGGGGAGGCACTGACCTGGTAGGCTCAGTTGATTGGGCTGTAGGTTGTGCTGAACGAGGGGGGGGCGGTGTGCTGGGGTACCTGTGGCTACTCTGCCCGGCCAAGGGGAGGGACGAACCAAGGACTCACGTAGGATGCGATGTTTAGCATCAAAAGTGCGGGCCAAATTCATGGCCTGGTCCAAAGAGGATGGCCCTTCTAATTCCACCTCGAGGCGTAGAGCCTCCACCAACCCGGCAGTGAACAATTGGACATGCTGGCTCGGATGGACAAACATACTAGTGCGGGCAAGGCGTTCTTGAAACTCCTTCTGATACTCTTCAATGGAACCTGTCTTTTTCAGGTTAACCAAATCCCCAAGGGGATTGCTGCGTGCAGGGGGCCCAAACCGCAACAGGCATTACTCCCTAAAACAATCCCAATCATGGACGAGATGCGCCGCATTGAACTAGGAATACCATAGTAAAGCCTCGTCCAGCAGATGGAAAGCAGCCAATGAGACTCTCTCCTCCAGGTTGGTGCGTTGGTGCCAAAAGAAGTGCTCACAAAGCTGGATCCACATTAACGGGTCCGTCGACCCGTCATACATTGGAAACGTGAGCTTCGTATACCTGGTTACATTGCTTGTACTGCTGCCATGAAAAGTCCCGGTAGGGGTCTGAGCAGGGCGCATCGGCAGGGGTGGCTAGTCGGAGTAATCTGCAGGGCGTGAGCCACTACCCGGACGGGAAGGCTCCCGTGAACCCCAAGAATGCAAGAGTTGGACCATGTACTCCCAAAGCCCCTGGATTTGCGACTCGAGCTCTGTTCGAGGTCGTCCGTGGCTGAACGTCCGTCAACGGGAGAGGAAGAGTCGTCCAAGGTGGTCCTGTCTGATACCACGTTGTTAAGCTCCTTGGCCATGGACCAAGTCACCCGACGAACTCCTAGGTCTTCCAGATTGGAAGGAGGTGACGATCTGTGTTTCAGGTGTTTGGAACGCCCAATGGTGACAGGGCAGTTCGACGGAAGTTGAACAGTCACGACGAGCAACAGAGCTAAGATGAATCATCGGTCTGTCGGAATGCAACAAGGCAGGTCGGAGAGGGACTCCGATGGCGGTAGCCGTTCAGACAGGTTCTGCGATAGTGCCGAAACAGAGTTCTGCGATAGTGTCAAAACAGAGTATTAAGCTAACCGGAGCGGCAGGGGAGAGGGACTGAAGTGGCTCAACGAAGGGTAGTGGTGGAAGAGGAACGGTCGTGAGGGAAAGGGATAATCGAGTTTTGAAGGAAACTCGAACCTGAGCCTCGTTGGAGGGAGAACTCGAACTTCGTTAACTATTCATCCAATCTTCCATTTCATTTCCATGGTGTTCCTCTAAATACTTGGAACGCCCCATACAATAATGCCCAAATCATTATTGTCCCACTAATTTACCAAATTGCCACTAAATACAGCATGAGTAAAATTACCTTAATTACCCCTACGTCTACCTGCTACTCTGGATGCTATGGAGTCCATAACATACCCAATCTGAATGGGATCTGTAAGGGATGACCTTTTCATTTTATAGGTTTGTTTATGAGGCAAGGCACTAAAGAATATATGGATTTTCGATAGTCAGTGCTCGAGGCACATTACCTGTGATAAGAAGAATTTTGTAGAACTCATACCAAAATATAGAGGTCATGTTACTTTTGGAGACCAAAGGAGTTGGAAAAATAGGTACCTACAACTCTTTCATAGTAGATGTTTATTTTTGACTGAGTGTTGACTCCCTTCTTGATTTTTATGATACCAAAACTTAGTTCTAGAATTTCAAATGCATTTCCTTCAAGAGAGACAAAAATTAAAGGTTTATGCAATGAATCGGCAAAAGCTTCTAAAAGACCTCGAGCTACACAATCTTGTCAAAGTGTTCTTGAAGAAGCAACATCAGAAAGAAGAAGCAATGAATTAAAGACTATAGTTTAGGAAGTCATGAAAAATCACAAAAACTTAGTCTATGTTTGAGAGTAGATCCAAACTTTCTAAATTTGAGGTACAATCGAATTTTTTTGAGCTTTAGGACAAATTTACATTTCAACATATTTTACCGATGCATACACTTACTTCAAAAATGTTAGAGTCACTTAGGATCATTTTTATTCATTCTTTGAAAATCTATTTACTGAACTGATGCTAATTGATCGATCAAAATATGGGAATGATCAATGAACCAGAAGTGCATATGCCAAAAATATAAAGCATGATTGATCAACCAGAACATGGCCAAAGTGTGCTATAAAGCATGATTGATTATTCCTAATGGTCTTATCGATCAATGGTGTCTAGACAATGTAAAATTATACCGATTGATCAATCAACCCTGACATTGATCGAACATACAAAAGTTTGCCAACCATGGACATAAAGCCTTATTGATATTCTGATTATACTACCAGTTGATATTCTGATTGATTGATCATTCCTTATACATTCATCGATCAACTTAAATTATCAAACCTGGCATAAGGATATTGATTGATCATTCTATCAATCAATAAGTTATTTTCTAATAAAAGTATAGTCGTTACACACGATTGATCTATCAATATATTGATTGATCAATGTAATGTCAACTTTTTGAAAATAGCAAAAAAACAACTAGTTTTGCTTGGAGAACTTATACATATGCTACTAAATGTTCTTTTGAAAAGTAAATGAGCTTTTATTGGTATACCTACTGCATTCAATTCTCAAATACTTGAAATTCCTTCCTAAGTCAATTTTTTAGGAAGAAAGAGCCTACTTTTCAAAACCAACTCATCTTTTCTCAATCCTTCTCCTTGCATTCATATAATCAAACTCCTAAATCATCACTGTTGGAAGATGAAGGAATATTGGAAAATGTGCCATTTTATACAAAAATAATGTATACATCATTTGCAGCAAGTTGCGAGTTCATGTTGTTCTCTCACCCCCAGCTTGAGGAGGAGGGTTGGAATATAGGCACAAGCCCACATGACCTAGGAAGGCCCACATATCTCAGAGTATTATAAGATGGGCCACATGACCAAGGAAGGCCCACAAGATGGGCCCAAGCACATAAGAAGTAGGACCCACCATGATTACCACAAGCTGGCATTCTTATCACATAAGTTGGAAGATCAAGAAGGACTCACAAATGCATCTTTATCTTATGGTCACGTCCTAGAAGAGTTCTAGTTTGAGTTATGTTTTTCTTTTACCTATATTGAGTTATTTAATTATACTAGGACTTATCTTTAAGTATTAAAGTTTGGGTGTAATTGGGACAAAGATAGTTTTATTGTAATTGGACTCTACTACCTTCATCTATTATAAATAGAGGTTCATGTACTCTGATTATAATAAGTTAATGAAGTCATTGAAGTATTTCTCTTTTCTATAAATTCAACATGGTATCAGTGCAAGTTTTGTGAGTTGACTTGGTCAACCCACATAGATAATGAGATCCTTTTCTCTAAACGCTAAACCCTAAGTCTAGATTCGTAGTTATTTTTTTCAGTCCCTACACCTTTAGTTTGCTTTGCGTTTTTCACCTCTATACTGAGATTTTAAAATTGAAAATTATAGATTAATAGAAAGATATTTGAGTCTACGTTCCAAAACAAATGATTTTTATCCCAATCAGAGTTAGCTAAAAAGAGAAATCGATATTTTAATTAGCGAAGGTCAGATTGCAAAAGAGGTTCGAGCAGTAGTAGAACGCTTCAACTTCCCAGGTATTTTATGCTATCAAGAACGAGACTTTATATATATATATATATATATCAAAAGAAATCTTTGTAAGTCTATTCTCTTACATATTCAACTAATTTTCATTCGGATTTCTCTTACATATCCAACTAATTTTCATTCGGATTTCTCTTACATATTCAACTAATTTTCATTCGGATTTATGTACAAAGTGAAATTGATATTTGAAGCTACAAAGGTCAAATTGAAAAAAAAAAAGGTTCGAGTTGCAACAGAAAGCTTCAAATTCCGAGGTATTCAATCAGCCATTCATATTGCAAACAACCTAGTATTTCATGAGAGAACAAAACATATCAAGATAGATTACCATTTTGTTCATGAAAAGTTACAAGCTGGTGTAATATCTATGCATTACATCCTATCCAAGCTGGCAGATATCTTCACAAAGGCCATTGTTGTAAAATCTCTCTCAAAGACATGTTCCAAGTTGGGAATTTATTATATTTTCTCACCAACTTGAAGGGGAGTGTTGAAGCAGATAATGGCACTTTATGTAATTTTGACAGTGACTGGCATGGGGATGTAATTATGTGAGACATTGAAGTCCTTTTACTACACTCATGTACTAGAGTTTTATGCCCTCAAATCTATAAAGAAAGGAGTAAGGGGGAGGGCAAACATAACGCGCCCTCGAGCCTAGTTTCCACTCAACTCTCTCTTGTTCTCTCTTACTCGGTTTCTTTTTCTTTCTCTCTTTTCTTCTCTTCTCATTTTCTTCCACCTTCTCCTTACAAATCATAAGTTCTCAAAACATGCAACCCTAAAATCTCACAAAATCTAGATAGAAAAACTTTCTAGATCTAGAATCTAACTATTCTTAGAAGGTATTGAATTTTAATCGTGTATTTGACCATACGCGTGGCTTGATAGAGAACCAGAATCTCTTTCTTGTCAATTCTAATCAAATAGAGCTTATATTAGAGGAATTTCCCAAGCACGGGTTCTTGTGTGATGAATACAAATAGGGTAACATCAATAACAAAAAATCTTGTGTTATTGTGGTGTGTGAATTTTTCTCTCTTCACTTGGATTTTACATTTACTTAAATTCTTGCACACTTAAGTTTTAATTTTTTAAAACTCAATACACTTCCTCCCTCCCTCCTTGAGAAGCGACCTAGCTAACAATTGGCATCAGAGCAGGCCAAACCACATTAGATCAAGATCCACTTTGATTTTGAATATTAATTCAAATGATATCTCCAGATAAATTTCTCATTCACAAAAGAACAACCCACCAACCGTCCCCTACTATTCAACGATGGTAACTAGGGCTATTGAAAGGTAAGAGTGGAAAATTCCTCCAATCCGTGGATTGTGACATATGGCATGTGATAAAGAATGATTCATTTGAGGCACAAAAGATAGAAAATGGTATTCTTGTCACAAAGACCATCAATGAGTTGACTAAGGAAAACAAGGAGAAACTCATAACAAACTCCAAGGTCATCAACTTATTTTTATGTAACATAGGATCAAACGAGTTCAATCGGGTCTCCACACGTAAGACCACTATGGAAATATGGGACACACTTGATGTCACACATGAAAGGACCACTAGAGTCAATGACTCCAAAATTAATTTATTGATAGCCCAATATGATTAATTCAAAATAAAATTTGGTGAATAAATAGCTGAGATGAACTTTAGGCTCACTTATATAATCAAGAAATTGAACATTCTAAGAGAGGAGATCTCCTTCTATTGGTAAAATGACAAACTTCTCAATGTACTTCCAAAGTCATGGAACATGAGGAAGACTACCATTCATGAGAATGCTAACTTTAGGACTATAAGCTCGGAAGAGGTTTTAGGGATTCTCCAAGCATATGAGATGGAACTTGAAGAAAGAGAAGAAGAGTAACTAAAAAGAAAAAGTCTTGCTCTAAAGGCCAAGACTAGTGCTGAAAATGACTCTAGTGAAGAAAGTTATGGTGAGGTGGACTTCATAATCACACATCTTCAAAAGATGTACTGAAAAAAGAAAAATGTCCAAAGAGGCCAATGTAGAACTTGAAATGAAAAATCATTTAAGAAAACCGGTGTTTGTTTTGAGTGTAGAAAAACAAGGGCATAAAAGAAACAAGTGCCCTAACATTGAAGGAAGAACACCATCCATCCCAAGAACAAAAAGAAGAAAGTTTTGATCTCCGCTTGGGATGCTATGAAAGAAGAGTCCAGCCATTTCGTTGAAGAAGAAAGTAATCTAGAACCATTGGTAATTGAAGATGATGATGAATCCGCCACTTTAGAAGAGGTTCGTCTTCGAGCCACGACAGCCAAGAATGTATGGATTTTGGATAGTGAGTGTTCAAGGCACATGACTGGTGATAAGGAGAAGTTCTTAGAACTCAAACTGAAAGATGATGATCATGTAACATTTGGAGACAAGAAATTTTAAGCCACCATGAATGGGTGCAGGAATGAGAGGGTTTCAAGACATTGAAGACCAAAACCCAAGATAGAGAGTGCCAAGGCAAGAGACGAATTTTTTTATGTGTATTGAATGAATTGTAGAAGGATTACAATGGTTTATATAGATTTTGAAAAAACCTTATAGGAGAAACAAATCACGAGAACTTCCTCTTACAAGTTGTAATCTAGGTGTCTTTATATAATTACATAAATCAATTCAAAATAGAGTTCAATCATTCCTTTCTTTTTCCTTTGATTTTGGATCGTGATTTCCTTGTTTGATTTTGCCTTGATCTTCTTTCTTTGATTGAGTAATTTGAGATAATTTATCTTCTTGATTGATTTGATCATGGTTTGTAGAAGATCCTTGAGTTGGATGCGGTGGGACACTCATGTGAGAAATTGAAGGGATTGAATTCTCTAGAACCATGCATGGAGACATCTTCTTTTGAGTGGATGAGGTGGACATCACCCTTGCATGGTTTTGCATGGATGATTTGTCCCTCTTTGCCTCTTGTTCCACCTTTAAATGAGCATAGTCTTCCTTTGTAGTGAAGGGCTTTGGTATAGCTTGGAATAGTCCATCTGCTTGTACTTATCTTTATATGTTCACATTTCTTTGTTGCTTTTTGTTTCCCCTCAAGCTAAACTGAGAGGTTGACCGAACATTCAACTTGTTGATAAGTTGTCAAAGTCGGGTGGAAGAGAGAGGTTTGGTGAAAATGTCTGCAAGATGGTTGATAGAGGGAATATGACGAACTTGAAAACATCCCATTGTAACTTTCTCGCAAACAAAATGATAGTCTATGCCAATATGTTTACTACGAGAGTGAAAAGCAAGGATGTGAACCAAGTAAGTAACATTTAAATTGTCACAAAGAAGAGATGGAGGTCGAGCCGAGTATATGTGCAATTTTTTTAGAAGATACTAAAGCCAAGTGATTTCAGCACATGTAGAAGTTGTAGGTTTGTATTCAGCTTCACTATTGGAGCGAGATATTGAGGGTTGTTTCTTTGCAAACCAAGAGACAATGTCGGGTCCTAAGAAGACTACATAACTAGTAGTACATTGCCTTGTTAGTGGGCAACCACCCGAATCTGCATTGAAAATAGGCAAGGATATCTACTGATGGTGGTTTTAAAAAGACTAAGCCATAGTCTATGGTACCTTTAAGATATCGAATAATTCTTTTAACTAGTGTAAAGTGAAAAGTAGTGGGGAAATGCATATATTGGGCTACAAGATTGACAAAGTAAGATATATCAGGACGTGTTAATGTTAAATATTGAAGAGCTCCTATAAGACTTCAATAGTGAGTAGGGTTAGAATAAAGGGAAATTTGAAAATAAAGTTTTGTGTTGTTGGCAAGAGTTGTCATAGGAGTACATGATTTCATCCTTGCTCGAGTTAATATATCTTTTAGGTATTGAATTTGATAAATAAAAATATTTGTGGCACTTCTACGTACTAGAAATGCCTAAAAAAATATCTAGAGAGCTTACAATTTTTATAGAGAAAGTATCACTTAGTGTTGTTTCAAAAGTTTGAAGAAGTGAGGGATAATTCCCAATGAGAAGAATTTCATACACATAAAGAAGTAGGTATAGATGGTTAGATGAAGAATGATAAAAAAATAGTGAGGGATCTGCTTCACTAATTTGAAATCTAAAGTGAAGTAGCAAGTTGCTAAATTTAGTATACCAGGCACGAAGGGCTTGTTTGAGGCCGTAGATAAATTTTTTTGTGACTACACACTTGGTTTGGAAAGGTGGAACTTTCAAAACCTGGTGGTTGTCTCATAAACACCTCCTCATTGAGAGATCCATGAAGAAAGGTATTATTAACATCTAATTGAAGCAATGTCCAATTAATGTTTTTGAGACTAAATATATGATTTGGAAAGGTGGAAGTTCCAAAACCTGGTGGTTGTGTCATAAACACTTCCTCATTGAGAGATCCATGAAGAAAGGCAATATTAGCATTAAATTGAAGCAATTTTCAGCTATAGTGAAGGGCTAGGGTGAGTATTACTCAAATTGTTTGAGGTCGGATAACAGGATTGAATATTTGATCATAGTTGATCCCTTGAAGTGGACGATGTCCTTAAGCAACAAGATGAGTTTTGTATTTTTGGACAGATCCATCAGTATTGAACTTGGTTCTAAAAACCCATCGAAACCCTATGACATGCATATTAGAATTCTTAGGAACAAGTTTCCAAGTATTGTTTTATTAAAGAGCATTGTACTCATCTTGCATAGAATCATTCCATTGAGGAAGTGTAAGAGCAAGTTTATAGGATGTAGGCTCAGATATATGTGTCACCATACGAGCTTGAAGTGTTGAGGCAGTAGCCTTACTCTTTGATCTAGTCATCATGGGATGGGTATTAATGCGAGAAGGATGTGGAATGGGTGGAATAATTCCATTTTGACCATTATCTAAGGAAGATTGTGAGGAAGTAGATGACGAGGTTGGAGGTGTTGGGGCAGAATCAGAGGATAAGTTTGGAAGATCTTGAACATAAATGTCATTAGAGGTTGAAAAGGAGGTGAAGTGGTAGGTGGTTTTTGTAATTTATCGAAACAAATTGTACATTAAGAGTAAGTGGAGGCATAATTTAAAATTTTTTTGGTGATGAATATGGGAAACATGACTCATAAAAAAACAGCATGCCTAGTGATAATGACTTTGTTTAATGATGGAAAAAAATATTGATAACCTTTATAAGAATCATGAAATCCAAGAAAACACAAGGTATAGACTGTTAAGTTGTGGAGCCTAATCAACGCTCTATGCTGATTCAGTACACGGGTCAGCCTTATGTTTTAGAAAGTCAAACTTGGAATTACAAGGTTATGTAGATGCTGACATGGCTGGCAGGAAGTGTACCACTGGATATGTATACACTTTGGGTAGTATAGCAGTTAGTTGGCTCTCTAAGTTGCAGAAGATAGTTGCTTTTTCCACTACTGAGATAGAATACGTCATTGGTACCAAAGCCCATAAAGGGATGGTATGGTTGTAGTCTTTCTTGGAAGAATTAGGTCTCAAATATGAGAAGAATGTTTTGTATTGTGACAATCAGAGTGATATACATTTAGCGAAGAACCATGTATATCATGCCAGAACAAAGCACATACAGATGCATTATCACTTCATCATATCGGATCTGGAGGATGAAGTCTTAGCACTTTAGAAGATTCAAGGGAGTCAAAATTTGGCTGTTATGTTGACAAAGATTGTTACGATCGAGAAATTGAAGTGTTTGGCTATTATGTTGACAAAGATTGTTACGATCGAGAAATTGAAGTTGTGTGCAACTTCAGTTGGACTTCTCTCTGAGGATTGAGAAGTTGTTGCCGCTATAGAAGAGATATTGATGATGGATAAGTCACCAAGTGGGATATTGTTAAGTTGTGGAGCCTAATCAACTCCCTACATTGATTCAGTATGTGGGTTGCCAAATCCATAATATATTAATTGTTGTTTCATTACAAGTAGTTTTAGAATTTCACACTTGTAATCCGATTGCCCTAATTTTCTCATTATATTTGGGGGCGCCATTGTTAGGGTTTAATCACCCGAAGTATTATCATTGGAGTATCACTAGTTGTGGTTGAGAGAGGTTAGAGAAAAACCACCAGTAAGTGTGTGTGGAGGAAGTTCAAGATATTTTACTCTTGTCAGCTGATAGCCCTATTGACTCTTGGGTGTTAGATTCAGGAGTTTTTTTTCACACCTTTGCGTATTGTGAGATTATGGAGAATTATGTTGCTGGAGATCATAGGAAGGTGTATCTTGCTGATGGAGAACCTTTGGATATTGTTGGTATTTGTAGTGTAAGTTTGAGGATGTCAAACGAGTCCATGTGGAAAATTCACAAGGTGAGACATGTACCAAAACTGATGTGTAATATGATCTCAGTAGGGCAGCTTGATGATGAAGGTCTTAATGTCTTTTAATTGTGTTGCCTAGAAAGTCATTAAGGGAGCCATGCTTGTTGCCCAAGGAGTTAAAACTAGAACTTTTTACATCACTTCCAAGTTCAGAGTCACGGTTGCAGTTGCTAATACTATTACTGATTCTAATTTGTGGCATTATAGGCTCTATCATATGTGTGAGAAGGGAATGAAAGTGTTTTAATCCAAAGAGAAGCAACCAGGGTTGAAAACTATAAACAATAATTTGTGTGATGGTTGTTTTTTCGGCAAGTAGAAAATGGTTAGGTTTTCTAAGGCTGTAAAGGAACAAAAGATAGCAAAATTGGAGTTGGCTCACACAGATGTGCGGGGGCCATCAACAATTACTTCCCTTGGTAGTTCTAACTACTATGTGATATTTATTGATGATGCAAGCAAAAAGGTATAAGTTTATTTCTTGAAAAAGAAATCTGAAGTCTTTGATACATTCAAGAGATGAAGAACAATGGTTGAGAATGAGACAAATTTGAAGGTGAAGTGCGTGTAGTCAGATAATGGGGGAGAATACATAGATTATAATTTCAAGCGGTACTGTGCTGATAATGGAATCAAGATGAAGAAGATAATTCCTAGAAAACCTCAATAGAATGGTGTGGCTGAGAGGATGAACAGAACTTTGAGTGAGCATGATAGGAGCATGAGATTACATGCGGGATTGCCAAATTCTAACACTTAAAGATAAGTCATAGCATAATTAAATAACTCAATATAAATAGAAGACAACATAACTCAAACTAGAACTCTTCTATGAGGACGTGACCATAAGATAAAGATGTCAGCTTGTGGCTATCTTTGTGGGTCCCTCTTGATCTTCTAACCAACTTGTGGTTATCTTTGTGAGTCCTTCTTAATCTTCCAACCAACTTGTGGTTAACTTTGTGAGTCCCACTTGATCTTCCAACTTATGTGATAAGGATGCCAACTCGTGGTAATCATGGTGGGTCCTACTTCTTATGGGCTTAGGCCCATCTTATAATACTCTTAGATATGTAGGTCTTCCTTAGTCGTGTGGCCCATCTTACAATTCTCTTAGATATGTGAGTCTTCCTTGATCATGTGGCACATCTTACAATACTTTTAGATATGTGGGCCTTCCTTGGTCGTGTGGGTTTGGGCCCATCTTATAAAAAAAAAAGGATAAAACACACTCAGACAACAAGATTTTTATCATGACTTTTGAAATTTTCTTAAAAGAATGAAAGGAGCAAAAAGTTGACCACAATTGATATAAAAAATATAAAGTTTTGGAGGAAGCTCAGGGACGCTCAAGGGCAGTAAAGGGAGTTGAATAAGAGAACTTGCTTAATCTAAAAGTCAATGGCAGCAATTTAGTAAATAACATAGAAAACTTTGTCAGAAAAATTTAAGAAATAAGTTTTTTTTTTACCTTTGTTTCTCTTTTGAAGCAACCTCAAATCCTAATTTTGGGTTTCATGTGGGAGACAAGTAAATTTTGTCCAGAAAAAGGTGTATTAAAGATGAAATTTCAAAGGAATTTTCATCTATATAGGAGTGAATTTGAGGCATACAAACTGAAGGTAATGGCTTAAGATTAAAAAGAAAAACTTTGGCATGCATGGTTGCTATACGGTACGTGCAAAATAAGATTTTCACGAAGAACAAATGACCTTGATGTGAATGCTTGAAATTATTGAGGCATGCAATTAAAAAAGCAAACTTTGAAGCCTAGAATTTATGTACTCAAATGAAAAGTAATAAAATTATCTTGAGGAAAGAACTACTTCGAGTTTCTACAAAAACATGCTTGCAGCATGACCTGTGAGTATTCTAATACTGCTATCTCTCTTTCAAAACATCCGATTGAAAAAATTTTTGTTGGGTAAGAAACTAGACTCAGATAACTTTATTTTTGATAGAATTTTATATACAAAGAACATCTTGAAAAATGAAGCTTTCCACTTCCGCATGAATCATTTGTGTTACTTGACTTTTGTTGTTTCAAATAAAAAAAAGAATAAAACACACTCAGACCACTAGATTTTTATCATGACTTTTGAAATTTTCTTAAAAGAATGAAGTAACATTATGTAGGAGCAAAAAGTTTACCACAATTGATAAAAAATATATAAAGATTTGGAGGAAGTTGGACGCTCAAGGGCAGTAAAGGAAGTTGAATAAGAGAATTTGCTTAATCTAAAAGTCAATGGCAGCAATTTAGTAAATAAAATAGAAAACTTTGTCAGAAAAATTTAAGAAATAAGTTTTTTTTACCCTTGTTTCTCTTTTGAAGCAACCTCAAATCCTAATTTTGGGTTGTATGTGGGAGACAAGTAAATTTTGTCCAGAAAAAGGTGTATTAAAGATGAAATTTCAAAGGAATTTTCATCTATATATGAGTGAATTTGTGGCATACAAACTAAAGGTAATGGCTGAAGAGTAAAAAGAAAAACTTTGGCATGCATGGTTTCTATACGGTACATGCAAAATAAGATTTTCATGGAGAACAAATGACCTTGATGTGAATGCTTGAAATTACTGAGGCATGCAATTAAAAAAGCAAACTTTGATGCCTAGAATTTATGTACTCAAATGAAAGTAATAAAATTATCTTGAGGAAAGAACTACTTAAAGTTTCTACAAAAACATGCTTGCAGCATGACCTGTGAGTATTCTAATACTGCTATTGCTCTTTCAAAACATTAGATTGAAAAATTATTTGTTGGGTAAGAAACTAGACTCAGATAACTTTATTTTGTGATAGAATTTTATATACAAAGAACATCTTGAAAAATGATGCTTTCCACTACCGCATGAATCATTTGTGTTACTTGACTTTTGTTGTTTCAAATAAAAAAAAGAATAAAACACACTCAGACCACTATATTTTTATCATGAAAAAGTTTACCACAATTGATCAAAAAAATATAAAGTTTTGGAGGAAGCTGGACGCTCAAGGGCAGTAAAGGGAGTTGAATAAGAGAACTTGCTTAATCTAAAAGTCAATGGCAGTAATTTAGTAAATAAAATAGAAAAATTCGTCAGAAAAATTTAAGAAATAAGTTTTTCTTACCCTTGTTTCTCTTTTGAAGCAACCTCGAATCCTAATTTTGGGTTTCATGTGGGAGACAAGTAAATTTTGTCCAGAAAAAGGTGTATTAAAGATGAAATTTCAAAGGATTTTCATCTATATAGGAGTGAATTTGTGGCATACAAACTGAAGGTAATGGCTGAAGAGTAAAAAGAAAAACTTTGCCATGCATGGTTGCTATACAGTACATTCAAAATAAGATTTTCATGAAGAACAAATGACCTTGATGTGAATGCTTGAAATTACTGAGGCATGCAATTAAAAAAGCAAACTTTGAAGCCTAGAATTTATGTACTCAAATGGAAAGTAATAAAATTACCTTGAGGAAAGAACTATCTCGAGTTTCTACAAAAACATGCTTGCAGCATGACCTGTGAGTATTCTAATACTGCTATTGCTCTTTCAAAACATTAGATTGAAAAATTATTTGTTGGGTAAGAAACTAGACTCAGATAACTTTATTTTGTGATAGAATTTTATATACAAACTTTCATGAACATCTTGAAAAATGAAGCTTTCCACTACCACATGAATCATTTGTGTTACTTGACTTTTGTTGTTTCAAATGCCAATTTCTCTTTATAAAATACTCTGATTGACAAAATTATGTTTTTTGAAAAATATATAATTTGCAATATGAAAGTATGGCGTGATTGTGCAAAATCCAAGGAAAATGGGTATTAGAAAAGAAAAAAACTAATGGAAAATACAAATCTAAACTAATAGAGTGATAGATAAGAAAAGGAATACGATGTCTAAATGGGTTGACCGAGTCAACTTATTGAATCTACTTTAATACCATTTGAAATTTTAAGAGAGAAAAATAATTCATCTATTGGATTAATTTGAATATATTGGGTGTTATTTATAATAGAGAAAATAACTAGAATATGAGTATAATTAAATTACCTATGTCTCAATTACACCAAGAATAGAAATCCTAATTATATCCAAAATAATCAATAATAAATAGATCTAGAATAATTAAAACTCATTTCAATTGAAGTACTTTTGTGAGGCTTCCTCCCTTCAGACTCCTGTGAAACTTTAGAATATTTATTCTCCTTTTTTGAGATTTTTTTTTGTGATAATCATGTAAGACTTTTCCATAATTTTTCTTCAACAACCGTAGCACTCCTAGACGTAATTTTTGGGAAATCAACTTGTACTTGCTTTCGGCACCAAAAAGGGGAAGGGTGGGGGTGGTGGCTTCCCTACCCTTCTTCCTCTCCTTGTAAGAGAGAGAAAAAGAGGGGGAGAGGGGCCACCACCCCTCTCCTCTCCTTTTTTATTCTTCCAAAATGATGGGGAAGGGATTCCAATGTCCCCTATAAAACTTTAAAAAAAGAAAAGAAAGAAAGGGAAAATCTTTTTCTTAAAATTGAGATCATTGTAATATCATATTAGATTCAATCGGTGGTCAAACTCAGTTGAACCGATTAGGCAATATTTAATTTTAATATAATTAGTTAATAAAACATAAAATTAAGCACAGTAAGAAAACTTCCCAACATATTTCGAGGAAAGAAATTCTACAGGTTTACAGAGAGAATCTATGATAGGCATTAAAATGAGGTTGTATGGAAGAACATTTTTCTTATAGTCATGTTGTTTCCAGTTTTTGTCATGGCAACGTGGAAGGATTGATACTAATCTTTTTCACACACCGCATCTTTATCATTTAGCTGTTGAACGATAATAATGTCTTAAAATGCTGACCCATTAAAGTTGGCAATGCTAAGGATCAGTTCAAAGTCCAAATTGCACACGGCCATGACGTAGCCGTTTTAACAGGCTGAAGAGGTACTGGTTAAGCCCAGCTTTAGCTCTTCCTTCTCTCAATTTTAATGTACAAAATAAAAAGAAATGTGAAATTTTTTCTCAAGGTAATAAACTACTAAAACTGATATTCTTAAAGATTATGATGAAGCTAAACTTCTTCGATGGCGATGGTCTGCCTTCCTTCTTTTCGGATCAAATAGAAAAACTAATAAAAGCCGGTCGTTGAGTGCCAACAGCAATGGTGGCGTAGATATGATGTTATTGGAACACTGAATTTGTCATTACCGACAGCCCAACAAGACTACCTTCCAATTTCGTGTCTTTTAGGTATCAACCACTTTTTTTTTTATTTTTTTTTATTTCAAGGATTAGGAGAAAAAGCATAGAAAATTTGTTTTGTTTTTTAGTTATCATTATTGTCCTTCCCAATTTGAACTAGCTACTTGAAATGGGTCCAACCCTGGCTCCAACCTCACCCCGGATAAGGTTGATTTTGTCAATCCCTGTCCCACTCCGTCATTCTCGACCCCATCTTACTTTGTGATTCTATCCACTCTAGAATGAGGTCGATAATGATATTATTATTAATTCAATGATTAAACTTAGTAAAATAGGGTTAATGATCGGTTCAAATTAATATAATAAGATTAGAATTTAAAAAAATATAATATGATAAAATGCTATAATTCGTAAGAGTCAAATGCAATAATAAGTCAGGTCACACAACCAAACCCAGTTTGATGAATGACGATTGGAAGGGTGTAACCAACTTTGTAATGTTGGATAAGTAACCACTAAATTGAGTTTAAAATGGTTTAAAAGACGGCGGTCAAAGCGTCGGCTGATCGTCACATCCAATTTTACATTTTACTGTACCATGCTGGGCTCTGCTATCCAACTGGGCTCAACGCACTTTGAATGCCGCCGCTCTTATCCGACTCGATCAACGGCCAGAAACATTCAACTCCTAAATTAAACCTCTGGCGCCAATTACCGCTGCTGTCTGGCCACGCCGGTTGAAGAAATTCAGACATGTCCGCCTGCATTAACGGCCTGGTCAGCTTTCCAGAACCCAGAAAAGTTCGTTTCCCAGACGTCTTCCTCTTCTCTTTCTGTCTTTTCCATCTCCTCAGGGAAATTCTTTTTATAAGCCTCATCTATATGCTTGAAACAGGGAAAGTAATCTCATGGCGATCTTGCCACGCGAGTTCCAGGCGAAAAGGCGACATACACAGACTGCGACCGCACCTAGGAGAAACTCCGGCGACGTCGATCTCGACCTCGTGCAGTCTCTCATCGTCATCGCTCGTGATATCTCCTCTTCCAAACCTCTGAATTTCCCACCGCAAAAGCGAAACTCGACGTCGATTGTCAGAAAGACGAAACTCCTCTCCCTCCTCTTCCAAGAACTTGCATCGGAGTCGATCCAACTTGATCGTCCCATTCCTCCTTCCGCAGTAATCTGCCTCAAGGAGATTTTTATCGTGTTGCAGAGAATCAAGACGTTGCTGGAACAAGTGTCTGGTCACAGCAAGTTCGGGTTGCTTCTCCGAACAGAGCAGGTTTCCAACGCGTTCCATGAGGTGGAAGTCGACCTGAGCACGCTGCTTGATATTCTTCCGCTTCGAGACCTCCGCCTGGGGGAAGACGTTGTGGACCAGGTCTTGCTCGTGAAAAACCAGTGCCGAAGGTCGGCGGTCTTTGTCGATCCCGTTGACAAGATCCTTCTGTCGGAGGTGATAAATCTGATCAAAGAGATCGAACGAGAGATCGTGCCGGACCGATCAAAGCTCGAATCCATTTTCGGCGAGCTGGGGATAGACGACTCCCGTAGCTGCCGGAATGAGGTCAAGGCGCTCGAATCTGAAATGCAGAACGAAGTTTCCGACAAATCGACGGCCACCATCGCCGCGCTCACCGGCCTTGTCCGATACGCTAAATGTGTTCTTTACGGTGCGTCGACGCCAAGATCGGCTTCCACATCCCAGTCGAACTCCGCCGCACAAGTGGACATGATCACCATCCCCTCAGATTTTCGATGCCCAATCTCGCTCGAACTCATGCGGGACCCAGTCGTGGTGAGCACTGGGCAGACCTACGATCGAGCTTCGATCAGCCGTTGGATCGAAGCAGGGCATGGTACGTGCCCGAAAACCGGCCAGACGCTGGCTCACTCGAATTTGATTCCCAACCGGCCATTGAAGAATCTCATCACAAAGTGGTGCCGGGAAATGCACATACCCTTTGAATCAACAGAACGCAACGATCGAGTCAACGGAATCGTCGCCAAGTCCAATAAAGCAGCGATGGAAGCGACGAGGATGACGGCGCAATTTTTGGTGGACAGGTTACGGGAACCTCTGCCGCCAGAGGCGGCGAACCGGGTGGTTCACGAGCTCCGTGAGCTGGCCAAGACCGGTTCAGACAACCGAGCTTGGATCGCCGATGCCGGCGCGGTGGCGCTTCTTGTCCCTCTGCTTGACTCCGACAACCCGAGCCTGCAAACGAACGCTGTAACGGCTTTACTCAACCTCTCCATTCTCGAAGCCAACAAGACGCTGATAATGGAGGCGGAAGGAGGAATCAACGCCATTGTCCGAATTCTCGAATCCGGCTCCACGTGGGAAGGCAGGGAGAACGCAGCCGCAGCACTATTGAGCTTATCCACCGTAAACGTATGTAGGAAACGAATCTGGCGAGAGCCTCGAGTCGTGGCTGGCCTGGTGGAGCTAGTCAAAATGGGGCCTGCCAGTTCGAAAAGAGACGCGCTGGCAGCAATTATAAATTTGGCGGGAGATCGGGAGTCGGTGGGGATGCTAGTAGGTGGCGGGACGGTGGATGCCGCCCTAGCAGTGGCGTCGGACGACTCTGACGCAGTGGAGGAGGCGGTGGCGGTGGTGGCTGCATTGGCCAAAAGGGGGGGCGCATCAGCTATCGCGTCCACTGACGGGGCGGTGGGCACTCTTGTGGGGGTTCTGAATAGTGGAACGGAGCGTGCCCGTGAATGTGCTGCGGCGGCGCTTGTTTCCATCTGCCGAAGGGGGAGGAGCCCGGCGGCCGCGGAGCTTGTGGCAACCCCGGGGATCGAGCAGATGATATTTGATTTGTTGGGATCAGGAACGCCGAGGGCGAGGATAAAAGCGGCGACGCTGTTGCAAATATGCCACAGATGGGCCATGGTTCGCCGGACGGTCGGACATGTACCGCATTCAACCTTGTTTCCGGCGTAGTTCAAGAACTTCTTTCAGTGCTTTCAGTTTAATTGTACATAATTGACGTAAATTTACGTTAAAAGTACCAAACAATTCTTTTCATTTCGACTTGCTTTACCTTTTAATTAGAGATATTAAAGTGTAAATGAGGAGGTAAGAGTATAGCAAACGATCTCATTCAAATTCTTTCTACTTGTCTCTCTGGCTAGAACTCTGGATTCCATTGCTGAAACAACCACCTCTTTTAACTCTTACTTTGTTACTGGCCTCCGGATTAGTGAAACTTTACAATTATCCAATACGCCAGCGGTAGGGGAATGACGGCTGGCCGCCGTCCAAAACGCCCGCGGGAGGGGAATGCCGGCTGGCCGCTGTCGTCCATCTTTTGGGTGTCGGAACCAAACAATGCTGTGCATCGCCCGCGCGTCAGGCTGTTTTCTTAGACCAACGATTTCCTCCCGCTGTCGGCAGCGGAAGTCGCACAGCATTTAATATCTAATGCCAGAGAGATGCAGAGACGCCGAGAGAGACGTCTATTCCAAGTCGAGATCTCTCGACGGACGACGCAGAGGAGATGCGCACGCCTCATCCTCTGCAGACCGGCATTAGTGAAGGATAGGGCGCGGTGGATACGGTTCGGCTTTGACGATCCGATCACCGTGTCTAACACGACAGACTCAAGGATCTGGGCTTCAACGAAATGACCGATGCCTCCTTTGATGCATACGCTTCAGCGTGCTCGGTGTTGGAATTTGTGTTTGTATCAACCAAGGCCAGTCATTGTATATTTACCTGTTGGCTTTCCTAAAAGGTTTGAACCTTTTAACGCACTGATTTCAACATGGTATCAGAGCAAGTTGGTCCCGAGTTTGAATCCCGCTGCCCCCGAATTTGTCCTGGGTTTTTCCGGTGAATTTATCCACAGGTTTTCCCTGTGCGGGGGAGTGTTGGAATTTGTGTTTTTATCGACCGGGCCAGTCCTTCTATATTTACCTGTTGGCTTTCCTAAAATGTTCGAGCCTTTTAACGCATGGTTTCAACACTCGGGGCTAGAAACTTCCAAAACTAGCCCACCTTAGAGGGCTGGTAATTGAGAAAACGGATAATATTTGTTCATAATCTCAAAGATAATTTTTATCTGGTATGATAGAGATAACGGATCGAAATTATTTTTTCCCTTCCTTTGCTTCACCACCCATAACTTCCTCTCTGCAATGCCCTCCAATAATTTAAGTTGAACCACCGGTCGTGCTTTGTGTGAGCCGTGCACCTATGCTTCAGGAACCTCTCACTCGTTAGCCCGTGTCTCCACAACAAAAGCCCTTCTTAGCGCATGCTTGCTTCTCGTTATTAGTTGTTCACCCGATCCATTACCTCCTACATCTAGAAAGAGAAGGTTAGTGACGCCTCTCTCCATCGACGCAATCATCGTTAGAAAAATTCGACGGCAGTCGTGGTTCCTTCCGTCACCTTCAGTCAACCAACACCAACATCAATAGAACTTTTTGATGACCACTCCTTCATTGCCGATCCGTCGTCTGTGACACCTACGAGTCGATGCTGATGCTCAACATCATCTTTGCCGTCGTTGAGCATAGGAAAGCCACCACAGTCGCCACTGTAAGTTCTCTATCACTGGGAACCGCCACTATAGCCGAATCTCGAGGGCTGTCCGACGTCGCCGCCATTGCCGATGCCTTCGCTCATCCTCCTTCCTCCTTGTCGTAGACCACTAGTATTAGTTTCGATTAATCAAAATTCTGATTAATCAAAGTCTCAAAGAAGAGGCCGACACACATGTGTATTATAAAAAGTATAACATATTTCTCTCAGTCGTCTTCCAACTTGTCAAGAGGAACTTATTCTTTCTGTTGATTTTTAGGACTCCATGGATTACAACATGGAGAAAAGGAAAGAAGCACGTTGGGGAGAAAATAGGAGGAAGAGTGAGGTTATGGACTTGTGTGCAAACCCTCCCCTTGAAGCTCTATTTATAGATGAATTAAAGAATAATATTACAATTATGCCATTCACCTTAGAAGAGTGAAGATGAAACAAGAAAATTAAACTAATTATATGAGTGCCGTCTTTATGAGATGACTTCTTATTTACCGTCATGCCACCTCTCTTGGACATAAGGGCATTCCTTGGTCGTGTTGCCTCGACCCATCTTCTATCACTTTCCTTGCATCTGAATTTGTGCTCATGACTACTGGTCGTCACCGCCCTCGACCCTACCTTGGACGTTGCCAGTGGTGTCGTGCACCTGGACACAGTGTACTATCTTTCATCAGATGATTCTATTATTGCCAACACCGCCGGCTCCTCGCCCAACTCCTCAATAGCAACCATGCCCTTCGGCACAATGGCAACCACGAGCACATCTTGCAACTACCACCTTTGCTGCTAATTCTACTTGGTTTTTTGATAGTGGCGCATCGCACCATGTTACCACCGACTTCAGTAATCTCTCTCCTTAAGATGGTACTAATGACTTTATGATTGGTGATGGCACTGGTCTCCCTATTACTCTTACTGGTTCCAAATCTCTCTCTACACTCTCCCACATATTTTCTTTAAATAATATTCTTTATGTTCCTATCAGGTAAAAGAATCTTATTTCCATCTCTCATTTTAATCAATCTAATCATAATTCTATTGAATTTTTATCTACTTCTTTTCTTGTGAAGGATTTTCGCATAGGGGCAACACTTTTGTAGGGTTGAACTAAGAATGGTATATACGAGTGGCCGTCATCCTCAACCCACTCTTCACCATTAGTAGCATTGTCCAATGTCAAGACCACTTTATCTACATGACATCATCACTTAAGTCATCTGTCCTTTCCAATTCTAAACCACATTGTTTCTACTTTTCAGTTAGATTTATCGCTTCCTCTAAATTTTACTTTCAATTGCAATTTTTTATCAATGCAATAAGAGTCACAAATTACCATTCTCCCACTCCTCTCTTGCCTCCTCTTTCCCTCTTGACATTATTTTCTCGGATGTTTGGAACTCTCCTATGATTTTTCTATTGATGATTTCAAATATTATGTTTCTTGAATTTATGGACAAGAGAAAGACTTTATCGACTTGATGTAATCAGAGTACATGAACCCCTACTTATAATAGAGGAAAGTAGTAGAGTCCAATCAAAATTAAGCTACCCTAGTCCCAATTACACCCAAATTCTAACACTTAAAAATAAGTCCTAACATAATTAAATAACTCAACATAAATAGAAGACTAACATAACTAAAACACCTTTAAACTGAAATTCTTCTATGAGACCTCCTTCCATAATAATTTTTGCTCTGTAAGACTTCTTATTATGAGAGTCATGTAAGTCTCTTCCATATTTGCTCTTCAACACTCCCCCTCAAGTTGGAGTTTATAACTTTAACTTGCAATGAAAAGGGTTTTTGGTCTTCAATTTTCTTTTTTTGAAATTTTTTTTCACAAATACAATTCTTCATAGGTGCAAAAACTTCGTCTTTTGTGCTCCCCCTTTCTGGAATATTTTGGTCACATAAAAATTACTACAACATATATAATAAAATACCTATTTCTTATACTTCTTCTACTTCTCCCCCTCCAGCTGGGAGGTAATGGCAGTGATCCCAGCTTGAACAAATAATATAGATGTAGTAATAAGCTCCTCCATTGAGGTGTCCCAAGTATAAGTACAAATCCAGGTACAAAATCTCAAAGGATAGAGATGGATGATAAGTGGGTAATGCCTACCATTCACAAGACGACGATAAAAGACCCATGGATACATATAAAAAGTCTTAATGGATAGGTTGGCCTATATATAAAGGTAAACCAACCGAAGCAACACACAAGAGGTTGGCCTAAAGGGGTATGTGAAAGTCAAATAAAGGATGGTAGAAGAAAGGCTGCCAAATAACCAATGGGTAAAGAGGAAGATAAGATGTTGAAGCCACCGTGTGCTTTATTTTTCTAAGAACCCAAGGCAAGCAACCGAGGAGTTCTTCAAAAATAATGTCTCAATCAAAGAGACACAATAGTAGTAGCAGAAATGGGCTAGTACCCAAATAACTTGTACCACATGTGCAGTTGTATAGCAGCGGATAATCTGTAAATAATAAAAGCCCTTAAGATTAATAAGGACACATGAAATAATTCGCAATAAATCCATCAGGAAATAAAGAAATTGCACCAAATAGTACGTTGGAATTGAGTAATACTCCATGATAATAATCCAGCCGGAGATAGAGAACTTAGTCAAATCGAGTAAGATATCATAGCAATATAGTCGAATCATAGGAAAATAGGTATAAACATTGTGACCCAGACCCGTATAACCGAGATAGCAAAATATGAGGCCCAAGTTGGGTTGACCCGGAACGGGTTGACTTGCTTCGAGTTGGTCTGAGTTAACTCGGCATAACTGGTGTGGCTCGGTAGACTTGTGTCGCTCGACGGCAGCTAGACGGGCAGCCCGGTTCGCTGGGCTGACTTGACAAGATCTGGTTTGGGTTGGGCTAGCGCTCAATTAAAACCAGTTTCCTAACCTAAGAAACATTTAATTTTGCTAGTGTTCTTCTTCCCCGCGGCGCCTAACAGAGCTCGGGAAATCAACGATGTCCAGAAACAACACAAGTTGGCAGAGAGACTGGAAAATCAATCCGAGGAGCCAAAATATTTCCAAAGATAGCTAGCAGTGACAGAGCGAGAGCAAGAACAACAAAAATCCCAGCAACAGTGCATCTTCTTCCTTGTGGAGCTTTGGTTTCCAAACAGTGCGACGACAAACCATCAAGATCAAACTCCTATTGTCAACGCCTCCGAAGAGATTCAAAACACCGGAACAGTGTCGTCCTCTCCAACAACGGCAACGGGAATCAATCAACAAACAAAGAGGATTGCCGATGATGAACCAATGCTGGTTTAATTTTTCCTAACCTAGGAAAAATTAAATCGGCAGTCGTTTTCTTCTCTGACACCGAACAGAGTGGGAGAGCAACTTCTAGAAACAGAAACCACAGTAGATACAACTCTATCACTTCAGAAAAATAGTAGCAACATTGTTCGAGCAAATCGAAGAACCAGCTTAGTTTGCGATCTTTGCCAACTCGGAATGGATAGCTACGCAGCAACAGAGAAAGACGCCGAGATTGAGTTCGAGTAACAACAAGAATCGGGAAGCTGCCAACAACGAAATAACAACGGAAGAACCAGCAGAACCAGAGAGCGACTTCAGAAGATGTCAACAGCCAGTAAGAGCAAATAACTCAGGAAAAACACATTTCTCAGCAAAGGAAATAATCCAGCGAGCCGAAATAGAAAACGGACTCAGCATAGTTGTCTTCTCCGACATATTAAATTAAAGATTGACAACTATTTTTTCAGTAGAAAATCTTCCAACCAATAACGGTTATATGACTTTGATTAATAGCGGAGTCTATTCTGAATTTAACAACAGTAAATCCAAGTTTAATACTTTGAGTTAGGCTTGATCAACAACTTTTGGAAATAGAAGATTCGTCATATTAACTTGGCAGAAATAGTAGAGTCGTCGTCCTCCAGCAACCCAAAAACACGAGCATTGATTCTGTTCTCAAAATGATGTACCAGATGTAGAGTAATGCTCGAGATATAGTTCAGAATAATAAAATTCCAAACCAGACGAAGACGTCTGGCAAATCAACTAAAAATAGAAAGCATAATCGATCAACCAGAATGTTGACATGCCAAGTTACAAAGCATGATCGATCAAGCTCGATCGATCTACCAGATATTGGAAATTGAGCTTATTAAGCATGATTTGTCAAGCTTCATAAAGCATGAAGAACCATCTCAGTATGCGATCTAGAAATAAATCAACAACTGAGAGATTATGATAAGCAACTTCAGTTAGCGATGAACCAAAAACTCTCTAAAATAGAATAGCGAGGCAACAGTAAACAAAATAGGGAAGAAGATGATTCTTAGAATAAAACTCCATCAGTATATAATATACAATATTAAAAGTCAGTAAAGAAGTAAAAACACAAAGCAAACAATGGGAATAGGGACTAAAAAGTTAAAAAAAATACTAACCTAAACTGCTAGAGATAATAGATCAGAAAAGGATCGCATTTTCTCTGTGGGTTGACTAAGTCAACTCACAGGACCTGGTCTAATACCATGTTGCATTTATGGAAAAGAGAAAAACTTCATTGACTTGATGTAATCAGAGTACATGAACCCCTATTTATAATAGAGGAAAACAGTAGAGTCCAATTACAATTAAACTACCCTTGTCCCAATTACACCAAAACTCTAACAATTAAATATAAGTCCAAGCATAATTACATAACTCAACATAAATAGAAGACTAATATACTTTAAACTGGAACTTTTCTGTGAGACCTCTTTCCATAATAATTTTGGCTCTATAAGACTTCTTATTATGAGACTCATGTAAGACTCTTCCATATTTGTTCTTCAACAATATTATTTTTTTATCACTTTACAAGGTATATCTAGTTTTACCTTTCAAATGAAAATCACTTGTGTTTAATACATTTGTCCAGTTTAAATATGTTGTTGAAAACTTCTTTGGTAAACGGAATAAAACACTCTATCAGATAGGGGGTGAGGGGGGATAGAAAGCAATGTCCTCCTTTCTAGATACCAATGACATTACTCATCTCACATCCCCTCCACATACACCTGAACACAATGGGTATTTTCAATGTTATCATCGTCATATTATCGAAATTGGTATGGTTCTTCTTTCTCATGCATTCATACCTCTATCTTACTGGTCATATGCTTTCTCTACTATTGTCAATGTCATCAACCGCCTACCTACTTCCACACTTAAATTTTCTTTCACCATATGCCAAACTTTTTAGAGCTCCTCCTAACTACTCTAAACTCCGAAGCTTTGGTTGTCTCCAATATCCATGGCTCAGGCCGTACTCCTCCCACAAACTCACTACCTGTTCATCTCCTTGTGTCTTTCTTGGGTACTCTACCATTCAAAGTGCCTATTCATGTTATCGTCTTTAGGCGTCATGTCATGTTGAATTCATTGAGTCTATCTTCCTCTTCACTACACTTCAGTCTCACCTTGATCATCCTTCATCTGACACACTCTCCTACTAGTGTTCTTCTGTGTCCTTACTTCCAATTACCGGCACATCAACCGTAGCTTCGATCTGTGCACCCTCTGCAAGCTCCATTCATGACCTAGCACCAAACTCCACTCAAACACCTCCCTCATTGGCTGACCTACTACACCCATCCCTACCTGCTTCCTCCCCTCCCCATGTTATTGTCACCAGATCCAAGATCAACATTTACAAGCCCATCCAAAAATTAAACCTCACACCTCAATTTCCTACTTCTGCCGACCATGAACCAACAACCGTGACTCAAGGTCTCACCAATCTCACATGGCTTTAGGTTGATGAGTATGATGTTCTTGTTTGGAATGGGACATGAAAACTTGTTCCCTTGGATCCCTCACAGAATTTGGTTGCATGCAAATGAATTTTTTGCACTAAATATCTATCTAATGGCTCTAATGACAGGTACACGATTCACTTAGTTGCCAAAGGATTTCAAAAGCGCTCTAGGGTTAATTATCATGAAACCTTTAATCTCGTTGTCAAGCACACTATTTTCATTGTTCTTAGCCTTGTTGTAAGTTGTGGCTGGTTGTTTCGGCAATGTGATGCGAATAATGCGTTTGTCCAAGGTACCCTATTTGAGAATATTTTTATGGCACAACCACATGGATTCATTGATCATGATCATCCCTACCATGCTGTAAACTTTGCAAGGCTATCTACAGTCTCAAGCAAGCTCCACGTGCTTGGTATCATGGTTTGCGTCAGTTTTTTATCACCACTAGCTTCACCAACTCTCATGTAGACTCCTCTCTATTTATCTCTCACATAGGTACTATATACTCAAGTTTATGTGGATGCCATCATTATTACAGGAGACAATGATCAAGCTATGGCAATGTTCATCCACCTTCTTGTTTAGAAATTTTCACTCAAGGATCTTAGCTCCTTGACTTGGTTTCTTGGAATTGAAGTTGTTCCTCATTCTCAAGGATTACTTTTGTCTTTATGCCATTATATTTCTGATCTACTTGCTCGAACATGCCTGAAAAATTCAAAGCCTATAATTATGCCTCTTGCCATGACATCTACAATCACACTTCATTCTGGCATGACACTCTCTGATCCATCTGAATATCAGACTATTGCTGGTAGTTACCAATTCTTGTTGTCTTACATGCCCTAACATTACTTATGTAGTGAATAAGTTGTTTCAGTTTATGCATTGCCCTATTAGTGACCACTAGGATGCTATCAAGCTATTGTTACGCTATCTTTGTGGGATTCTAGATCATGGTATTGTCATACATCGACAATATTTTTTGTCTCTCCATGCGTTCTCTGATACTGACTGGGCAAGAAACAAGGATGATTTCACTTCCACAAGTGCCTATCTTGTTTACCTAGGTCACAGTCCTATCTCTTGGAGTTCTAAGAAGGAATAAACTGCAGCTCACTCCTCTATTGAGGCGGAATATCGCTCTGTTTTAACTGTTCTGCTGAGATCCGCTGGATCTATTATCTTCTCATTGAACTTGGTGTTTTTTATCCACAACATCTAGTGCTTTATTGTGACAATATCAGTGCTATAAATTTGTGCTCCAATCCAACATTTCACTCTCGTATGAAACACATAGCTTTGGATTACCACTTCATTCAAGAACAAGTTCAGAGTGGCACTCTTCGGGTTACTCATATCTGTCAAACGCCTAGCCAATACAACCCAAAAGACTAGTCTGCTAAGTGCGGAAAACCAAGTACCTAACCCATCAGTGGTGGACGGAACCACCTAGCTCTGACACCTACCGTTCCCATTCTCTATCGCTTCACCCGGGATTCGAACGCGGGACGGGGTGCCTAGCTCTGATACCATGTCAAATGCCTAGCCAATATAACCCAAAAGATCGGTCTGTTAGATGTGGAAAGCACAACACTTAACCAGAGTGGACTGAACTACTTTGACACTCACCTTTCCCAGGTTCAGGACCGCTGCACTTCGGAATTCGAATGCAGAACATGGTGCCCAACTCTGATACCATGTCAAACTCCTAGCCAATACAGCCCAAAAGACCGGTCTGTTAAGTGCGGAAAACCAAGTACCTAACCCATCAGTGGTAGACGGAACCACCTTGCTCTGACAATATCTCCTTTGTTGATCAATTAGCAGATGCTCTCACCAAACCGCTTCCATGGACATGCTTCATCATCTTGAAGACCAAGATTGAACTCTCCTCTGGGAGCTCCATCTTGCGGAGCCATAATAGAGATAATGGATAATACTTATCCTCAATCTCAAAGATAATTCTTATCTTGTATGATAGAGATAATGGATTCATAATCTCAATGATAACTCTTATCATGTAATTCAAAATCATATATATATTCTATAAACTATAAATATTTGTCTTCATGAATGTAGAGCACAATGTTAATATTATTTTCTTTCTTTTAATTTTTCTATACTTGGGCTCAATTGGCTTTGAGGTAGAACAAGTTCTTTTTAGACCCACTTCAACCTATGACAATGTTGCTCGTGCTGCCACTGTAAACTACTAGAACTCTGTCGTCAGTCATTGCCGGCTATGCGTTTGAATTCTCTAGATGAGATGGCCGGATTGTTTTTAGTAAATAAATGCAACAGTAGGAACTTGTATGGCGAATGCAATGGGGACACTAAATCAAAAGAAGGATGGGCAACAGAAAGCAAAGAAGGGTCTGGTGGCATATGGTGTCGCAAGATGGCTGTGAGCATCGACTGGTGCGTCGGAGCACAGTCAAGAGCCACTAAGAGTGCCGACGTCGCACTCTTGATGGTCTGCTTCATAGATTGTTGAAAGAGGCATTGTAACAAGCATTAAGTGCGCATTTGGTATCATCAAGAGTGGCGTGTAACAGAGCGCTATGTGCGTATTTGGTATCATCGAGAGTGTGACGTAATAGAGCATTGTGTGCACTGACTTTGAGTTCTTGATGAATGCACACTATCGACAGTGGCATCGGAGTTTCCACCAGCAGTAGAGGAGGGAGACATCGGCGTGTGGGTTGTGAGTTGAGTCCCATAAGGACGAGCATGAGAGGTTGATTTTTTTTCATGGCTTGAGGTTGAAGACAACCTCGTGTCACAACACGCGTGTGTCATACTTGGTGACACATCAAGTGTCACAATAATTTTTTTATTTTATTTTATTTTATTTGGTGTTGAGAGTGGGATTGAACCCACTACCTCAACTTGAGTTTGGAGCCTCAGACCACTATGCCATCTCAGTTAAAGTATGATATAATTGAAAAAATATGATATATTTCATATATATATATATATATATATATATATATGTGTGTGTGTGTGTGAATAACAAAAAAAATCAATATATTTTGGTTTTCATGAATTTTTATTTAATGCATATGTATTAGTTGTACTTGCATATATGAATGTTAAATATGCATATTTTAGTTAATTTTATATTTTTACAAATTTTATTTTGGTTTTATGCATAATTTTGGTTGACCTAACTCTAAGAAATTAATAATTGGCATAAAGTTTAGTAAATTGTTTTGATGTCATATTTTATTTTTATTTGAGTAATTAAGTAATACCCACAACATTCTTAATTATGAAAATGTCTAGTGATATTAAGTTTAGTCACATAGAGTTAATGATACCACTAATTATAATTAAACATAAAAATATAATAATCTAACCCCACAAGGTAATTGTTATATTTAAGTGATTAATTAGGAAGGGATAGAAATATTTTGACAAAAAAAATCTAGTTGCCCACATGCCTAGAAAATTTTAGAGAAAGTTATGATCCCATCATAAAGTAATATAAATAAAAGCCCATAGGAAAAATTATAATGATATGTTGATTTATTGAATTTATTTACATGGGTAAATATTCAATATTTGGTTTCATTGCATGGTAAGCGTTGTTGTTTATTTTTTATTTTTTCAAACTTTATCTATTCCGAATTTTGATTCGTCTAATATTATTCCTCCGAATGGTGATAATTATGGTGATTGGAAGGAAAAAATCCTCCTTGCATTAGGGTGCATGGACCTTGATTTGGCACTTCGAGTGGATGAACCTCTAAGGCCCACGGAATAAAATACCCAAGTTGAGAAAATATCATATCATTTTTGGGGGCGATCTTATCACTTAAGTTAGATATTTATCAATCCCTAAGTCTGCCAAAGTGAAAGAATATCTTCAAGCTAATAATCAATTTGAGACTTTTGACAAGGCATTAGCGGTTACCTTGATGTCAAAAATGTGTTCCATAAAGTTTAATGACACTAAAGGATGCATGAGCACATCAAGCAAATGCAGGACATAGTTAATAGATTGAAATCATTGGAGATTGAAATGTATGAGTTATTTTTGGTTCACTTCATCATTTACTCGCTTTCGTTTGAAGATGGACCCTTCAAGATCTCTTACAATACACAATACAAATAAGGACAAATGGTCAATCAATGAACTTTTGACCATGCGTGTAAAAGAGGAAGGGATGATGAATCAAGAAAAGGTTGATAATGTACATTTGATGACTCGTGGCAAGAAACCATTTAAGAAAGGGAAGGGAAAATGCCTCTTAATTAAGTTAATAAGGGTGATGTCAAATATGTTTTTTTCAAGAAGAAAGGACATATATAGAAGACATGTTCTAAATTTAAGCATTGGCTTGAAAAGAAAGGTAATCTCATCTTTGTAGTATGTTTTGAATCTAATATGGTTCATGTTTCATACAAAATTTGGTGGATTGATTATGGTACTACAATCCATGTTGCCAACACCATGCAGGGCTTCTTAAATGAAAGGAAACCGACAAAAAGTTAATTTTCCATATATTCTTGAAACAAGATTTGTTCACATGTATAGTTAGTTGGGACCTATAGACTTGTCCTTAGTTCTGGTCTTGTTTTAGACTTTGAAAGGAATTTTTATGTTCCATCCTTTTCAACAAGCCTTATTTTAGTTTCTAGACTTTGACCTCGTGGTTTAAGTTTCAATTTCATTGGTAATTCACTTCATTGTATAAAGAAAATATTCTTGTTGGTAATGGTAATTTGGATGATGGATTATTAAATTTCTTTTAAATTCTACCCTTGATTGTAGTCTTATAGTAGTGCATGGTAATAATGTTGGTATCAAACATGGTGTTGTAAATGAGAAATCCTCCATGTTGTGGCATAGGAGATTCCATATCTCCATTGATAGAATGAAGAGATTGGTAAATGATGGAGTCCTTGAAGCTCTTGACTTTACTATTTTGGTACTTGTGTGGATTGTATTAAAGAGAAACAAACTAACAAGTACAAGAAAGGTGCCATGAGGACTTTTGATGTTTGATGACTATACACGATATATGTATCTCTATTTGCTTTATGATAAAAGTGAAACCCTATATGCTTTTAAGGTCTATAAAGAAGAAGTAGAAAAATAATTAGGCAAACAAATTAAGATCGTGAAGTTAGATAGATGTTGTGAATATTGTGATAGATACACTGAAAAAGGAGAATTGCCAGGGCCATTTGCAAGGTTGCTTGGGGAATAAGGTATTGTGACACCATACACAAATGCCAGACTCACCATCTCAAAATAGTGTGGCTGAAAGGAGAAATTAAACATTAATAGACAAGGTGAGGAGTATGATTAGTAACTCTGATCTCCCATTTTCTTTGTAGAGTGAAGCTCTAAAAACTACAACATATGTACTAAATAGGGTTGCAACCAAGGTACTTCAAAAAATGCCGTTTGAGTTATGGAAAAGTTGGAAACCAAGTTTAAGGCATGTACATGTTTGGAGTTGCCTAGTTAAAGTTAGGATTTACAATCCACATGAGACAAAATTAGACTCAAGAATAATCAATGGATATTTTATTGGCTATGCATAAAAGTCTATGGGATATATATTTTATCATTCATCTCGTGCAATGAGAATTATAGAATATAATAATACAAGGTTCCTTGAGAATGATGTAACTAGTGGGAGTAGCCAACATTGAAACTTAGCTTTTGAGGAGTATAGCAGTTACCAACCTGCTCCTACATCTTCACTTAGATTGGTTGTGTTTCATGATAATCATCCGGATTTGATTAATCAAGAACAACTAATAGTTGAAGAACCACATCATCATGTGGATTATTCTATAGATCTAGCTACTTACTATTTTCAACCTGAAAATGTTGATGTAACATTAATAATATCTTCAAGGGTTACAGAACCTACAATTTCATTAAATTATGTTGTGTACCTACAAGAATTTAACATGGTCATTAGTGTTGAAGATGACCCTTTTACATTTTCACATGCTATGAGTGGAAATAAATCCACATTATGGTATGATGCCATGAATGATGGGTTGGATTCAATGGCTAATAACCAAGTTTGGGATCTTGTTAAATATCCTATAGTGGGGAAGGCCATTGGTTGTAAGTGAATTTTTAAAACTAAAAATATCTCTTTAGGCAATATTGAAAGATATAAGGCAAAACTTGTCTCCAAAGGATTCACTCAACAAGAAGGAATTGATTATAAAGATACTTTGTCTCTTGTTTCAAAGAAAGATTCATTTCGTATAATCATGGCATTGATAGCTCATTTTGATATGAAGCTACATCAAATGGATGTGAAAACAACACTACTCAATGGGGACCTAGAGGAAAAGGTTTACATGAAACAACTAGATGGTTTCATTTAAGAGGGCAATGAGGCTTAAAATTTTATATATTGGAGTGGAACAAGCCTGCTTGTCAATGGTATTTAAAATTCTATAATTTTATTTCTTCATTTGGTTTAATGAAGAATATCATGGATCAATATATATACCATAAAATCAGTTAGAACAAAATAATTTTATTAGTCCTATATGTAGATGATATTCTGCTTCCTGTGATTCAGGTTTCTTAATGAGGTTAAACATTTTCTCTAGATGAAATTTGATATAAAAGACATGGGTGAAGCTTCTTACATCATAGGCATAAAGATTAGGAGAAACAGATCCTGGGGGACATTAGGATTGCCTCAAGAAACCTATATCAATAAAATTTTTGAGAGATTTCGTATGAAGAATTATTCATCTGGTGTTGCACCAATTGTCAAAGGTGACAAGTTCAGTTTGGAACAAAGCCCTAGAAATGATTTAGAGAGGGAACAAATGAAAAATATTCCTTATGATTTTGTAGTTGGGACTTTAATTTTTGCTCAAGTTTACACAAGACCTGACATTGCATATGCAGTTAGAATGTTGTGTAGATATCAAAGTAAACCAGGTTTGGAACTTACGAGAATTGAAAAAGAAAGCCATGTGATACCTTCAAGGGACTAAGCACTACAAATTTACATATAGGCGATATGATCATCTAGACGTGATTGGATATTTAGACTTTGATTTTTTCGGCTGCTTTGACTCAAGAAAGTTGACATCAGGATGTCTTCTTATTAGCTGGAGGGGCCATCTCTTGGACAAGTGCTAAACAATCTTTAATTGCCACTTCTACCACAAAACAAAGTTTGTAGCATGTTTTGAAGCGATATCACAGGCGATATAGTTGAGAAGTTTTATTTCTGGGCTTGAAGTTGTTGATTGAGGATTTACTACGATAATTCCACTAAAATGTTTTTGGCCAAGGACAATAAGAGCGGAAGTCATAGTAAACACGTTGACATTAAGTATTTTTCTATTCGAGAACATTTCAAAACAAACAAAGTGGTTGTGGAACACACCAACACTGATTGATGATTGATGATTGTTGATCCATTGGCAAAAGGTTTACCACTTATTGCTTATAAGGGACATGTTGAACATATGAGACTCAATTCTATTGTGTAGTCTTTATGTGATTGAGATAACCTTTATGTTTGTATCACATTTTGTCAATTGAAAGACTTCGTTAATTTCATATTTGTCTTCTCTTATTTAGTTGTATCCATGAAGTTTAGCAAAGGACAATGTATGTTTAAATTTTGGTGATCCTGAATGAGCATTTGAAATTTCATTCATAAAAAAATGTACCAAATATGGTTCTCACTCAAAGGAAAAAGTTGCACTGTGATACGTGAAAATTAGTACTTGCTCTATTGTCACGATTCATGCAATTTAATTTCTTTTTTTGGGCATAAGGTTATTATATATATGGGAATTTTTTTGCAGATCTATCAATATTGAATGATATATATTAAGTATAGAATGAGTAAAGTGGGAGAATGTTATATACGTTCTTAATTTGACCCATTATTTGGAGGCAATTTTTCTCATAGATGTAGGGATAGTGGGACAGTTGTAACTTCCCATCAGTTAGCTTCACCTCTTTTGATGGGAAAGAGGCTTTGAGAAGTTTTATGTGAAAGTTTTTCACAGTGATTAATCCATGTGGGACTAATCCTTAACACTACCCCTCATGTGTGGGGCTTCTTTTGTGGCACTATATGTGGATACTTTGGGCGGAGGCACACATATGAGTACTTTCTCTGATACCATATGAAGTTGGGTCCAAGGCCCATCCCAAAATGACTAGCCAACTTAAGAAACCTCTTTCCCAACTAATGAATTCAAGATTTTTGTATTCACTAATCCACGTGGAACTATTTCTTAACACTTTTTGACCAAAACAAGACACTAAAAAAACTTCATAGAGTATGTGGAGTTCTAATCCACCAATGACTCGGGCTGAAGAAAATATTGTTCTAGTCCAACACGGACGTGAGGCAACCTTCTTCCAGCCAGCCAGTAGTCTGCAAGCAATGAGCAAAAGCACTTTTCTGTCCAGCTAAAGATGTTCCTAGTTGGATTGAATAGGGTTTTATCATGACGAGGATAGTAGAAAGAAGAATACTAACCAGAGTACCAGCAGGTTACGTATTCTAGAGGCCAAATTCAGCACAGACTCGTCTTCTTGCAGCAGTGCAGCCCACTACTTCATAATAAAGTAATTATCTCAAGTTCTTGGCAGCAATTTGAAAATCCATCTCATGACAATACAGTAGCAAGAAGCTGACATATAGAAGTAGTACTCTGATTGCAGTAGGTGTCTTGAATAGATTTAATTGTTGGCTTGATTACAGAAGGTGTCTTAAGCCAACGATGTTGTTCTTACAAGGTATGGTCCTGCTCTTTCCAGGATCATGACCATCAGAATCAGCAGCACTAAAATTGGTGGCACTGGTAGAGCATCGCCACAAGAATTGGTTTACTACTTCCAAGAACCTGCAGTGTGTCGATCGCAACATGTTATTGATGGTGCAAGTGCTAATGAAGGATCCAACCTCGAGTCTACCTGTAATTACAGAATCTGTATTGGAAACTATTGTGACGTCTGAAACAAGAACTTTCTTGCAACAATCTAAGACTGAGTCCTGATTGAACTGAAACACTAGAACCACTTTTCTTATTTTGGATAGTGTAACCAAAAAGCCCGAAACGTAACTCAAGCTTCATCCTTTGGGGAATTAAATAGAGACTTAACTTACTAGCAGGTGACTGACAAGTATAACGAACATGCAGATGACAAAACTCAGACCACTTGTTGAGCAAGATACAATAACTTTGCAGCACATGCTACCCGAGACACCTTTGTGGATTAAAAAACCTAGACTTCGATCAAGTTGATTGGCTGAACAAAAGGCATGAGAGAGAACTATGGAGTTGTAGAGCAGGTCATCAATAGCTAGAGAAACTAGAGAGATTCAGAAACTAAAAATAGGTAAAAACACATGCAAAAGACAATGGAAGACTGCAAATATCCTATAACAGACTGTTATGGTCCTGGGGTTAAGTACCTATGTCTTCCGCTCCTAACAGGCTGGTCTTTTGGGATGTATTCGCTAAGTGCTTAACATTTGGTATCAGAGCAGGTGCTACGTCCTGACTTTAAGTCCCCGCGTGCGTAGGTGGACCTCATGCCCCTGGTGGGGCGCCGTAAGGGAGTATGGGCTCATGGCTCATGACCCGGTCCTTGTTGCTATGTTTAGGCCGCCGTGGTCGTCGGCTCGGGAGGGGGGGGGGGTGTACTGTTATGGTCATGGGGTTAAGTACCTATGTCTTCTGCTCCAAACAAGCCGATCTTTTAGGTAGTATTGGCTAAGTGCTTAACATTTTGCTGTTATGGTCTCGGGTCATGGATCGAGTAACACGGCGTGGGATTTGTGAATCCAGCACTGGTACTGAGTAGCTGGACTCACTATGAGGATGGAAAAAACTCTTCCTTGCTGGTTTTCTCTCACGTGGACAAACCTCTTGATGAATGCAATATATATATAGCTAGATATATGAATTTAATCCACCCTATGTTGACCAAAATAAAATAAGGAAGAATACCTTTCCTTGCTCACGGAAATCAAGGTTTCAACCCCGATTTGGTTGTAGCACGTCAAGGGATGCAACACCTGGCTTGTTGTAAGCCTTGGCCCATGTGAATGGATTATTCTTCTCTCTTTCCTTGATGGCGCCAAGATAGGAACAACAATTAAACTCCTTCACGTGAAGGACCAGAAAATTCTCCACCTTGCTGCTCATCAAGAGGGTTAGAACCCTTGATGGTTGCTGATGTTGATGAAGAGGGAAAACCCTCTCTATGAGCTTGGAAAAGGGGCAGGAAGCTCCTCTTCTTAGTATGGATGATGAGGTATGAATTTGGGTGAAGATGGATGGCAATGGGGGGTGAAGGATAGTTTGGATTTTTGGAGTAAACCCTAAACTCGAGATCAAGAGGTGATCTCAACCTGTTTAGACTAGGTTAATCTAAAATCTCAAAGCTTACCCACTTCATTCATACCTTTCCCTTACATAGGTCACGTCATGGAGTTTTAGGGTTAGGGTTACAATAATTCCTCATAATGCCCTTACATATAAAGTAATTAGAAATAACTCCTACTTAAAATAATATAAGAAATAAATCCTACTCAAAGAAATATAAGAAATAAATCCTATTGAGTGAGTTGTTGTTGTCTCCTTCGTTGTGTGACTCGATGTGCTATTGAGTCCACAACATCTGCCTCCCCATGGAGAAAGAACATGTCCTCAAGTTCATAAGCTGGGTAGACTTGTTTGAAGATGTCCACACGTTCCCATGTTGTAGCGTCAGGGTTAGTGTCCGTCCACTGAACGAGAATCTCCCAATGGTCATTGGTCAGCCGCGTGCGTAACACCACAGCTGGGTTAAGAATAACCTCGCCATTATCAATCAGTGGTAGGAATGGAGTGGATGTAGGTTTTGCTCCAGAATGTGGCTTCAAAAGAGAGACATGAAATACATCACGAATTTTGGCTGTGTCCGGTAATTTGAGCTGATAAGCAACTAGTCCCACGTGTCGAAGAATGGGAAACGGCCCAAAAAATCTGGGTGAGAGCTTATGACATGGAAGTCCCGCAAGATACTGCTGATGGTAGGGCTAGACTCGTAGCCACACATACTCCCCAACCTCAAAAGAGACCTCACTGTGGCCTTTGTCATAGACATCCTTCATCCGAGGTTGGGCGTGTCATAGCAGTTCTGAGATATTCTATAGTAGCAGATCCCGGTCTATGAGTGCCTGATCAATCGCGTCCACGCGGGTGGACCCTGGTTTGTACGAGAGAAGGTGAGGTGGATCCCGACCATATATAACCCGGAAAGGAGTGGATTGCAAGGCAATGTGGAATGAAGTGTTGTAACAGTATTCGACCCATAGAAGCCATTGAACCCATTGCCGCGGACGATCCCCCACCAAGCACCGTAGATACATCTCGATGGTGCGGTTCACCAGCCCAGTCTGCCCGTTTATTTATGGATGATACTCGGAGGAGAACTTCAATTTCGTCCCACTCAAGCGAAACAGTTCCCGCCAAAACGTCCTGAGTTCAACTCCCTGCGTTCGCGGGCGACCGCAATCCCTGGACGTTCCCCAAAGGCTCTCGTTGCTGTGTTAATGCCGCCGTGGTTGTTGGCTCGGGAGGGCAGGGTGTACTATTATGGTCCTAGGTTAAGTACATATGCCTTCCGCTCCTAACTGGCCGGTCTTTTGGGATGTATTGGCTAGGTGCTTAACACAGAGTAAGCATAGGAATAAAATGATGACATCAATTAATTTTTTTTTTTTTTTTTTTTTTTGTATTGAACGTAAACAACTAGCTAATTACTCCATATATAAACACATAAATGACTACATCACAAAGAGAATAGCATTCCTCTACAAGTTGACTATGTGAACTCACGGATTGATCACTTGCTTTGATACCTTATTGAATTTCTAAAAAACATAATAATTTATTGACTTAATTATAACTGAGTAAAACGAATGTCTATTTATAATAGATGAAATAAGTACAATAAGATTATAACTAAACTATCATTGTACCAGTTACACCCAAAGTCAAACACTCAAAGATATGTCCTAGAACAATTAAACAACTAAACATGAATAACAGACTAATGTAGCTAAAACACCTTTAAACTCAACCTCTTCTATGAGACATCCATACCATGAGACTCTTCTTAGACTCCACAATATTAATTATGGCTTTGTGAGACTTCAAGTTGTGAGAGTCATGTAACACTCTTCCAAACCTACTCTTTAACAAGCCCATCCGATTTTCTTTTTCGTTTGGAGGTTCTAAGCCACACACATATGAGAAAAAAAGGGATTGGGAATCTGAAATCTTGGGTTAGTTTACAAACTGAAAGTAAATAAATAGGAAACTTAGGCAAATATAGGACTTCTGGAAGAGGTACAAAGTAGAAATAGTGCCTCTAGCTATCACTTGGGAAGGTGTGTCATCGGCTAAAGTGACTAACCTTGCATCACTTGATTAACCCAAGTAGGTTTGCCAAAATTTCCTCAACACTTATCAAATATGTGATTCATTTTTCTATAATACATACAAGGAAGTCAATCAGTTCTTCCCCTTCCTCTACATACCCTTGAGCCTTGACCTCATTCTCTTAGGCTATTTCTGATACCAATAGGATGGAAACTTGAAGATGTATTACTTAAATGTGGGCCTGTCTCTTTCTGCCACGATTTGTGCCCAAATTGCCTCATAATTAGGGCCTATAGCAGGCAACAAACAAGTAACCTTAATTTATTCCCTTTTTTTCAAGAATAGCATGATCTAGTTCAATTGGGTAAAATTTATTGATTTGTTGTCACACACCTTCCAGTTCTCTCAAAAAATTCTTAAAGAGTTTTTTCTCCTCTTTCTAGTATAAAACTTTGTGTACAACTCATAAATCCTTGAAAGAGTTTTTCTTGTGAAAATCACTTCTTCAATGCTATCCATATCTCATAAGTAATATCACAAAAAGTATTTGATTGTTCACATGTGATTGCATGCTACTCAAAAACCAAGACAACTTTAAGTTCTTTGATCTCCCTTCAACTGACCTTATTGTCTTTGCCCAATAGATATAGTTGTTGTTAATCTAGGTTGACTCATTCCAAAATTTTGATGATAACAAGATTGAAGCTAAATATGTTAACAAATTTTAAATTCATAATTATTTCAGATATATTTCCTTCAAGTGACTCAATTACAAGGTATATAAGGAGCAACTGGCAAATCCAACACATGACCTCCAGCTTGAAAGAAGCGTTAGTCACATTGAAGAAGCACCTTGGAGAGGAACAAGACTTGAAGACCAAAAGTTTAGGCAAAAAAAAAAAACAAATAAAATTATCAAGAACTCTAGCTATATAAAGCTATCTAGTTTCCAAACCTTACGCATGAATTTATTCTTGATGCTTAGGACATGTATACTATAAAAATATTTTGGAACATTTAATTTACTTTGTTTTAGCCTTAATAATGCAGACACATTGCATTTTCAATTTCCATAATATAATGATCAATCAATGTATAGGAGGGTTAGTGTACCACGAGTTCAGGTTCATGTGATTACATGCTTCATTGACTTGAACCAGCTAGTGGTGCACTCCGTCGGGTTCAAGTGAATGAAGTAGATCATTCACTTGAACAGGCCATAGAGTTACGCGGGTGAATCAGGATTCCCATCGAAATCCTGATTCATCCACTTGAACTATTCGGGACGCAATTTTTCCCTCGCGATGGTCTCGTTCTTCCTCCCGAAAATTTTCTTCTCCCTCTCGCTCAGACTCTCGTCTCCCTCTTGACATCGTCTCCTTCTCCCTCTCGCTCCCACTCTCGTCTCCCTCTCGACATCGTCTCCTTCTCCCTCTCGCACTCAGCCTCCCTCTCCCTTCTCCCTCTCGCTCTCAGCCTCCCATTGTGTTGCACCCTCTCGCCCTCGGCGATATTTCCTCTCTCACCTCCCTCTTGCTCTCGGCCCGCAGCAGTGCTGTCTCTCCCCCTCTGACCTTCCTCCCCTCTACGTCTTCTCCGACCTTCCTCCCATCAAGCCACTATCTCTCTTTTAATATTTTAATCCGAATGTCAATATTTTTGTTGAAATATATGATGTAATTAGGGTGGCACTGATGTAATTAGTTTATGTTTCCTGTCTCTTCTTCACTCTTATTAGGGTGAAGGGTATACTTGTAGTATTGGTAGTTTTGATATCTATAAATATACCTTATGGGGGAGGGTTTGGATCAAGTCCATAACCTCCAGTTTTCTCCCAATGACGTCTCTCTCATTTTTCTTCATGACCTAAATCATGGAGTTCTGAAAATTAAAATGGTATCAGAGCATTGATTTTTAGAACTTGTAGCTATGGTATTTTTTATTTTCTGATGGTTTGTTTTTCATAGTTACAACTTCATTTATTTTTTATTTTACTACTAGTTTTACTCTGCCTCCATGAGACCTAGCCCGGTGCTTTCCTTGAGGATCTGGTGCCTAACCCTGTTGGTTGGTCTCACTACTAGTTCCATCATGGCCACTATCCTCCGGCCCTAAATTAGGCTCAACTTTATCAAGCTATTACGGGAAGGTTCTATTTCTCTGAGTAAGGTCTACTCCTCTCATTAATCAGCTGACTCTCATCTTTGGTCATATTGGCTGGTCATTGGCTTGTCATTGATCTTCATTCCCCGGTATACTGCTGCCATGACGACATTGAAGTTATATTGATTGTCTAGTATACTGATTTTGTTCTCCGCTGGTTTTTTGCGTTGTTGAGAGATCCAAGCAAGCTTCCAGTCAATTTTCGTTCCCGTAATGAAAAACTTCTAGTCCAGTTCCACGTTGCTACCCTGTCTCTATGATCATTCAGGAAAGGTTAAAGCCATCAGAATCGTCGTCCTAGACATGCACTGCTACTGGCACTAGCCTCGCTGGCAAAAATTTTCTAAAGCAAGTCTCGTATTACTCTCTGCTTCACTAGATTATTTCCTTTGCCGCATTATCTTCGGAAAATTATTACTGGCTCATCATCGTGGCCAAGACCATACGTCTCAGCTGTCTCTGGTTTTTTGCTCTATTCGAAACTGGAGAAGATGACTCTTCTGTGAGACTACCGAGCCGTGTTTATGTTCATTGGATTATTTACTCCGTCGAGAATATTTTTTTCGGTGAGTCCTTTACAGCGTGGGTGAAGGGAAGAAGAAGAAGTTCATCTCTTGAGCTGTTCGATGCAGTGGGGGAGAAGGAGACGTTTCCCGATTTTTCTGTTGCCGATGATATCGGGAAGTTCTCCTATCATCTAGGAACTTATGATTCAGGACCTGCATACTTATCTTCAGATCATTGCATTCCATTTTTTAGAATCCGAAAAAAAAAATTTGAACAACCGCTGTGTTCGGCGCCGAGAAGATGAAGATGAAGACACTATTCATATATTTCATGTTTCCTAAGTTAGGAAACGAGAAATAATCAGCCAGGCAGCTCTATTCTGCCGAGACCCAGACTCACCCGAGTCAAGCCAGCGAGCTAGCAAACCAGCCGACTCGAGGGTATTGTTTCTGCACCAGCCAGACCGAGCCAACTCGGACCAACTCGGTCCGGGTCAACCTGACGAGCTACTTATTTTTTGCCTCGTTGTACATGTCTGGGTCCAGAGTTCTATGCCGATTCCTCCCACAACTCGGCTATATTGGTCTATTATTTGACTCGGTTCAACTCGATTCTCTATCTCTGGCTGAATTATTATCTTGGATTTTCACTCAGATTTGGTGCAACTTCCTTATTTACTGATGGACTCGCAGTGGACTATTTCATGTGTTCTTATTATTCTGAAGGACCTCTATTATTTACCAGTTATCCGCTACTATACCACTGCACATATGGTGCATTTTATTTGGGCATTGCCCATTTCTGCTGCTGCTATTGTGTCTCTTTGATTGAGACATTATTTTTGAAGAAGAACTCCTCGGTTGCTTGCCTTGGGTTCATTATTTGTTGACTGTTATTGGCATTGGTTCGTTTGATGCAAATTTTGAATTTCTTAGAATTGTATATTCCTCTTTACCCATTACCCATTACCCTTTGGCAGTCTTTCTCCTACCATCTATTTGACTCTCACTTACCCTTATTGGCCAACCCTTTTTAAAACATTGCTTTGGTTGTCCCTTTTATTCATATGGGTGTTTTAAGTCCATTGAGACTTTTGAATGGTACCCATGGGTCTTTTATCACCGTCTTGTGAATGACATGCATTACCCACTTTATTGATTATTCTCTCTATATTCGTTCGAAATCCTTCGAGTTTGGTTTTGACTTATGTTTTATCACCCATTTTTACCTTTTGAGAGTTTGTGTCCAGTTTGTACTTATCCTTGGGACACTGTGATGGAGGAGATTATTATTACATTTATGTTATTTGGTTCATACTGGGATCACTGCCATTACCTCCCAGCTTGAGGGGGGTGTTGGAATATATGATGTAATTAGGGTGGCACTGATGTAATTAGTTTACGTTTTCTGTCTCTTCTTCACTCTTATTAGGGTGAAGGGTATACTTATAATATTGGTAGTTTGATATCTATAAATATACCTTATGGGGGAGGGTTTGGATCAAGTGCATAACCTCCAGTTTTCTCCCAATTGCGTCACTCTCATTTTTCTCCATGACCTAAATCATGGAGTCTTAAAAATCAACAATTTTAATCTAGAAAATTTCAGATTGTTTTGAGAGTGAAGATTGAGGTAGTTTTTTGTCGAGCTTCTCTGTTATCATTTCCTGTTCGAGATTTTTTAGGGTTTAATATTAGATAGGAACAAAGATTTTTGCAGTTTAGACACTCTTTGGAGTTTAAAATTCACATATCCTGAGCGGGATAAGTACTTGTGAACTTTTTGGCCCTCACCTGTTCAAAATTTATCCTAACATGTGTTCTCTGTTAAGCTATAAAGCCTAATCAATACCCTATGCTGAGTCAGTACGCGGATTGACCTTCGCTGTAAGGTTGTCGTGGGGGGGGGGGGGGGTGGGGGTGAGGTCAAAAAAAAAAAAAAAACACCTGTAAGTGTGTGTGATTTCATCTTCATAACAGAGTCTCACCTTGAGGCGAACTATATAAATCTTGTTGTTTTTTTCGTGCTTGTTTTTTCCTTCTTTTGTGTTCATTATTATTGCTCTCGTTTTTCTAGAATTAGGGTATCTAATTCCTAACATTCTCTCCCTCCCTCCCTCTTTATTTGTTGCTTAAGGGAAAGGAAGAAAGCAGCAGTAAGAAAAAAATTGAATTTTTGAAGTCTTTATGGCCTGCATTTGCTACAATGTGGGATTTTTGAAGTACCCATCAAATGACGCGGTCAAAACCCCATCTGGATATCGCAATGTATTTATCAAGAATCCGACTTCATTCTCCCTTTACAACAGCCATAGGTCATCGAGCTTTCTGCAATTCTTAAATTGTGAAAAGTTTCGTATTCTATCTCGGCAGGCTTCATTAGTGGAAGCTTTGGTGAACACCTTGAACAGTCTGATTCCCTCAGGTGTGCGAACTACAGTTTTTCTGGTAAAGAACCCTGTGCTTTATGGTAGTTTGGTAGTTTTTTCTTCTTCTTCCTTCTAGTTTTTTTTCTTTTTATTGTGGTTTTTAGTTCTATCCTTGTTCCTTCTGGTTTCGTTGATCAGAAGACCACTTGTTTACTCTTGTCTAAAGTTAGAAAGGTTGAAGTGAATGATATACCCATTTATGAACTTTTTAAGTTGGCTGTATGGTTTATTTGGTACCTCTGTTCTTCCAATGTGCAACCTATGGCAAGACTATCTCTTTTCATGTGATTTTACTTCTATGGATGGTGCTTCTCTGGTTCTTTTGTTACTTGACTATGCTGGCCTCTTGAGAAATGATTCTCTTACTAATTTAAAAAGTGCTGATTCGTAGAAGCGAAATTGCAGGTTGCAGTGAAGCATGTTATTGCAGCAACTTCAAGTTTTTGTTGCATTAATCTGTTGTGCCGGATACTGTTTTCTTCAAATTCTTTGTTGAGTATCTGTGTATTTGAGATATTAGGTTATACTTATGGTGAATCATCGTTATGCCTCTTAGTTTTGATAGGTCTTGTGCCGCTCTGAGGTGGCACTGTTGGCTTGTGAGATTGTACTATAACATCCATTTACTGGTGACTTCTTGCATTTTACAATGAAGTAATGTCTTATTCTCCAAATTCAACAAAGCATTGTAGCATGCATGAATATTAAAACTGTCATTTTTTTATGCTTCAATGGATAATGTGTGGGTGTAATGAATGGCATTCCTTTTGTAGAAGAAAGGGTGGTAGCATTAGTTATTGGTGGTGGGGGAAGAAAACATGCACTTTGCTATGCCTTGCGGAGATCTCCATCTTGTGATGCTGTTTTTTGTGCGCCTGCTAATGCTGGAATTTCTAAATCCGGAAGTGCAAGTTGCATATCGGACTAAGACATCACTGACAGCTCAAAAGTGGATATCTTTTTGTCGGCAATGGGGGGTTGGACTGGTTGTTGTGGGCCAAGATGCTCCTTTGGTTGCAGGTCTTTCAAATGATCTTGCCAAGGCAGGGATCCCACCTTTTGGCCAATCATCAGAGGCTGCAGCATTAGAGGGCTCGAAGGATTTCATGAAGAAGTTGTGTGACAAGTATGGAATTCCCACTGCAAAGGTTTTCTTTCTGCGCCTATTTCTTTTGAGTTTTTCTTCTTTATTTTTTGAGGTTTATTTCTTTATCCCTTTTTTGTGCTAATCTTGCAGTATCGAACATTCACAGACCCAGTGGATTCAAAGCAATACATCCAGGAACAAGGTTCACCTATTGTCATCCAGGCAGATGGAAAAGGAGTTGTAGTTGCTATGGGTTTGGAACATTCATTTGAAGCTGTTGACTCCATGTTGGTGAGGGGCGTTGTTGGATCAGCTGGTTGCCGTGTTATTGTCGAGGAATTTCTTCAAGGTGAAGAAGCTTCTTTTTTCGCAATAGTGGATGGTGAAAATGCTCTACCTCGTGAATCCAACAGTGCTTGGTGGAATGGCTAGTCAAGGCTATCCCGGAACCTACAAAAAAGGATCGATAATAAGGAACATCGATGAAGCAGAACTCGTGGCCCCTTCAGTTAGGGTATTCCATGCTGGTACAGCATATGATTCCGACGGTAATTTTATTGCTGTTGGAGGGAGAGTGCTTGGGGTAACAGCTAAAGGAAGGGATTTGGAAGAAGCTAAGGAGAGAGCTTATTGACTGGCCAGAAGGTTACTATCGGCGAGATATCGTTTGGAGGGCACTTCCCCAGAAAAAGTTTGGCAGTTGGTGGTGATAAAAGATTTTTTGTTGTGAATTAGCTGCATGTTTGCAATGCTTTTCAGTTATAGAGAGACAAATGACAGGAAAACTGTAAAACCGTCTGAGGACCAAATAAGGCAGAACCTAGTGCTGCTAAAAGACAATAAGCCCTACTTAACCTTCAATTTCCTCCCAGGGTTTTGAATTGATCTTAGATGATTCATATGCAATCTCAGGATACCTACTTACAGTTTCTCAGGGCATTACCCTTTGTTTCCTTTGTCCCCTTTCGAAGCATTTGGTTCGGTTTTTGGAGGGCAGTCTTGGAGAGGGTAGTGTGGAGTGGTAGATGAAACATTAGGTCCGTTTCCATATATCCTCCTAAGTTTCCCTTATGTTTTTTATATGTTTCCATCTATTATCACTTGAATCAATCGAAAAACAAGAGACGAAGAAGATGACCCAACAATGGCCAACAACTTTTTGAGCTTGTCAATACTAGGACACCTGAGTCTCAACCTAATTGTGTACAGATCATTTACCATTTGATCCGCTCAACCTAATTAACTAAATGCAATCAAGTTGTTGTGATACTTTATGCATGATTTATGATAAAATCATTTTTTTTTTAAAATTTTCATTTTGAAACAAACCGTAATCTAGGTGTCCCCTCAATCCAAATAAGCTAACATTACAAAATAAATCTATTTACATGATATTTGTCATTTTGGGGTACACTTGAAACTGTTTTCCAGTGCACTTGAATTCGTCTACACTAACACCAATTTTTACTTGAACTTGAACTAGTTCATTCACTTGAACCAAAAGTGCACTAACCCCCATACAAGGCATGTTCGATCATACATTGGTAGCTAGCCTATAACATACAAGTTTGATCAATCAACCCTTAGACATGATCAATCAGCCAGAATATTGACATGCCAAGTTACAAAGCATGATCGATCAAGCTCCCTTGGGCATGATCGATCTACCAGATTGCTGGAAATTGAGCTTATTAAGCATGATTTGTCAAGCTTCATAAAGCATGATTGATCAACCTATGACATTGATCGATAACCACTTTGAATGATCAATCATAAGGCTAAACATCTAGTTGTTGGGGGTCGATTGATCGATCAAGTCTTTGTGTAGTTTTATGGTGAAGGTTTAAAACAACTATTTTTGCCAAGAATCTTATAAATGGGACCCCGATTCATCCCTTATGAGTTGATGAGCATTTATTAGAAAACCTACTTAGTCAAAGATTATTTTCCAAGTGCATACTTCCAATTTTAGTAATATGCAAGAGCAATATCAGATTTCATCCAAAAATTCTTCAAATCTCTTGTTTTTACTTGGAATTCCTAATTTTGTATGCTCCAAAGTCATTTCATCTCTATGCCTAAATTGCCCAAAGCTTGGAGACACTCTGAGTGGTTGTCTCTCATTGAAGGTGTAATTTTTTTTTCTTTTGTATTTTCACTTTCAAAACAAAAGGGGTTTTCTATAGCCATTAAATCTAGAAGGTAAATTTCCCACTAGAGCTAGAATCTAGTTGTAACCAATATTTTTTAGAGAGATTTTGGGTTATGTAATATATGAATTATACTTGGCTTAAAGAGAGGAGGATTATTTTTACTTGTAATATCAGCTAATTGAGCTTATTAGTGAAATTTTCTTGAGTAAGGGTTCTTGGACGATGATCACCTCTAGGGGAACATAAAAAACACAAAATATTGGGATCCATGTGGTGTGTGCATTTTTACTTAAGTTCTTTAATTCATCTTCCATATTTTTTACAAAAAAATATTTTTATTTTATATTCCTCAATTCACCCTACTTTTGAGAAGCCACTCGGGCCGATAGTTGTCTCCATTTAATTTTGTCATAGTGATCTTGCCGAAATTCATCGTGTTCAGAAATATTATCATAACCCAAATCTAGGTTAATTACATTGCTTATTCCAACCATAAGTATAATCTTCAAATTAAACCAACCAACATTACGAAAAAAACCGGTTCACCTCAATTACATGCACATCAACTAAACTCACGTAATACAACACAGAATAACAGATTTAGTAATATCCCACACAAAAATAAATCTCATGCATGCATAACTCAACCAAACATTCATACACTTGTTATGATAACTTTGGCTAAGAGCTTGTATTCCAATAAACTCCTACATGTAAATCATCAAACGTTGGATTCTCACAAGCAATAACTTCTATGAACAATGTTAGATCTCTATAGCTCTCTAATGAGAGGAACATTTTCTCTCTCAAATTCCTTTCAACACCATATTTTTTTAACCTTAAAACACATTGATTAAGATCATCACTGAACAAAAGTTGATAGAACCACTAGCAATTAAAACTATTTACTAGAACTCTACAATTCATGGTAAGTCAATTACAGAACCAAGTCACGTTAAAAGAAATTTTTCTCAACCAAACATTTCACCAAGAAAAGACTACTTTTCATCGAGAAAAGTATTTTTCGGAGAATTTTTTCACTAAGAATTTTTACTAGGAAAAATCTGTAGAAAAAAAAGCAATTGTAGAAAAAAAATGAATTAACCATCACTCAATGAAATATTTTTCTATAGAAGTAATTTAAATTTATTTTATAATTAGTTATTGATAATTGAATTTTTTTAGAATTATTTTTATTATTTAAATTTCTCGATGAAATTATTTCATTAATTTTTTTACTTTTTTTTTTAAAAAAATAAACCTCAAAAAAATTATTCATTCTTAATATTTTTTAAAATGAAATTATTTTGCCAAAATTAATTCTTGACTAAGTAATTTATCAATAAATAATTTTTTAATAAGTATTTCTCAATGAAGTAATTTCACCAAGAATTATTCCAATATTTTAGAAAAATAAAAAATATAATTCTTCTCCTTCTTCTTCTTCTCCTCTCTCTTTGGCTCGAGATCATTATGAAGGAGTCATAAATTCTACATGGTATCAGAGCTAAGGTTTTAGGACTCCCACGTTGAAGTGATGCTTAAGTACCTTTGAAGGTTTCTTGCAAGGTGCTCTTCAAGGAAGAGATTCAACCATGAAAAGATAAGTGATTTCTAGTTATATTTTTTCGTACATTCATAGTATGTACCAAGGTAGGAAGTTGATCTCCAAAGTCTCTCTCTTTTTTATCTCTTCTTCTTCTCCAATCCCTCTTTTGCTCGAGATCATTATGAAGGAGTCCTAAATTCTAAAAATAAAAAATAAAAAATTAGAAGTCCACAAATTTAAATACAAAATGTTAAAAAATAAAAAGAACATTGTAATGATGAAGGACTGAGGTAGGAGGAGCTAGAACTGTCTGGGTGTTGTGAAGGTGATCCAAAATCAATGGAAGGAGTCACTATGTAACAAGAAGCTAACAGACTCATCATTTGAGTCATTTAGCACTCTACCCTAATCATAGCAATCTATTGCATTACTATCTATTGTCATAATGATGCCAACTTTTGAGACTGTGATGCCAACTATTGTGATTGATCTGTGACTACCTCCCTTGTGAAGGTGATCCAAACTCAATGTAAGGAGTCACTATGTAACAAGAATCTAACAGACTCATCATAGCAATCTATTGCATTGCTAACTATTGTGATTGTGATGCCAATGTTTGTGTCTGTGATGACAACTACAGTTATTGATCTGTGACTACCTCCCTTGTGAAATGATTAGTTCAAGTAAACCTAGAGGGAGGGAGGAGGGTGGGATAAATCGATTTTCTATTGATTATAAAAACATATCAAAACATCAAGATTTTATACTGGTTCATAATCACTGTTTCAAATTACTATTCCACCCTCAAGGAGTTCTTGCCCTTGAATTAAATTATCCACCAAGTATAGCCAAATGGTATCTATGGCTCTGAACCACATTGGTTCTATAAAACTTCCCCAAACAAATAGGGGCTTTTGGTCAACAAAAATTTGCAGTACAAACACTTAGAAACAATTACATCTTATCATTAGTGACCAAAGAGTAACTATTTCTGCTTTGCAATTAGGCATACAATTGCTTCTTAATAAGATGATAGAAATTTATTACACCAATGAAAGATTTCACAAGTTTTCATATCTAAAAGAACCAATTTGATTAGCTGCACAATCAAAACCAATCTTGAATTGATGCTAAACCTTTTTAAAGAGTCTTGATAATGAAGATTAAAAGTTCGATCAAAAGATGTATTCAAACTTTAAATGACAAGTTAGGTATACACTATGAATGTAAAAATAAAACTCAAAGACTTGGGTTTTTTTAAGAAATAAAAAACATCAAGTAGAAGACTTTAATTCTTCAATTTTCAAATTCAAGCATAGGAAGACAACTGTGTGACAAGAAGTCTTATAAGTTTCATGGCTGAATTATTGTCAAAGCTACTAGAAAACACGTGAATATTTATAGGTTCACGATTCAATTTGAAAAACTAGCTATTGTTTTTAGGTTAGTTTATAGCTCACGTCAAAAATTAATAAAAAATATTTTCAAAAAATATATAGTACTTGAAATATTCTACTCGTGCAGCTTATCATTTTGGTAGGTTGAATACACAATTTGAAGGTCTACCACCAAAGATATTGCCTCTGGAATAGCTTAGAATTCCATTTCTAGATATTAGGGTTGAGTGCATCGCTCTAGGGTCAAATCTTGTTTGCTCCAATGTCTCTTCTTAGAGTTGAATCCATTGAGTGACTCGAATCCCATGTCTTCTATTTTCTATAGGGCCACTCCTTTTAGCACGCCGAATCCTTTTGGTTTAATTGTTGCCTATTCACTAGTTCTTCATATAGGGGTCAACTCCTTAAATAAATCAAAACTTGTAACTCGGGTTCGACTCCTTATTGCTTGCAATTGACTGTATAGGCTTGACACTTTCCTTATGGGATACATTCCACATATGAGTATGGATTTGACTCTTCTTCTCTACCGTTGCTTATAATGACTTTTCAAATTTATTTTGCTGCCTTTTCTAATTGTGTTCAACTACATTGAAATGTGCTTGACTCCATACACATTGTGCTCGACTCCGTTAAGTTGTAGAAGACTTAGATCTATAAAATTTGGACGCTTGGAATTCTTTTTCATCATGTACTCGAGTCCTTTCATGTGGATGCAACTACTTGTAAATTAATCTATTTACACCTGAGTAAATTCATTAGTTGGCTATGTTTGTTATCATCAAAATTTGGGTACTTATAGTGGTCTTTGACCTTTATGATAACAAAAATATGATTTTAAAATTTATCTAGATGACATGATATGCACTCTAAGTGAGATTTTTAGTGAAATATGTTTACTCCCCCTAATTTCTTTACCTTTCTTGAAAATATTTAGCTCTCTATTACTTTAAGGCTTTATACTCATGTTAAATTCTCAAACCTTTCTAAATCTTTCTCCCCCTTTGGAATCATCAAAATAAACACGATTAATAGAAAAGAAATTCCATTCGAGGTAATCATAATTACATAAGAAGAGGTAAAAGCTCTTGGATGAAAATTAGTGGAAATTTGAATATTAGTGGGTGGAGGTGGAGTTGAAGTTGAAGTGGAAGGCTGATCTTCTAGGGGCTGGCCTATGGCAATTCCAAAGGACTTAAACATTGACTTCAAGGCTTCAATATCCATTTTCATTTTGAAATGAAGTTTTGGTGCTCTGAGGCTTTTAAAATTTGGGGTTCATGTTCTCTCCTAAGTGTTTTTCCAATTAAGATTGTTGAATTTAGGACCCCATGCTTAGAATCTCGAGCAAAATAAGAGAGGGAGAAGAGAAGGAACAAAGAAGAGATGAAAAGAGGAAGGCAAAGAGGGAACTCAGGTAGAGAAGAGAACAAGGAAAAGAGAGAGGGAAAGCCTTTAGGCTAAGAGGGAGAGCTTCCACGAATTGAGAGAGAGGAGGTGTTATGGTCCTGAATCTAACACATAGATTCGTAGGGAGGAAGAAGAGAAAGATGAAAATCAAGCCAAAGGGAAGTTGATAACCCTATGTTCGTTAAGGAGAACACACACCCCTAAGCTCGTTGAGGAGAAAGACACCAAATGCTTCCCCGACGTTCATGTTTTCGACCGGCCATGTCAACAAATGTTTGGAAGTTGATTATGATGATGTGCTCATTGATCCCTTTTTAGGTACCGCTATCACCAAGAAAGTGCTTCGCACAGGCAACAACCTTCTTTTGTCTAGCAACATAAGGAGCACCTAATCGTCCTCCTTGAAGGATTTCTCCCTGTAAACCAGAAAAGATCTTTGTCATCTCCTCGACAATCTTTGGATCCTCGCTGTAACTCTCGTAGCAATGGCCCCATCTGGGGTCTCTTCAAAATGTAATACATGGAGCAGAAACGTACTGAATCCTAGTTCCCTTGACTTCCAAAACAATTGCTTCTCCAATCATCTTCACAAGCTGAAGATCCATGGTTGCTCCCAGTCCAACATTATGAGGAAATAAGGTGGCTTTAGAGACATTGTTGTGGCCATGAACAACATCGATTCCATAATTCATTGGAATGAGTGATACGGTCTAGAAATCGTTCACCATAACAGTCCATGGCTAGGAAGTGGCAAATTCCTTCAGCTTCTCAGCATCTATGTTGTCATCCAGGTTCTTCAAGTACAGGTGCACCCCTTGGTACTTGTCTACAGTCTCCTTATTATTCTGCTCAAACCTTGCCTTCAATTCCATCTCCCTTTCTGATTTCTTCTATGTCTTCCCAACATACCACTCCTTGTCATCAATGTTTTTTTTCATTAAGTTCCTCAACAACTAGAGCAGCATATGCTGCCTTATCAAAGTTAACAAATACGTAACATTTGAATTTCCCATCTCCTTCTCTCATTACTACAGACATGGGACCCAAAAAATTAAGCCCCACATTTTCAATTTGACAACAAACATACGCACAGGGATTGTGCTCATCAACAAAAAAAACAAAACCCCCCCAAAATAAATTTCAGCAGTCCCCATAAAATTTTTTCTATGAATCCTGGCATCCCCAGAAAAATTTCATCTCAAAATTCATACACCCAAGCCAGAATTCCAGAAATTGGGCACTGTTTCTCTACTTCACGGAATAGAGAAGCTCCTTCCCCAATTTTTGAGCAGCGTTGCTGCTGCTCAAGCCCTTGCAGCCCCATCAACACCATGGAAAAATCTTTTTTACCTAAAAATCGATGGTGTTTCTGAAATTTACCCCAAAAGGCGTTGACTTTGGTTCCCCACTGGACTGCCGAGAGCGAGATTGAGAGTGAGAGTGAGAATCCAGAAGCCAAAGTCCACTGGATTTCTTTTCGACGGCGGCGACAAAGCATCCTCAGTTTTAGATGGTGAATAGTAGCAAATCATGGTCTCACTTGTTTCTGATGGTGAACAACAGGACTTCATGGCCGAAATTTAGAATTGGGCTGGTCCGAAGAACCTTGAGGTGGGATGACAAACAGGCCTCTTGGTTCCTTTACAGCAGACTCCGACATAGAATTTGAGGTCACACCCAAGTCAGCCTTTACAGATGAGATTTTGGCAGAATACCCTTCCGATTTCCCAAAATCTGGGTCCCCGCCGTCTGATTTTGGAAGTTTTGACACCGATTTCAGATTTGATGTCTTATACTCTAATTTCTTATGTACAGGGTCCCCGCTGTTCGGCTTTGGATTTCCCTGCGCGAAAATTGGTAATTTTTCTAGCCCTTTGCCTTGCTTCCAGTCCGAGACAGCTTCTGCTGCCTTTCGTTCAGTGCTTATTCGTGCAAGGAGATGGTCAAATTTTCTGGCCCTTGGCATTTTTGCCCATCCAAGACAGCGTCTACTACCTCTCCTTCTGTCCAGTTGTGGTGCTCCGAGATTGGAGGTCGTATGACCTTTTCTGCGGTAGCAGTTGCTCCCTTGCAGAAAATTTAATGGTAGATGCACGCGATCTTTCATCACATTCTCTACTCCATGCACGTATTTCTCCCAATTCTTTGCGTATTTCTTCCAATTCTTTGCGCATGGCAATCCATTTTTCTTGGGATATAGAATGGCTCATTGTGTTCCCGCTCTGATATCAGTTGTTATGGTCTCGGATCTGACACATGGATTCGTAGGGAGGAAGAAGAGAAAGATGAAAATCAAGCCAAAGGGAAGCTTGATAACCCTAGGTTCGTTAAGGAGAACGCACACCCCCGAGCTCGTTGAGGAGAACTCAAAAACCTGTTTAACCTAAATCAATGTTTGCCTTTCTCATTACTCTTACCCCTTAAATAAGGTTCACCCTTACAAGGTTTAAGATAAAATATTACAAAAATACTCCTGTAAATAAAATATTCAAAAAATGCCCATGTGGCCTATTATTAATTTAAGTGAAATAAAATAAAGTAAATTAAAGAAAAAAATTAAAATAATAATGTTATTGCGTGCATAACATGAGGAGAGCTTGGTGCTCTACCCCAAGCCAAGAGCCTCTATTTGTAGTTTTTAGAGGATGTTAAAATGTCTATAATGCCCTTATGTCTACAACCTTTACATGAGAAAAAAAAAAGTAGACATGTTCTCCTTGAATAATTACACCCTTGTGCCATCTTTATGAGATGACACCTTATTTACAATCATACTACTTGATGAGAATGCAAAATATCATATTTTTCTCCCTCAATGCTTAGGCTTTTATAATTATTTGGTGCCTAAATATACTCATTGTTCTTATATTTTGATTTAGGATACCAAAGGAGGCGTTAAGTGCAAAATGAAGTTAATTAGGCGATTCTGGACAGTTTCAACATTGCTTCGTAATCTAGGCATAACTCTCTCATTGGATTTAGAGGAGGAGGAAGTTATGGCTGGAAATCGAACTTTGAAAGAGCTTGCAGCCCCTGATTTGAATCAACAACCCTTATGCATGACGTTCTCTACTTTAGATGCTACTACTACATTTGAATTAAAATCTGGACTAATACATCTCTTGCCCATTTTTTATGGTCTTGCAGGTGAAGATCCTCATAAGAATCTAAAGGAGTTTCATGTGGTATGAACGAGTATGTAATCCATGGGGGGTGATCGAAGAGCAAATTAAATAACGAGCTTTTCCATTTTCTTTGAAGGATTCGGCTAAGGATTGGCTCTATTATCTACCCTTCGGGTGTATTACCACATGGGACGAGATGAAGAGATTATTTTTGGAGAAATTTTTCCTTGCGTCAAGGGCGGCCAACATTCAGAAAGAAATTTGTGGTGTAAGGAAGCATAACGGAGAGTCCCTACACGAATACTGGGAAATGTTTTAAGAAGTTATGTGCAAGATGCCCCCATCATCAGATTAGCGAGTAACTTCTTATCCAGTATTTTTATGAGGGCCTTCTACCCACTGATAGGAGCACAATTGATACTGCTAGTGGAGGAGCTTTGGTGGATAAAACTCTTGTGGCCGTGAGAAACTTGATTGAAAATATGGCGGCCAATTCTAAAAAAATTGGCACTAGGCTTGACCTTCCATCTAAGAATGTTAATGAGGTAAATATTTCCTTCCTTGAACAAAAAAATTGTGAGTCTAACTTCTCTCGTCTGTCAAATGGTTGTACTAAGACGCAAACGTTGAAGGCTTGTGGGATTTGTTTAGTAGTAGGGCATCCAACCAATATGTGCCCAACTCATCAAGAGGAGCCCACTGAGCAAGTGAATGCAGCGGATTGTTTTCCAGGACAACAACAAAGGAAGTATGATCCCTATTCAAACACGTATAACATGAGATGGAGGGATCATCCCAACCTTAGCTATGGGAATCCACAAGTTAATCAGCCCATGACTCAAAATCACCCAAGTTACCAACAATATAAGCAACCTTATCCCCCTAGACAAACACCAGGCCAAACTTCCAACTCTGGTATGTCTTTAGAAGATATTGTTAAGTCTCTTGCCACTAACACTTTGCAATTTCAACAGAAGATGAAACAATTTCAACAAGAGGCAAGGGCTAGATGGCAAGCACAATTAGTCGGCTAGAGGCGCAAAGTTCGGAGAAATTACCCTCTCAAACGATAGTAAATCCAAGAGAAAATGCAAGTGCAATCATTTTGAGAAGTGGTAAAGAGGTTGAGATTCCGATAAAGGCAGCCCCTGCATTGTCGGAACAAGAAAAGGAGAAAAATGTTGTTGCAAACAAGAACGTTCCTGATGATGATGATGTACCTAAGCGTAAGGTTCCACCTCTTTCTGAGTATAAACCAGTTCCTCCTTTTCCTCAGGCTTTGGCAGATTCTATAAAAGATGATCAAAATAAAGATTTATATGAGATTTTCCGTAGATACGAGGCAAATATCCCACTTTTAGATACTATTAAACAAGTGCCTCATTATGCTAAACTCCTAAAAGAACTGTGCACAGTTAAGAGGAAACAAAAACTTAAAGGATGTGAGAAGGTGAGAGTAGGGGAGAATGTTTATGCAGTTATTCAAAGAAAATTCCTTGCGAAGTGCAAAGATCTAAGTATGTTGAATATCCCTTGTATGTTAGGTAACACCAGATTTGAGAAGGTCATGACAGATTTACAAGCTTTTATTAATGTCATGCCATATTCTATATATGCTTCCTTGAAACTTGGTCATTTGAATAAAACTGGTGTTGTGAGTCAATTGGTTGATAGATCTAATGCCTATCCTAAGGGTGTAGTTGAGGATGTTCTTGTGTAAGTTAATAATTTGATTTTCCCTACTGATTTTTATGTGCTTGTTATGGAAAATGGTGACCAAACTGCTCTTATTTTGTTAGAAAGACCATTCTTAAAGACATCCAAGACTAAGATAGATGTTCATAGTGGTACACTTACCATGGAATCTGATGGTGAAATTGTTAAGTTTAACATTTATGATGCCATGAAATATCCTGGTGATGATAATCCTATTTATTCTATTGATGTGACTGATTATTTCGCACATAATGTTTTTGAACTTGATGGAAAAGATGAATAGGAAGTTGCCATTACTAAGCATCTTGAGAAAGAGAATGAGGAGTTAGCCTTGAGTTCTGATTTGTAGGAAACGGTTGCAGCGTTGAATAATATTCCACAGTTACAGTAGTCTGGTAATGTTAATTATATTGAGTTAACAATTTTTAACGAGAGGCCTTTACCCTCTGTTTTGTAGGCTCCCACTTCAGATTTTAAGCCTCTCCCCAGTCACCTCAAGTACCATGCATGTTTTCTATGGAGAACCAACATGAAGAGGAAGGTTTTACCCTCTGTAGAGGCTTTACTAAGAAAGTACCATGTGACCGAAAAAGTATCAACTGCCTATCATTCTCAAACTAGTGGACAAGTGGAAGTGTCAAATTGAGAGATCAAGTCCATCATTAAAAAGACGGTCAATCCAAGCAGAAAAGATTGGAGTTTGCGTTTTGATGATGCCTTGGGGGCATATAGGACTGCATATAAGATGCCCATTGGTATGTCACCTTATCGGTTGGTGTTTGGAAAACCATGACACCTTCTAGTTGAGTTAGAACACAAGGCTTATTAGGTTATCAAGAGTTTCAACATGAAGATGGATGAAAGTGGAGAACACAGGAAGTTACAAATACAAGAGTTAAGAGGACATTCGCAAGGTTGCCTATGAGAGTGCAAGGATTTACAAGGAAAAGACGAAGGCTTTTCATGTCAAGATCTCTAGGATGAAGTTTAAAGTTGGTAAAAAATTCCTTCTATACCATTCACGGCTTCGTTTGTTTCCGGATAAGTTGCGTTCTCGTTGGATTGGACCATTTGTTGTTACTAATGTTTTTCCTGATGGTGGAGTCGAAATTCAAAGTTTAGCAACTTCCAAAGTGTTCAAGGTGAATGGACATAGACTTAAACCTTTCTATGAAGGTTTCCAAGTGGAGAATTCGGCAACATTGGACCTCAAGGATCCAATTTATACTAGTCAAAGAAGGAAGCATTGAGTCGAGCCAATGACAATAAACAAAGGCGCTGCTTGGGAGGCAACCTGACGGTGTTCGTTCCTTCTTCTTTTTATTTTCGCATTTATATTTTGATTCTTTTTGTCTTCTCTTTACATTTCACCTTACATTGGGGAAAATGTAAGTTCTAAGTCTGGGGGAGGGGATTTAGGTTGTGTTTCAATTAGGTTGTGTTTTTAATGATTTTTGGTTGTGTGTGTCATGAGCAAGATTAAATTAGGCTCTTGAAAGATTCATAACATGATTGAATAAGTAATCTTCCAACTGAGAATTAATTAGTCTAGTTATTTTCATTGAGGATGCTAGTGACTAAATTTGGTAAACAAAAGCCGGTGAGATTTTGAGCCTTTAGACTGACACATCCATATTCTTCCATGGAGTTGTTTCTCTAGAACTAGCTTTGAATCTCTTTGAACTCACATTGACACATGCATGCATGAACATGATTAAGGCCCTCTTTGTTATAATCTACATAAGCCAAATAGCCTACCTTGTAATTAATTTTTTTTTCCTTTGGTTGAACCCCTTTGAGCTTTATTGTTTTTTTTTTTGTGAACTCACGTTACAAGCTTTTTTGTGAACCCCAATCCGTAGATCTAGTGGAGCATTGTTCATCATTATGATTCATATGGGTGTGAAAGAAATAAGTGTGGGGTGACTGGATTTGTATTATCGCTATGACTTGTGAAACGGAACATGTTTTCATCCTCAATTCATGAGTTCCATTGTTAGTATAATTTTCACAAAATGTTGAATATATAGAAAAGAGAAAAACTTCATTGACTTCATAAACTTATTATAATCAGATTACATGAACCGCTATATAGTGGAAGGTAGTAGAGTCCAATTACAATAAAACTACCTTTGTCCCAATTACACCCAAACTCTAACACTTAAAGATAAGTCCTAGCATAATTAAATAACTCATTATAGATAAAAGACAAACATAACTCAAACTAGAACTCTTCTAGGATGTGACTATAAAATAAAGATGCCTTTGATAGTCGTTCTTGATCTTCCAACTTATGTGATAAGGATGCCAGCTCGTGGTAATCATGGTGGGTCCTACTTCTTATGGGCTTGGGCCTTCTTTGGTTGTGTGACCCATCTTATAATACTCTTAGATATGTGGGCCTTCCTTGGTCGTGTGGGCTTGGGCCTTATCTTTCAACACTCCCCCTCAAGCAGGGGGGAGAGAACATAAAGAAATCCCAGCTTGTTGTGAATGATGTATATAATCTTTTTGTATAAAATGACGGTCATCCAATCTTCCAACACTCCCCCTCACACTGGTGCTCTCTTCCATGAGACCTAGCAGGACAATTCTGTTATGGTCCCGATCCGACACAAGGATTCATTGGAAGGATCTTGGATCTACCACAGATTATCGTACGGATAGTAGGGATTGTAGGAAGACATGGAGAACGAAAACGAAAGATAAAGCTAAAGGGAAGCTTGAAAACCCTAGAGCTCGTTGAGGAGAACTCTAAGCTTCTTTACGCTAGATTTATTCTTAATACTTCAATGCTTCCTTTTTCTCATTACTCTTACCCCTTAAATAGGGTTCACCATGTTAGGGTTTACAATAAAATATTCTAAAAATACCCCTAGAAAAATAATATTCCAAAAATACCCCTATAAATAAAATATTCCAAAAACACCCCTATGGCCTAAAACTGAAATAAAATAAAGTAAATTAAATAAAACAACTACAATAATAATGTTATTGCGTGCATAACATTACACCCCCCTTGGAAGACTAGCTTGTCCTCAAGCTCAGAAGTAGTGTCAGTATGTCGACGTCTCCACAGGTGCCGAAGTAGCATCTGCGATAGCTATGACCCCCCTTCCAAACGCCAAATTTTTTTTTTTTTGGCCCAGTTCGAGTTAACCTGGGTTGACTCGGTTCAGGAAACCCGGTCCGGCGCACGACCCCCCTTCTGGATGCCTTTTTTTTTGGCCCGGTCCGAGTTAACCTAGGTTGACTCGGTTGAGGAACCCCGGTCCGGCGCACGACTCAGCTTTGTGCCCTGATGAAATTTTTCTAAATTATGAAAATTTGAATCTACTTCATCTTCTTCCTTCGGCGAAAATTTCGCCGACGAGTCTTCTGCAGAAATCGAAAACTTGCCATATCCTCCTGCCGATCCCAAACATAGCGGTCGTCAGTAAGTGCAGAAACCTTGTCGACAACTGCTCCTTCCCTCACGTCACCGACGAAGGTGGGCGACGGTCGTCTTCCATCATCACGGCCCCGAACAGGGCAAAAATTTCTTTAATGGAGTCTCCTGCTACTCCGGTGGCGAATCGCAGCCCGTTGGGCCCCCCGAAATAGAGACCCCTTGCGGAAATTTCGCCTACGGTGCCGACGGGATCTTCTGTTTCTCCGGTGACGAAGAGAAGTCCACTGAGGCGTCACCACTTGGAATTTTTCCGAGACAGAGGGCTCTCAGAAAGTTCACCGACGGACCCGAGGGACGCGACTGAGTTGCCTGCTACTCCGGTGGCGAATCGCAGCCCTCGGAGGCGAATCGTAGCCCTTGGAGGCATTTCGGGAGTTTTGCGCTTGCTAGGAGATTTCGAGTGCCGTCGGATTCAGAATTTCCCGTGCCGCCATTTTCATAATTTCGGAATCCCCAAATTCCAATGTCGTCACCGTTGGAGTTCCTGGCCCTTGGCCTTTTTGCTCGTCCGAGACAGCTTCTGCTGCCTCTTCTACGCATATGCTGTAATCGGAGATTTGAAGTCGGAGGCCCTTCATTTCTGTAGCAATGAGTTCCTCCCTTGCATAATGTTCAATGGAAGCATCTAATCGTACTCGTATTTCCTCCAATTCCTTACCCATAGCAATCCATCTTTCTTGAGATATAGAATAACCCATTGTGTTCCCGCTCTGATACCAGTTCTTACGGTCCCAAATCTGACACAAGGATTTGTTGGAAGGATCTTGGATCTGCAATGGATTACCGTACGAATAGTAGGGATTGTAGAAAGACATGGAGAACGAAAACGAAAGATCAAGCCAAAGGGAAGCTTGAAAACCCTAGAGCTCGTTGAGGAGAACTCTAAACCTCTTTACGCTAGATTTAACCTAATTCTTAATACTTCAATGCTTTCTTTTTCTCATTACTCTTACCCCTTAAATAGGGTTCACCCTGTTAGGGTTTACAATAAAATATTCTAAAAATACCCCTATAAATATAATATTCCAAAAATATTCCTATAAATAAAATATTCCAAAAATACCCCTATGGCCTAAAACTGAATTAAAATAAAGTAAATTAAATAAAAAACTAAAATAATAAAGTTATTGCATACATAACATTACACCCCCCTTGGAAGACGAGCTTGTCCTCAAGCTCGGAAGTAGTGTCGGTATGGCGACGTCTCCACAGGTGCCGAAGTAGCATCCGCGATAGCTATGACCCCCCTTCCGGACGCCAAATTTTTTATTTTTTTTTGGCCCAGTCCGAGTTAACCTGGGTTGACTGGGTTCAGGAACCCCGGTCCGACGCACGACCCCCTTCTGTATGCCTTTTTTTTTTGGCCAAGTCCGAGTTAACCTGGGTTGACTCGGTTGAGGAACCATGTCCGGCGCACGACTCAGCTTTGTGCGCTGATGAAATTTTCTTAACTTGTGAAAATTTGAATCTGCTTCATCTTCTTCCTTCGCCAAAAATTTTGCTGACGAGTTTTCTGTGGAAATTGAAAACTTGCCGTATCCTCCTGCCGATCCCGAACATTGCGGCCATCTGTAAATGCGGAAACCTTGTCGACAGCTGATCCTTCCCTCACGGCATAGACAAAGGCGGGCGACGGTCGTCTTCCGTCCTCATGGCCCCGAACAGGGCATAAATTTCTCTAATGGAGTCTCCTGCTACTCGGGTGGCGAATCGCAGCCCGTTGGGTCCCCCCGGAACAGAGAGCCCTTGCGGAAATTTCTCCTACGGTGCCGACAGGATCTCCTGTTTCTCCGATGACGAAGAGAAGTCCGCAGAGGCGTCGCCGCTTGGAATTTTTCCGTGACAAAGGGCTCTCGAAAAGTTCACTGACGGACATGAGGGACGCGACTGAGTCGCCTGCTACTCCGGTGGCGAATCGCAGCCTTCGGAGGCGAATCGTAGCCCTTGGAGGCATTTCAAGGGTTTTGCGCTTGCTCGGAGATTTCAAGTGCGGTTGGATTCATAATTTCCCATGCCGCCATTTTTGGAATTTCGGAATCCCCAAATTCCAATGTCGTCGCTGCTGGAGTTCCTGGCCTTTGGCCTTTCTACTCATCCCAGACATCTTCTGCTGCTTCTTCTACGCATATGCCGTAATCGGAGATTTGAAGTCGGAGGCCCTTTGTTTCTGCAGCAACGAGTTCCTCCCTTGCATAACGTTCAATGGAAGCGTCTAACAATACTCGTATTTCCTCCAATTCCTTACCCATAGAAATCCATCTTTCTTGGGATATAGAATAACCCATTGTGTTCCCGCTCTGATACCAATTGTTACGGTCCCGGATCTGACACAAGGATTTGTTGGAAGGATCTTGGATCTGCCACGGATTACCGTACGGATAGTAGGGATTGTAGGAAGACATGGAGAACGAAAACGAAAGATCAAGCCAAAGGGAAGCTTGAAAATCCTAGAGCTCGTTGAGGAGAACTATAACCCTCTTTACGCTAGATTTAACCTAATTCTTAATACTTCAATGATTCTTTTTTCTCATTACTCTAGCCCCTTAAATAGGATTCACGTTGTTAGGGTTTACAATAAAATATTCTAAAAATACCCCTATAAATAAAATATTCCAAAAATACCCCTATAAATAAAATTTTCCAAAAATACCCCTATGGCCTAAAACTGAAATAAAATAAAGTAAATTAAATAAAATAACTAAAATAATAATGTTATTGCGTGCATAACAAATTCAGGGGGGTCTAACATAGATGTAATAATAAGTTCCTCCGTCATGGTGTCCCAACCATTGACATTTGATATTTTTTACGGTGTATTAAGTTCCTCCGTCATGGAATCCAAACCATTGACACTTGATATTTTTGATGGGGTATTAAGTTCCTCCATCATGGAATCCCAACTATTGACACTTGATATTTTTTACGGAGACAAATAAAAAATGGTATGAGGAAAGATACCGAGGCCACCTCTTCTTCAATATTAATGTCTCATCCAAAGAGACATAATAGAAACAACTGTAATGTAACATGACCATCTTCCAACACATATAACACAAACCGAAATAATAAACCTTGTAGAAGGACCATGAAATAATTATAATCTGATATAAATAATTTTTCTTAGATGCATAAGGTTCATCTTTTGTGCTCCCCTTTCTTGAATATTTTGGTCACATAAAACTTATCCACAACATATGGAATAAAATACCTCTTCCTTGTACTTCTTCTACTTCTCCCCCTCAAGCTGGGAGGTAATTGCAGTGATCCTAGCTTAAACCAAATATCATAGATGTAGCCATAATCCAAAATAAAAAGGTTGTATAGATACGATGTATAGATAAACCCTCAAACCAGGGAGAAGTGAGATATTTTCTTGATATATCAACTCAAAAAGTGACGTAAAACAATGGGCTTAAATTCGGATTTTTCAATGCAACAGAATACGAGCATGACCTTTGATTCTTCCAATGCTAATATATCTTTAAGTATAAATTAGATTGACATAAAATTTCTTCATACGTAACTAGACTTAAATAAATTTCATCCAAGTATAACTTATCTTCATGAAATATAATTATCAAAAGATAAATAATCTGATAGATTTCGGTCTTTGACATCTGGCCGAACTATGTACTGTTTCTCCTTTTTTCCCAGAATGACCATTAACTATTCCAAGATAAATATATCCTTATAAAAAAATCATATCGAGAATTGATTGAATAAGTAAGAAAATATATTTACATATCTTTCCTTTGATATATAATTATCCATATAAAGTCTCTTTCTTCATAGCATAAAATACCTTGGAAGTTGAAGCTTTTTGTTGTTGCTCGAACATCTTTTGCAATTTGACCTTTGCTATTTCAAATATCAGATTATCGTTGTAGATAACTTTGATAAAAAATTGGATGAATAGGTAAAATAATAGACTTACATATGTTTCTTTGGATATATATTTCTTCATATAAAATCTAGTTCTTGATAGCATAAAATACCTTGGAATCGGAAGCTTGCTGCTGCTGCTCGAACCTTTTTGAAATTTGAGTTTTTCTCATTCAAATATCAACATCTCTTTGTAGATAACTCCGATAGGAAAAAATAATTTTTATTTGGAAATTAGACTCAAATATTTTTCTGTCAATATATATTTTACAATATTACAAGCTCAGTAGAGAGGTAAAACATGTAAACCAAACTACGGGTGTAGGGACTGAAAAAAATAACTATGAACCTAGACTTCAGGTTTAGGGTTTAGAGAAAAGGATCTCATTATCTCTGTGGGTTGACAAAGTCAACTCACAAAACCTGCTCTGATACCATGTTAAATTGGGTCGAATGCCTTATCTTAAAATGATTAGCCACTTTGGAAACTTTTTTTTCCAGCTAATAAATACAAGATCTTTATACTCACTAATGTATGTGGGACTATCCTTTAACAAAAAAGAAAGAAAGAAAGGAAGTGATGGAGGGAATGGCTTTTAAAGTTAAAAACTGTCTGTCTTCATAATTCCTCCTAAAATTCAAAGAAAGGGGTCTATTTATATGAGATAGATACAAATTGAAGAAGCTGCTGAGTGGAGTGATTGGTTTTACATGTCTTATATATTCGTGCTCGAGTTGATTCATTTTTGAGCTACATTCCCAAATATTTTTCACCTTGATCCTAAACCCCTTTACAACCCTTCAAAAGTCCTTATGATTCGTGTTATGCATGTGATCTGAGTGGTGTAGAAGGAGAAGATATGCCAGCCTATGGTAGATCATTTCTAGTGGAATGAATTTGAGTGAAACACATACCCTTCAAACAAATGAGAATCGAGTGTTTATTTTTGTGAGGGTCTACTTATTTAGTTTACTCCATCCCTGAATGAAAATAGTTACTAAGTAATTGTAAGCTATTTAAAATTTTTTTTTCATGATATGTTATGAGTTTTGAAGAGTTTGGTAGTTCTTTGTTGATGGTGTTACAACCTTGGTGTTTTTAGGAAAGTGAATTAGAGTTTTTCGCGAGGACGAGCAAAAGCTAAGTGTGGGGGAATTTGGTGAGAATGCAAAATGTCATATTTTCTCCCTCAATGCTTAGGCTTTTATAATTATTTGGTGCCTAAATATACTCATTATTCTTATAATTTGATTTAGGATGCAAATGGAGGCGTTAAGTGCAAAATGAAGTTAATTGGGCGATTCTGAACAGTTTCAACATTGCTTCATAATCTGGGTATAACGCTCTCATCCGAGCTCTAATTGATATGATTCAAGATTACATGGAATGCCAAAAAAATTTCTACAACTTTTATGTTTTGAATTTTGAGAGATACGGGCTCAATCCAGGTAGAAATCGGGCTTGAAGCCACGACAAGTGCATTGTTATGTCCTGGAACGGGAAAAAAAAGGGGGGAGGGGGAACCCTAAACCTTTAGAAAAAATAGAGGAGTTTAGTGCCCCCCTCCTTTTCTCTTCTCCAATTTTTATGTTATGGACTCCATAGCATCAAGAGTGGCTAACCGGAGAAGAGAAGAGATGGAGTAAACTTGTACTTCAGTACCTTAGGGGTTTAATTGTAATTTGAAGTTCCATAAGGGTCTAATTGTAATTATAGAACCTTTGATGTTTTCCCTGATCTATTTAGGGCGTCAAGTGATTGAATGGAAGCAAACATTAATCAATTAGTCTAAATGAGATCAGGTACTCTCTCTAAAGAGGCCTAAGGTTGGAGCTTCTTCAAAGGCTCACGTCCCTTCATCATTGGGCGTTCCAAGAACCCCAAATCCTTCCCTTCTTCGTCATTCAATCTGGAAGCTAGAGGAGATCGCCGGGTGACTCGATCCATGGCTAGAGAGCCTAACATCGTGGTATCAGACAGGACCACCCTTGGTGATTCCTCTTCCCCTTCAGAAATTCGAAATTTTGTGGAAGAGAACCATGCTGATCTACAATCTCAAATCAATGGCCTGGAGGACAAATTCTAGATGTTGCTGTCCCGCATGGAGGAGGGCTTTACCCAGCTTTCCGTCTAGATGGCATCCTCCTCAAGCCCAGCAGATCATCTCAACCCTCATCCAACGCCTCCACCTCCTCCCATACGCCAAACACCTCCACCTCGTGGGGGCCTCAATCCAGCAACCCCTACCGTGCCAAGGTACACAAAGCTTGATTTTCCAACATATGATGGGTCCTCCGACCCTTTAATGTGGTTACACAGGTGTGATCATTTCTTTTCCAATCAAGGAACTCTGCCCGAAGGCAAGGTTCAATTAGCTGCCTTCCACATGCTCAATGAAGCGCTTATGTGGTTTCATCAATTCAAAAACGAGTTTGTGGTATATGATTGGGAATTTTTCAAAGAAAACTGCATGCTATGGTTTGGTCCTCCGCTTCGCAGCAACCCAGTTGGGGATTTGGTTAATCTAAAACAGCTTGGAACTATAGAACAATATCAGAAAATTTTCCAAGAAAAACTTTGTTATGCACGTAATAACATTATTATTTTAGTTGTTTTATTTAATTTACTTTATTTTATTTCAGTTTTAGGCCATATGGGTATTTTTGGAATTATTTATTAATAGAGATATTTTTGGAATATTTTATTCATAGGGATATTTCTGTAATATTTTATTAAACCCTAACAGGGTGAACCCTATTTAAGGGGTAAGAGTAATGAGAAAAGGGAGGATTGAAGTATTAAGAATTAGGTTAAATCTAGCGTAAAGAGGCTTAGAGTTCTCCTCAACGAGCTCTAGGGTTATCAAGCTTCCCTTAGGCTTGATCTTCGTTTTCGTCTTCCCCATGTCTTCCTATTACCCCTATGGTAATGCTTGGAATACCCGTAACCCGTGGCAGACCCCACATCCTCCCAAAGAATCCTTGTGTCAGATCCGAGACTGTAACAACTGGTATCAGAGCGGGAACACAAGCTCGCATGGAGAAGGTATACAATTCGCGGACAAACTTTGCAAAGAATTTGGAGAAGCACGAGCATTATATGAAATTTTCATGGAATGCTGGACAAGGGAGCCACGCGCTGCCGCAAAACAGGTCACACGACCTGAATTCGCCGAGCACGACAGCCGCAAAGAAGACACAGAAGCTCTCTCGGACGAACAGAAGACTGTCTCGAGAAAGCTCTCCAAAAATCCAAAATCCGACGGCGGATACACCGGAATTTTAAAAACGGTAGAGGCTTACCCTTTCCCAATAGACGCCGTGCGTATCTCCACACCAAAGCTGCAACGGGGAGGGGATTTCCTAACAGAGGAAATCCCGAAATCATCGGCATCGGAGGATTTTGGGATGACCGAAAATCTGAAATTGGAGGGGAATAGAAAATTCCGTCGGCGCCGAAGGCGAAATTTCCGACGGAATTTCCGCTGGGCTCTGTTCCGTGGGGCTGAGAAATAGAGGTTCTCTGTCTCGGCAATGCTCCCAGCGGCGAACCCCCAACGGGCTTCTCGTCGCCACCGGCGAAGCAGGATAGTTCGTCGGCACCGTAAGCAACTTTTTCGCAAGAGATCTCGATTCCGGGAGGCTGAGCAACGACGATTCACAAGTTTCCGAGACCCCTCTGTCTCGGAAACTATCCAGGAGGCGAAGCCCCGACGGGCTGCGATTCACCACCAGAACATTAGGCGATTGCGTCGATGCCGGGAGAGAGGAAGGAGACGACCGTCGCCGGACTTCGTCGGTGCCGTGAGGAACGGAACCGCCGGCCGCAGAGTTCGGGAGCCGAAGGAAGAAGACGACTCCCGATTAAATTTTCCTAACTTAGGAAAATTTAATCGGCCCGGTCTGCTGATACGCACGCCGGACCGGGTTCCTGAACCTAGTGAACCCAGGTTAACTCGGACCAGCCCAAAAAAAAAAAAAAAAAAAAAAAAAAAAGGGTTGGTGTCTTGAAGGGGGTCGTGCACCGGACCGGGTTCCTGAACCGAGTCAACCCAGGTTAACTCGGATCGGGCCAAAAAAAAAAAAAATAGCGTCTTGAAGGGGGTCATAGCTATCGCGGATGCTACTTCGGCACTGGTGGCGAGTCGGTATACCGACACTACTTCCGAGCTTGAGGACAAACTCGTCATCCAAGGGGGGTGTAATGTTATGCACGCAATAACATTATTATTTTAGTTGTTTTATTTAATTTACTTTATTTTATTTTAGTTTTAGGCCATAGGGGTATTTTTGGAATTATTTATTAATAGGGATATTTTTGGAATATTTTATTCATAGGGATATTTCTGTAATATTTTATTAAACCCTAACAGGGTGAACCCTATTTAAGGGGTAAGATTAATGAGAAAAGGGAGGATTGAAGTATTAAGAATTAGGTTAAATCTAGCGTAAAGAGGCTTAGAGTTTTCCTCAATGAGCTCTAGGGTTATCAAGCTTCCCTTAGGTTTGATCTTCGTTTTCGTCTTCCCCATGTCTTCCTATTACCCCTACGGTAATGCTTGGAATACCCGTAACCCGTGGCAGACCCCAGATCCTCCCAAAGAATCCTTGTGTTAGATCCGGGACTGTAACAACTGGTATCAGAGCGGGAACACAATGAATTATGGAACACATGCTCGCAATAACATTATTATTTTAGTTGTTTTATTTAATTTACTTTATTTTATTTCAGTTTTAGGCTATAGGGGTATTTTTGGAATTATTTATTAATAGGGATATTTTTGGAATATTTTATTCATAGGGATATTTCTGTAATATTTTATTAAACCCTAACAGGGTGAACCGTATTTAAGGGGTAAGAGTAATGAGAAAAGGAAGGATTGAAGTATTAAGAATTAGGTTAAATCTAGCGTAAAGAGGCTTAGAGTTCTCCTCAACGAGCTCTAGGGTTATCAAGCTTCCCTTAGGCTTGATCTTCGTTTTCGTCTTCCCCATGTCTTCCTATTACCCCTACGGTAATGCTTGGAATACCCGTAACCCGTGGCAGACACCAGATCCTCCCAAAGAATCCTTGTGTCAGATCCGGGACTGTAACAAACTTGCTCGTGCAAGTCATTTGGTGCGGCCTGAACTTTATGTCAATTTGTTCACGGCTGGCCTGGTAGAACCCCTTCGCCTAGAAGTGGAATTGGAAGTCCCCCACCTCCCTAGCCCACGCCATGAATTTGGCAAGAGCATTGGACACCAAACAGCGCCTCTTCCAAGAGTCATTAACCAAACGTCCCCCTTGGCCACCTCACCCACAGCCCCATGGTCCTTATTCCACTAACCCTAGGCCTCAACCCAACAACCCCTCTCCACCACCACCACCAGCCTTTACACCCCATCGGGATTTATCAAACGTCTAACAAAAGCAGAAATTGATCAGAGAAGGGCTCAGGGCCTATGTTTCAATTGTGATGAAAAATTCGTCAAGGGCCATCAATGCAAAAGACTCTTTTGGGTAGAAATAGAAGACCCCTTAGAGGATGACTTTCAGGAGGATATGGACCAAACCGAGGAGGAAACACCTGAAATCTCCCTCCATGCCATGACAGGCCTGCATAGCACAAATACCATGCATGTCCACACCACCATGAACCATCATATTCTGCTAGCACTCGTGGACTCAGGCAGCACACATAATTTTATAAGCAGCCAGGCAGCACAACAGTTGGGGTTATCACTACAGCAGAAATCAGGAATATCAGTCTCAGTGGCTAACGGTGACAAGGTCACCACTGTGGGTTTCGGTTCAGCAATGCCCTTTACTATTGAGGGTCACTCCTTTGTAACAGATTTTTTGGTCATATGGCTGACTAGGTTTGACCTCGTATTGGGCATTAAATGGCTACAACGATTGGGTCTGATCTTATGGGATTTCCAATCCCTTACCATGAGTTTTAAACAGGACACCCATCCGATCACCCTCCAGGGCAATAGTGCCCAGCGGCCATGCAGCCTCCAAAAACTTTCTATGGGTCCTTCAAAAGGGGATAAGTTAGCTTCATTGTTGGCAGAATATGCTGATTTATTTCAGGAACCTGCCGACCTTCCGCCTATACGAGCTTGTGATCACATAATTCGTTTAAAAATGGGCACCGAACCAGTGGTAGTGCGTCCCTACCGCTATCCCCATGTGCAAAAAGATGAGATAGAAAGGCAATGTCAACAAATGCTCCAACAAGGTATTATTCTGCCTAGTCATTCTCCTTTTTCATCCCCGGTATTGCTGGTAAAAAAATCAGATAAATCTTGGCGCTTTTGTGTGGATTACCGTGAACTCAATGCTGGCACCATCAAAGATAAATTTCCAATTCCAGTGGTTGATGAATTATTGGATGAGCTACACGGCTCTCAATTATTTACAAAGTTGGACTTGAAATCTGGCTACCATCAGATTTAGGGGATGTCGAAAAAACTACTTTTCGCACCCACCATGGTCACTACAAGCTCTTGGTGATGCCATTTGGGCTATCCAATGCCCCATCCACCTTTCAAGCGCTTATAAACCAAGTATTTCACCCTTTCTTAATGAAGCATGTCTTAGTTTTTTTTTACGATATACTGGTCTATAGCAAAACTTGGGAAGCACATTTGCACCAATTGAGACAGGTTTTCACAATTCTCCGAGCACACCATTTATTTCTCAATCGTGCCAAATGTGACTTTGCCACTGTTATGGACTCAATAAGACTGAGTCATCTACTTTACTTTTATTATATATGTTGCTTTTAATTTCGAATTTTATTGATTTGCAATAAGACTTAAAGGTAGGGGTAGAGTTGGGTTTAATAACCCTAACCTATGTTGATGTTAATTACCCTATTTAAGGGGTAAGGATGGAGAAATAAAGCAAGTTCGGAATTAGCATAATCTAGGGTAATTTAGGTTCCTTCTAGGCTCTCTATTCTAGGGTTCTTGGTGTGAACTCTCTTGGGGGTTTGCTGCATCCATTGGGGAGTCTTTGAGGAGATCTTGGAAGGAAAAGGAAGAGGAATTACCTTTCTCTTTCGAGCTACAAGAGAGGTCATCTCTTTCAAGAAAATTCTGGTTGCTGGATTGGTGTTGACATCAAGAGGTATTTGGAGAAGGGTTGGCGTGAGCTAACCAGGAAGGAGGACGAATTCTGGTTGCTGGATTGGTGTTGATGTCAAGAGGTATTTGCTAATCTTATTCCAAGCATTAAGATTAGATTTATGTTTCTCTTTTACGTAAGGAACCAGTGCTGCATAAAATTGGAAACCCTACCTTGACGTGAGCCATAAGAAAGGGGTTCCACATTGGGGCCTCAAGGAGCTTCCTTGACTAGCTGGGTTCATTCATAATTAAGAAAAGGAAACTCCTTTTCAAGGGGAATGAATTCAGTAAAGGGAAAGGGGTTGTTCTTGAGTCATTACAGCAAGTAAAACCCTCTTGTCTTGAATCATAAAAGAGGGGTTTCATATCTGAGTGCTTAAACAGTCCTTTAACTTGTTTGTTGCATCTATAATTGAGAAAAGGAAAATCCTTTTCAATCCTAACATGAAAGGAGAAGTATAAGAGAGTTCTTTTCACAAAAACGTGATAAGAAACCCTCAAACAGTGCTGGATTCATATTCAACTCGCCGAGTTACTAGATCTATGGCTAGGGACCATAACAACTTGGTATCAGAGCAGGGTAACCCGGTAGAGAGAAGCACCAATGAATACTTTGAATTGCTTGAAAGAAAATTTGATATTGTCCTAGAGAGGTTCTCAAAAATTGATATCGATATGGAGACCTTAAAGGGAAGGATGGATAGCATGGAGAATGGTCTAACTACTGGCAAGAAATTTGCTGCATTGGAGGAGAAGTTCACTCTTAGTTTGGAAACTTTGAAAGGAAGGATGGATAGCATGGAGACTGGTCTAAGCACTGGCAAGAACCCAATTCCTGGAGACCATTCGCAGATCAGAGGGGGAGATGAGTTTACTAGACACACGAGTTTCTCGGGTCAGCAAGGACCTTTCATTCCGGGGGGACACCTCAACCATGGGGGAGGGACTATACCCCTCATTCCAGATCAGAGAGGAGGGGACCATTCATATAACAGAGGGGGAGATGAATTTCCGAGGCGCACGAGTTTCTCAGGACACCAAGGACCCCTCATTCCGGGGGGACACTTCTACCAGGGGGGAGGCACTACCGAGGTATACTAAAATGGAATTCCCTACTTATAATGGGTCAGAAGACCCTTTGATATGGTTGTATCGATGCGAAAAAAATTTTAGCCATCAGCGAGTCCCAACCTATGACCGAGTCAACGTAGTTGTTTTCCACTTACTAGGGGAAGCACAACTTTGGTACCAGCTAGTTGAGGTTGATAGCGAGGTGGTAGATTGGGATGAATTTAAGCGACTGTGTTCTCTCCGTTTTGGTCCTCCGGCTTACAGTAACCCTTTGGGAGATTTGGTTTTACTACGCCAAACTGGGGCCGTGGAGCAATATCAAAAATTATTCCAGGAAAAATTAGCACGAGCCAGCAGTATGGTACAAGTGGATCAGCAAGTTGCACTATTTACAACAGGACTGACAGAGGCCTTAAAGCTTGAGGTGGAGCTCTATGCACCTGTTGACTTATCCAGCGCTATGAATATAGCTCGTGCTTTAGAATTGCGACAACAGGCACAACACAGACAACCTCCAGGGTCAGGGGAGCGCATTCCTCCGAGAAACAACCCGGGTATTACTTTGACAGGGGATCTGAGATCTAGTCATCCTACAACTCCTTATATAAAAAAATTGACAAGTGCTGAGATGGCAGAACGGCGGGCTAAGAATCTATGTTACAACTGTGATGAACCATATCGGGTTGGGCATCAATGCAAAAGATTGTTTTTGATCGATAAGGTTGAAGATGAGGATATCGAGGTGACAGAGGATATGATTGAGGAAGAACCACCGGACATCTCCCTGCATGCCATTACTGGGCAGCAATCAGCCACAACTACGCAAAATGGGAGCGGCTCGACAACTTTCACCAGGTCTACCCAGCTTCCGAGCTTGAGGTCAAGCTCGATCTCCAAGGGGGGGCAGATGTTATGGACTCAATAAGATTGAGTCATCTACTTTACTTTTATTATTTATGTTGCTTTTAATTTCGAATTTTATTGATTTGTAATAAGACTTAAAGGTAGGGGTAGAATTGGGTTTAATAACCCTAACCTATGTTGATGTTAATTACCCTATTTAAGGGGTAAGGATGGAGAAATAAAGCAAGTTCGGAATTAGCATAATCTAGGGTAATTTAGGTTCCTTCTAGGCTCTCTATTCTAGGGTTCTTGGTGTGAACTCTCTTGGGGGTTTGCTGCATCTATTGGGGAGTCTTTGAGGAGATCTTGGAAGGAAAAGGAAGAGGAATTACCTTTCTCTTTCTAGCTACAAGAGAGGTCATCTCTTTCACGAAAATTCTGGTTGCTGGATTGGTGTTGACGTCAAGAGGTATTTGGAGAAGGGTTGGCGTGAGCTAACCAGGAAGGAGGACGAATTCTGGTTGCTGGATTGGTGTTGATGTCAAGTGGTATTTGCTAATCTTATTCCAAGCATTAAGATTAGATTTATGTTTCTCTTTTACGTAAGGAACCAGTGCTGCATAAAATTGGAAACCCTACCTTGACGTGAGCCATAAGAAAGGGGGTTCCACGTTGGGGCCTCAAGGAGCTTCCTTGACTAGCTGGGTTCATTCATAATTTAGAAAAGGAAACTCCTTTTCAAGGGGAATGAATTCAGTAAAGGGAAAGGGGTTGTTCTTGAGTCATTATAGCAAGTAAAACCCTCTTGTCTTGAATCATAAAAGAGGGGTTTCATATCTGAGTGCTTAAACAGTCCTTTAACTTGCTTGTTGCATCTATAATTGAGAAAAGGAAAATCCTTTTCAATCCTAACATGAAAGGAGAAGTATAAGAGAGTTCTTTTCACAAAAACGTGATAAGAAACCCTCAAACAGTGCTGGATTCATATTCAACTCGCCGAGTTACTAGATCCATGGCTAGGGACCATAACAGCCACATCCGAAGTAGCTTATTTGGGGCATGTGATCTCTACCTCTGGGGTGAAACCAGACTTCAGCAAGATACAATCGGTTATGGATTGGCCCACACCTCACTCCATTACAGCTTTGAAAGGGTTCCTTGGTCTCCCAAGGTATTATAGAAAATTTATCAAAGAATATGGTCACTTGGCAGCACCATTGCATAATTTACTGAAGAAGCATGCCTTTCAGTGGTCTCAGTTGGCAGACTCCTCTTTTAACAACTTAAAGTAGGCATTAGCGTCAGCACTAGTTCTCCAATTGCCCAACTTTGCCGAAAATTTCATCATAGAATGCGATGCATCCGGGGGAGGGATAGGTGCAGTATTGCAGCAACAGGGACACCCCATTGCCTATTTCAGCCGCCATCTCGCCATCACAAGTTAGCCACTTACGAAAGGGAATTCATCGGTTTGGCCAAAGCAGTGCAGGATTGAAGGCCGTATCTGTGGGGCAGACCTCTGGTGATCCGGACAGACCATTGTAGCCTCAAATACTTGTTGGAGCAGCACCTTACTACATCCCCACAACAACATTGGCTCAGCAAATTAATGGGATTCGATTTTCAGGTGGAATACAAACCGGGTTATCTCAACCGGGCAGCAGACGCTTTGTCCCGCAGAGAAATAGGGGATTCACACTTGCACGCACTGAGCCACCCCAGGTCCCCTTTGCTGGACACAATCCGTCAGGATACTTGCCATCATCTAGATCTCCTTGCATTACAAGCTCAAATCGAAGACCATTCCATGGACAAGAACTGGACACTACAGGACGATCTCATTCTGTATAAAGGACGCATATATCTTCATCCTTCGTCGGTACTCCTTCCTACCATTATTGCCTCCTTTCATGATAGTACACATGAAGGCCAGCAGAAGACATACTTCCGCCTCAGTTTGGAGTTTTATTGGAGAGGTATGAAGTGGGTCATTGCTGAGTATATTGTAGCGTGTCAGGTCTGTCAGAGGAATAAGTCTGAATCCTTACAACCCACCAGCTTGCTCCAGCCACTTCAACTTCCTTCACAGGTATGGGTAGATCTCTTAATGGATGTTATCGATGGTCTTCCTCCTTCTGCAAGGAAATCTGTTATTCCTGTTGTGGTAGACCGGTTCTCAAAATATGCCCAACTTATGGCCCTTAGCCATCCGTATACAGCAACACAAGTCGCTCAGCTCTTCATGGATAATATTGTCAGCCTCCATGGCCTTCCGGAGACCATCATAGCGACCGTGATGCTATCTTCACAAGTAAATTCTGGAGGGAACTATTTAAGCTCCATGGCTCCAAGTTAGCTTTTTCTTCAGCATACCACCCTCAAACAGACGGCCAGACAGAGGTGGTTAACTGCACATTGGCGATGTATTTGCGGTGCTTTGTGGGGGACACGCCCCAACAGTGGGTTCGTTGGTTAGCATGGGCGGAGTATTGTTATAATACCTCATACCACACCGCACTGGCTACTACCCCTTTTCGAGTTGTTTATGGACGCGAACCTCCGCGCCTACTTTCTTATGAATCGGGGTCTTCTCGGGTAGTGGCATTGGACCAAGCATTAGCCGACAGAGATGCAATGCTTGCTCAAGTCTGCTTTCAGTTACAACGTTCACAAGCCAGAATGAAGCATACTTATGACAAAGGACATCGTCCCCTTTCCTTTGCACCTGGAGAATTTGTTTGGCTCAAACTTCAGCCATACCGCCAACTATCTCTTGCAGCCATCAAACGTCATAAGCTCTCTCCAAAATTTTATGGGCCATTCCAGGTCCAGCACCGTATTGGCACTGTGGCGTATCGTTTGAAACTACCACCAGACGCCAAGCTCCATGACGTCTTCCACGTCTCCCTTCTCAAGCCGTTCAAGGGAGACTCACCACTGCTGCATACCCCTCTGCCTCCGCTCAAAGATGGCAGGTTCATGCCCACGCCCGCACAGATCCTTCAAGCAAGGTTAGTTAACAATGCTTGGGAAGTGCTCGTTCGGTGGACTAACGAGGAATTGATAGAAGCTTCTTGGGAGACACTCGAGTCCTTCCAGACTCTATTCCCCACTTTCGAGCTTGAGGACAAGCTCTTTCTTCAGGAAGGGGGTGATGTTATGGACTCCATAGCATCAAGAGTGGCTAACCGGAGAAGAGAAGAGATGGAGTAAACTTGTATTTCAGTACCATAGGGGTTTAATTGTAATTTGAAGTTCTATAAGGGTCTAATTGTAATTATAGAACCTTTGATGTTTTCCCTGATCTATTTAGGGCGTCAAGTGATTGAATGGAAGCAAGCATAATTCAATTAGTCTAAATGAGATCAGGTACTCTCTCTAAAGAGGCCTAAGGTTGGAGCTCCTTCAAAGGCTCACGTCCCTTCATCATTGGGTGTTCCAAGAACCCCAAATCCTTCCCTTCTTCGTCATTCAATCTGGAAGTTAGAGGAGATCGTCGGGTGACTCGATCCATGGCTAGAGAGCCTAACATTTTCCTCTCTCTTTTCTCTAGTTTCTCCTTCAATTTTCTTCATGGCCCTGTGTGGTTAAACTTTCAGACTTGGTCAAAGGAAACAAAAAAAAACTGTGAGATCTAATTTGTTTTCATCGTTCTATTTATGTTTTGAGTATCAGATGTTCTTCTATAACTTTTTCACAATTTTCTCGTTTAATCACTAGGAGGCCTACTAGTTTATTACTCATCGCAATCTACTGCCAGGTTAGATATCAAATCTGTAATTTTTTTATCCCTCTAACTTGCAAAGCAATTGAGATTTGATGATTTGCTGCATCAGGAATTATTAGATCTTAAGAAGAATGCTGGACTAAATAAAATGCACCCACTTGTGCTTGTGTTGTTTAGTTTCATTGATCTCTCTAATTCTTAAAGTTGCTGCTAGATTAAACCTTTAACGCTTGTCTTGGGTTGTTTAGTAGTTAGGTTAATTGGATCACTTGTTTTCTAATTAACTATGATTAAGGAGATATAGGAAGATAATTCCAATGGTAAATACTCAAGTGTGAATTGATATATGTGTGCATCGATGATCAATTGTGAAATTCCGATGGTGGATGTTGACTTAGACCAAGGTTTGTTCTTGTGATTGATTTTGATCCTTTAATTTGAATTGTTTCTTAGTTGTTGTTCTTAAAAATATTTTCGCCATACTCAACCTTCTAGAGGTTTAGGGTTTTCCTCTTTTCATTTTCATGACGTCACAGTCCACATGCTGCAACTTCAAGCCAGATTTCGAACTAGATTCAGCACTATCTATCAAAATTCTAAACATTAAAGGTTTATAACTTTTGGTTAGTGTTCCATATCATCTTGAATTATCTCAATCAGAGCTTGGATGAGAGAGTTATGTTGAAACTGTCCAGAATCGCCCAATTAACTTTGTTTTGCACTTAACGCCTCCATTTGCATCCTAAATCAAAATATAAGAATAATGAGTATATTTACGCACCAAATAATTATAAATGCCTATGCATTGAGGGAGAAAAATATGACATTTTGTATTCTCATCATCACCCCTCTTGGACGTGTGGGCCTTCTCCATACTCATGTGGGCTTGAACTCTTCTTCTAACACACTCCCCCTCAAGAAGGGGTGAGAAAACATCATAAATGCCCAACTTGTTGAAAATGGTGGACATGATTTTGTGAGTGAGTGGCTTTTTGAGTATTTAAGAGAAGATATGGAGGGCTCTTACATGACTCTCACTGTAAGAAGTCTCACAAGGCTAGAATTAATATGGTAGAGTCTTATAGAAGTCTCACAGAAGAGTTCTCATAGAAGAGTCTCGATTTAAAGGTGTTTTAGTTATGTTAGTTTTCTATTTATGTTTAGTTGTTTAATTATGTTAGGACTTCTCTTTAAGTGTTTGATTTTGGATGTAATTGGGACAAAGGTAGTTTAATTGTAATTGGATTCTACTACTTTCCTCTATTATAAATAGGGGCTCATGTACTCATATGACATCATGTTAGTGAAGTTTTTCTCATTTCCAAAAATTCAACGTGGTATCAATGAGTTGACTCGATCAACCCATAGAGATAATGTGATCCTTTTCTAAACTATCGTCTCTAGTAGTTTAGGTTTGTATTCTATCTTTTTTTTTCTTTTCAATTCCATTGCCTATCGTTTTCTTGGAGTTCACACCTCCATATTGAGATTTTCATATTAAAAATTATATTTAAAAAAATATATTTGAGTCTACTTTCCAAATCAAAATGAATATTTTCAATCAGAGTTTTCTACAAAGAGAAATCGATATTTGAAGCTGCAAAGGCCAGACTGTGAGAAAAGTTTGAGTAGCAATAGAAAACTTCAACTTTCAAGATGTCTTATACCATCAATAACAAGAATTTATAGGGAGAATTATATATCCAAAGAAATATCTGTAAGTCTTTTTTCTTACCTATTGAACCAATTCTCAATTTGAGTTTTCTAGAGGGAGATATCGATCTTGGAAGAGTCAATGGTCGAGCTGCCCAAAGAAGAAAGAGTACTCAGTTCGACTAGATTAAAAATTCCAAAAATATATCATCGTATTTATCTAAAAATATTTATATTTTATTAAAATAAGTTATACTTGGATGAAATTTATTCAAGTCTAGTTTCATAAGGAGAAACATTTATGTCAATCTGATTTCTATTTAAGGAGATATTTGCATTGAAGTCGGCAAGGGTCAAGATATAGAATGAAGAGAATCAAGAGGTCAAAAAAAGATTCAAAAACGAATATTTTTTAGTGAAACTAGATATAAAATTAAATATATTTGAGTCTAGTTTCTTTATCAACAAACTTTTTGTGATTTATATTTAAGGAGATATTCGCATTGAAGTCGGCAAGGGTCAAGATACAGATTGAAGAGAATCAAGAGGTCATAAAAGATTCAAGAACAATTTTTTTTTGTCAAATTAGATATAAAATTAAATATATTTGAGTCTAGTTTCTTTACCAACAAAATTTTTGTGATTCTGAGCTATATTTTGTTAGATATTAATACTAAAAGTATCAAAGGTCAGTTCTACAAAAAATCTCTCCTATTTCCTTATTTTTGCTCCTATTATCTCTCTAGGAATTGACTTGATCTGAGTTTCATTTTCTCCTAAAATCCGAGTTTTTTAGCCAAATTTGTCTTCTAATCAGATATTTTTTGTCCAATTTAATCGCTCCATAATGTGCTCATTCAAGATATGCAATAACTTGCATCAAAGTTGTTTTCATGTTTTGTGTTTTTGTTATTTGGTTGTATATCTTCCAAGTAGTTAACTCCAAAAAATTGTGATCACCCCAAAAAAATTCATCCTTGGTTAAGTTTATTAAGTTCTACCGTTATAGTCTTCCCTAGTTTTCCAAAAAAAAAAGGACACTTTGGAAGTATGAGTGTTGCATAGTCGCCTTCTTCCGATTAAAGTGGCTTTCCTCAAGCATTTCTTCAATTTATCATCTTGTGTTTTTATCACTTCAGAGCAATGCCTAGACCCACTACCTTAAAAGTATAGGAGTATGCCCAACATCCGGCTTGAGTCAAGTCTTTTATTCTTCACCCAAGAAGTGATTTGTGTTTGAGCTACCCTTTAAAAAGTGAGTAGTCTCTTTTTTTATGCCCTAAAGTTGGGTTAGTTTTCCTCCTTTACAATTAAGTAGAGTGTGTTTCAAGCTGGTGTATGGAGCTTTTTCGTATGGCTAGGAGTGATTTTTCTCTACTATATTGTTTTTTGTCCAACCTGGGTCTCTGTGTCCTTTTTATCCCCAGCTTGAGGGGGAGAAGTAGAAGAAGAAGTACAAGAAAGAGGTATTTTGATCCACATTGTTGAATTTAGGATCCCATAAGAAGAACTTTAGATTTGACGAGGAAGAAGAAGAAGAAGAACGTAGAAGGAGAGAGTTTGGATTAAGGGAAGAAGGGTTTGCGTCAAATAAGAAAGAGGAAGGCTGGACAAATTTGTCGAAGAAGAAGAGAGGGTTTCAATGCTCTACCTCTTAGCCAATGCCTTTATTTATAGTTTTACAATGCCCTTAGGGCTACAACTTGATAAAACAAAAGACACAAAAATAAAGATATATTTACACATCTATGCCATCTTTATGGAAAGTACCATATTTTACACATATGCCACTCCTTTGATGTGTGGGCTTCTTGTCTTGAGCTTGTGGGCTTGAGCCTATCTTCTAACAGTCCCCCTCAAGTTGGAAGAGAAAAGACATCATATATACCTTGCTTGCCACATATAAAAGATAGGATTTTAGATGTAACAGGTTTAGTGAGAATATCAACTACTTGCTCTTGAGATGAAACATGTTTGAGGGAGATTATTCTTGCTTGAAACTTCTCTCATATAAAGTGACAATCCACCTCAATATGTTTAGTTCTTTCATTGAAGATTGGATTTGAAGTAATATGAATCACTCCTTGATTATCTCAATGCAAACCCATGGAACCTCTTTTATAAAATTCTAATTCGGTAAGAAGGGTACTAATCCATAAGAGTTCACTAATTGTATGGGCCATAGCTCTGTATTCTGCTTCGACGCTAGATCTTGCAACCATATTTTCTTCTTACTTTTCCATGTAAGCAAGTTCCCTCCAATAAGGTTGTTGAATTTATGGAAAAGATAAATACTTCATTGACTTGAATAACTTGTTGTAATCAGAGTTCATGAATCTCTATTTATAATAGAGGAAGGTAGTAGAGTCCAATTACAATAAAACTACCCTTGTCCCAATTACGCCCAAACTCTAACACTTAAAGATAAGTCCTAACATAATTACATAATTCAATATAGATAAAAGACAAACATAACTCAAACTAAAACTCTTTTTTGGTGACCATAAGATAAGATACTTTTGTGAGTCCTTCTTGATCTTCCAACTGATGTGATAAGGATGCCAGCTCGTGGTAAACATTGTGGGTCCTACTTCTTATGGGCTTAGACCCATCTTGTGGGCCTTTCTTGGTTGTGTGGCCTATCTTATAATAATCTTAGATATGTGGGCCTTCCTTGGTCGTGTGGGCTTGAGCTTATCTTCCAACAAAGATCACAATATCCCGATGTAGATTTCCTATCCTCAGGTGATCCAACCCAATCTGCATCTGAGAAGCCTTCTATGTTGAAGTGCCCATGTTTTGTATACAACAATCCTCTTACCAGAACTCCTTTTAGGTATCATAATATTCTCTCTAAGGCCTGCCAATGGGTAATTTGTGGTTTGTGCATGAATTGACTCACCGCACTTACATCATATGATATGTCCGGCCTAGTTACCATGAGATAGACCCGTTTTCGTACGAGTCTTCGATATTTGCCAATATCAATATCTTCTCTAGTCGTGGCACACAATTTTATATTTGTATCCATAGGTGTGTCAACTGGTCGACAACTCTTCATTCCTATTTCTTCAAGGAGATCCAAGATACTTTTCCACTGAGACAATATTATCCCATGCTTGGATTGCAGAACTTCTATGCCCAAAAAGTATTTAAGCATACCCAAATCTTTAGTCTTGAATTCCTGACATATCATATTCTTCACTTCTTGTATGCTCTGAGCATCATCAACAGTTAAGATAATATCATCAACATATACAACCAATAATATTTTCCCTTTGACAATATCTTTAAAATATACTGAATGATCGATCGAGCACCGATGATAACCAAATCGTAGAAGTGCTTGACTAAAATTATCAAACCAAGCTCGAGGGGACTGTTTAAGCCCATATAAAGATTTTTTTAACCAGCATACCGACTTCCCTTCAATCGCATAACCAGGTGGTTGAACCATATAAATTTCCTCACGTATATCATTATTTAAAAAGGTGTTTTTGACATCCAATTGTTATATGGGCCATGATGAGTTAGCAGCAATTGATAAGATGATACGTACCGAATTCAATTTGGAAATAGGAGAGAAGGTCTCTTCATAATCTATCCCATAGCATTGAGTATAACCTTTAGCAATGAGTCAAGCTTTAAGACGAGAAACCGATCCATCCGGGTTATGTTTCACAAAAAACACCCATCTACAACCAACCGGTCTTTTACCTTTCGGGAGTGATGCTAAGGGCCAGATTTGGTTTTCATATAAGGTGTGCATTTCTTCATCCATAGCCGCCTTCCATCTTGGATGCTTCAGGGCCTCTTAATACTATTGTGGAATGAAAGTAGAAGAAAGAGAAACAAGGAACTGAAAACACTCAGAAGATAAGAGATAGCGAGACAAAATTTGAGATAGGATACGAAGTAGTACATAAACAACATTCCTTTCTTAAATCAATAGGCCTAATATAAAATTTATAGGAGGAGAAGGACTTACCTCTGGTGGATCCGACAACTCCACAGGTGAGGGTATGACCGGTGCATTAGTGGGTGGATTAATATCCACATTGAAAGGCACTAGCGGACATGGAGTGGTAGAAGGAAATGTCCATACTGGAAGAGCATAAAGGGAGTAGGAGGTGTCCTCAAAGAAAGTCACATCTCGAGAAAAACAAGCATCCTCTGAAGGGTAAGATTGTAATAGACATAACTTTTCTGGGTGCGAGAGTACCTCAAGAAAATACACCTCATAGATCGAGGATCAAGTTTATTTTTTCGTGGGGAAGTAACATGAACAAAACATGTACTTCCAAACACTTTAAGAGGAAGGGAAACAAATCTTCACCATGAAATAAAATAGAGTAAGGAGTTTAATTATGAAGAGCCGATGATGATAACCTATTAATAAGAAAGAATGTCATAAGTATAGCATGAGGCCAAAAAATATATGGGTACCTTCATGGAGTGGAGGAGGCCTCAAGCAACTTCAAGAAGGTGACGATTCTTCCTTTCAACAATACCATTTTGTTAAGGGGTATAGGCACATGATGTTTGATGGATAAACCCATTACTCTCACAAAATTATCTGAATTCATTAGACAAATATTCCTTAGCATTATCAGACGTAAGGATTTGAATTTTCTTTCCAAATTGTGTCAATACCATAGCATGAAAAATTTTAAACAGAGGAAGAATTTTTGAACATTCTTTAAATAAATATAACCAAGCCACTAGGGTAAAATCATCCAAAAAAGTGAAAAAATATTTAACATGAGAAATATTTGAAACACATAAAGGTCCCCATACATCAAAATGTATTAAATCAAAAGGAGTAGCATTTTTTGTTTTAAGACGATGGGAATATATACTCCTACTGTGTTTACTTAATTGATGAACCTCAAAACAGAAAGTAGAAAGTACTTTTAAAGATGGATGACGCAAGGGGTTTTAGTCCAGGAGGAGGGACAATTCTGAGATACACAAAATTGGACTTTCCAATTTTTAACTTGTCTGAGGACCCTTTGATTTGGCCTTATAGGTGTGAATTTTTTTTTCTCACCAAAGGACGGTTGAACTAGACAAGGTGGGGTTGGCCGCCTTCCACATGCTCAATGAAGCGAAGCTATGAGGCCATCAATTAGAATTGGAGAATCCGAACTTAGATTGGGAGGAATTTAAAGAGTTGTGTACTATTCAGTTTGGGCCACCAACTCAAAGCAACCCATTGGGGGATCTAGTGCTGCTACGCCAAACAGGTAGTATGGAGCACTATCTAAAATTATTCCAAAAACAATTGGCAAGGGCCAGCAAGGTTGTCAGGATTGACCAACATATAGGTCTGTTTACAGCAGGCTTGACAGAGTCCGTACGCTTAGAAGTGGAACTCCTTACCCCTACTAATTTAGCAAGAGCAATGAATTTGGCAAGAACAATAGAATCCAAACAAAAGATTCAATTCCAGAGGCGTAATTGGCAAGGAGGGAAACCTAGTACTGGAGCCACCTACACAGGTCAACCATGGCGCACTAATGTTACTGCCGATGCTCCTCAAGCCCCTAAACCCAGTCCTTTTCAACCGGTATTCATCAAGAAATTGAACAGGGCCGAGATGGAAGAAAGGAGGTCAAAAGGATTATGTTATAATTGTGATGAGCAGTACACGTTTGGGCATCAATGTAAAACATTATTTTGGTTGGAAGTGGATGAGGAGGAGGAAAAAGCTCCAGAGGTGGAAGAACATGCAATTTCTCTCCATGCCATCACAGGACTCTAGTCCACCAAAACCATGCAAGTATGTGCCCTAGTCAGCGAGCAACCACTCTTAAGTCTGGTGGACTCGGGGAGTACTCATAATTTTTTGAGTTTCACTGTTGCCAAGCATTTACAACTTCAGATTCAACCTCGGCCAATAGCTTCGGTTTTGGTGGCTAATGGAGAAAAGGTTCCAAGTTATTGGGTCAGCAAGGCAATTATGTTTTAAGGTCAACAATTTTTTGTGGAATTTCTCATCATACCACTAGCAGGATTTGATATGGTTTTGGGCATTAAATGGCTCCAAACGTTGGGACCAATCTTGTGGGATTTCGCTGCATTGACCATGAGGTTTGAGTTGGCATGCCACATGGTAACTTTACAGGGTCGTAAGGCTGAAGTTCCGACACATTTACATGTACTTCAGCAACAACACCATCTGACTACCACCTTAGAAAATTACTTGGATGAGTTTACCGACCTCGTTTAGGAACCTACGGCTCTACCACCATTGAGACACTGTGACCACCAGATTTGTTTGAAGGCTGGCTCTAAAGTGGTAGTTGTGCACCCTTATCGCTACCCCCACCTGCAAAAGGATGAAATAGAATGGAAATGCAAACTTATGCTTGAACAAGGCCTCATACGACCGAGTAAATCCCCTTTCTCTTCTCCAGTCATATTGGTAAAGAAATAGGACAATACTTGGAGGTTTTGCGTGGACTACCGAGAATTAAATGCCAAGACTAAAGGACAAGTTTCTTATACCATTTGTGGATGAGTTATTAGATGAATTACAAGGGGCTCAATTTTTCACTAAGTTGGACTTGCATTCGGGGTATCATCTAGTCCGCATGTACTCTCCGGATATTGAAAAGATAGCATTCCGTACTCATCATGGCCACTTTGAATTCATCGTGAAGCCCTTCGGTCTCTCAAATGCTCCTTCAACGTTCCAGGCATTAATGAATGAGGTATTTAGTGCCTATCTCTGAAAATTTGTTTTAGTATTCTTTGATGATATATTAATTTTCATCAAGTCATGGACTCAGCATTTAAAAGATCTACACTTGCTTTTCCAACTTATTCGAGCCCATCACCTTTACTTAAAAAGGACCAAGTGTACCTTTGGTAGAAAATAGGTCGCTTACCTGGGGCACATCAATATCGCATCAAGGGTTACAGTGGACCAGGAAATAATTGCTGCTATCACATAGTGGCCTCAACCAAGCAATATTTCAGTAGTGGTTTTTTGGACTTATCGGGATATTATAGAAAGTTCATTCCCAATTATGTGCCCCTAGCAGCTCCTTTATCCAATCTTCTATGACACAATGCCTTTCAATGGAATGAAGACATGGAAAAAGCATTCCACACACTCAAGGACGCATTGGCCACTGCGCCTGTCTTATAGTTACCAGATTTTGAGGATGTCTTTGTGGTAGAATGTTATACCTTAGGAGGAGGTATTGGGGCAGTGTTGCAACAATCACAACACCTTATTGCCTATTTCAGCCGTCAACTACCACTCCATCACAAATTCCTGCCTACGAACGTGAACTCATTGGCTTAGCTAAGGCGGTCCACCATTGGAGACATTACTTGTGGGGCAGATATTTTATCATCTGTACTGACCACTACAGTTTGAAATTTTTGTTGGATCAGTGCATCTCTACTTCCCCTCAATAGTATTGGATTAGTAAATTACTGAGATTTGATTTTATGGTGGAACATAAGGCAGGTACATTGAATAGCGCAACCGATGCCCTCTCACACATATCAGAAGTCCCAGCGCAATTGTGTGACATTAGTCATCCCAAACCTCTACTCTTGGACTCCATAAAGGAGGACATCAGATGCACACCAGAATTGCAAGTGTTGTTTCAGCAAATTGCCGCAGGAAAAATGCCTCCAAAATGGTCCCTTCATGACAACCTCATTTTATATAACAAGCGCATTTATTTATCTCACTCTTCTCCTATGGTGGCCGAGGTGTTATTATCTTATCATAACAGTTATTGTGAGGAATTCAGAAAACATTAATTCGGATCCGCGGGAATTTTTATTGGGCAGGTATGAAATCCTCAATTGCATTGTATGTAGCTACTTGTCAAGTGTGTTAGAAGAACAAGGCAGATCATTTAAGCCCAGCGGGGGTGCTGCAACATCTCGAGCTTCCCACACAGGTTTGTTTGGACATCTCTATGGATTTTATTGAGGGTCTTCCTAAGGCTTCGAGAAAATCTATTATTTTTGTGGTCGTGGACAGATTCTCAAAATATGCACACTTCATCCCATTGGAGCTCCCTTATACAGTGGCGACAGTAGCACATGTATTTTTCCCACACATTGTTCGAATACACGGTATTCCAGAATCAATTGTAAGTGATCGGGATGTAGTCTTTACCAGTCAATTCAGGCGAGATCTTTTCAAGTTATGTGGCACCAAACTCAATTATTCCTCAACGTTTCACCCTCAATTGGATGGCCAGACAGAAGTGGTGAACAACACCATTAAAATGTATTTACGGTGTTTGGTCGAAGACCGCCCTAGACGGTGGGCGGACTGCATTCCTTGGGCGGAGTACTGCTACAATACTTCCTTCCATACTACCTTACAGGAGACACCATGTCGGATAGTATATGTACGGGAACCCCCACGTGTACTTTCATATGTTCAAGGTTCCACTAGAGTGGACACAGTAGACCAAGCTCTGATGGATCGAGATCAATTGTTGGAAAATACTATCCAACGACTAAGACAAGCTCAAACAAGGATGTAGGCATATTATGATCAGGGATACCGAGATATTCAGTACAATCCGGGTGATATTGTGTGGCTACGTCTACAACCTTACCATCAAAATTCTCTGGCGGGCAGTCAGCACAAGCTTTCTTCAAAATATTTTGGGCCCTTCAACATTACTCAGCGCGTGGGTCAGGTCGCATATAAACTATAGCTTCCTCTGGAGTCCAAGCTCCACGATGTTTTTCATGTATCTCTCCTCAAGCCATTCAAAGGACCAAAACCACCTCCCACTTCCTCTTTACCACCCATTGAGGACGGATAGGTTTCTCTCATGCCAACCAAAATTTTGAAGGCTCACCACAATTAGAATAGAAGGGAAGTGTTAGTTCAGTGGTCTCACACCGATGCCACAAATGCCACTTGGGAGGACTTCGACTTATCAACAAATCTACCCTACATTCGAGCTTGCGGTCAAGCATGTTTTCCATGAGGTAAGTGATGTTGTGGACTCGATAGCGGACCGAGTCATCCAGAGGTGACACATCTGAGTTGGTAACTCATAAGGACGTGCAACACCATTAGGAATTATATCTTGAAGTTATTTAATTTGTGGTAAGATGTAAGCTACAATGACATTATCTTAAAACTCTATTTCGGATTGCCTTGGCATGATTAGCCTTTAAGTGGGTTCACGGGGGACAAGAAAGATTAAGCAAAAATTTACCCTAATTGAGGATCAACGTTCTCCTTCATTGAACCTAGGATCGGCGTTCTCCTTGAGGAACCCAAGGTTCAGGTCTCCCTTTGACGAGCCTGACTTCTTTTCTCCATTTGATTCATCTGCCCATCCATTCCATTTCATTTTCTTTCCCAATCTTGTCATCATAAGTCGTCCAGGTAAGGCAGGACGCCTTGGTTTTGCCTCTGAGTCTCTAAACGACCTCTCCCTTCATCGAATCACACGATCCATGGTCAGAGACCACAACAGTCTCTCTCCCTTTTTCTCCATGAGCTAAATCCATAGAGTCATGAAAATCAACATGGTATCAGAGCATTGATTTTTAGGACTCACAGGTATGGTTTTCAAGATTCAAAAAACCAATTTTTTTCTTTTATTTTGCTCATATTGCTACTTCGGTGTCTTTAGCTGGTAAATGCCACCACTTATTACGTTGTTTGGAAGACATTCCCTTGAGTTTCATCATCCCCATCTACGGATTCAAATCTTTCTTGCTATCCATGAGTTGTACCTTTGTTATCATCAACTGTTTGCAAATCCAATCTCTCCTACAAAATTTAGTGAGTTGTCGCGCTATGCATGAGAAGCATATTGTCTGTATTTAATAGCTTTTTAGCAGCATTGTAACAAACCAAATGCAAAATATCAGTCAGTGGCTTGCAATCGAATATATACATATCTTCTTCACCAAGAACATTGGGTTCATCTGCCTCTAGATAACCTCCTACAGCAAGAGGGCTCACCATGGCTGCCTTTCCACCTTCACTGGGCAAACATAAAATGAAGTCTTCAGAGAAGAGCACATGTCTATGATTCATATGTTAATCCATGTCATCTTTCCTTTGTCTTATCAAGGCATCACCTCCTTCGAGTTCCATGGCAGATGGTGCGGCATCCTCTTCTGAGAGAGAGTGTTTCCACTTATTTCTTGGCACAAGGAGAACATAGCCAAGTCGTCGAAGAGAGAAAGAGAAATTTTGTCAGCTAGTAGTATCCTTCTGCAAATAACTTCGGTGACACTGAGAGAGGTGGAGACACATCAACAACTCATCGACTAGCAAACCGATCAAACATTTCTGTTTCTGAAGAACGAAGGATCTATTGTCTCTCTGCTGACCTATTGTCAATCCTGAAATTTTGTTTGGAAAATAATGAGCCTTGTCATACCTTCATTGCCCTTCCTTTAATCATTTTACTCTCTGGTATCCTCGATTTATTTGGAAAGATCCTATCATTGTTGTTTGCTAGCTGGGAAAATTACTAGTTAAATTCCATCCCGAGAAAATTTCTCTACATACTTGTCTTTGGTATTCCATTTGAATGCTGCAACAAACTTGGAAAGGTTCTATCATTGTTGTTTTTTTTTTGGAAGTCACAGAGTTGTCTCTATCGACTGGTTTATTTAGGGAAGATTTCCTCTAGTTCCATTGTCAGGATTCTCTACTATCTTAGGAAGATTATTGTCCACTGACTGCTGCTTTCCCTCTTTCTTTGTTGGTTTTATTCGGAAACATTACAGTTGTCAATGATTGAAGCGTCTCTATTGGATTTTCCAAGCCTTCTCTGTTGTCACTGCGTCCTATGCTATTCGGGAGCTAGTGCCGTGGGGAAGATCATGGCATATTTACTGACTAAAATACTTCCTAAGTTGAGAAGAGCTGATTTTAATCCATAGTTGGTTCTCCCCGAGTCTCGGACCGGACACACCCTAGTCAGCCCAACAACCCAACAACCACTTACTGCTTCTACACCAGCCAGACTGAATCAACCCCGACCAACTCGATCCAGGTCAACCTGACTCGGGCCACTTATTTTCTGTTTTGGTATACGTGTTTTTATACATAATTCAGAGTGACTCGGTAACTTTTTTCTCTGGATGGATTATTATTTTTGAAGAATTGACATATTATTTCTTAGTCAGCATATTATTTAGTATAGATACTTGCATTGGATTATTTCATGGGTCATTTTATAAGGATTATTTTGGTTAGTGTTATATTGGCCCAAGACCATTTCATCTGTTGCTATTGTGTCTCTTTTGATGAAACATTATTATTGAAGAAGAGGTGACCTCGTACCATTATTTATTTGTCCCCGTAAAAAATATTTGCAGTTGGGATTCCATGACGGAGGAACTTAATTCCCCATAAAAAAATATCAAAAATATTTGTTGTTGGGATTCCATGACAGAGGAACTTAATACCCTGTAAAAAATATCAAAAATATTTGCGGTTACAATTCCATGATGGAGGAACTTAATATCAAGTCAAAAATATAAAAATTATTTGCGGTTAGGATTTCAAGACGGAGGAACTTAATACCCCATAAAAAATACCAAAAATATTTACGGTTGGGATTCTGTGACAAAGGAACTTATTATTACATTTAGGTTACTTCCCCCCATTAATATCATATATTACTCTACCACTTGAGAGGGGTTGTCCTGTGGAGGTGGACACTTTAGAGCAATGCCGATAAACACACTACCTACAAAAGATGGAGGTGTGCCCTATATCCAACATGAGTTAAGACTAGACTATGGAGCAATGTCTTGGCGGCTAGGAGTGATTTACTCTCAATGGTATTATGCCAGTTGGGACTCATGTATGAGAGCGCCAGCGTGAGGGGGGGGGGGGGGAGAGTGTCGGAAGATGAAGGCATATTGGAAGATGTGCTATTGGAAGGTATGCCATTTTATACAAAAAAGATTTTATACATAATTTGCAGCAAGCTGAGAGTTCATGCTGTTCTCTCACCCCCAGCTTGATGGGGAGTGTTGGAAGATAGGGCCCAAGCCCACATGACCAAGGAAGGCCCACATATCCAAGTGTAGTAGAAGATGGGCCCAAACCCATAAAACCAAGGAAGACCAATGCATCCAAGAGATATAGAAGACGTGCTCAAGACCCATAGATGAGTGAGAAGGCTCATAGGCCCACATACATTGATGGCAGGATGGTACATACAGAGTCATCTCATAGAGATGACATTGATGTAATTAGATTAAATTTCTAGGGTTAAAACCCTAAACCCTAAGTTCAAGGGTATTATTGTAATATAACAGTTTTATTAATCTATAAAATAGATCTTCAGGGATAGGATTAGGATCATCAAGTCCATAACCCTACTTCCTCTAGTTTTCTCCTAATGGATCTCTCTCCCTTTGTCTCCATGTGCTAAATCCATGGAGTCCTGAAAAATCAACAAACCAATGTCAGCAACTTCCGTCAGCGATGAACCAAAAACTCCCAAAAATAGAATGATGAGAATGAAATATGTCATATTTTTATCCCTTAATGATTAGGCATTTATAATTATTTGGTGCCTAAATATACTCAATATTCTTATATTTTTATTTAGGATACAAATGGAAGCGTTAAGTGCAAAATGAAGTTAATTGGGCGATTCTGGACATTTTCACCTTTGCTTCGTAATTTGGGCATAACTCTCACATCCGAGCTCTGATCGAGATGATTCAAAATTCTATAGAATTAAAAGAAAACATTATAAAAATTTAATATTTTTAATTTTGATAAATACGGTTTTCATGAGGGTCAACATCGGGCTTGAAGTCATTACACTTGCACTGTGACCCAAACCGGATGCACGAAAAGAAAAACCCTAAACTGGGAGAAAGAATGGGAATAAAAAGGAGAAAAGGAGTTTGGCGCCCCTGACCACATTTTCTCTTCTCCAGATTTTCCTTTCTTTTCACTAGTTTTTTCTTTCAGATTTCTTCATGGCCGTGCATGGCTAAACTTTCGGACTTGGTCAAAGGAAATGGAAGCCTCTGTATTAATAGAACTATGAGATCTGATTTTTTTTCATCATTCAATTTATGTTTTGAGTATCTGATGTTCTTCTATAATTTTATTTCATGATTTTCTCATTTAATCACTTGGAGGCCTACTAGTTTATTACTCGTTGCAATCTACTGCTAGGATAGATGTCAAATTCGTAATTGTTTGATATCTCTAACTTGTGAAGCAATTGAGATTTGATGATTTGCTACATCAGGAATTATTAGATCTTGAGAAGAACATTGGATTAAATTAAATGCAGCCGCTTGTACTTGTGTTGTTTAGCTTCATTGATCTCTCTAATTCTTAAGATTGCTACTAGGTTAAACCTTTAGCACTTGTCTTGGGTTGTTTAGTAGTTAGGATTAATTGGATCACTTGTAGAGATAGGAAGATAGTTCCAACGGTGAATATTCAAGTGCGAATTGATATATGCTTGCATCGATGATCAGTTGAGAAATTCCGATGGTTTGTTCTTTTAATTGATTTTGATTCCTTTAATTTGAATTGTTTCTATGTTGTTTTTCTTAAAAGTGTTTTTGTTATACTCAAACCCCCGTATCCTTGTTCATGGAGCATAAAAGTAGATTAATCACTCTTCGCAGGATCGATCCTTACTCGCACTACTATATATATTTTTAGGAGTATAGGTTTATTTTTGGTTGCTTGCAACGACACACCAAATTTTGGCATTGTTGCCGAGTGATTCTAGTTGATTTTTTTGTGCTTCCTGTGATCCTTATTTCGTTCTTGAAAACTAATTCAAAAAATAAATAAATAAATAAATAAAAACTCCTGTCTTGTTAGAGTTCGCTTGATTGTTTATGACTATAACTCAATCTTCTAATCAAGGTGATTTGCAGTGCAATCCAGAAATAGAGAGAACTTTTGCGCAGGTTAAGGAGAGAAACTCGGAGGAATTATGAAGAGAACAATCTATCTCTTAATTTCCCATTTGATTGTGAATCCGATTTAGAGGAGGAGGAAGTCATGGCTGGAAATCAAACTTTGAAAGAGCTTGCAACCCCTGATTTGAATCAATAATCCTTATACAAAATGTTCCCCACTTTAGATGTTACTACTACATTTGAATTAAAATCTAGACTAATACATCTCTTGCCCACTTTTCATGGTTTTGTAGGTGAAGATCCTCACAAGCATCTAAAGGAGTTTTATGTGGTATGCACGAGTATGAAACCCACGGGGGTGACTCAAGAGCAAATTAAATTACGAGCCTTTTCATTTTCTTTGATGGATTCGACTAAGGATTAGCTCTATTATCTACCCTCTGGGAGTATTACCACATGGGATGAGATGAAGAGATTTTTTTTGGAGACATATTTCTGATCTTGAGTTTTGCCTGAGGACGAGCAAAAGCTAAGTGTGTGGAATTTGATGAGAATGCAAAATGTCATATTTTTATTCCTTAATACTTAGGATTTTATAATTATTTGGTGCCTAAATATACTCATTATTCTAATATTTTGATTTAGGATGAAAATGGAAGTGTTAAGTGCAAAATGAAGTTAATTGGGTGATTCTTGACAGTTTTGGCATTGCTTTTTAATTTGGGCATAACTCTCTCATCCTAGCTCTGATAAAGATGATTAAAGATTCTATGGAATTCCAAGAAAACTTTATACAATAGTTATGTTTTGAATTTTGAGAAATACCAGATGTATCTAGGTCCAAATGTGGCTTGCAGTCGCTGCACGTGCACTATGACCCAGACCAAATGCACGAAAAGAAAAACCCTAAACCGTGGGAAAGATGGGGAATAAAAAGGAGAAAAGGAGTTCGGCTCCCCTGAAATAATTTTATCTTCTCCAGATTTTCATCTCTTTTCTCTAGTTTTTTCTTTCAGATTTCTTCATGGCCCTGCGTGGCTAAACTTTCAGACTTGGTCAAAGGAAACTGAAGCCTCGGTATCAATACAACTGTGAGATCTGATTTGTTTTCATCGTTCAATTTATGTTTTGAGTATCCAATGTTCTTTTGTAATTTTCTTTCATGATTGTCTCATTTAATCACTAGGAGGCCTACTATTTTATTACTCGTTGCAATCTACTGCTAGGTTAGATGTCAAAATATGTAATTGTTTGATCTCTCTAACCTGTGAAGTAATCAAGAGTTAATGATTTGCTATGTAAGGAATTATTAGATCTTGAGAAGAACGTTGGACTAAATTAAATGCAGCCACTTGTGCTTGTGTTGTTGTTACGGTCCCGGATCTGACACGTGGATTCTTTGGGAGGATCTGGGGTCTGCCATGGGTTGCGGGTCTTCCAGGCATGACCGTAGGGATAGTAGGAAGACATGGGGAAGACGAAAACGAAGATCAAGCCAAAGGGAAGCTTGATACCCTAGAGCTCGTTGAGGAGAACTCTAAGCCTCTTACGCTAAATTTAACCTAATTCTTAATACTTCAATGCTTCCCTTTTCTCATTACTCTTACCCCTTAAATAGAGTTCACCCTGTTAGGGTTTAATAAAATATTACAGAAATATCCCTATGAATAAAATATTCCAAAAATATCCCTATTAATAAATAATTCCAAAAATACCCCTATGGCCTAAAACTGAAATAAAATAAAGTAAATTAAATAAAACAACTAAAATAATAATGTTATTACGTGCATAACATTACACCCCCCTTGGAAGACGAGCTTGTCCTCAAGCTCGGAAGTAGTGTCGGTATGCCGACTCACCACCAGTGCCGAAGTAGCATCCGCGATAGCAATGACCCCCTTCAAGACGCTTTTTTTTTTTTGGCCCGGTCCGAGTTAACCTGGGTTGACTCGGTTCAGGAACCCGGTCCGATGCACGACCCCTCTTCTGGACGCCAACTTTTTTTTTTTTTTTGTGGGCCGGTCTGAGTTAACCTGGGTTGACTCGGTTCAGGAACCCGGTCCGGCGTGCGACTCAGCGGACTGGGCCGATTAAATTTTCCTAAGTTTGGAAAATTTAATCGGGAGTCGTCGTCTTCCTTTGGTGGCTCCCGAACTCTGCGCCTGGCAGTTCCATTCCTCACGGCACCGATGAAGTCCGGCGATTGGCTTCTTCTTCCTCTCTCCCGACACCAACGGAATCGCATGATTTTCCGGTGGCGAATCGCAGCCCGTCGGGGCTTCGCCGCCTGGATAGTTTCCGAGATAGAGGGGTATCAGAAACTCGTGAATCGTCGTTCCTCAGCCTCCCAGAATCGAGATCCCTTGCGGAAAAGTTGCTTATGGCGCCGACGAACTATCCTGCTTCGCCGGTGGCGACGAGAAGCCCGTTGGGGTTTCGCCACTGGGAGCATTGCCGAGACAGAGAACCTCTGTTTCTCAACCCCACGGAACAGAGCCCAGTGGAAATTCCGTTTGAAATTTCGCCTACGGCGCCGACGGAATTTTCTATTCCCCTCCGATTTCAGATTTTTGGTCATCCCAAAATCCTCCGGTGCCGATGATTTCGGGATTTCCTCTGTTAGGAAATCCCCTCCCCGCTGTAGCTTCGGTGTAGAGATACGCATGGCGTCCATTGGGAAATGGTGAGCCTTTGCCATTTTTAAAATTCCGGTGTATCTGCCGTCGGATTTTGGATTTTTGGAGAGCTTTCTCGAGACAGTCTTTTGTTCGCCCGAGAGAGCTTCTGTGTCTTCTGTGCGGCTGTCGTGCTCGGCGAATTCAGGACGTGTGACCTGTTTTGCGGCAGTGCGTGGCTCCCTTGTCCAGCATTCCATGAAAATTTCATATAATGCTCGTGCTTCTCCAAATTCTTTGCAAAGTTTGTCCGTGGAATTGTATACCTTCTCCATGCGAGCTTATGTTCCATAATTCATTGTGTTCCCGCTCTGATACCAGTTGTTACGGTCCCGGATCTGACATGTGGATTCTTTGGGAGGATTTGGGGTTTGCCATGGGTTGCGGGTCTTCCAGGCATGACCGTAGGGATAGTAGGAAGACATGTGGAAGACGAAAACAAAGATCAAGCCAAAGGGAAGCTTGATACCCTAGAGCTCGTTGAGGAGAACTCTAAGCCTCTTATGCTAAATTTAACCTAATTCTTAATACTTCAATGCTTCCCTTTTCTCATTACTCTTACCCCTTAAATAGGGTTCACCCTGTTAGGGTTTAATAAAATATTACAGAAATATCCCTATGAATAAAATATTCCAAAAATATCCCTATTAATAAATAATTCCAAAAATACCCCTATGGCCTAAAACTGAAATAAAATAAAGTAAATTAAATAAAACAACTAAAATAATAATGTTATTGCATGCATAACATTTAGCTTCATTGATCTCTCAAATTCTTAAGGTTGTGTTGCTGCTAGATTAAACCTTTAGCACTTGTCTTGGGTTGTTTAGTAGTTAGGGTTAATTGGATCACTTGTTTTCTAATTAACTACGAAAGGAGAGATAGGAAAACAGTTCCAACAGTGAATCTTCAAGTACGAATTGACATATGCTTGCATTAATTATCAGTTGTGAAATTCTGATGGTGGATGTTGACTTAGACCAAGGTTTTTTCTTTTGATTGATTTCGATTCTTTCAAGTTTTAATTGTTTCTAAGTTGTTTTCTTAAAATTGTTTTTGTTATACTCAAACCCCTCTATCCTTGTTCACGGAGCATAAAATTAGACTAATCACTCTTCGTGGGATCGATCCTTACTCGCACTACTACATATATTTTTAGGAGTATAGGTTTTATTTTTGGTTGCCTGCGACAGCACACCAAATTTTGGCGTTGTAGTTGGGGAGTGATTCTAGTTGATTTTTGTATGCTTCTTGTGATCCTTATTTCATTCTTGAAAAATAATTCAATAAATAAATAAATAAATGAATAAAAATTCCTAACTTGTTTTTCATGTTTTATTAGAGTTCACTTGATTGTTTATGACGGTAACTCGATCTTCTAATCAAGGTGATTTGCAGTGCAATCCAGAAATAGAGAGAACTTTGTGAAGGTTAAGGAGAAAAACTCAGAGGAATTTTGAAGAGAACAATCTAGCTCTTGATTCCCCATTTGACAGCGAATCTGATTTAGAGGAGGAGGAAGTCATGGCTGGAAATCAAACTTTGAAAGAGCTTGCAGCCCCTGATTTGGAACAACAATCCTTATGTATAACGTTCCTCACTTTAGATGCTACTACTGCATTTGAATTAAAATCTGGACTAATACATCTCTTGCCCACTTTTCATGGTCTTGCTGGTGAAGATCCTGACAAACATCTAAAGGAGTTTCATGTTGTTGAATTTATGGAAAAAATAAATACTTCATTAACTTATTGTAATCAAAGTACATGAACCTCTATTTATAATAGAGGAAGGTAGTAGAGTCCAATTACAATAAAAATACCTTTGTCCCAATTACACCCAAACTCTAACACTTAAAGATAAGTCCTAGCATAATTAAATAACTTAATATAGATCAAAGACAAGCATAACTTAAAGTAGAACTCTTCTAGGGCGTGACCATAAGATAAAGATGCCTTTGTGAGTCCTTCTTGATCTTCCAACTTATGTGATAAGGATGTCAGCTCTTGGTAATCATGGTAGGTCCAACTTCTTATGGGCTTGGGCCCATCTCCTTGGCCTTCTTTGGTCGTCTGGCCCATCTTATAATACTCTTAGATATGTGGGCCTTCCTTGGTCGTGTGGGCTTGGGCCCTATCTTCCAACACATCTGGTATGCACAAGTATGAAACCCCCAGAGGTGACTGAAGAGCAAATTAAATTGCGAGTCTTTCCGTTTTCTTTGAAGGATTCGGCTAAGGATTGGCTCTATTATCTACCCTTCAAAAGTATTACCAAATGGGATGAGAAGAAATGATTGTTTATGGAGACATATTTCCGAGCTCCAAGGGAGGCCAACATTCGAAAATAAATTTGTGGTGTAAGGCAGCATCACGGAGAGTCCCTACATGAATATTGGGAACGTTTCTAGAAATTATGTGCAAGCTGCCCCCATTGTCAGATTAGCGAGTAGGTTCTTATCCAGTATTTCTATGAGGGCCTTCTACCCACTGATAGGAGCATGATTGATGCTGCTAGTTGAGGAGCTTTGGTGGATAATACTACCGAGGCCGTGAGAAACTTTATTGCAAATATGGTGGCAAATTCTCAACAATTTGGCACTAGGCTTGACCATCCATCTAAGAATGTTAATGAGATAAATATTTCCTCCCTTGAAAAACAAATTCCAAGTCTAACTTCTCTTGTTCATCAAATGGTTGTAGGTAATACACCAAAAGCGAAGGTTTGTGGGATTTGTTTAGTAGTAGGGCATCCAACCGATATGTGCCCAACTCTTCAAGAGGAGCCCACTAAGCAAGTGAATGCCACAGGTAGTTTTCTTGGACAACTGCAAAGGAACTATGATCCCAATTCGAACATGTATAACATGGGATGGAGGGATCATCCTAATCTTAGCTATGGGAATCCACAAGTTAATCAGCGCGCCACTAAAAATCACCCAAGTTACTAGCAATATAGGCAGCCATGTCCCGCTAAACAACAATCGGGCCAAACATCCAATTCTGGTATGTCTTTAGAAGATATTATTAAATCTCTTGCCACTAATAATTTAAAATTTCAACAGGTGACAAGGGTCAATATTCAAAGTTTGGCCAATCAGATGGGTCAGATGGCAACCGTAATTAGTCGGCTAGAGGCACAAAGTTCGGGGAAATTACCCACTCAAACGGTAGTAAATCCAAGAGAAAATGTAAGTGCAATCTTTTTGAGAAGTGGTAAAGAGGTTGAGAATCCGGTAAAGGCAACCCCTCCATCGTCAGAGCAAGAAAGGAGAAAAATGTCATTGCAGACAGGAACGTTCCCAATGATTACCTAAGTGTAAGTTTCCACCTCTTTTTGATTATAAACCAGTTCCTTCTTTTCCTCAGGCTTTGGCAAATTCTAGAAAATATGAGCAAAATAAAGATCTATATGAGAATTTCCGTAGATGTGAGGTAAATATTCTATTTTTATATGCTATTAAACAAGTGCCTCGTTATGCTAAATTCCTGAAATAACTGTGCACAATTAAGAGAAAACAGACTCATAAAGGATGTGAGAAGGTGAGAAAAGGGGAGAATATTTTTGTAGTTATTCAAAGAAAATTCCCTACGAAGTGCAAAGATACAGGTATGTTTACTTTCTCTTGTACATTAGGTAACACCAGATTTGATAAAGCCATGATAGATTTAGGAGCTTCGATTAATGTCATGCCATATTCTATATATGCTTCTTTGAAACTTGGACCTTTGAATAAAACTGGTGTTTTGATTCAATTGGCTAATAGTTCTAATGCCTATCCTAAGGGTGCAGTTGAGGATGTTCTTGTGTAAGTTAATGATATGATTTTCCTTGCCGATTTCTATGTGCTTGATATGGAAAATGGTGACCAAACTGCTCCTATTTTGTTAGGAAGACCATTCTTAAAGGCATCCAAGACTAAGATAGATGTTCATAGTGGCACACTTACCATGGAATTTGATGGTGAAATTGTTAAGTTTAACATTTATAATAACATGAAATATTTTGGTGATGATAATCTTGTTTATTCTATTGATGTGATTGATTCTTTCACACAGGAAGTTTTTGAACTTCATGGAAAAGATGAATTGGAAGTTGCCATTAGTAAGCATCTTGAGAAAGAGAATGAGGAGTTAGCCTTGAGTTCTGATTTGCAGGAAATTGTTGCAGCGTTGAATGATATTCCACAGTTACAGCAGTCAGGTAACATTCTTTAAATTGCGTTACCAGTTTCTAATGAGAGATATTTGCCCTCTGTTTTTCAGGCTCCCACACCAGATTTAAATCCTCTCCACAGTCACCTCAAGTACTAGTTCTTTGGAGATGGAGGAACATTACCAGTGATCATCTTCAGTAAACTTAGTGCACCGCGAGAAGAAAAACATGTACAAGATGAACTTCATTTGCAGGAAACGAATTGCTTGCTGCGAAAGTGACATTACCTTGGTATGCGAATATTGCAAATTATTTGGTTTTTAATATGTTACCTCCTAGTTTTTCTAGCGCTCAAAGAGATAAGGTCAAGAGTGATGCCTAATACTATGTGTGGGATGACTCGTAATTATAGAAGCATTGAGTTGAGCCAATGACAATAAACAAAGGCGCTACTTGGGAGGCAACCCAAGGGGAGTTCATTCCTTTTTCTCTTTATTTTTTCATTTATATTTTTGTTATTTGTGTCTTCTCTTTACATTTCACCTTACATTGGGGACAATATAAGTTCTATGTGTGGGGGAGGGAATTTAGGTTGTTTTTCAATTCGGTTTAAAAAAATAATAATTATGAAAAAAAAAACCTTTACCCAAGCCGTAGAGCTAGTGGAGCATTGTTCATCATTATGGTTCTTATGGGTGTGCAAGAAATAAGTGTGGGGGTGTCTGGATTTTTTGTATGGCTATGACTAGTGAAATGGAACATGTTTTCGTCCTCAATTCATGAGTTCCATTGTTAGTAAAAAAATAATAATAAAATAAATAAAAAATAAAAAAAGGTGAAGAGGAAAAGAAAAGAAGCAAGAAAGTGATGGAGGGAACGGCTTTTAAAGTAACAAACTATTCGTGTTCATAATTCCTCCTAAAACTCCAAGGAAGGGGTCTATTTATACGAGATAGATACAAATTGAAGAAGATGTTGAGTGGAGTGATTGGTTTTACATGTCTAATATATTCGAGCTTGATTTGATTCATTTTTGCTCCACTAGTTTCGATGGCTTTTGAGCTACATTACCAAATATTTCCCACCTTGATCCTAAACCCGTTACAACCCTTCGAAAGTCCTTATTATTTGTGTTACGCATGTGATATGAGTGGTGGAGAATGAGAAGATAAGCAAGCCTATGGTAAATCATTTTCATTGGAATGAATTTGAGTCGAGTGTTTATTTCTGTGAGGGTCTACTTATTTAGTTTACTCCATCTTTGAATGAAAATACTTACTAAGTAATTGTAAGTTGTTTAAGAATGTTTGTTCATGATATGTTATGAGTTTGGAAAAGCTTGGTTTTTTTTTTTTTTGTTGATGGCATTACAACCTTGGTGTTTTTGGGAAAGTGAATTTGAGTTTTGCCTGAGGGCGAGCAAAAGCAAAGTGTGGGGGAATTTGATGACAATGAAAAATGTCATATTTTTATCCCTTTATGCTTAGGCTTTTGTAATTATTTGGTGCCTAAATATACTCATTATACTTATAATTTAATTTAGGTTGTAAATGGAAGTGTTAAGTGCAAAACGAAGTTAATTGGGCGATTCAGGACAATTTTGACATGGCTTCGTAATTTGGGCATAACTCTCTCATCCGAGCTCTAATAAAGATGTTTCAAGATAATGCAAAATTCCAAGAAATTTTTATACAACTTTTGTGTTAAAAATTTTAACCAATAAAGGATGTATCCAGGTCAAAACCTAGATTTAAATCACAGCACGTGCACTGTGACCTAGACTGGATGCACGAAAAGAAAAACCATAAACTGTGAGAAATAAGTGGAATAAAAAGGAGAAAAGGAGTTCAGTGCCCAAGACCTAATTTTCCCTTCTCCAGCCTTTCCTCTCTCTTTGCTCTAATTTTTTCTTTCAGATTTCTTCATGGCTCTGCATGGCTAAACTTTCAGACTTGGTCAAAGGAAACTGAAGCCTCGGTATCAATACAATTGTGAGATCTGATTTGTTTTGATCGTTCAATTTATGTTTTGAGTATCCGATGTTCTTCTGTAATTTTCTTTCATGATTGTCTCAGTTAATCACTTGGAGGCCTACTAGTTTATTACTCGTTGCAATCTAGTGCTAGGTTAGATGTCAAATTCGTCATTGTTTGATCTCTCTAACCGGTGAAGCAATCGAGATTTGATGATTTGCTGCGTCAGGAATTATTAGATCTTGAGAAGAACACTGGACTATATTAAATGAAGCCGCTTGTGCTTCTGTTTTTTAGCTTCATCGATCTCTTGAATTCTTAAGGCAACTGATAGATTAAACCTTTAGCGCTTTTCTTGGGTTGTTTAGTTGTTAGGGTTAATTGGATCGCTTGTTTTCTAATTAACTACGAAAGGAGAGATAGGAAGATAGTTTGAACGGTGAATATTCAAGTGCGAATTGATATATGCTTGCATTGATGATCAATTGTGAAATTCCGATGGTGGATGTTGACTTAGGCCAAGGTTTTTTCTTTTGATTGATTTTGATTCTTTCAATTTTGAATTGTTTCTAAGTTGTTTTCTTAAAAGTGTTTTCGTTATACTCAAACCCCACTATCCTTGTTCACGGAACATAAAAGTAGACTAATAACTCTTCGTGGGATCGATCCTTACTCGCACTATTACATATATTTTTAGCGGTATAGGTTTTATTTTTTGTTGCTTGCGACAGCACACCAAATTTTGGCGTCGTTGCTGTGGAGTGTCTAGTTGATTTTTTTGTGCTTCTTGTTATCCTTATTTCGTTCACAAAAAAATTCAATAAATAAATAAATAAATGAATAAAAATTCCTAACTTGTTTTTCATGTTTTATTAGAGTTCCCTTGATTGTTTATGACTATAACTCAATTTTCTAATCAAGGTGATTTGCAGTGCAATCCAAAAATAGAGACAACTTTGTGAAGGTTAAGGATAGAAACTCGGAGGAAGTCTGAAGAGAACAATCTAGCTCTTGATTCCCCATTTTATAGCGAATCTAATTTAGAGGAGGAGGAAGTCATGGCTGAAAATTGAACCTTGAAAGAGCTTGCAGCCCCTGATTTGAATCAACAAGCCATATGCATAACGTTTCCCACTTTAGGTGCTACTACTACATTTGAATTAAAATTTAGACTAATACATCTCTTGCCCACTTTTCATGGTCTTGCAAGTGAATATCCTCACAAGCATCTAAAGGAGTTTCTTGTTGTTGAATTTATGGAAAAGAGAAATACTTCATTAACTTATTGTAATCAAAGTACATGAACCTCTATTTATAATAGAGGAAGGTAGTAGAGTCCAATTACACTAAAACTACCTTTGTCCCAATTACACCCAAACTCTAACACTTAAAGATAAGTCCTAGCATAATTAAATAACTTAATATAGATAAAAGACAAGCATAACTTAAACTAGAACTCTTCTAGGACGTGACCATAAGATAAAGATGCCTTTGTGAGTCCTTATTGATCTTCCAACTTATGTGGTAAGGATGTCAGCTCATGGTAATCATGATGGGTCCTACTTCTTATGGGTTTAGGCCCATCTAGTGGGCCTTCTTTAGGCCCATCTTATAATACTCTTAGATATGTGGGCCTTCCTTGGTCGTGTGGGTTTGGGCCCTATCTTCCAACACATGTGGTATGCACGAGTATGAAACCCACGGGGGTGACTGAAGAGCAAATTAAATTACGAGCATTTCCATTTTCTTTGAAGGATTCGGCCAAGGATTGACTCTATTATCTACCCTTCAGAAGTATTACCAAATGGGATGGGATGAGATAAGAGATTGTTTTTGGAGACATATTTCTGATTTTCAAGGGCGGCCAACATTCAGAAAAAAAATTGTGGTGTAAGGCAGCATAACGGAGAGTCCCTACATGAACATTGGGAACGTTTCAAGAAATTATGTGCAAGCTGCCCCCATCAACAAATTAGCGAGCAGGTTCTTATCCAGTATTTGTATGAGGGCCTTCTACCCACTGATAGGAGCATGATTGATGTTGCTAGTGAAGGAGCTTCGGTGGATAAAACTCCCGAGGCCGCGAGAAACTTGATTGCAAATATGGCAACAAATTCTCAACAATTTGGCACTAGGCTTGACCTTCCATCTAAGAATGTTAATGAGGTAAAATTACTTCCATGAACAAAAAAATTTGAGTCTAATTTCTCTGGCTCTTCAAATGGTTGTAGGTAATACTCAAAAAGTGAAGGCTTGTGGGAATTGTTCAGTAGTAGGGCATCCAGCCGATATGTGCCCAACTCTTCAAGAGGAGCTCACTGAGCAAGTGAATGCGGTGGGTAGTTTCCCTAGACAACCGCAAAGGAAGTATGATCCATATTCAAACACGTACAATGTGGGATGGAGGTGGGAATCCACAAGTTAATCAGCACGTTACTAAAAATCACCCAAGTTACCAGCAATATAGGCAGCCATATCCCGCTAGACAACAACCGAGCCAAACATCCAATTCTGGTATGTCTTTAGGAGATATTGTTAAATCTCTTGCCACAAATAATTTAAAATTTCAACAGGTGAAAAGGGTCAGTATTAGAAGATTGGACAATCAGATGGGTCAGATGGCAATCGCAATTAATCGGCTAGAGGCACAAAGTTCAGGGAAATTACCCACTCAAACGGTAGTAAATCCAAGAGAAAATGCAAGTGCAATCCTTTTGAGAAGTGGTAAAGAGGTTGAGATTTTGGTAAAGGCAACCCCTGGAAAATCGGAGCAAGAAAAGGAGAAAAATATCGTAGCAGACAGGAACGTTCCCAATGATGATAATGTACATAAGCGTAAGTTTCCACCTCTTTCATATTATAAACCAGTTCCTCCTTTTCCTCAAGCTTTGGCAGATTCTAGAAAATCTGAGCAAAATAAAGATTTATATGAGACTTTCCGAATATGTGAGGTAAATATTCCATTTATATGCTATTAAACAAGTGCCTCTGTATGCTAAATTCCTGAAATAACTATGCACAATTAAGAGAAAACAGAAACTTAAAGGATGTGAGAAGGTGAGAATAGGGGATAATGTTTCTGTAGTTATTTCAAAGAAAATTCCTTGTGAAGTGCAAAGTTCAAGGTATGTTTACTATCTCTTGTACATTAGGTAACGCCAAATTTGAGAAGGCCATGATAGATTTAGGAGCTTCAATTAATGTCATGTCATATTCTATATATGCTTCTTTTAGACTTGGACCTTTGAATTAAATTGGTGTTGTGATTCAATTGGCTGATAGATCTAATGCCTATCCTAAGGGTATAGTTGAGGATGTTCTTGTACAAGTTAATGATTTGATTTTCCCTGCCAATTTCTATGTGCTTGATATGGAAAATGGTGACCAAACTGCTCCTATTTTGTTAGGAAGACCAATCTTAAAGGCATCCAAGACTAAGATAGATGTTCATAGGGCACACTTACCATGGAATTTGATGGTGAAATTATTAAGTTTAACATTTATGATGCCACGAAATATCCTAGTGATGATAATCCTGTTTATTCTATTGATGTGATAGATTCTTTCGCACAGGAAGTTTTTGAACTTCATGGAAAAGATGAATTGGAAGTTGCCATTAGTAAGAATCTTGAGAAAGAGAATGAGGAGTTAGCCTTGAGTTCTGATTTGCAGGAAACTGTTGCAGCATTGAATGATATTCCACAGTTACAACAATTAGGTAACGTTCTTTAAATTGTGTTACCAGTTTCTAATGAGAGGCCTTTGCCTTTTGTGTTGCAGGCTCCCACTCTAGATTTGAATCCTCTCCACAGTCACCTCAAGTACATGTTCCTTGGAGATGGAGGAACGTTACCAGCGATCATCTTCAGTAAACTTAGTGCACTGCAAGAAGAAAAGCATGTGCAGGATGAACTTCATTTGTAGGAAACGTTCCTTGATGAGCAATTGCTCGCCACGAGAGTGGCATTACATTGGTATGCGAATATTGTAAATTATTTGGTTATTTATATGTTACCTTCTGGTTTTTCTAGGGCTCAAAGAGATAAGGTCAAGTGTGATGCCAAATACTATGTGTGGGATGACCCATAATTATGGAAGTATTGAGTTGATCCAATGACAATAAACAAAGGCGTTGCTTGGGAGACAACCCAAGGGGAGTTCGTTCCTTTCTCTCTATATTTTTGCATTTATATTTTGGTTATTTGTGACTTCTCTTTACATTTCACCTTACATTGGGGACAATGTAAGTTCTAAGTGTGGGGGAGGGGATTTAGGTTGTGTTTCAATTCGGTTTTAAAAAATAATAATTATAAAAAAAAAACCCTTTACCCAAGCCGTAGAGCTAGTGGAGCATTGTTCATCATTATGCTTTGTATGGGTGTGCAAGAAATAAGTGTGGGGGTGTTTGGATTTGTGGTATGTCTATGACTAGTGAAATGGAACATGTTTTCATCCTCAATTCATGAGTTCCACTGTTAGTAAAAAAAATAAAAATAAAATAAAATAATAAAATAATAAAATAAAAAATGGTGAAGAGGAAAAGAAATGAAGAAAGGAAGTGATGGAGGGAATGGCTTTTAAAGTTAAAAATTGTCCGTGTTCATAATTCCTCCTAAAACTCCAACAAAGGGGTCTATTTATACGAGATAGATACAAATTGAAGAAGATGCTGAGTGGAGTGATTGGTTTTACATGTCTAATATATTCGAGCTTCATTTGATTCATTTTTTCTCCACTAGTTTCGATGGCTTTTGAGCTTCATTCCCAAATATTTCCCACCTTGATCATAAAACCTGTTACAATCCTTGAAAAGTCCTTATGATTTATTTTATGCATGTGGTGGAGAATGAGAAGATATGCAAGCCTATGGTAGATCATTTTCATTGGAATGAATTTGAGAGAAACATAGACCCTTCAAGCACATGAGAGTCGACTGTTTATTTCTGTGAGGGTCTAGTTATTTAGATTACTCCATCTTTGAATGAAAATACTTGCTAAGTAGTTGTAAGTTATTTAAGAATATTTGTTCATGATATGTTATGAGTTTGGAAGAGCTTGGTTTTTTTTTTTGTTGATGGCGTTACAGCCTTGGAGTTTTTGGGAAAGTGAATTTGAGTTTTGCCCAAGGATGAGCAAAAGCTAAGTGTGGAGAAATTTGATGAGAATGCAAAATATCATATTTTTATCCCTTAAAGCTTAGGATTTTTTAATTATTTGGTGCCTAAATATACTCATTATTCTTATAATTTAATTTAGGATGTAAATGGAAGTGTTAAGTGCAAAACGAAGTTAATTGGGCGATTCTAGACAGTTTCGACATTGCTTCTTAATTTGGGCATAACTCTCTCATCCGAGCTCTAATAAAGATGATTCAAGATGCTATGGAATTCCAAGAAAACTTTCTACAATGTTTGTGTTTTGAATTTTGACCAATATAAATTGTTATGTTAGATGTCAAATCCGTAATTGTTTGATCTCTCTAACCTGTGAAGCAATCGAGATTTGATGATTTGTTGCGTCGGGAATTATTAGATCTTGAGAAGAACGCTGGACTAAATTAAATGAAGCTGCTTGGACTTGTGTTGATTAGATTCATCGATCTCTCTAATTCTTAAGGCTACTGCTAGATTAAACCTATAGAACTTTTCTTGGGTTGTTTAGTAGTTAGGGTTAATTGGATTGCTTGTTTTCTAATTAACTACGAATGGTGAGATAGTTCCAACGGTGAATATTCAAGTGCGAATTGATATATGGTTGCATCGATGATCAGTTGTGAAATTTTGATGGTGAATGTTGGCTTAGACCAAGATTTGTTATGTTGATTGATTTCAATTCTTTTAATTTGAATTGTTTCTAAGTTATTTTTTTTAAAAGTTTTTTCGTTATACTCAACCCCTCTCCCCTGCCTATCTTTGTTCACGGAGCATAAAAGTAGACTAATCACTCTTCGTGGGATCGATCCTTACTCTCACTACTACAAATATTTTTAGGAGTATAGGTTTTATTTTTGGTTGCTTGCGACAACACACCAAATAGCAGTCTAGAGGTGTTTTAACGTAAAGCAAATAAAGGGCATAGGGACTTAAAAAAAAAGATAAATACAAACCTAAACTGCTAGAGATAATAGATAAGAAAAAGACCACATTATCTTTTTGGGTTGACTGAGTCAACTCACAGAACCTACTAATGTTGAATTTATGGAAAAGAGAAGTACTTCATTGAATTAATGTAATCAAAGTACATGAACTTCTATTTATAATAGAGGAAGGTAGTAGAGTCTAATTACAATTAAACTACCTTTGTCCCAATTACACCCAAACTCTAACACCTAAAGATAAGTCCTAGCATAATTAAATAACCCAATATAAATAGGAGACTAACATGACTAAAACACCTTTAAACTCTTATATGAGACTTCTTATTGTGTAAGACTCATCGTGCCATCTCACATGATCATGGTGGGTCCTACTAGCTCGTGTCATCATGATGGATCCATATCTTATGGTCTTGGATCCATCTTCCAACACACTTGGATATGTGGGCCTTCCTTGGTCGTGTGGGCTTGGGCCCATCTTCCAACAAATGGGTGTACCGAATAAAAGATGAACTTGATGGCAACAAGTAGTACAAGGCAAGACTGGTTGTAAAGGGCTTTTAAATAAAAGAAGGTATTTACTACACTGAGATTTTCTCTCCAGTAGTAAAATTGACTACTATTAGAATAGTGCTTAGACTAGTGGCAAATGAAGACTTACACTTAGAGCAGTTGGATGTAAAGATAGTTTTTCTTCATAGTGATTTGGAAGAGGAAATTTACATGATGCAGCCATAAGGTTTCAAAGTACAAGGAACGGAGAAAATGGTGTGAAAACTTTAAAAAAGCTTGTAATGTCTTAAACAGACTCCAAGACAATGGTATAAGAAGTTTGACACCTTATGAGTAGTAATGGTTCCTTGAGGTGCGAGGCTGATCATTGCTGTTATGTGAAGAAGCTTAATGACTCCTACACCTTTCTACTGCTATATGTTGATGACAAGTTGATAGCAAGTGTTTGCAAATAGGAAATAAATAAGTTAAAAAGGGTGTTGTCCAAGAAGTTTGCAATGAAGGATTTGGGTGTTGCAAAACAAATCACCCAAATCCTTGGGATGAGGATTACTAGGGACATTGATGTCTCGAAACTATCACTAGAAAAATATGTGAAGAAGGTGATAAGGATATTCAACATGAATGATGCAAAACCAATGATTACTCCTTTGGCTAGTCACTTTATGCTATCTAAGGAGAAGGAGCAAGCCAACAATGCCAATGTGCCTTATGCTTCTACTAATGGCAGTATCATGTATGCCATGGTATGCACTAGACTAGACATAGCTCATGTAGTGGGAGTTGTGAGCAGATATATGAGTAATCTAGGTAAACAACATTGGGAAGTAGTGAAGTGGATTTTCAGGTATTTGATAGGCAATGCAGACTCAGCCTTATGTTTCAGAAAGTCAGACTTGGGATTACAGGGTTATGTAGATGCTAAGATGGCTAGAGATATTGGTGGTAGGAAGAGTATCATTGGATATGTATACACATTGGGTGGTAAAAAAATTAGTTGGGTCTCTAAGTTACAGAAGATAGTTGATCTTTCCACTACTGAGGCAGAATATGTTGTCATAACCGAAGCTAGCAAAGAGATGGTGTGTTTGCAGTCTTTCTGAGAAGAATTATGTTAGGTTCTCTCGCCATGGATCGAGTTACCCGGCGATCTCCTCTGGCTTCCAGATTCGTTGATCAAGAACCTAGAACGCCCAATGATGTAAGAACGTGAGCTTTTGAAGGAGTTCCACCCTTAGGCCTCCTTAGAGAGAGTACCCGATCTCGTCTATGCTAATTGATCAATGCTTGTTTCCCTTCATTCACTTGATGCCCTAAATAGATCAGGGAAAACGTCAAAGGTTCCATAATTACAATTAGACCCTTATTGAACTTTAAATTACAATTAAACCCCTAAGATACTGAAATACAAGTTTACTCCATCTATCCTCTTCTCCGATTCACCACTCTTGATGCCACGGAGTCCATAACATCACCCCTCCTGAAGAAAGAGCTTGTCCTCAAGCTTGAAAGTGGGGAATAGAGTCTGGAAGGAGTCGAGTGTCTCCCAAGGGGCCTCCACCAATTCCTCGTTTGTCCACTGAACGAGCAATTCCCATGCGTTGTTAACTCGTCTGCCTTGAAGGATCTGTGCTGGAGTGGGCATAGACCGGCCATCTTTGAGCGGAGGCAGAGGGGTATGCAGCAGGGGAGAGTCTCCCATGAACGGCTTGAGGAGGGAGATGTGGAAGACGTCATGTAGTTTGGCATCTGGTGGAAGCTTCAAACGATAAGCCACAGTGCCAATACGGTGAAGAACCTGGAATGGCCCATAAAATTTTGGAGAGAGCTGCGTTTGATGGCTGCAAGAGAGAGTTGGTGGTATGGTTGAAGTTTGAGTCAAACAAATTCTCCGGGTGCAAAGGAAATGGGACGATGTCCTTTGTCATAAATGTGCTTCATTGTGGCTTGTGAACGTTGTAACTGAAGGCGGACTTGAGCAAACATTTCATCTCTGTCGGCTAATGCTTGGTCCAATGCTACTACTCGAGAAGACCCCGGTTCATAAGATAGTAGACGCGGGGGGTCTCTTCCATAAACAACTCGAAAGGGGGTAGTACCCAGTGCGGTGTGGTATGATGTATTATAACAATACTCTACCCATGCTAACCAACAAACCCACTGTCGAGGAGTGTCCCCCACAAAGCACCGCAAATACATCTCCGGTGTGCGGTTTACCACCTCGGTCTGGCCATCTATCTGAGGGTGGAATGATGAATAAAAAACTAACTTGGAGCCATGGAGCTTAAATAGTTCCCCCCAGAATTTACTGGTGAATATAGCATCACGGTAGCTAGTGATGGTCTCCAGAAGCCCATGGAGCCGGACAATATGATCCATGAAGAGCTGAGCAACTTGTGTGGCTGTATACGGATGGCTGAGGGCCATAAAGTGTGCATATTTCAAGAACCGGTCTACCACAAGAATAACAGATTTCCCTGCAAAAGGAGGAAGGCCATCGATAAAATCCATTGAGAGATATGCCCATACCTATGAAGGAAGTTGAAGGGCTGTAGCAAGCCGGTGGGTTGTAAGGATTCAGATTTATTCCGCTGATAGACCTGGCACGCGACAACATAATCAGCAATGACCCGCTTCATACCCCTCCAATAAAACTCCCGACTAAGGTGGAAGTATGTCTTCTGTTGGCCCTCATGTGTATTGTCATGAAAGGAGGCAATAATGGAAGGAAGGAGTGTCGAAGAAGGACGAAGATATATGCGTCCTTTATAGAGAATGAGACCTTCCTGTAGTGTCCAGTTATTGTCCTTGGAATGGTTCTCTATTTGAGCTTGTAAGGCAAGGAGATCTGGATGATGGCTAGTATCCTGACGGATTGTGTCCAGCAAGAGGGACTTGGGGTGGCTCAGTGCGTGCAGGTGGGAATCCCCCAGCTCTCTACATGACAAGGCGTCTGCCCCACGGTTGAGATAACCCGGTTTGTATTCCACTTGAAAATCGAATCCCATTAATTTGCTGAGCCAATGTTGTTGTGGGGATGTAGTAAGGCGTTGGTCCAATAAGTATTTGACGCTACAGTGGTCTGTTCGGATCATAAAAGGTCTGCCCCACAGATACGGCCTCCAATGTTGCACGGTTTTTGGCCAAACTGATGAGTTCCCTTTCGTAAGTGGCTAACTTGTGCTGGTGAGGAGTGAGGTGGTGGCTGAAATAAGCAATGGGGTGTCCTTGTTGCTGCAAGACAGCACCTATGCCTCCCCTGGATACATCGCATTCTATTATGAAATTTTCGGCAAAGTTTGGCAATTCAAGAACTGGAGTTGACGCTAATGCTTGTTTCAATTGGTGAAACGATGAGTCCGCCAACTGAGACCACTGAAAGGCATGCTTCTTCAATAAATTGTGCAACGGTGCTTCCATTTGACCATATTCTTTTATAAATTTTCTATAATACCCTGCGAGACCAAGGAACCCTTTTAAAGCTGTGACGGAGTGAGGTGTGGGCCATTCCATAACAGCCTATATCTTGCTGAAGTCTGGTTTCACCCCAGAGGTAGAGATCACATGCCCCAAATAAGCTACTTTGGAAGTGGCGAAGTCACATTTGGCGCTATTGAGAAATAAATGGTGTGCACGGACTGCTTCCCAAGTTTTGCTATAGATTAGTATATCGTAAAAAAAAACTAAGACATGCTTCCGTAAGAAAGGGCGAAATACCTCGTTCATAAGCGCTTGAAAGGTGGACGGAGCATTGGATAGCCCAAATGGCATCACCACGAACTCGTAGTGACCATGGTAGGTGCGGAAGGCAATTTTTTCGACATCCTCCGAATAAACCCGAATCTGATGTACCCATATTTCAAGTCCAGCTTGGTAAATAATTGAGATCTGTGTAGCTCGTCCAATAATTCATCTACCACCGGAATTGGAAATTTATCTTTGATGGTGCGAGCATTTAGTTCACGGTAATCCACACAAAAGCGCCAAGATTTATCTGATTTTTCATCAGCAATACCGGGGACAAGAAGGGGGAATGGCTAGGCTGAAAAATACCCTGTTGGAGCATTTGTTGACATTGCCTTTTTATCTCATCTTTTTGCACATGTGGATAGCGGTAGGGACGCACTACCACTGGTTCTGTGCCCATCTTCAAACGAATTTTGTGATCAAAAGCTCATATAGGCAGGAGGTCTGCAGGTTCCTAGAATAAATCGGCATATTCGGTCAACAATGAAGCTAAGTTATCCCGCTCTGAAGGACCCACGGAAATTTTCTGGAGGGTGCATGGGCGCTAGTGCCCTAGAGGGTGATCTGATGGTTGTCCTGTGTAAAACTTATGGTAAGGGATTGGAAATCCCATAAGTTCAGACCCAATCGCTGCAGCCATTTAATGCCCAATACCAGGTCAAAACCAGTCAATGGTATGACCAAAAAATCCACCACAGAGTGACCCTCAATAGTAAAGGGCACTGCTGAACAGAAGCCGACAGTGGTGACCTTGTCATCGTTAGCCACTGAGACTGATATTCCTGACTTCTGCTAGAGTGATAAACCCAACTATTGTGCTGCCTGGCTGCTTATAAAATTATGGGTGCTGCCTGAGTCCACCAATGCTAGCAGAATAAGAAGATTCATGGTGGCGTGGACCTGCATGGTATTTGTGTTGTGCAGGCTTGTCATTGCATGGAGGGAGATTTTTGGTTCCTCCTCCTCAGTTTGGTCCACATCCTCCGGAAAGTGATCCTCTGTTGGGTCTTCTATTTCAACCCAAAAGGGTCTTTTGCATTGATGGCCCCTTATGAATTTTTCATCACAATTGAAACATAGTCCCTGAGCCTTTCTCTGATCAATTTTTGCTTTTGTAAGACGTTTAATATATCCAGAAGGTGGTGTAAAGGCTAGTGGTGGTGTGGTAGAGGGGGTGTGGAGTGGAGGCCGTGGGGTAGTGGAAAAAGGGCCAGTGGGCTGTGGCCGAGGTTGCCATGGGGTACATTTGGTTAATGAATCTCGAAAGAGGCATTGTTTGGTGTCCAATGCTCTTGCCAAATTCATGACATGAGCTAGGGGGTGGGGGCTTCCAATTCCACTTCTAGGCAAAGTGGTTCCACAAGACCAGCAGTGAACAAACTGACATAAAGTTCAGGGCGCACCAAATGACTTGTACAGGCAAGTTTTTCCTAGAATAATTTCTAATATTGTTCGAGAGTTCCAAGCTGTTTTAAATTAACCAAATCCCCAACTGGTTTGCTGCGAAGCGGAGGACCAAACCGTAGCATGCAATTTTCCTTGAAAAATTCCCAATCATAGACCACAAACTCGTTTTTGAATTGATAAAACCACATAAGCACTTCATCGAGCATGTGGAAGGCAGCTAATTGAACCTTGCCCTCGGGCAAAGTTCCTTGATTGGAAAAGAAATGATCACAGCTTTGTAACCACATTAAAGGGTCGGAAGACCCATCATACGTTGGAAAATCAAGCTTTGTGTACCTGGGCACGGTAGGGGGTGCTGGATTGATGCCCCCACGAGGTGGAGGTGTTTGGCGTAGGGGAGGAGGTGGTGGCGGAGGCTGAGGGTGGAGATGTTCTGCTGTGCGTGAGGAAGAATCCATCTGGGCGGAAAGCTGAGCAAAACCCTCCTCCACTCGGGACATCAACATCTGGAATTTTCCATCAAGGCCATTGATTTGAGATTGTAGATCAACATGGTTCTCTTCCACAAAATTTCAAATTTCTATAGGGGAAGAGGAATCGCCAATGGTGGTCCTGTCTAATACCACGATGTTAGGTTCTCTCGCCATGGATCGAGTCACCCGGCGATCTCCTCTGGCTTCCAGATTGGCTGACGAAGAAGGGAAAGATTTGGGGGTCTTAGAACGCCCAATGATGTAGAAACATGAGCTTTTGAAGGAGCTCCACCCTTAGGCCTCCTTAGAGAGAGTACCCAATCTTGTCTATGCTAATTTATCAATGCTTGTTTCCCTTCATTCACTTGACGCCCTAAATAGATCAGGGAAAATGTCAAAGGTTCCATAATTACAATTAGACCCTTATTGAATTTCAAATTACAATTAAACCCCTAATATACTGAAATACAAGTTTACTTCATCTATCTTCTTCTCCGGTTCGCCACTCTTGATACTATGGAGTCCATAACAAATTAGGTCTCAAGCATTGGAAGAGTGTATTGTATTATGACAGTTAGAGTGTTATTTATTTAGAAAAAAAATCTTATTTATCATGCCAGAACAAAGCACATACAGGTTCGTTATATTTTCATCAGACTGGCTCTAGAGGAAGTAGTCTTAGAACTTGAGAAGATTCAAGGAAGTCAGAATCTGGTTGATAAGTTGACAAAAACTGTTACGATTGAGAAACTGAAGTTGCATGCATCTTCAATTGGACTTCTCTCTGAGCATTGAGAAGTTGTTGCCACTACAGAGGAGATATTGATGATGGATTAGTCTCCAAGTGGGAGATTGTTAAGTTGTGGAGCCTAATCAAGGCCCTATGTTTAGTCCTGTAGCAGATTGACCTTTACGGTAAGGTCGTAGTGGGGGTTGGAAGGGGGGTGGGAAGCCCCCCTCCCAGGGGTGTGTGGGCGGAGCCCTTGCCAGATCCATGATATATTGACTACTATTTTATTAAGGGTAGTTTGGGTATTTCACACTTGTAGTCCAGTTTCCCTAATTTTCTCTTTATATTTGGGAGAGCCGCTATTAGGGCTTTGTCATTCGAGGAGCATCAATTGTGGCTGAGATAGGTTAGAGAAAAATAACACATGTAGGTGTGTGTGATCTCTCTTTTAAACTATTTTATCTTCATTGTGGATTACTACAACGGCAGAAGACAAGACGTAGTCTCACCTTGAGGCAGACCTGTATAAATCTTGTTGTCTTTTTCGTGTTTGTTTTTTCCATTTTCTGTGTTTATTATTATTGTTCTCATTAGTTTGGAATTAGGGCGTCTAATTCCTAACAGAACTGGCATTGGAATGATTGATCATCTAGAGTTGTGCAAGCCAGAAATATAAAACATATTCGATCAACCATAGTCGATTGATCAATAGTTCAGAATATGGCCATTTCATGCTATAACGCCCTATCAATCATCCCACTCGATTGATCGATCAATCAAAACCTTACCAGTAAGGAACATAAAGCATGATTGATCATAGGAAAATACATTGATTGATCATACTTATATTTCACCCTAGAAAAGTAGTTATTATGATTGATTGATCGATCAATCACATTTCAGTGCTCGATCAATCAAAGTACTGATTTTTGTAAATGGGCAAATAATGGTTAGTTCGAGTTTGGGAAACTATAAATACCCCACCAACCGTGTGTAAGAAAGTGAATGAGAATTAATTGGCAAATACTCAAGCCATTACTCTCTATCTTGCAAATTTCCCTTGAAAGTGCTTTATAGTGAAAGAGAGCCTCACACATTGAAAAATCTCTTTTCTCTTTCATCCATCCTTGCATTCATGTAGTCCAAGCTCCTTGACCATTTCACATTGTGCTACAAAAGGAGGAAGAAGCTTGAATCTCTCAAGGAGAAGCAACTCTCCATGTAAGGGTGTAATTTTTTACCTTTTTTTTACTTGTATTTGTGAAAGGTTCATCTAGAACCTATATAATCTAGATAGAAAGGCATAGCTAGAGCTAGAATCTAGCAACAATCTTTAGGGTTGAGCTACATGTGGCAAAAAAAAGTCAGAATCTCTTTTGTAATTCCAACTATTAGTGCTTTTGAGAATAGTGGAATTTTTCCAAGCAAGGGTTCTTGGGCTATGACTACCACTAGGGGAACAATGATAACAAAAAATCTATTTGTCCCTGTGGTGTGTGCATGTTATATTTGATATTGAATTGCTTATATACATGAATTTTTAGTTGCATCCACAACGCACTTTTAACCTAATAATCTAAATTCACCCCTCTCCTTAGAAGCCACCTAGGCCAACAAGATATCCACATCAGAAAAATCAAAGGTCATGTTGGTAGCCTGTTGCATGCAAAAATCTAAATTTAAATCAATTTTTTTGCTTCAATTTTTGAGTTGCTATTGTTGGTTATGTTTCCTATTTGTTTTCAAACTCTAGTTAGTATTTTACCAACTTGAGTATCTTTCCTTCTTTAAAAGTTTTCTTTCTTTGTTTTTCCATTACATTAGTTTCTTTAAGAGAAGTTTTTCCCTATATGAGTTTTGTTTCCATTTTTACAAAGTCTGAAATTTTGGAATTAGAAAGTCATGTTTCCTCATTCTAAATTCCAAATATTAGTGTTCTAAATCTCCCTTATTCCAAAGTTTGTCATTTGAATATTTCTTTCGACTTTGATCAAGTTGTGTTAAAAATTAATTGCCTTATATAAGAAGTCTATTTTTAGAAAGTTTCTATTATTATGTTCCATCTAAAAAACTTTAGTATTTGAGATTTTGTTAAAGTTTTCTCAATCATCATGTTCATGATTATTTTTTATCTCCCTCTTGAGTCAAACCTGGTCACTTTTTATCCATCTATTGGTCTAAAAGCATCTTCTTCTTACTTAGAAGTATGAAGAGGTACATTGTGCAGCTCCTTCCATTTGAAGTATGAGAGCTGCTATCTTTTTATTCACACCCTTAATTTCTGAAAGTAATTTCATCAATTTGTGTTTGTTAAAACTATTTCAGAGCAATTCCTATAGACCCACTACCTAAAAGTTTAGAAATGTGTCCGACATCCAGCTTACGTCAAGTCCTTTTATTCTTCACCCATGAGGTGTTTTTTGTTTGAGTTACCCGTAAAAAAATGAGTACCCTCTCTTTTGTGTCCTAAAGTATGGCCATTTTTCACCTTTTAAATTGAGTGTGAATATGTTTTTGACTATGACCATTTTGGCTGGTGTATGAAACTTTTTCGTATGGCTATGAATGTCTCTTCTTCTCTCACCATTATTTTGTGTGTTGGGTCTCTTGGTAAAGAACAAAGATATCCCTAGCTTGAGGGGGAGAGGTAGAAGAAGAAGTACAAGAAAGAGATAACCAATAATGAAGAATTCCATGTGTTGTAGTAATCAAATTTTATGTGACTAGAATGTATAAGGGGGAGAACAAGATGAAGACTACAAGCAAGATGTGAATGAGAACAAGATGAACCAAAGCAAGGCAATCAAAATTTATTTTTCAAGCCACACAAGATTAGAATTTCTTTTCAAGTACACCAGTTTCTTGACCAAGATTATTTTCAATGTGAAGTTACAAACACTAGCTTGAGGGGGAGTGTTAAAAGATACCCATGTGTGTAGAGATAGCATGGCTAATAAATAAGAAGAACTTCCATAAAGATGACATAAAATTATAAACTTGTGTCTGTTTCCTTTTGAAGCATGTAGCCCTAAGGGTATTTTTTTAATTATAAATACCCTCCCATAATTATAAATATAACCTCAAGGCATGAGGTAGGGCATCCAAGCCTCTTCCTCTTGCCTCAAATTCATCCTTACACATTTCTCTCTTTTTCTCTTCTTTCTCTCCCTTGGTTTCTTCTCTCCTCTCTGCCTAAAGCTTGAATTCCTTTCTTTTGTCCTTCCCTTGAGATCTCTTATGCTTATGATTTGGCCCGAGAAATCAACACAACACACCCTGAAGATGATAAATACAACACATGATTGATCATTTAACTAACAAAGATCGGTCATTCTACAAAAACCTCACTTCGACTCACCTCCAAAAACACCCAATTGATCACCATACCTGTCATATTCAGTTCTATTAGGAATCTTCTGACCTACTTTTCCATATATAGTACACCAACAATAGAATAAGGAAGTAGAAGCTCAATGAACTCTCGTAAGTACTCAGATTTTGATGATTACAAATATAGAGATTTGTTGAATTTACTCTTTATGTGTGAATAAATTAGTTTCAAATTGAAAATTTGTCACAACGAGTCAACTCCACATGAAAGGAGTCAAGTACATGAAGAAGAAGAAGCCCACAATGGTCAAATTTTCAAAATCTAACCCTTCCACAACTTAATGGAGTTGAACACAAGGTATAGTCAAGCACATGTCATTGTAATTGAACACGATAAGAAACATAACAAATTTGAAAAGTTGTTATAAGCAACTGTTGGGAAGAAGTGAAGTCAAATCCAAACCCATTTTGAGTCAAGTATACTAACATGGAACCAAGCACTCAAGAACCCAATGAGATCCTGATTTTTAATTCAAGTAATAGAAAATTGTTAGAAGGTGTTGACGACATAGTTAAAGAGTCGATGGTATGTAGTCAGCTGCAAGCAACAAGGAAACAAACCGAGTTACATTAAGTTTTGATTTATTTAAGGAGTCGATCTCCATAGGAAAACCAAGTATGTAGGAGTTGACTACATCAAAAGGATTTAACTCAGACTAAAGGTGCTACACCAGAAGGATTGGACCCTCGTCAAAAGAAATTGATCCTTGTAGGAAATGATAGACATGGGATTCAAGTTACTTTAAGGACTCTATCCTTAAAGATTCGACCCCAAACCAAAGGACTTGACCCAATCTCCAAAAATAAAAATCTAAGCTATTCCAGAGGCAGTCTCTTCAACTGTAGTCCTTCAAATTGTGATTTGACCTACCAAAAAGGCAACCAGCACAAGTAGAAAATTTTGAACATTTTTTTCTATTTATAAAATATTTATTTAAATTTTGAGATGTGTTAGAAACTACCTTGAAAATAAGGACTAGTTTTTAAAATTGAATCTTGAACCTATAAATACCCAAGTGTTTTCTAGCTTTGACAACAAATCAGCCACAAATTTTGGCAGACTTCTTGTCATACTCACTGGTCTTTCTTGTGTTCAAATTTTTAAAATTGAAGAATTGAAATCTTCCACTTGAGGTTTTTATTTCTTCAAGCAAACTAAGTATTTGAGATTTATTTTTATATTCATGTTGAATAGCTTTTCATTTAAAGTTTTGACTACATCTTTTGATTGAGTTTTTCATCTTCTTTATCAAAATTCTTTGAAAAGGATTAGCATCAATTCAAGATTATTTTATAAGTATTGCTAATCAAATTGGTCGTATCACATAGGAAACTTGTGAAATCTTTGATTGTTGCAATAAACTTCTATTAGCATATTAAGAGGCAATTGTAAGCTTAACTATCAAGCAAGAAACATTTGCTCTTTGGTCACTATTCACTAGCTATAATTATTTCCTAAGTGTTTCTACTTAAAATTTTTGTTAAGTCTCTTGTTGTTTGGGCAGGTATTGTAATAGAACAAGTGTGATTTTGAGCTATTGATATCATCTGGCTATACTTAGTGGATACATAATTCCAAAGCAAGAGCTCCCTAGGAGTGGAGTAGCGATATGAAATAGTGATTATGAACTAGGTATTGTAATAGAACAAGTGTGATTTTGAGCTATTGATATCATCTGGCTATACTTAGTGGATACATAATTCCAAAGCAAGAGCTCCCTAGGAATGGAGTAGCGATATGAAATAGTGATTATGAACTACTTTAAAATCTTGGTATTATGGATGCGTTTGTGTAAAAGGAATTAAAAGCTCATAATCAATAGTGAACCTATTCACCCCTCCCTCTCTCTAGGTTTACATGAACTAATTCGTTTCACCAAAGGTTGCATAAAATAAAAGATTTACTAACTTGGGATTCATTAAAATTTCTATAGAAGGAAATCTCTATGATTTGTTATTGTATCGAGAATAAAATTGCAAACCAAGTGTCATTGTCGATCAAACCCACTCTTGTACAAGTAAATTGAGAAGAATAACATATCTGACTAAATAACAAGGGAAGACAGAAAGATTGAATCAAGAGAGATACAGAACGACTAAACTTCTTGTTGTCAGGGTCCAAGAACCCTAATTCATTTTTATTAATAATATATTTAAAAGCTTATATGTGATGGCTAAATTGCCCTTATTACATGAATAATTACATTCCAACAAGAAAAATTCTTGCTAATACAAGTAAAAAATATCTATACCCCAATGCTGAGTAATCTTATGGTGTATAATCTTAGTTCGTCGGGAAAGGATCTAAATATAATTACATTTAATTTTGAAAACAAGGACTTTCAGATATAATATTTTGAAATGCCACCATTAGTCTATTTTCTAGCATGATCTTATAAATCCAATGGGCAATCATGGAATCATTGCTAGTTTAACTAAATAAATAACTAAAAATTACTATAGTACAAAATTAAAAATATTAAAAAAAATTAATAATAATTACATGGTTCTCCTTCTCTGGTGGCCCCTTTTCTCAAGAAGGAGAGAAAGCGCACTCTTTCCTTTACTCTTTTTTAAAGAGAAAAAAAGGTAAGGGTGGTATCTATACCAATAGAGAGAGGAGGAAAAGAGAGGTTTCCTAATTAATTTCCTTGATGCCCAAATGAGGCTTGTCATTAAGCTTTATCCAAAAGGGCCAATGGTGGTGTAGGCCTAGCAATAACCCAAGATTCAACTATGATCCAATTGACCCAAAATTGTTTTTAGTAGGTTTGAACATGTTCTACCAGGGTAAATGGGACTTTCAACTGAATGTAACCCATTTGAAACTTATCTTGACAATACCTAAACCAAGAAAACTTTGAATTAAATCTAAACTGATGCCAAAAGTTTAGCAGATGTCATATCATTGGTGGTAGAAAGAAATATGGTAATTTCTTTGAATATGTTCATTTTAATCCTTTTTAAACTAAACTTACAAACTTTTTTTCATTCTATATAAGAAGAGATATTGATGACTTAATACTAATTATAATAATAAACCTATTTTTATTTTATTGTGTTATCATTTTTTTTCTTGTTATTATTTTATTAGTATAGTTTTAATGGTTCATCATTGTATAATTATTTATGTTTGAAAAATATAGTTTAATAAAGTAGGATAAAACTTGATCCATTTGAATCTGACCTAGATCTGCGAAAACATGCTCACCTTATTCGAAATTGGTCCAATTCCAATTCTAACTATTTGAAAATTTATCTAATAGACAACACTTAGACATAAGAGGAGGGGGAAAGAAGTCGATTAAGACCTGAGATGTCTTACCTAAGATACCTAATATAGGATTTAGCATATATGATAATGTCTTACTCCAAGGGGAGAAATGTCTTGTTGGGACACCCCTCTTGTGCCTCATAAAAAAAAACAAAAAGAGGGTCTCCCTTGTGGGTCCGTTGTAATTTTTTATTTTGATAACTCTTTAGATTTTAAGAAACTTTTAATTTACTCATTGACTTAGCTTTTACCGGCAAGGTTCAAAATTTGGTCATATTTGAATACGAGTCTCATATATAAACTTATTTAAAATTATAATATAAGAGATCATATTTAAAAATTACCCTATAATTAAAGCAGGTTAAACCAATTTTGAAAAATTAGATAAATTGTCATCTTATTTTTATTTTTTATAAGTCAAGAAATATATAGTGCAAGTGACTGAACCTGGTTGAACCATGGTCCGGGTCTTAGCCAGGTAGGGGTTGCTTCAGGCTTCTTCCAAACGGTAGTGTTACACGTTTTTTGAGGAAATAAAACAAGGAGAAATTTTGGTGGAGGCGACCTTGACGTCAAGAAGTCACCTACAATCGACGTTTGCTCAGAAATAAAATAAAGTGTATTTTCACGGACACAAAGGAAAAGGAGAGAGGTTGGAGGTGAGTATAAAAGCAATGGGAGCACATCACACTAAAAAAGCCGCCTGGTTTTCTCATCCCTTTCCCCTTTTTTCCCAGCTTTTTCCCTTCTCCATCTCTCATGGAATCCCTGCAATCCCCCGTGATTTTGACCCTGCCTTCCCCATTAAGAACCCCACTTTTCTCTCTCTCCCAATTCTCCCTTCCATGACTTCCTTCTCCGTCTTCCCTCACTTCTCGCCATGCGGTCCCCTCAGTTCATACGAAACGGCGAAACCCTGCCGCGAATTCCCACCGCCCCCAGTTTCCACTCCACTGTTTCGCTCCAAAAGCTCCGCCGCTTTAACTTGCTGATCCTTGTCCCTCGGATCGCCACTTTCTGCTTCTCCCTCTCCGCCGCTCTTTTCATGGTCACCAATTTCCGCTCCGGTTCTGCCAAGTGGGTTCATTTTGATGCGTTCAGGTAGGTTGTCTTCTCGCTTGGATGTCTCTCACTTCCACTCCGTTTCAGTTAGTTCATTGTAGTGGGACTAGTCATCATTTTCTTTATGTTCATTTTGCTCCTGCTGTGGCTGCTGCTGCTTCTTTCTTTCGGGACGCCCTTGTGTATAATCTAAATGATTCAATTCAGATTCGTTCTCGCGGCCAATGGGATCGTCGCTGTGTATTCTTTTTTCGAGATGGCAGCTTCCTTTTGGGAGATTTTGAAGGGGAGTACTCCCTTGCCGGAGGTTGTACAGCTCTGGTTCGATTTCGGTCACGATCAGGTACCTTGTTTTGTGTTAGACAGATCTTTTCTCTGCGATCTGAGCTCCCATTTTGAATTTTGAAAATTTCGGATAATTGAACTGAGTCGTTCCGATGCCTGCACTAAGCGCATGAGCTCAGATCTCAGAAACTGCAAAATGGGCCTGCCAGAGCGGACCATGAAAGGCCCGCCTATCCTGAGCACTGGGCCTGCACAACGAGCTGTTTCTTATTGTCGGTTTTTTGTTTGCAGGCGTTCGCCTATCTGCTGCTGTCGGCGAACGCCGCGGGCACAGCGGAGACGAGGAACCTCCGCGGAGGAGACACCTGCTCGGCTGACAATGCGTTCTGCATTCAATCGGCCATCTCGGTGGCGTTGGGGTTCGCCGGTTTCTTGTTCCTAGCCTTGTCGTCGTTGCTGTCTGGCTTCCGTGTCGCCTGTTTTATCATCACAGGCTCCCGTTTCCATCTCTTCTGGATGCCGCGAGAACAGAGAACCGGAAGCGGCCTTTCTTTTCCGAACTGATTTTTGTCCGTCTTAAAGAATTTTATTTTATTTGCGTAAAGCGTATTCTGAGTCTGTTGCGAGTACGGAGCAGTTTGCTACACGCCCCAACTCCCATTCTTTTGTGTAATATTTTATGTATTCGTTAGTGGTTACAGATCATTTATGACGATGACTGGTGTGGTTTGAGATTTTTGCTCTGTTCGGTATCTTCTGTAATTGACGGAGAAAAGGCAGTTGATTTGGAAGATTAGCATATCAATAACATCCCTCTGGATGCGGAGGTGTTGATGGTGGTTTCTTTGTCTCTTCTTTGTTTTAGTTAATTTTTATTATTATTCTACAGTTTAAATGCATCTCCTCCTTCGGACATTAAATTAGGGTTGTTAAATTTACCCGATTATCATTCTATTATTCTATCTCTTCATTTACAAACAAACATATTTGCCCATATACTGTTTATCATACGAAAATATTAATTAAACACATTTTATATCCAGTTATCCAATTACTTGAGCATTTTAACGTCCGTTTAGTTAGGGATAACTTAATTATATTCTTAATAAATATTTTTACATGATCAAAAATATTTTATATTATTTATAGTTTTTTTTATAATTTATCTTGATCCTAAATATTACAATTAAACTTAAATGATTACATAAGTGTCACTTTAGTCTAGACATATACAAAATAATGTATATTTTGAAAGGCCCACCTTCACTCTTATAAGGGAAGGAGAGAGGTAACTCTTTTCCCATCTCCGTTCATCCTACCCTCTTCTATGTAAAGCCAAATTATATCAAAGAAATGATTTAAAAATAATCACATTATAAGGATTGAAAATTTCATTCAAAAATACGATGTAAGTTATCGTGGAAAACATGCAACCATAGTGTGATACTAAAAGTAGTGTAAACTTATGACATAAGAAAGCTACCAACCATTACGTGTGACTTTCTAACATAATAAGAATAGGGTAAACTTCAGACCCAAAATTATGTGTGACTCTGACTAGCGTCCGTCACTGTCTTTGACTCCTTTCTGCATAGGGGTAGCCTCGAGTCGAGCCAAGCTTAAACTTGCATATGTTAGAACTGGACTTGATATGAATACTGTGAACTTTTGCTCGGGCTCTAGCTTAGACTCGAATCTATAATTAGAATCGAACTTGAGCCCAAAATTTTTTACCGAGTTTAAGGTCGAGCTCTAATATACATTTAAAACTTTGTATATAATACATGTCAAATAAATTGTACTAAAATTATGCATGAAGTTTACTTAAATTGTGCATAACTTCAACATAAAATTGTACATGAATATTGTGACCAAATTTTCAAACCATTATCATGTTTTTACAAAATTTTCAAACCTACATTCTCGTGTTTTAACAAATTTGTACCGCATAAAATTTGTTTGTACTTAGTTAATTGAGTTAAATCCTTCCTGTATAGAAACCAAAACCTTAATCAAATAGTTACAAAATAAGACGACTTTATAAACATGAAAAACAAAATTTCTCCCCAAATTATAGCAAATCATCTAATCATCTTATAATGAGCGAGGTTGCGACAGAATAAACAAGGACACACACACACACACTAGTAAACAAAATAGTACAATTAATAAAGGAAAATCAGCAAGACATACCACAAATAACAACTACTAATGAAAGAAAATTATAATGAATCAACAATGAAGTAGCTCTAAAGATGCTTATGACGTGATTAGACGTAGGCCTCCCCATCTTGTACGCTACGGTGAGTGGAAGACGAGCAATGTGTTAGAAGAGCCCACATATCTAAGAGTATTGTAAGATGGGTCACACAACCAAGGAAGGCCCATTAAGAGTATTGTAAGATCGGTCACATGACCAAGGAAGACCCACATATCTAAGAGTATTGTAAGATGGGCCACATGACCAAGGAAGACCCGCATATCTAAGAGTATTGTAAGATGGGCCCAAACACATAAGAAGTAGGACCCACCATGATTACCAGGAGTTGGCATTTTCTCACACAAGTTGAAAGATCAAGGACTCACAAAGATAACCACTAGCTGGTTGGAAGTAGGGGTGACTTCAAACCGAGCTGGCTCAAGCTTGTCTCGATTCGGGCTCAGTTAGATTCATTATACTCAAATCTTGAGCTTAGTTAGAGATTCGGGATCGGTTCGTTCAAATTAACTAGCCGAGCTCGTTCAAATCAAGGTTCAACTCAAAAGCTCGCGAGCCGGCTCGTTAGTTTAACGAGCAACACGGGATTCGGGGGAGTCGGGACGGGGGATCGGAACTGGAGCACCGATAAAATCGGAAGCGAGAGTGAGGGGGGAAAAATTCTTCCTCCCCTTGTCACCGTAGAACCCCTCCAGCCGTTGCTGTGGTCGCCTCTGTCGTTGACGACAACGGCCTCGTTGACCGCCTTTTGCCTTTCTGTCCTCGTCGATTATGTGGCTGTCGCTCGATTTCTTCCCCCTCGTTTGCGTTCGCCTTTGTTTTCGTCCGCCGTCCCTCGGCGTCGTTCATCGTCTTGGTGAAAAACCAGAACCAACAGCGGAGAAATAATTCCAACACCCCCCCCTTGCGCGCGAAGATGATTTTGCACGTGCGAGAACATAAAGTGGAAAAAAAAAAGAAAAAAAAACTTTTTCTTAAACTCTCCTTCCTCATGGCTTTTGAAGAAATTGAAATACCTTTTAGTAGAAATACGTTTCCAAGAACTATTAGTGTCTCATGTTTTTTGTAAACATTTTTCTAATTGAAAATTCTTATTAAAAAATCATATAATTTTATAAGTAAAATTTTCCTGCCAAGATGGGCTAGAAAACCGTATAGAAAATTTTTGAATAAGTATTTGACAGTTGATGCTGTAATACTGTTATGGTCTCTGACCATGGACCGTGTAACCCGACGGAAGGAGAGCTCTGCGTCCAGCACAGGTTCAACACCAGGGTGTTGTGGACATCCTGGTCTTCCTATGATTTCGAATTCTGGGTGAAGTAAGTGAGGAAAATGAGAAAAGGGAAGTGCTCAGGATAGAGGGGAGGAGATGGAGGATAACCCAGCTCTGAGGGAGACCATAACCTGGTTCGTCGGAGGAGAACCTGCCCTGTTTTCAGATTTCAATTTCATTCCCTTTCTTCATTTCATTCTGCCCCTTTAAGTTGTTCGTTGAGGCTCAATATTTACAATGACACCATTAAGGCTTACACGATGAAAGAGCTTAAGCATAAAACATAAATATTAAGTAGCTACTACAAAACAGATTTACCAAAAGTTCCATTATGGTTTGCATGTTCAAGAACACAAAACACACGTGATCTGCCTTTAACTGCAACGCCTTTGAATGACTCGTTCGGCTATCGAGTCTACAACATCACTCCCCCCCTTTGAAAGAGAGTTTGTCCTCAAGCTCAAATGAAGGGTATAGGTGATGAAACACCTATAAGTCTTCCCAAGTGGTCTCGGTCAGATCAGTATGTGACCACTGAACCAAAATCTGGGGGCTGTCCTCAAGCTGCATGGTCTGCAGAATTTTGACTGGAGTGAGAGAGACCTTACCGTCTTCAATCGGTGGTTGAGCAAGGATGGACTGAGGTTCTGGTCCCTTGAGAGGCTTGAGCAGGGAAACATGGAAAACATCGTGGAGTTGAGACTCCGGGGGTAGTTGGAGCTGATAGGCAACTTGTCCCACTCGCCTCAGAATTCTGTAGGGCCCAAAGTACTTGGGGGATAGCTTGTGGCACATCCCGGCAAGGGAGTGGTGGCGATATGGTTGGAGGCGGAGCCAAAAAAAGTCGTCGGGGTGGTACTGTATATCCTGGTGGTACTGATCATGCTGAAGCTTCATGTGGGCCTGAGCTTGCCAGAGCCGAGTGAGGGCATTTGCTAACAGCTAATCCCTGTTCTATAAGGCATGATCAACTGCATCCACGAAGTTGGACCCTGTGGTATATGAGAGCAGAAGGGGGGGGGGGGTCCCGTCCATAGAGAATTTTGAAGGGGGTCTCCTGTAAGGTTGTATGAAATGATGTGTTATAGCAATACTCGGCCCAGCTAATGCAGTGAACCCATTTCTTGGGGCTGTCCCCCATAAGACACTGAGAGTACATCTCGATGGTGCGGTTCACTACTTCCGTATGACCATCTATTTGAGGGTGGTAGGCTGATGAATATTTGAGTTTCTTGTCGCAGAGCCTGAAGAGTTCCTTCTAGAAGTCACTGATAAAGTTCACATCCCGATCACTGTCTATTGACTCGGGAACACCATGCAGATGGACAATGTTGTCAACAAAAACTTGGGCGACTGTGGCTGTTGTATACGGATGGGCCATGGGCATGAAATGGGCATACTTGGAAAGGCAATCAACCACAACCAAAAGATGGATTTGCCTGCTGCTCTGGGAAGGCCTTCAATAAAATCCATGGAGAGGTCGGACCATACCTGAGTGGGAAGGTTGAGGGGCTGGAGCACCCCAACCGGAGACAAAAGGTCAGCCTTGTTGCACTAGCAGATCAGACATGCAGCAACATATTCAGCAACATGAAACCTCAACCCAACCCAATAAAAATCGCCACGTACCCACTGTAAAGTTTTCTGTAGCCCCTCATGTGCGATGTCATGGTAGGCAGATAAAATTTTCAGTACCAAGGAAGATGAAGGCAGGAGGTAGATTCGCCGTTTGTACAGGATGAGGTGGTCCAGGATGGACCAGTGAGGCGCCATCTGACCTTCTGTAATTTTCTGAGACAACTGCTGTAATTCTTTTGTGGACTGGTGCTCCTGACGTATAGCCTCTAGTAGCAGAGGTGTGGGTGACTGATGGTTGCGAGTTGCATTGCTGCATTTGACCGACGGGAGAGAGCATCCGCTGCTCAGTTCAAGGGACTCGGTTTGTCTTCCACGGTAAAGTCGAAGCCCATGAGCCTGCTGATCTAGTGCTATTGAGGTGGAGATGCATTGGTCCAACAAGAACTTGAGGCTAGAGTGATCCTCGCGGATGCGAAAGAAACAACCCACACATAGGCTCTCTAGTGTTGCACGGCCTTTGCTAACCCAATTAATTCTCGCTCGTAGGCTGGCAATTTGTGATGGTGGAGGGCGACCTGCCGGCTGAAGTATGCAATGGGGTGCTGGGATTGATGAAGGACTGCCCCAATTCCCCAATTCCTCTGCCAGAGGCATCACATTCCAGCACAAAGTTGTCATCAAAATTTGGCAGCAGCAACACCGGTGCTAAAGCGAGCGCTTGTTTGAGCACTTTGAAGGAGTTCTTTGTTGTCTCCGTCCACTGGAAGGCGTTACAGTGCAGTAGGTTGGATAAGGGCATGTGAGGTGTGCATAATTCTGTATGAACTTTTTGTAATACCCTGCAAGACCCAAAAAACTGTGTAAGGCAAAAACATTGCGGGGTGGTGGCCATTGCAGTATCGCCTTGATTTTGGCGGGATCCATAGTGACGTCAGTTGCTGTAATCACATGGCCCAAATATGCCACTTGTGGCTGACAAAAGGAGCACTTGGAGCACTTCAAATATAAGTGGTGCGTCCAGAGGATGTTGAAGACTCGACGCAGGTCGTGTTGCCCCCAACTCTTGCTAAAAATCAGGACATCATCAAAGAAAACAAGGACAAATTTTCTGAGAAAGGGGCGAAATACCTCGTTCATTAATGCCTGAAATATGGATGGTGAATTGGAGAGGCCAAAGGGCATGACAATGAACTCGAAATGGCCATGGTGAGTGCAGAAGGCCGTTTACTCTATGTCCGGAGGATGCATGTGGACTTGATGATAGCCGGACAGCAAGTCAAGCTTGGTGAAAAATGTGGCCCCGTGGAGTTCATCTATAGCTCATCCACCATTGGAATGGGAAACTTGTCCTTAATTGTCTTGGCATTTAATTTTTGATAATCAACACAAAACCGCCATGTGTGGTCATTCTTCTTCACCAAGAGGACCGGGGACGAAAAGGGAGAGGTACTCGGCCTTATGAGGCCCTGACCGAGCATGACAATACATTGTATTTCAATCTCATCTTTTTGGAGGTTGGGGGTATCGATAGGGTCTCATCCCCACAACCTCAAAGCCAGCCTTCAAACGGATTCAGTGGTCACAGTGGCGCAATGGCGGTAGGTTGCTGGGTAGGTGAAACAAATCACCCAATTCATCCAACATTGAGTCCAACGTGTTGACAGTGGGCTGCTATTGCTGGATGGTATGCAACTGTGCTGAACCTTCGGTATGATGGCCCTGAAGTGTGACTCTGCTGTGCTACAATTCAAAGCTCATAGTAAGGACAACGAAGTCCCATAAATGGGCCCTAAGGTTTGGAGCCACTTAACGCCGTGAACTAAATCAAAACCAGCGAGGGGTATTATACAAAAATCTGTTGAGAAGATATATCCATGTTATGGACTCCATAGTATCCCGAGTTATCAACAGACGTAGGAATTATATTATGCTATTTTCCTTTTCATGTATGTTGAATTTGGTTTGGGTTGGTTTGAATGTAATTTTGCGTGAACCATGTGACCCATGGGTTTAAGTTGTAATTTCATCCCCAAACCTATTTATTGGGATAAAGAGCTGAATGAAGATTAAGCATTGAATCATTTAGTTTTAGCCAAGTCGGATTCTCTCTCAGAAGTCTAGGTCGGATTCTCCCTCAGAGATCTAAGTCGTGCCTCCTCAAGGCTCAATCCATTTCCACCATTACACGTTCCAAGAACTGGAGTTCTCTTCCAGCGTCAACAACCAATCTGGAGGGAAGAGAGGGAAGAAGGGTGACGAGATCCATAGCCCGGGAAGATCCCAACAACTTGGTATTAGACAGGTCCACCCTTGGGGATTCCTCTTTCCCAGAGGATTTGTGTCAATTGATTGAAGAAAATTGTCAATGGACAGAGGAATCCATTGATCAGGTTCGTTAGACCACGGCTGCCCGGTGTTCGGCCATGGCAGCCATGGATGCATCAATCGAGCTCCTCCTTCGGCGACCGGAGGACAATGGGCTTCGAACGTTGCCGCCGGGAAGCTATACACCACCGACAGCGCACCACCCACCATAGCTGCGCCACCCACATCCCTCATTGGGACCTCATTCTATTGCCCCTAATTCGGTTCCCAGGTATGTGAAATTGGACTTTCCTACATTTGATGGGTCTAAGGACCCCTTGATCTGGTTACCCCCATGTGACCAGTTCTTTTACCATAAAAAAACATTGGCGGATGACCGGGTCCAGTTGGCCGCATTCCACATGCTCGATGAAGCGCTTCTATAGTTCCACCAATTCACAAATGAACATTTGGTTCCGGATTGGGATGTATTTAAACAATCTTGCATGCCAAGGTTTGGTCCTCCAGCCAGTAGCAATCCGTTGGGTGAATTGGTGAATTTGAAACAGACGGGTACAATTGAAGTGTACCAAAAGACCTTCCAGGAATGCTTGGCCAGAGCCAGTACCAATGTCAAGCCCTCCCAGTATGTTAACCTTTTTACTGCTGGCATGACAGATGCCATGTGTCTGGAGGTTGAATTACACGAACCTAGAGATTTGGACCACGCTATGAACTTGGCCAGGACCATTGATATTAAAAAGTGAGTTCTGAAGGAATCCCTATTTCGAAGACCAGCTTGGCCAAGCAGGGCGACTACCATTGCGCCCTCACCCTATTCAGGGCCTCCACGTACTGGACACAATGCAACTCCACGTGCAGAGAGTTCTTCCTTCACGCCACCAGTACCATACATAAAAAAATTGAATAGACAAGAGATGGAAAAGAGGAGGGCGAAGGGTCTTTGTTTTAATTATGATGAACAGTATGTCTAAGGTCACATATGCAAGAGATTATTGAATGTGCTTCTCTGTGAGGATACTAAGGAAATACTCCCAGAAGAAGACAATGTTGAGACAGACCATGATGCCCCATCTATTTCACTCCATGCAATGACTGGCATGCACAGTTCCAACACAATGGAAGTTCAGGTCAAGTTGCACCATCTACAATTACTAGCCTTAGTTGACTATGGTAGCACGCACAACTTCATAAGTCAGCCAGCAACAGAACAGCTTGGGTTGGTAATCAAGCAGAAAACAAGTTTCTCAGTTGCAGTGGCCAATGGGGCCAAAATCGTTAGTGTGGGTATCTCTACAGCCACCCCCTTTTGTGTTGAGGGCCACTCCTTTATTACCAATTTCTTGGTGATTCCATTGGCAGGATTTGATTTGGTACTCGGAGTTAAATGGCTCCAGATGTTGGGGCCTATCTTGTGGGATTTTCAGGCCCTGGCCATGACCTTCACAAAGGGCCAGCGTTAGATCACCTTGCATGGCACACATTCTATTGTGCCCTACACACTTCAGGTAGTTCAGGTCCAGAGTGCTAAGCACTGTAAGTTATCTCAATTACTTACATACTTTGAAGATTTATTTCAGGAACCTACTGCTCTTCCGCCTATTCGCCACTGTGATCACCGTATTAGATTGAAACTGGGGATAGAACCTGTGGTGGTTCGACCTTACCGTTACCCCCTCTTACAGAAGGATAAAATTAGGAGACAGTGCCAAAATATGCTCGCCTAGGGAATTATTCAGCCCAGCAAGTCTCATTTCTCATCCCCTGTGTTACTGGTAAAAAAACATGACAAATCCTGGATATTTTGTGTGGACTACTGGCAGCTTAATGCTAACACAATTAAAGACAAATTTTCCATTCCCATGGTGGATGAGCTGTTAGATGAGTTACATGGTGCCACTATATTTACAAAGCTAGACTTGAAGTCAGGTTATCATCAGATTCGAGTTCATCCTTCAGATGTGGAGAAGATCATGTTCCGCACGCACCATGGGCATTTCGAGTTCCTAGTGATGCCCTTTGGTCTCTCCAATGCGCCATCCACTTTCTAGGCCCTCATGAATGAGGTATTTAGGTCTCTCTTATGGAAATATGTTCTAGTCTTTTTTTATGATATATTGGTGTATAGAAAATATTGGGACGAGCACCTTCAACACCTTCACCAGGTATTTACTCTCCTCCATTCACATCATTTGGTTTTAAACAAGTCCAAATGTTCTATGGGCACAAATGAGGTGGCATACTTGGGCCACGTTATTTCCGCTGTTGGGGTAAAGGTTGACCAGAGCAAGATTCAGGTCGTCACAGATTAGCCTCCTCCCATATCCATCATAGTGTTAAGGGGATTTTTGGGCCTCGTTGGTTATTATCACAAATTTATCCGCAGTTACAAACAAATTGCAACACCGCTCAACAATCTCTTCAAGAAAAATGCTTTCAGCTGGTCTGAGTCAGCGGATCATTCTTTTTAGCAGTTGAAGGCAGCCTTATCTTCAGCATCGATTTTGCAGCTACCGGACTTTGATGAGTTGTTTTTAGTGGAATGTGATGCTTCAGGCGGGGGAATAGGTGCAGTGTTACAGCAATAAGGCCACCCGATCGCTTATTTCAGCCGACAGCTTGGCCAACACCATCACAAACTTGCGGCTTATGCAAGGGAATTGATCGGTTTAGCTGAAGTCGTCCAGCATTGGAGGCCGTATCTCTGGGGGTGCCCATTTCTCATTCGGATCGATCATTCAAGCCTGAAGTATCTTCTTGAGCAGCGTCTCACCACCTCTCCTCAACAACACTGGTTGAGTAAACTAATGGGGTTTGACTTTACCGTTGAGTATAAACCTGGCAGCGCCGATGCCTTGTCTCACCGGGACGTTCCAGAGCCACAATTACATGCTATCGGTCAGCCCAAAAGTCTTTTTTTGGACTCTATTAGGGAGGAGACACATCAGCATCCCGAACTCATTGCCTTATATCATGATATTCAGCAGGGGACCTCGGATAGCCATTGGACGATCCAGGATTGTCTTATCCTATTCAACAACAGGATTGTTATGCACCACCCCAACCTCGCCACTCATTACTAGCATCTTAACCTCTTTCCATGATAGTACACATGAGGACAGACAAAAAACATATTTCCGCTTCAGTCGCGAATTTTTTTGGAAGGGTATGAAGAGAAGTGTAACAGAGTATGTGGTAGCTTGTCAGACTTGTCAACAAAACAAGGCCGTATTATTAAATCCAGCAGGGTTGCTCCAACCTCTTTAGCTACCGTCACAGGTATGGTCAGATATTTCTATGGACTTCATTGATGGCTTTCCCACCTCTTCAGGAAAATCTGTTATATTTATAGTGGTTGACCACTTCTCCAAGTATGGCCATTTCGTCCCTTTGGCGCATCCCTACACAGCAGCTTATGTGGCTTAGCTCTTTATGGATAATATTGTCCGGTTACATGGGGTGCATGCGTCCATTACCAGTGATAGGGACGCCATCTTCACCAGTATGTTCTGGAAAGAACTCTTTAAGCTGCAAGGCACCAAATTAGTGTTCTCTTCCGCCTACCACCCGCAGACTGATGGACAGACCGAGGTGGTCCACAGGACGCTTGAGATATATCTCTGTTGTTTTGTGAGGGACTCACCTAAATGGTGGGTTCAGTGGCTGGCATGGGCCAAATTATGTTATAACACATCATACCACAGCGCACTCGGCACTACTTCGTTCAAGGTAGTGTATGGTAGAGATCCGCCTCGGTTTTTATCGTATGAACCAGGTGCATCCAAGGTCACCACCTTGGACTGGACTTTAGCCAAAAGGGATGCCATGCTCCGTGAGGTACGCACTCATCTCCAGGAGGCCCAACAGGCCATGAAACTCCATTATGATAAGAAACATTGGGACGTCTTCTTCTCTCCAAGGGATTATGTGTGGCTAAGTCTCTAATAGTACCGACAACTTTCACTCACAGCCTCCAAATGTCACAAACTCTCCCCGAAATATTATGGGCCCATTCAAGTGCTGGACCGCATTAGCACAGTCGCCTACCGCTTGCAGCTTCCACTAGAAGCCAAGATCCATAATGTGTTTCCCGTCTCCCAATTGAAGGCCTTCCAGGGAGACTCCCCATTCCTACACACACCTCTGCCACCTCTACATGAGGGTCGGGTCCTTTCTATTCTAGCGCAGGTGTTGCAGGCTCGCCGCATTCATGGTGATTGGGAGATTCTAGTGTAGTGGGCTGATACTGACCCCATTGACACTACATGGGAGCCCTTAGCTGCTCTTAGGGCTGTCTACCCCTCTTTCAAGCTTGAGGACAAGCTCTTTCTCCAGGAGAGGGGGGGGGGGGGGGGTGATGCTATGGACTCCATAGCATCTTGAGTTATAAATAGACGTAGGAATTAAATTATGCTATTTTCCTTTTCATGTATGTTGAATTTGGTTTGGGTTGGTTTGAATGTAATTTTGCATGAACCATGTGACCATGGGTCTGAGTTGTAATTTCGTCCCCAAACCTATTTATTGGGACAAAGAGCTGAATGAAGATTACGCATTGAATCATTTAGTTTTAGCCAGGTTGGATTCTCACTCAGAGGTCCAGGTCGAGCCTCCTCAAGGCTCAATCCATTTCCACCATTACACATTCCAAGAACAGGAGTTCTCTTCCAGCGTCAACAACCAATCTGGAGGGAAGAGAGGGAGGAAGGGCGACGAGATCCATGGCCCGAGAAGATCCCAACAATCAAGCAATGAAGAACTGGACAGACTTGCTGACCCCATAGCTCGACACTTTGTCCCCATTGGCAATGGACACTAAAGCGGTTGGCTGGGATTTCATTGGAAGTTGGAAATACTTGGCGGCGGTAAGGCTGGTGAAATTGTGTGTGCTGCCTGAGTCCACGAGACCGATCAGTGGCTGGGCACCAACCAACACACAGACCTTCTTTGTGGTGGTGGTCTGAGTGCCTGTAATGGTGTGGATGGAGACCGCAGGTTCCTCAGCAGCAACATCTTCCACTGGTGGGTCTTCCTTGTCTTCGTCTTCCAGTTCCACACAAAAACGTTTCTTGCAGCGGTGCCCGAAGGTATAATGTTCATCACAATTGAAGCATAACCCCTTTTCTTTCAAGGCTTCCATTTCTGGTCCGGTGAGTTTTTTTATGACTGGTTGTTGTGTTGGAGGGGATTTTGGGTGGGAGGGAGGAGGGTTGTAAGGACTGCTGCGCCAGTGAGAGGAGGTGGATGACCCTCCCGAGGTGGTTTTCCCAGTTGGCCACGTTGACTTCTAGTTTTGAAATTTTTGTTTGGCCTCCAAAGTTCGAGCGAAATTCATAGCTCGGGTCAAATCTGAGGGGGCCAAGAGTTCTACTTCCAACCTCAAGGCCTCATTTAACCCTACTATGAAGAAGCTAACTTGCTGATCTACTCTGATCACTTGGCTAGCTCGGGCTAACTTCTCCTGAAATATCTTTTGGTAATCAGCAACACTGCCGATCTGTTTTAATAGAATGAGATCGCTCAATGGGTTAGTGTGGGTAGAAGGCCCAAACCGAATGGTGCATAATTCTTTAAATTCTTCCCAACCGATGCCCGGATGTTCCCATTCTAGTTGGTGGCCCCACAGTTACGCTTCGTCGAGCATGTGGAATGCGGCCAAACCAACTCTATCCGCTGCAGCAGTACTTTGATGGAAATTTTTTTTTCTCGCAGTGGTATATCCAAGATAAAGGTCCTCTGACCCGCTAAAGAGCGGAAATTCGATTTTTGTGTACCTTGGAATGGTGGTAGGCTTTGAACATCCTCCATTTGGACTGTAGTGTCCCCCTTGTCCATGATTTTTTGGGCGTCCCCATGTGAAGTGGGTGTCCTACGAATCAGGTTGGTGATCTCTTCCATATGCTGAGCCATCTGCTGAGACATCGCCTGAGCAACTGATTGAGACATTGTGCTGTCCAGCATGCTTGCCAGTCGACCCTCTGCCTCGTCCTGCCTTGCTTGCATCTCTTCTTTGAACCTTTCAAACCTCTCTTCTTGGCTTGACGTCTCTCCCATAGTTCCCCGCTCTGATACCAATGTGTTATGGTCTTTGACCATGGACCGTGTAATCCGACGGAAGGAGAGCTTTGCATCCAGCACAGGTTCAACACGAGGATGTTGTGGATGTCCTAGCCTTCTTATGATTTCGAATTCTGGGTTAAGTAAGTGAGGAAAATGAGAAAAGGGAAGTGCTCGGGATAGAGGGGAGGAGATGGAGGATAACTCGACTCTGAGGGAGACCGTAACCTGGTTCGTTGGAGGAGAACCTGTCCTGTTTTCTGATTTCAATTTCATTCCCTTTCTTCATTTCATTCTGCCCCTTTAAGCTGTTCGCTGAGGCTCAATATTTACAATGTCGCCATTAAGGCTTACACACTCAAAGAACTGAAGCTTACAACATAATATTAAGTAGTTGTTGCAAAACAAATTTACCAAAAGTGCCATTATGGCTTGCACGTTCAAGAACACAAAACACACGTGATCTGCCTTCAACTGTTACGCCTTTGAATGACTCATTCGGCTATCGAGTCTATAGCAAATACTTTTAGCATGAGGCAATTTTTATAGCAATTTTGTGTTTGACATTTTATTTGATTAAAATTTTATTGATAAGTATAGTAATATAGTAGATTGATTATTAATTTTTATTTATTTCCCTAAAAGAGGCAATAAGAGGTCCATTTAACTTTCCTAAGAAAATTTTAAAATATTTCTTGTAATTTTCTAATGAGTAACTAATAGTAATAGGATTTTATTTAAAGGTTTTTTTTTTGGAAATATGTATCATAGGAAAAAAATTTCTAATGTTTGCTAGAATACAAATTTTCAACTAGGGGCACTAAGGAGGCCATAGTAAATTTATGGCCAGATTAAAAAATTACAAAATAAGTTAGACAACATTTGGAGTAAAAAAGATTAATATTGGTGCATTCTAATCCATTATTGAAATTCAATCTTAAACCACCCCTATCATTCTTTTTTTAAAATGTATGCATAATTTTATATATAATTTATTTGACATATATTTTATATAGAGTATTAAATGTAGGTTAAGCTCGAACTCAGCTAGAGCTCAAGCTCGAACTCTGTTAAATTTATTAGGCTCGAGTTTGATTACAAATTTAGGTTCGACCTAGGGTCGGCCGAACTCGAGTTTAAAATATTTAAATCAAGCTCGACTCAAACATAGGCAAGTTCGGGCTCGGCTCAGCTCGATGCCACGCCTAGTTGGAAGATCAGGGAGGACTCACAATGATAACCACGAGTTGGTTAAAAGATCAAGTGGGACCCACAAAGATAGCTATGAGCTGACATCTTTATCTTATGGCCACATCATCATCGAAGAGTTCTAGTTTGAGTTATGTAATAATGCTAGGACTTATTATTAAGTGTTAGAGTTTGGGTGTAATTGGACCAAGGGTAGTTTAATTGTAATTGGACTCTACTAGCTCCATCTATTATGTACTCTGATTATAATAAGTCAATGAAGTATTTTTCTTTTCCATAAATTCAACATAGTATCAAAGCAGGTTCTATGGTTTGACTTAGTCAACCCATAGAGGTAATGTGATTCTCTTTTTCTGATCTATTATCTCTAGTAGTTAAGTTAAGTATTTATTTTTTAGTCCATGCATCAGTTAGTTTTTTAATGTTTTTCACCTCTATCTGAGCTTTTTATATTTCAAATTATATATTGACGGAAAGATATTTGAGTCTAATTTCCAAGGAAAAATATTTTTTTCTAATCGAAGTTAGCTACAAAGAGGAATCAATATTTGAAGCAACGAAGGTCAGATTGCAAAAGAGGTTTGAGCAGCAGAAAGCTTGAACTTCTGAGGTATTTTGTGCTATCAAGAACAAGACTTTATAGAGATAAATATATATAAAAAGAAATATTTTTAAGTTTATTTTCTTAGCTATTCAACTAATTCTAGATATGAGTTATCTATAAAGAGAAATCAATATTTGAACAGCAAAGGTCAGATTACAAAAGAGGTTCGAGTAGAAGTTGAAAACTTCAAATTTTGATGTATTTTATGCTATAAAAAATGAGACTTTATATGGAGAATTATATATCAAAAGAAATATCTATAAGTCTATTTTCTTACCTTTTCAACCAATTATCGATCTGAGTTTTTTATAAGGAGATATTGATTTTGGAATACTCAATAGTCATGCTGGCAAAAGGAGAAACAATACTTAGTTTGGCCAGATTATAGAGACAAAAATCTATCGGATTATTTATCTTTTGATAATTATATTTTATGATGATAAGTTATACTTGGATGAAATTTATTTATGTCTAGTTTTATAAGGATAAAATTTTGTGTCAATATGATCTATATTTAAAGATTTATTTGTATTGGAAGAATCAAAGGTCATGCTGATATCCTGTTGCATTGAAAAATACGAATTTAAGCCAATTATTTTGAATCACATTTTGAGTTACTATGTCAGGAAAATATCTCGCTTCTCCCTGGTTTGAGGGATTATTACTATATCTATGTTATTTTGTCTTATTACTACATCTATGATATTTGGTTCAAGCTGGGATCACTGCCATTACCTCCCAGCTTGAGGGGGAGAAGTAGAAGAAGTATAAGAAAGAGGAATTTTATTCCATATGTTGTGGATAAGTTTTATGCGACCAAAATATTCAAGAAATGGGGAGCACAAATGAAGCTTGTGCATCTAAAAAGAAATTTTTATCGGATTATTTCATTGGTCCTTTTACAAAGGTTTATTATTTTGGTTCGTGTTATATGTGTTGGAAGATTGTCGTGTTATATAGGCCCATTTCAGCTGCATCTATTGTGTCTCTTTGGATGAGACATTATTATTAAAGAAGAGGTGGCCTTAGTATCTATGTTACATCACTATGACGGAGGAGTTTATTACTACATCTACTACCCATGAGAATCGGTTCCCGGGTTGGCACACTGTGATGAACGAGCTTATTACTACATCTATGTTACATTGCATTATGGAAGTGCTTATTACTACATCTATGTTATACCCCCCCCTCTAATGTGTATTTATTACTTCTACCACTTGATAGTCATTGTCCTGTGGAGGGACACGATGATGGAGGAGTTTTATGACACTTCTAAACATTACGTATAGACCCACTACCTACAGAAGATAGGAGTGTCTCCGGAGCACTGTCATACGGCTTAGAGTGATTTTACTCTCACTTATCTTATGCCAATAGGGCCTCATGGAAAAACCAATAGAGGACTAGAAAAACCACTAGCATGAGGGGGAGTGTTTGAGGATATGGAGGACTACCATTTTATACAAAAAGATCATATACGTCATTTGCAACAAGTTGGGAGTTCATGATGTTCTCTCACCCCCAGTTTGAGGGGGAGTGTTGGAAGAGCCCACATATCTATGAGTATTGTAAGATGGGCTACACGACCAAGTGAAGGAAGGAAAAGAAGACAAAGTTATAGAAGATCCGAGACCAGGGAACTAAAAATTGTGCTTCTCTTTCGACTCTTTTTGTTTATTCTATTAGACCAAGCTCCGTTCAAAGAGAAAAATCGAAAATAGAGGAATCAGAAAGAGAAGGAAACTCATAGTGGTCAGAGATAAAATGGGTAAGGTTGATACCAGTCAGTTATGTGACTTCCATCAGCAACACTTGAGTCGTCAATGCCCAAGTCGTTGGCAATGCCCAAATCGACTAGTGCAGTGAAGAAATTGCAGATGCCAAACGAAATTACAAACGCCTAAGTTTCAAATATTTTACAATTCGCATTTGGGTAGAGAATAATGTTGAAGGAAACCAAACTTACCTGTGACTTTTGTCGGTGTTGAATTTATGGAAATGAAAAAAAAAACTTCATTGACTTGATGTAATCAGAGTACATGAACCCCTATTTATAATAAAGGAAAGTAGTTGAGTCCAATTACAATTAAACTACCCTTGTCCCAATTACACCCAAACTCTAACACTTAAAGATAAATCCTAGCATAATTAAATAACTCAACATAAATAGAAAACTAACATAACTAAAACCCCTTTAAACTAAAACTCTGCTGTGAGACCACTTTCTGTGAGACTCTTGTAAGACTCCTCCAATATTAATTGTAGCTCTATGAGATTTCTTACTGTGAGAGTCATGTAAGATGCTTCCATAGCTTCTCTTCAATACTCCCCCTCAAGCTGGAGTTTATAACTTCATCTTGAAATGAAAAGGATTCTTGGTCTTCAATTTTATTTGCTACAAAAAATTCTTCATAGATGAAAAAACTTCATCTTTTGTGCTTCCCCTTTCTTGAGTATTTTTGTCACATTAAAATTACCACATTATATAGAATAAAATACCTCTTTCTTGTACTTTTTTTTCTACTTCTCCCCTCAAGCTGGGAAGTAATGGCAGTGATCCCAGCTTGAACCAAATAACATAGATGTAGTAATAAGCTCCTCCACCATGGTGTTCCAACTTGGGCACCGACTCTCTAAGGGTAAAAATAGGTGATAAGTGGATAATGCCTGTCATTCACAAGATAGCGATAAAAGACCCACAGGTACATATAAAAAGTCTAAATGGACTTAAAACAACCATATGTGGATATATATATATATATATAAAGGTAAACCAACCGAAGCAACACACAAAAGGTTGGCCCAAAGGGGTATGTGAGAGTCAAATAAAGGATGATAGGAGAAAGGTTGCCAAATAACCAATGGGTAATGAGTAAAGACAAAGATAAACAATAGCAATAGCAGAAATGTGCCAATGCCCAAATAACATGTACCAACTTTTCAGTAGTATAGTAGTAGATAACAAATAAATAATGAAAGTCCTTAAGAGTAATAAGGACACATGAAATAGTCCACAATGAGTCCATCAGTAAATAAGAAAGTTGCACCAAATAGTGTGTTGGAACCAAGTAATAATCCAGTCGGAGATAGAAAACCAAGTCGAACTGAGTCAAATAGTAGACTAATATATGCTAGTGTGTCAACGCCCACCTCTCACAAGTTACTGTTAATGTAATGTATTCACTGGCCCCCAATGAGAAGCGCCACTGTCGATAGTGAGTAAATTAGTTAGCGGTTCCGGCTTATACGCTGATGAGGTCAAATTGTGACTGCAATGGTTATTTGTGAAGAAACTATAAAAGGAATAAGAAAAACGGGGGTTCGGGGCGTCAGCCCCGACGGGGTCCAAGGGGGCTGGCCCCACTATATGCCCTTGTCACGATTGAGAGACCCAAGTATGAACGGAAAAATTTGAATCACCCAAGTGTGAATAGGACTTAATGGACGCAACAAAAAATAGAGGCACACTCTGTACTGATTGTCGTAGCGGACAAAGGCCTCCATCGACGCCGGAAGAGAAAGGAAGCTACCTACCATCATTTTCATAGCTGTCTCCCATCTGTCTTCCTCGATTGAGTGCTGTAAAACACCTATAAATAGAGGTGCTCTTCAGCAACAATCGGAATCCAGAATCATACATCTTCCTTGTTCATTTTCTTTTTATTTTCTTCTTCTGTAAGTCCAAAAGCCATTGAAGCTCTTCTAAGAGTGTGTGGTGGGACGAAATCAGTTTGTATTTCAATAAAGATCAATGTTGACTTTCTTCTTGATTGTTGTTTAGATGTTCCTGGGTTGAGCTTACTCTATTTTACAATATAACCGAGTTATAGAAGAAATATGTATAGAACTCTGGACCTAAACATGTATAATCGAGGTAAAAAATAAGTGGGTTGGGTTCATTTTACCTATTGAGTTGACCCGACTGAGTTGACTTAGTCATGAATAGAACCAGTAAGTAGCTTTGGGTTGCTGGGTTAATTCCACCTGGTCCGGGTTGTTCGACAGGCGCTTGACCTGGCCCTCCATTAAATCAAGTTTTCTAACTTAGGAAACTTGATATTCAGCAATAATGTTGTCTTCCCCACGCAGCAGAGACGTTGGTTCACCAACTTGAAATGGCAACACGGTTGGGATGAATCAGCCAACACCTTCGTCCTCCTAGAGTAGACACCAAGAGCAATTTCGGATTGACAAAAGATTATCGGAGTTTCTGAAGATTGCAGAATTACACAACAACATCAAAGACAACAACCCGAAGTAACCCTCTGGGAGATTTGGTCAACCTCAAACAAACGGGTTCCATAGTGGTTTATCAGAAACAATTTCAGGAACGGCTGGCACGAGCCAGTAGATATATGCGTCCGGCTCAGTATGTTCATTTATTTACTGCTGGACTAGTTGAACAACTTCGCCTAGAAGTCGAATTACATGACCCACCGGACTTAGCACATGCTATGAATTTGGCTTGTACACTGGACACCAAGCAAAGGTTTTGAAAGAATCTCTGGGACGTAAGCCCCCATGGCAAGGCCGAGTCGCCACTGGAGCCCCACAAACACTTAACTCCCCTCTACACCAAGGCCACAACCCCTCCCATCCCTCAAAGGCAAATAAGCCAACACCACCAGCATAATACATTAGACATCTTTCCAAATAAAAAATGGATCAAAGGTAGGCAAAAGGACTTTGCTTTAATTGTGATGAACAATACCTGCTAGGGCACTTATGCAAACGTCTATTTTGGTTAGAGGTGGATGATTAAGAGGATAATCCCCAACTGGTGGAAGATGAAGAGCCCGAAGTGGAAGAACCAGCAATTTCCATCCATGCTATGCCAGGGTTGCACAGTACTAACATCATGCAGATTCACGCTGGCATAACAAACCTCATGTTACTAGCATTAGTTGACTCGGGCAGCACCCACAACTTTCTCAGCCACCCAGCAACACTCCAGCTAGGCTTGCCAATTCAGCACAATTCTGGCATTTCGGTCTCAGTAGCTAATGGGGAAAAGGTTTCGAGCATTGGATTATGTTCAGCAGTACTGTTTGTTACTGAAGGCAACACCTTTGTAGCAGACTTCTTGGTCATTCCACTAGCTGGGTTTGATTTGGTCTTGGTATTAAATGGTTGCAGCAGTTGGGTCCAATATTATGGGATTTCAAGTCCCTAACTATGATTTTTACTTCTGAACAGCAACCCATCACCCTACATGGGACTCATGCACCCTCCCCTTGCACCCTCCAGCACCTAAATGTGGTCGACTCCGACCGCTGTAAGTTCAACTCTCTCATTACAGAATTTGCTGATTTATTTATGGAGCCACATGCACTTCCACCTATTAGAGACTGTGACCATCGGACTCATCTAAAGATGGGCACTGTGCCCGTAGTGGTGCACCCATACCACTACCCCCATTTATAGAAAGATGAAATCGAAAGGCAATGCCAACATATGTTAGCACAAGGCATTATCCAGTTCAACAAGTCTCCCTTTTCATCACCGGTGTTATTAGTGAAGAAAAAGGACAACACTTGGTGTATTTGTGTTGACTACAGAGAGATTTGAATGCACATACAGACAAGGATAAATTTCCAATCCTAGTGGTGGACGAACTCTTGGACGAATTACATGGAACAAAGTTCTTTACTAAATTGGATTTGAGATCCGACTACCACCATATTCGAGTATACCCTGCAGATGTGGAGAAGATTGCATTCCGCACCCATCATGGCCACTTCGAGTTTCTGGTCATGCCATTTGGGCTCTCCAACGCCCCCTCCACCTTCCAGGCACTTATGAACGAGGTATTTCACCCTCTCTTATGGAAGTATGTTCTCATTTTCTTTGATGATATTTTGATATACAACAAGAACTGGGATGACCATATTCAGTATTTGCGCTATGTGTTCAACATCCTGTGTGCCCATCATTTATTTCTCAAGCAATCCAAGTGCTCTTAGGGTACCTCTGAGGTCGCTTATTTGGGACATGTCATCTCAGCCTCAGGCGTTCAGGCCGACAGTAGTAAAATTTAGGTTGTTATTGACTGGCCCACTCCACATTCAGTCACTGCCTTACGGGGATTTTTGGGATTATCAAGGTACTCCCACAAGTTCATTCGCGATTATGGCCAGATAGTGTCTCCTCTCACGAGCTTACTAAAGTGGAATGCCTTCACCCTGCCTAACGTAGTTGTCTCCTCCTTTGCTCAGTTGAAGCACGCATTAGCCACAGCTTCGATGCTCCAACTTCCAAAATTTGAAGACCTATTTATTATAGAATGTGATGCTTCTAGGGGCGGCATGGGTGTGGTCTTACAACAACAGGGCCATCCAATTGCATATTTCAGTAGGCACCTTGCACAACACCACCAAAAATTAGCAGCATATGAATGTGAACTAATCGGCTTAGCCAAAGCCATTTAGCATTGGCGGCCATATCTTTGGGTCGACACTTCCTTATCCACACCGACCATTACCGCTTGAAGTACCTATTGGAGCAACGCTTTACCACTTCCTCTCAACAACATCGGCTTAGTAAATTGATGGGCATCGATTTTAATGTGGAATATAAACCGGGATAACTTAACAAGGGGGCCGATGCCTTATCACCTAAGGAGGTGTCGGAGCCACAACTCCATGCCATCAGTCAACCACAGTTCCTGTGCCGGATTCCCTTCGGGAAGAAATTCAACAAACAACTGAACTCTTAGCCTTGTTTAACAGCATTGAGCAGCAGACCATGGACAACAATTGAGCCATCCAAGAACGCCTCATGCTGTACAAGACTCAGCTTTATCTACGTTTGACGTTAGTTTTACTCACCACCATCATATCGACTTATCACGACGACACTCATGAAGGCTAGTAAAAGACATATTTCTGGATTAGTCGTGACTTCTATTGGAAAGGAATGAAACGCATGGTAACTGACTATGTCTTCGCATGCCAGGTCTACCAATGGAACAAAATCGAATCATTAAGCCCAACAGGCTTGCTTCAACGTCTCCAACTCCCTTCTAAGGTATGGGCGGATGTCTCCATGGATTTCATTGATGGCCTACCAAAGTCCTCTGGTAAATCTATTATATTGGTCGTGGTGGATCATTTCTCGAAGTATGGTCACTTCATTCCTCTGTTGCATCCATATACAGCAATCCATGTAGCTCAGATTTTCATGGACCAGATTGTCTGACTTCATGGCTTACCGGAGTCCATCACCAGTGACAAAGATGCAGTGTTCACTAGCACCTTTTGGAAGCAGCTTTTCCATTTACATGGCACCAAATTTGCTTTCTCTTTAGCTTACCACCCTCAAACAGATGGGCAAACAGAGGTCATCAACCGGACCATTGAGATGTATTTGCGTTGCTTTGTGGGGGATAAGCCTAAAAGTTGGGTGTTATGGTCTAGTATGGGTTGGCCCATGGGCCTACCCTGGTTCGCCTGGGCAGTTATTGGTCCTGAGTTAAGTACCTATGTCTTTCGCTCCTATCAGGCCAGTCTTTTGGTTAGTATTGACTAAGTGCATAACATTTGGTATCAGAGCTAGAATCTGGTCCATGAAAATTTGAGTTTGAATCCCAGTGGAAACACTCTGCGCTATGTCCCCTGTGCAAGGGTCCTGTTTCGGGAGTTGCATAGGGATGGGCTGGCGCAAGGCCACCGTGGACGTCGGCTCTTCCAATGGGGGTATGGTATTTTGGGCTGGTATGGGCTGGCCCATGGCCCTACTCTGGTTCACCTGGGCAATTATCGTTCATGGGTTTAAGTACCTATGTGTTCCGCTCCCATCAGGTCGGTCTTTTGGGTAGTATTGGCTAGGTGCATAACATTGGGTCTGTTGGCTAGCCTGGGCTGAGTTTTGTTACAATACTTCCTACCACACAACACTCAAGAGTACACCCTTCAGCGTGGTTTATAGTCGGGACCCACCTCGTCTCTTATCTTATATTGCTGGCTCTTCTCTGGTGGCTGCTCTAGACCAGGCTTTGGGGGAGAGGGATCATATGCTCGGCCAGGTCAAAGAACACTTACAACAAGCTCAGGCTCTTATGAAGAACACATATGACAAGGGCCATCGTGACATATCTTACTCACCGGGAGACTATGTCTGGCTTCGCCTTCAACATTACCGCCTGCTGTCCTTGACTGAATCCAAAAGACAAACTTTCACCAAAATTCTATGGGCCATTCCAGATTTTGGAACGTATTGGCAGCGTGGCTTACCGCCTAAAGCTACCCCCCCCCCCCCCCCCCCCCCCCGATGCCAAGATTCATGATGCCTTCCATGTCTCCTTTCTGAAGCCGTTCAAGGGTGATTCACCTATGTTGTACACCCCTTTTCCGCCGCTACAGGATGGTCGTGTTCTGCCCACTCCAGCACATCTCTTCCAAGCTCGCCGAGTCCAGGGCGCATGGGAAATTTTAGTCCATTGGGCTAAGACTCATCCGGTGGAAGCCTCTTGGAATCCATTAGAAGAATTCCAAGCACTCTACCCGAACTTTGAGCTTGAGGACATGCTCTTTGTCCAGGAGGAGGGGGGGGTGATGTTATGGAATCTATAGCATCTAGAGTTACTAGTAGACGTAGGGGCTAAATTATGTAAATTTCAGGTTTATGCAAATAGTAGGGTTAGATGTAATTTTCTTAAATTTTGTGGCCTTTTGATTGGCCTTTGCTTGTGTGCGTCAATCCTAATCCTCTCTTATATGGATGACAAGTTCTTGAATGGAATTAATAAATTGATCAATAGTTTAGCCAGAGATCGAATTCTCTCTCCAACGAGGTCCAAGGTGCAAGCTTCCTTCGAAAAGCTTGATCTCTCTCATTCATAAGTCGTTCGAAACATCCCAAGCTTCACCTAAGAACGGATTACAATATGGAATCAAGAGGAGATCGTCTGGTGACTCGATCCATGGCAAGGGAACTTAACAGAGGAGGAGGAGAAGAGAAGAAGAGAAGGAGAGAAAAATCAGGACGGCTAGAGAGGAGAAGGTGGAGCATGTAGAGGAGAAAATGGGGAGACATTAGGGATCATTGGAATGGCCAAGAATACAATAATTACTAGTAAACCCTTCACACTAAAGGGTGTGAGTAAGAGAAAAAACACAAAGGATTATTATATGAATGCCATTGAAGCTTGACCATATCTTCTAACATTTCATACATGTATTTAGAAATTCTGCTTACAAGACAAACAAATACTGGCTGAATATTGCAATGAGAAAAGGAAGTTTATATGTGATTGTCATTGGGATTGCTCATAGGTGTCCATGTTTAAGGCTGAACATATCGTTATATTAGAAAAATGTTGGTTTTGAAGGGACTGTTCTGATGAAGAGAAACAATAGATTCAAGAGAAAAAACACTGGCTCGTTCATGAAACACCGAGTTGTGAGTGAAACACCAAAATACTTTAAGAACAAGGAACCGAGAAATGGTAAGGCAGAAGCATAAACTCCTTGGCTCATTCGTTCAGGAGTGTTGTTTCCTTTTGTCTGAGAGCCGATCAGATACAGATTCTAGTATGAAAAGAGCTCCAGTCGAATGTCTCAAAGCTTGTAGAGGCTCTCGCAACCGAACTGTATGTTTGATCTCAGATCTGTCATGATCGTGTGCTTGACTTGCAGGCTGTTCCCGAGACAGAAAAGCATGCATCCTGATGGTCTTCAAATCCTCTTTTTGTTTTGTAAGATGTTGGACTTCAACTTCTTTTTGGCATAATCGATAACGTCTTTAGAGCAAGAAGGATGATCAGATTGCTAGGCTATTGGTGTGTTGTTGCATGCAACCAAAAATAAAACCTATACTCCTAAACATATATGTAGTAGTGCAAGTAAGGATCAATCCCATGAAGAGTGATTAGTCTACTTTTATGCTCCGTGAACAAGGATGGGGGTGTTTGAGTAGAAAAACAACTTAGAAACAATTCAAATTAAAAGAATCAAAATCAATCAAAAGAACAAATAGCAAATATCAATTCACACTAGAATATTCACTGTTGGAACTATCTTCCTATCGCTCATTTTCGTAGTTAATTAGAAAACTAGTGATCCAATTAATCCTAACTACTAAAAAATTCAAGACAAGCGCTAAAGGTTTAATCTAGCAGCATCCTTAAGATTTAGAGAGATCGATGAAGCTAAAAAACACAAGCACAAGCGGCTGCATTTAATTTAGTCCAACGTTCTTCTCAAGATCTAATAATTCCTGACACAGCAAATCATCAAATCTCTATTGCTTCACAAGTTAGAGAGATCAAACAATTACGGATTTGACATCTAACCTAGCAGTAGATTGCAGCGAGTAATAAACTAGTAGGCCTCCTAGTGATTAAACAAGATAATCATGAAATAAAAATACAGAAGAACATCAGATACTCAAAACATAAATTCAACGATGAAATCAAATCAGATCTCACAGTTGTATTGATATTGAGGCTTCAGTTTCCTTTCACCAAGACTGAAAATTTAGCCACGTAGGGCCATGAAAAAATCTGAAAGAAAAAACATAGAGAAAAGAGAGAGGAAAAACTGGAGAAGAGAAAATGAGGTCATGGGCACCAAACTCCTTTTATCCTTTTTATTCCCCTTCTTTCTCCCGGTTTAGGGTTTTTCTTTTCGTGCATTTGGTCTGGGTCATAGTGCACGTGCCGCGACTTCAAGCCAGATTTCGACCTGGATACAGCAAGTATCGCTCAAAATTAAAAACATAAAAGTTTTATAAATTTTTCTTGGAATTCCGTAGCATCTTGAATCATCTCAATCAGATCTCTGATGAGATAGTTATGCCCATATTACAAAGCAATGTCGAAACTCTCCAGAATAGCCCAATTAACTTCGTTTTGCATTTAATGCTTCAATTTTCATCCTAAATAAAAATATAAGAATAATGAGTATATTTAGGCCCCAAATAATTATAAAAGCCTAAGCATTAAGGGATAAAAATATGACCATTTTCATTTTCATCAAATTCCCCCACACTTACCTTTTGCTAGTCCTCGGGCAAAACTCAAATTCACTTTCCCAAAAACACCAAGGTTGTAACGCCATAAAAAAAACAACCAAGCTCTTCAAAAATCATAACATATCATGACCAAACATTCTTAAACAAGTTAAAATCACTTAGTAATCATTTTCATTCAAAGATGGAGTAAACCAAATATGTAGACCCTCACTGAAATAAACACTCGACTCTCATGTGTTTGAAGGGTATGTGTTTCTCTCAAATTCATTCCAATAAAAATGATCTACCATAGGCTTGCATATCTTCTCTTTCTCCACCACTCAGATCACATGCATAACACAAATCATAAGGACTTTTCAGGGGTTGTAACAGGGTTTAGGATCAAGTTGGAAAATATTTGGGAATGTAGCTCAAAAGCCATCGAAATTAGTGGAGAAAAAATGAATCAACTCAAGCTCGAATAGATTAGACATGTAAAGCCAATCACTCCACTCAGTATCTTCTTCAATTTGTATCTATCTCATATAAATAGACCCCTTTCTTGGAATTTTAGGAGGAATTATGAACATGAACAATTCGTAACTTTAAAAGCCATTCCCTCCATCATTTACTTTCTTCTTTTCTTTTTCTCGGCACCTTTTTTCTTTTTACTAACAATGGAACTCATGAATTGAGGATGAAAACATGTTCCATTTCACAAGTCATAGCCATACCACAAATCCAAACACCCCCACACTTAGTTCTTGTACACCCATACGAACCATAATGATGAACAATGCTCCACTAGCTCTACGGCTTGAGTAAAGTTTTTTTTTTTTTTAAGGATTAAATCTTGTAACGTGGGTTCACAAAAAAAAACCCAATAAAGTTCTAAGGGGTTCAACAAAAGGAAACAAAAAATTTAATTACATGGTAGGCTATTTGGCTTATGTTGCTTATAACAAAGAGGGCCTTAATCATGTTCATGCATGCATGTGTCAATGTCACCTCAAAGAGAATCAAGACAAGTTCAAGAGAAAAAAATCCATGGAAGATTATCTTTCATGAAAGAAAATAGTGAGACTGATATGGATGTGTTAGTCTGAAGGCTTAAAATCTAACCGACTTTTGTCTACCAAATTTAGTCACTACCATCCTCAAAGAAAATAACTAGACTAATTCATTCTCAGTTGGAAGATTACTTATTCAATCATGTTATGAATCTTTCAAGAGCCTAATTTAATCTCGCTCATGACATAAACAACCAAAAATCATTAAAAACCACAAAAACAAAGAATTTTTTTTTGTAATTTTTATTTTATTTTTTTAAGCAAAATTGAAACTCAACCTAAGTCCCCTCCCCCACACTTAGAACTTACATTGTCCCCAATATAAGGTGAAATGTAAAGAGAAGGCACAAATAACCAAATTTTAAATGAGAAAATAAAGAGAAAAATGAACGAACTCCCCTTGGGTTGCCTCCCAAGCAGCGCCTTGTTTATGGTCATTGGCTCGACTCAATGCTTCCATAATTATGGGGCATCCCACACATAGTATTTGGCATCACCATTGACCTTATCTCTTTGACCCCTAGACAAACCAGGAGGTAACATATTAATACCCAAATAATTTACAATAGCCGCATACCAAGGTAATGTTACACTCGTGGCGAGCAATTGCTCATCAGGGAACATTTCCTGCAAATGAAGTTCATCCTGCACATGCTTTTCTTCTTGCAGTGCACTAAGTTTACTGAAGATGATCACTGGTAATGTTCCTCCATCTCCAAGGAACATGTACTTGAGGTGAATTAGGAGAGGCTTCAAATCTGGAGTCGGAGCCTGCAAAACAAAGGGTAAAGGCCTCTCATTAGAAATTGGTAATGCAATATAAAGAACGTTACCTGACTACTGTAACTGTGAAATATCATTCAATGCTACAGCAGTTTCCTGCAAATTAGAACTCAAGGCTAACTACTCATTTTCTTTCTCAAGATGATTACTAATGGCAAATTCCAATTCATCTTTTCCATCAAGTTCAAAACTTCCTGTGTGAAAGAATCAATCACATCAATAGAATAAACAAGATTATCATCACCATGATATTTCATGGCATCATAAATGTTAAACTTAACAATTTCACCATCAAATTCCATGGTAAGTGTGCCACTATGAACATCTATCTTAGTCTTGGATGCCTTTAAGAATGGTCTTCCTAAACAAATAGGAGCAGTTTGGTCACCATTTTCCATATCAAGCACATAGAAATCAGTAGGGAAAATCAAATCATTAACTTGCACAAGAACACCCTCAACTACACCCTTAGGATAGGGATTGGATTTATCAACCAATTGAATCACAACACCGATTTTATTTAGAGGTCCAAGTTTCAAAAAAGCATATATAGAATATGGCATGACACTAATCGAAGCCCCTAAATCTATCATGGCCTTCTCAAATCTAATGTTACCTAACGTGCAAGGGATATAAAACATACCTGGATCTTTGCACTTTGTAGGGATTTTTCTTTGAATAATTGCATAAACATTCTCCCCTATTCTCACCTTCTCACATCCTTTATGTTTCTATTTCCTTTTAATTGTGCACAGTTCTTTCAGGAATTTAGCATAACGATGCACTTGTTTAATAGCATCTAAAAATGGAATATTTACCTCACATCTATGGAAAGTCTCATATAAATCTTTATTTTACTCATATTTTTTAGAATCTGCCAAAGTCTGAGGAAAAGGAGGAACTGGTTTATAATCAGCAAGAGGTGAAAAATTACGCTTAGGTACATCATCATCATTTGGAACGTTACTGTCTGCAATGACATTTTTCTCCTTTTCTTGCTCCGACGATGTAGGGTCTACCTTTATTGGAATCTCAACTTCTTTCCCACTTCCCAAAATCATTGCACTTGCATTTTCTCTTGGATTTACTATCGTTTGAGAGGGTAATTTCCCCCAACTTTGCGCTTCTAGCCGACTAATTGCGGTTGCCATCTGACCGATCTGATTGTCCAAAATTTGAATACTGACCCTTGTCTCCTGTTGAAATTGCAAACTATTAGTGGCAAGAGATTTAATAATATCTTCTAAAGACATACCAGAATTGGAAGTTTGGCCCAGTTGTTGTCTAGGGGGATATGGCTACCTATATTGCTGGTAACTTGGGTGATTTTGAGTCGCGGACTAATTAATTTGTTGATTCCCATAGCTAAGGTTTGGATGATTCCTCCATCCCATGTTATATGTGTTCGAATATGGATCATACTTCCTTTGCGGTTGTCCAAGAAAACCACCCACTGCATTGACTTGCTCAATGGGCTCCTCTTGAAGACTTGGGCACATATCGGTTGGATGCCCTACTACTAAACAAATCCCACAAGCCTTCACTGTTTGCATATTACCTACAACCATTTGACCAATAAGAGAAGTTAGACTCACAATTTTTTGTTCAAGGGAGGAAATATTTACCTCATTAACAGTCTTAGATGGAAGGTCAAGCCTAGTGCCAAATTGTTGAGAATTGGCCACCATATTTGCAATCAAGTTTCTCGCGGCCTCGGGAGTTTTATCCACCAAAGCTTCTCCACTAGCAGCAACAATCAGGCTCCTATCAGTGAATAGAAGGCCCTCATAGAAATACTGGATAAGAAGCTACTCGCTAATATGATATTGAGGGCAGCTTGCACATAATTTTTTGAAACTGCCTGACACTACAAATTTCTTCCCGAATGTTGGCCACCCTTGAATCTAGGAAATATGTCTCCAAAAACAATCTCTTCATCTAGTCCGATGTGGTAATACTTGCGGAGGGTAGATAATAGAGCCGATCCTTAGCCGAATCGTTCAAAGAAAATGAAAAGGATCGTAATTTAATTTGCTCTTCAGTCACCCCCATGGGTTTCATACTCGTGCATACCACATGAAACTCCTTTAGATGCTTGTGAGGATCTTCACCTGCAAGACCATGAAAAGTGGGCATGAGATGTATTAGTTTAGATTTTAATTCAAATGTAGTAGTAGCATCTAAAGTAGGGAACATTATGCATAAGGGTTTTTTATTCAAATCAGGGGCGACAAGCTCTTTCAAATTTTGATTTCCAGCCATGACTTCCTCCTCTAAATCAGATTTGCTAGCAAATGGGGAATCAAGTGCTAGATTGTTCTCTTCAGAATTCCTCCGAGTTTCTCTGCTTAACCTGCACAAATTTCTCTCTATTTCAGGATTACATTGCAAATCACCTTGTTTAGAAGATCGAGTTATAGTTATAAACAATCAAGGGAATTCTAATAAAACATGAAAAACAAGTCAGGAAAAATCTAGAATAAAACAAATAAAAATTCTATGCTAAAACACAATATATATAAAATTCAAGAACGAAATAAGGATAACGAGAAGCACAAAAAACATTAACTAGAATCACTCCCCGGCAACGACACCAAAATTTAGTGTGCTGTTGTAGGCAACCAAAAATAAAACCTATACTCCTAAAAATATATATCGTAGTGCGAGTAAGGACCGATCCCATGAAGAGTGATTAGTCTACTTTTATGCTCCGTGAACAAGGATGGGGGGGGGGGGGGGGGAGTTGAATATAACGAAAACACTTTTAAGAAAAATAACTTAGAAACAATTCAAATTACAAGAATCAAAATCAATCAAAAGAACAAACCTTGGTCTAAGTCAATAGCCACCATTGATGCAAGCATATATCAATTCGTGAATGAATATTCACCATTGGGACTATCTTCCTGTCAGAGTTGGCAGTGGTTCCATCATTTGCTGGTCTTTGGATAAGTGTTGTGCTTTTCACACCTAACAGACCGGTCTTTTGGGTTGTATTGGCTAGGCGTTTGACACTTCTTAACTCTCCTTTCATAGTTTATTAGAAAACAAGTGATCCAATTAACCCTAACTACTAAACAACCCAAGACAAGCACTAAAGGTTTAATCTAGTAGCAACCTTAAGATTTAGAGAGATCGATGAAACTAAACAACACAAGCACAAGCCGCTACATTAAATTTAGTCCAGATTTCTTCTCAAGATCTAATAATTCCTGATGTAGTAAATAATCAAATCTCGATTGCTTCACAGGTTAGAGAGATCAAACAATTATGGATTTGACATCTAATCTAGCATTAGATTGCAAAGAGTAATAAACCAGTCGGCCTCCTAGAGATTAAATGAGACAATCATGAAAGAAAATTACAGAAGAACATCAGATACTCAAAACATAAATTGAACAATGAAAACAAATCAGATCTCACAGTTGTATTGATAACAAGGCTTCAATTTTCTTTGACCAAGTCTGAAAGTTTAGCCATGTAGGACCATGAAGAAATCTTCAGGATAAAACTAGATAAAAGAGAGAGAGGAAAAGTTGGAGAAGAGAAAATGAGGTCAGGGGCACCGAACTCCTTTTCTCCTTTTTATTCCCCTTCTTTCTCCCGATTTAGGGTTTTTCTTTTAGTGCATCTGGTATGGGTCATAATGCATGTGCCGCGACTTCAAGCCCATTTTTTATCTGGATGCAGCCAGTATCGCTCAAAATTAAAAACATAAAATTTTTATAAATTTTTCTAGGAATTCCATAACATCTTGAATAATCTCCATCAGAGCTTTTATGAGAGAGTTATGCCTATATTACGAAGCAATGTCAAAATTGTCCAGAATTGCCCAATTAACTTCATTTTGCACTTAACGCTTCCATTTGCTTCCAAAATAAAATATAAGAATAATGAGTATATTTAGGCACCAAATAATTATAAAAGCCTAAGCATTAAGAGATAAAAATATGACATTTTGCATTCTCATCAGTTATTAACTCACTCTGATACCTTGATAAATAGAGAATACATTTATTTTTCGGTGAATTTATCTTATATTTACACCATATATATAATACAATACAAGGAGAAAATTTGGAAGATTATAAATTGTTCTTCCGAATTTCGTGGACAATCCATGACAGAAGGAAACATATCCATGTTAGAAGTGAACAAATCATACTATAAACGGATTTTCCTTCTTCCCTTTAACAACATGTTAACAAGCACAACATGTAAGATTGATGATGGAGCCTTGAATAAATCTATGATGAATAGTAGAAAATAAATCACAAGGTCTTTGTGAATGATATGTCACCGTAATAGAAGCTTGCAGACCATGCTTCCATTACCAGAATCAAAGGATCACCTAGTGTCAGAAATAGTCTTTTTTCTGTTACCAATTTATTATATATATACTCCTATAATCTTGGTTATAGTTGTGGTGATTTCAAAGATTAATTAAATCTTTTCATAGTATCAGAGCTCAGTTGATCCCTCTGTCAAATAAATTTTCTGCTCCTTTAACGTGGATGTATGCCTTGGAACTTGGAGTCAATGCATCGTCCCAGAAACTCCTATGTTTTCCTGGACCCCTCAAGAAAGAGAAGGAATACTCACCACCACCTTTGCCTCATTCCGCAAAGGCTGCTCAACTTGGCTCCAAGAAATCGAACCTGTTTAAGTTGTGGAGCCTAATCAACACCTTACGCTGAGTGTGTACGTGGATCTTAATTTGACTTTTGTTTCAATAAGGGAAATTTGAGGATTTTACTCTTGTATCACAATTGCCCTAGTTTTCTCTTTATATTTGGGGTTTCACTATTACGGTTTATCATCCAAGAAGGATCTTGTGTTGTTGCCCAAGAGAGGATAGATAAAAATACCTATAAGTGTGTGCGATTTCTCTTGCAAATTATTTCATCTTCATAGTGGATTATTGCAACAGTGGCAGACAGGACGTAGTCTCACCTTGAAGCGAACTTGTATATATCTTATTTTATTTTTGTGCTTCCTTTTCCTTCTTCCGCGATTATGATTATTGCTCTCATTAGTTTGGAATTAGGGCATATAATTCCTAACAAGTGGTATAAAAGCTTTGGATCATGGTTGAGAGCAATGGCTGGTAGAGAAGGATTGACACTTGGAATCAGCAAGTTTGATGGTATAGATTTTAAGTTGGAGAGGATGCAGATTGAAGATTATCTATATAGTAAAAAGCTGCACTCATCACTTTTTGATATGAAATTAGAAGGTATGAAAGATGATGAGTGGAATCTCCTTGATAGACAGGTGTTGGGAGTAGTGTGGTTAACACTGTCGAAGAACATCGCTCACAATGTGGTGTAAAAAAAAACCATAGCGAGAATGATGAAGATTATGTCTAACATGTATGAGAAGCCTATCACAAATAATAACCTACATCTCATGAAAAAAACTCTTCAATTTAAAGATGACATAAAATACATTAATGGCAACACATTTGAAAGAGTTTAGCATGATTGTCAATCAATTGACCTCTGTTCAAATCAAATTTGATGATGAGGTTCGTGCTTTAATTCTTTTGGCGTATTTGACAAATTGTTGGGAGCCTATGAGGGCTACGGTAAGCAACTCTGTAGGCAACAAGAAGTTGAATTTTAATAATATCATTCTTGTAGAGGAAGTTCATAGAAAGAACTCTGCAGAATCGTCGACATCTAATTCTGCCATAAATATCGATACTAGGGGTAGGAACTTCGAAAGGAATTTCAACAAGGGCAATGGTAGAGGGAAGTCAAGGAATGGAAGAAGCAAGTCCAAATTCGGAAGGAATATGGAGTGCTGGAAAATTGGCAAGTCTGGTCACATAAAGAAAAAGTGTAGAGCACCGAAGAAGAATGAAAAAAATGATGTTGCAAATGTGGTGATTGAAGAAGTACAAGATAATTTACTCTTGTCTTTTGGTAGCCCTATTGACTCTTGGGTGTTAGATTCATGATCTTCTTTTCACACCACTGTGCACAATGAGATCATGAAGAATTATGTTGTTGGAGATCACTGGAATGTGTATCTTGTTGATGGAGAACCTTTGGATATTGTCGGTATTCATAAGGTCAATCCTCATGCTCCTGCTTCTACACTACCATTGGTTCTCACCCTATGCTTACATGAGGTAAAGCTGGTATTTTCAAACCACGTCATCTGGCCAACCTCGGTATCGTGTGATCCTCTGAACTTATCTCCGCACTCTTTGTCTCTTTTGTGCCAAAAGGATTCAAATCTGCCGCTAATAATCTTGCTTGTCTTGCTGCCATTGATGAAGAAGTTCAAGCTCTGCAAAATAATCTGACCTAGATTTTAGTCCCTCAACCTGCCAACACCAAAATTGTGGGCTCCAAATGGGTGTTTTGGGCAAAATATTTGCCTAATGGATCTGTTATGGACTCAATAGCACACCGAGTTACTCAGAGGAGGAGACAATGACTCACCAAGTCACCTACTTTAACTTTTATTATTTATGTTGCTTTTAATTTCGAATTTGATTGATTATGTAATAAGACTTGAAGGTAGGGGTGTAGTTGGGATTTATAACCCTAACCCTAACCTATCTTGGCGTGAATGACCCTATTGAAAGGGTAACGAATGAGAAGTAAAGTAAGTTCAGATTTAGATTAAAATAGAGTAATTAGGTTCTTGCTAGGTTCCCTATCCCAGGGTTCTTGGCGTGAACTATCCTTGGTGGTTTGCTGCATCCATTGGGGAGTCTTTGAGGAGATCATGGAAGAAAAAGGAAGAAGAATTATCCTTCTCTTCCAAGTTGCAATAGTTATCCATCTCTTTCATGAACCAGCAGTGAGGGAAGGAGGTTTTGTGTGAGCCTTATCATCAAGAAAGAGGTTTTTGAGTTGCTGATTGAAGGAGGTCTTCAAGAGGTATTTTTATCTATCTTTTCTGAGATTAGAAGAGTTATAGACTGTCTTCTTTACGTACAACATTTGTAGTTGCATGAATTCAGAAACCCTACTCATTGACGTGAGATATAAAGTGGGTTTCATAATTGGATCCTTAAACAATCTCTTGATTGATTTGGTGCATATATAATTGAGAAAAGGAAACTCCTTTTCAATTATAATGTGTGAGGGAAGTAAAAGAGGGCTTCTTTTCACAAAAACGTGTTACGAAAACCTCTAATAGTGCTGGATCCTTATTTGACTCGCTGAGTTACTAGATCCATGGCTAGGGACCATAACAACTTGGTATTAGGGCAGGATAACCTGGCAGATATCAGCAGCCATGAATTACTTGAAGCTATCCTCAAAGGCAATGCAGATAATGAGAAAAGATTTGCTGAATTGGAGGAGAGGTTCTCTAATGTTGATATCGGTATGGAGACCTTGAATGGAAGAATGGACAGCATGGAGACTGGTCTGACTACTGGAAGGAACACAACTCCAGAGCAAAGAGGAGGGAACCATTCATATAACAGAGGGGGAGATGAGTTTACGAGGCGCATGAGTTTCTCTGGCTAGCAAAGACCCTTCATCCCGGGGGGACCCTTCAACCAGGGAGGAAGCATTGTACCTGGCCATCAAGGACCCTTCATCCCGGGGGGACCCTTCAACCAGGGAGGAAGCACTGTACCTGGCCATCAAGGACCCTTCATCCCGGGGGGACCCTTCCACTAGGGAGGAGGCATTGTACCTAGGTACACTAAACTCTAATTTCCCACTTATAATGGGTTAGAAGACCCTTTGGTATGTCTATATCGTTGCGAATTTTTTTTTGCCTATCAAAAAGTACCAACGTATGATAAAGTGGGGATGACTGTTTTCCACTTACAGGGAGAAGCACAACTCTGGTATCAGCAAGTTGAGGCGGATAGACCATTTGTGGAGTGGGAAGAATTTAAGAATTTATGGTCTCTTCTTTTTGGTCCTCCGGCATACAACAATCCCTTGGGTGATTTGGTTTTGTTACGACAAACTGGTTCTGTGGAGCAATATCAGAAGCTATTCCAGAAAAATTTAGCACGAGCAAATGGTATGGTACCAGTGGACCAGCAAGTGGCGTTATTCACAGCAGGCCTGACGGAGGCGTTAAAGCTTGAGGTGGAGCTCTATGCACCGATTACATTATCACACGCGATGAATGTAGCCCATACTTTAGAACTGCGGCAGAAGGCCCTGCATAGATGGCCCACTTGGTCAGGGGAGAGGAGCACTTCCTCCACCTGGCAAAGCAGACACAATTATCCTCAGGGGGTTCAGACCACCACACCTCCTCCCAGACACACTTCGAGCACCACTTTACTAAGGCATACGAAATCGAGCAGTCATCTACCTTAGTACATAAAAAAATTGACAAGTGCTGAGATGATCGAGAGGTGGTCCAAAAATCTGTGTTACAACTGTGATGAACCATATCGGGTTGGTCATTAGTGCAAAAGATTGTTTTTAATTTATACAATTGAAGATGATGATTTCGAGGTGACAGAGGATATGATAGAGGAAGTACCACTGAAAATTTCCTTGCATGCAATTATTGGGCAAAAGTCGCCCAAAACCATGCAAGTCAAAGCTCAGATCTTTGATCGGGAACTAGTGAGCCTAGTGGACTCGGGAGCACCCACAATTTTCTTAGTTTGATAGTGGCCCAGCACCTGCAGTTATAGAATCTTCCCCATCCGACAACCACAGTCTTAGTGGCCAATGGGGAGAAGGTTCCTAGCTACGGAATCAACAAGGCAGTAAATTTTACTATTGGCACTACTTTGTTTCATGCTGAGTTTTTTTTAATTCCTCTGGCTGGTTTTGATATGGTGTTGGGAATCAAATGGTTACAATCGTTGGGACCCATTTTGTGGGACTTTTCTGCATTGACAATGAGTTTTGTCCTACGTGGTAGCCAAGTACTTCTACAAGGAAGTCAGACAGAAACACAGCAGCACATTCATTCTCTGACTGCCCCGGATAATTCAGCAGGCAGTATTGATGGTCTTATTGATGAGTTCTCTAACCTTTTTTTTGAGTCTACAGGGCTCCCCCCGCTCAGACAGTGTGATCACCGGATATATTTGAAACCAGGGTCAGATGTGGTAGTTGTTCTTCCGTATCTGTATCGTCACCTCCAGAAAGATGAGAATGAAAGACAGTGTCAGGCGATGCTACAACAGGGCCTTATTCGTAGAAGTAGGTCCCCCTTCTCTTCACCAGTTCTACTTGTGAAGAAATATGATGGGACTTGGTGCTTTTGTGTTAATTATCATGAGTTGAACGCGCTGACAGTGAAAGACAAATTTCCCATTCCAGTGGTGGAGGAGCTCCTCGATGAGCTACATGGATCGTGGGTCTTCAAAAAATTAGACTTACGGTCTGGGTATCATCAGATTCGCATGCATCCAACAGATATTGAAAAGACGGCGTTCCGAACACATCACGACCACTTTGAATTTGTGGTCATGCTTTTTGGGCTATCAAATGCTCCTTCTACTTTCCAGGCGCTGATGAATGAGGTATTTAGCTCTTACCTTCGGAAATTCATAAGTGTTTTTTTTATGATATACTCATATATAATAAGTCTCGAGATGACCACTTAGCACATTTGAGAATTGTATTTGATTTATTGCGAGCACACCAATTATATTTGAAGAGGTCCAAATGCTCCTTTGGGGCATCTCATGTTGCTGACCTGGGCCACATTATTTCCCATGAGGGGGTCACTGTTGATCCCGTGAAGATTCAGGCCATTAGTGAGTGGCCACAGCTTCAGTCTTGCTCAACATTATGCAGATTCTTGGGTTTGGCAAGCTATTACCGAAAATTTATTCGGAGTTATGGTCTGTTGGCAGCACCTTTGATAAACCACCTTAAAAAGAATTTCGTTCAGTGGAACAAGGAGGCTTCCATGGCATTTGACACTCTCAAGAATGCTCTTGCATCTACACCGGTGTTACAGCTTCCAAATTTTGATGACTTGTTTGTGATAGAATGCGATGCTTCTGGTGGGGGCATTAGAGCCGTGTTGCATCAGAAATCCCACCCCATTGCTTATTTCAGTCGACAGTTGGCCTCTCGTTATCAAAAATTGGCTGCATATGAACGCGAGTTGATCGGGTTGGCCAAGGTGGTCCAATATTGGCGGCCGTATTTATGGTGACGTACTTTTCTCATCCGTACTGATCATTATAGTCTCAACTTCTTACTTGAGCAGCGTCGTCACCATAGCAGCATTGGATTAGTTAGTTGATGGGCTTTGTTTTCTCAGTGGAGTATCGTACAAGCAAATTAAACAAGGTGGTGGATGCCTTGTCCAGATATTTTGAACATCAGCAACTCGTCGATGCCGTCAGCCAGCCACGTTTTCTCATTCTAGACATGGTCCGTGATGCGCATGCCACACTTCCAGCACTACAGGAGTTGCACCGCAAAATTTCCAATGGGGAGATGGATTCTAAGTGGTCCGTTCAGGATTCAATAATTTGCTATAAGCAGCGGATTTACCTTCCAACCACATCCGAGTTGCTTCCAGCCATTCTCTCGGCTTATCATGATTCTACCCATGAGGGGTTATAGAAGGCGTTGTGGCGTATTTGGGCGGATTTCTATTGGCCGGCTATGAAGTCCTCCATTACTACATATGTCTCCGACTGTCAGGTATGTCAAAGGAACAAATCAGATCTTTTGAGTCATGCAGGTCTTCTCCAGCCTCTCGCTCTCCCTACTCAGGTATGAGCAGATATTTCGATGGACTTCGTGGAGGGTCTTCCCCTCTCAGCCGGGAAGTCTGTTTTCTTTGTGGTGGTTAATCGATTCTGCAAGTATGGTCATTTTACCCCGATGGCTCACCCCTACACCGCAGCTTGCGTGGCACAGACCTTCTTGGAGCATATTGTATGCTTACATGGCATTCCTGAATCTATTGTGAGTGACCGAGACACGATTTTCACGAGTACTTTCTGGAGGGAACTATTTCGACTGAGTGGAACGCAATTGAAATTTTCCTCCGCATATCACCCTCAGATGGATGGCCAAACCGAGGTGGTTAATCGAACCATCGAGATGTATCTCCAGTGCTTAGTGGGAGATCGACCAAAACAATGGGTTCAATGGCTATCTTGGGTAGAATACTATTATAACACTTCATTCCACTCGGCCTTGCAGTCCTTTTCTTTCTGGGTTCTTTATGGGATGGACCCCCCGAGGCTTCTCTCTTATACCAGAGGCACCACCCGCATGGATGTCATTGATGAGGCGCTCATGGATTGAGATCAGGTGTTGAAGATGATTACAGACAGGCTACAAAAGGCTCAGGACTGGATGACTACGACTTACAACAAGGGCCACCGGGATGTCTCATACGCGGTTGGGGACTATGTGTTGCTACATCTCCGATAGTACCAACAACACTCTCTTACCGGGCCATCGCCTCATAAGCTCTCACCCAAGTACTTTGGGCCCTTTGCCATTATTCGACGTGTCGGGCAGGTGGCGTATCAACTACAATTGCCGGACACAACGAAGCTGCATGATGTGTTTCATATCTCACTACTGAAATCTCACAAGGGGCCAGCCCCTTCTTCCCCTCCGTTCCTTCCTCCAGTGGACAATGGCCACGCCATTCTGACACGCTACGCAGTGTTATGGGCGTGTGTGATGAATGACTAGTGGGACATCCTCGTGTAGTGGACCGCTACAGACCCCGAGGCAGCGACATGGGAGCAGTTAGAGACCTTCAAACAAGTCTATCCAGCTTACGAGCTTGAGGACAAGCTTTTTCTCCAAGGGGAGGTAGATGTTATGGACTCAATAGCACACCGAGTCACTCAGAGGAGGAGACAATGACTCACCAAGTCACCTACTTTTATTTTTATTATTTATGTTGCTTTTAATTTCGAATTTGATTGATTATGTAATAAGACTTGAAGGTAGGAGTGTCGTTGGGATTTATAACCCTAACCCTAACCTATATTGGCATGAATGATCCTATTTAAAGGGTAAGGAATGACAAATAAAGTAAGTTCGGATTTAGATTAAAATAGAGTAATTAAGTTCTTGCTAGGTTCCCTATCCCAGGGATCTTGGCGTGAACTATCCTTGGTGGTTTGCTGCATCCATTGAGGAGTCTTTGAGGATATCATGGAAGAAAAAGAAAGAGGAATCATCCTTCTCTTCCAAGCTACAATAGTTATCCATCTCTTCCATGAACCAGCAATGAGGGAAGGAGGTTTTGCATGAGCCTTTGCATCAAGAAAGAGGTTTTCGAGTTGCTGATTGAAGGAGGTCTTCAAGAGGTATTTTAGGGTTTAGGGTTTAGAGGTCCATCTTCCAAAAATTCGGGGTTCAAGATTCAGAAGATGGGGAATTGAAATCAGGGATTGCAACTTATGTAGAGGAGTTTGAAAATCAAGTACTCTAGAAGGTGTTCGATTGATGAGGTAGGCAGCAGATGTGATAGCTTCGCCCCAATAAAATCGAGGCATGGTCATGCCAAAGAGAGAGGCATGCACTACTTCCAAAAGTTGTCTATTCTTTCTTTCTGCCAATCCATTCTGTTGGGGAGTATAGGTGCAAGAAGTCTGGTGACGAATTCCATGAGTGGTCAGAAAAGTTTCGAGAGAAGCATTAACAAACTCAATACCATTGTCAGATTGCAAAACACGAATCTGCTTTTGGTATTGAGTATGTATCATTGTATGGAATTTCTAAAATGCTAGACACACATCACTTTTGTGGATAAGCAGAGATACCCAAGTCATTCTAGTGCATTCATCAATAAATGTCACAAAGTAACGAGCTCTAGAAATAGAGGGAATCTTGGCTGGACCCCAAACATCAAAATGAATAACCGCAAAAGGTTCAAAACTTTTATTCAAACTTGGGAAATAAGCAATACGGTGGCTTTTAGCAAATTCACATGTGTCACAATGAAAATGCACATCAGTCAAACCTGAAAAAAGTTGAGGTCGCAATTTCTTAAGATAACCAAAGGAAAGGTGACCTAATCCTCGGTGCCATAACCATACAATTGTTTGAGCATTATCTTCACTGCTAGCTTGATTTGTCTGACTGATTTTTGATCCCCCATTCTCTGTCAACTCCAAATAGTAGAGTTTGCCCCGTCTAACACCATAACCAAGAATCTTTCGGGTTAGAATGTCCTGAAAGACACAAAATGAGGGCCAAAAAGTTACAGTACAAGCAAGAGTGGAAGTAATTTGGCTAACAGACAAAAGGTTATATTCAAGAGAGGGAACCACAAGGACAGTATCTAATGTCAGATTATTGGATAATATAACAGATCCTTCCCCAGTAATAGGAGAGGTATTACCATCGGCTGTTGAAATAACAGATTGTGGAGAAGGTAGGATGGATTGTAACTGACTGGGATCCATTGTCATGTGATCGGATGCACCCGTATCAATGATCCAAGGTCTATTCTTAGAATGTACAAAAAATACTAATGCATTATCGAGAATACCTAGATGGGCAACATTTGCAGTAGGTAGCTCATGGTTCTCTTCCATGGATGTCACCATAGCTTTCCCAGCAATCTTGTTACGGGGATTTTTCGAGAAATCCCATCACTCCGGATAGCCAATAATCTCATAACACTGGTGTTGTGAATGTCCTTTTTTCCCGCAGTGAATACATACACTATTGTTACCTTTGCCAGAGGATTGAGGGTTCCGACTGCTTGATGATCCTTGTCGGTTTTGGTTGACCAACATTGCCGAGTTCTCGGAGACTGGGCGATAGCTCCCCATTGTCTGTCTTTATTGATATTCGCATCTGACATATGCATATGTACTCTCCAAATCAAGTTTGGGATCTTTTTGCAAAATTTCTCCACGAACTTGATCAAACTCGGAGTCAAGCCCACTGAGAAAAATATGAACCCGAAGCCTAGCCATTGCAGAGTGCAACTGGATGATATAGTTCTATGATCAATCTCCTGGAAAATAGCAACTAGTTCATTGTAGTATGAGGATAACGGTCTACCATTTTGTTTGGTAGAAAAAGATTTCTGGTTCAGCTCAAATATACAAGTTTCATCGGATCCATCATAGAATGTTTTTGATACTGCTTCCCATATCTCCTTGGCAGTGGAGAGGCGAATAAATCGCTACATGAGCAATGGACTCATAGAGTCAATAAGCCAACTTTTGACTCTTTGATTTTCAGTAATCCATGCTCCAAGATTAGCATCACCAGATGCTGGTTTTTTTGTTTCGCCGGTGAGGTATCTAGCTTTGTTACGTGCGCCAATTCGCATCTCCATGAGTTGGGACCATAATGAATAATTAGTCTCATTGAGGATAATTCCAGTTGGAAACGCAGAATTATCTTGGTGGACTATAATCTGTGGTGATGGGATAAGTTCAGTGGATGTGCCTGTAGTGGTGGCCATCGATCCGAATTTTTTTTTTTTCTAATCTGGTTCAGTTCGGTTTAGTCCAACCCAATTTGATCTGGTCCAGTTCGGTACGATCTGGGCGGATTCAATTCTGGTCCGTTCCAGTGCTGGTCCGATCCGGTTCGGTCCGATTCAATTTGGGTCGGCAGGAAAAATAAAGGAACAGTAGTTCCTAAGTTAAAAAATACCTTCGTCTTCGTCTTCGGCATCGGCAGCGGAGCGTCGACTTCAGTCGGAACAGGGTGGTGGTGCCGTCGTCGGCGCTCGTCGGCGATCGTCGGCACTCATCGGCGACGTGATTTCGACTACAGGACCATCGAAAGAGAACTCTGTTCTCTTTCGGCAATTCGGCTTCCCTCGGTGACAGTGGTGATCGGCGGTAATAACAAGAAGGTGGAACTGTCGTCGGCTGTTGTCTTCGGTCTTCAGCGATCGTCTTCGGGCGTCGGCGACGTCCTTTTGGCGTCGGGACAGCCAGAATACGGAGTTGCAGAAAAAATAGAGTTCTGCAACTCCGACGGATTTTTTTTTCCTTCCTCCGACTTCCTCCTTTGGCGATTACAAGAGCACTTAGCTCCGACTTTCTGCGATGGAAAAGAGAGGATAATTCTCCTGCTCTGATACCATGTAAAATAGAACAAACCGAAAATAATAACAGAGATTGAAAGAATGATTTTCCGATGAGTTTATTCTTCTCCGTTAAGAGGCTATTTATAATACATTACAAGTCGATTTTAGGATCAATTTAGATCCTAAAATCAAGGAATAAAATCAAGAATACAATCACGGGATCGGAGGAAACAATCACGCTATACAGTTTCCTCCGATTATGCTATACAACTATACATTTCAACAATAGCAAACCTATTCCTACGCCTATGGCCATTTCCAAGAATTTGTCCACTAATGGTTCTCTATTTTTGGATCCCACCCTTTACAGGTTTCTCGTTGGTGCCTTCAATACTTGACCATCACTTGCCTTGACATAGCCCATGTGGTCAACTCCATTAGCCAATACCGGCATGCTCCCACTGAGACACAATAAAAGCTTTTTCTTTTCTTTTATTAACTAATTTATGTATCGGATTCCACTCGCTCCATGGTGGGGAACTAATGATTGGTTCGGTCTACAAAGATTTTGGATTTTCTTATAACAATCAAATTGTATCTGATCTTGTTTCCACTTTTCAAGTTATTCTAGATACAATTTTGAAATATTTGATCTTCCATTATTTAAATCGGGTATCACCTTGACTAGTAGTGATTTATCAAAGAATGAATAAAGATTCATTTTACCCGCTATGTTAAAGGTACCATTCACTTTAGCTTTAGCTTTTGCCCATCTGCTACTCCTGGTGCTGTAGTTGCTTACTCTAATGTTCATTAGGTTGGCTGTCCTGACACTTATTGCTCCACCTCTGGTTACTTCATTTATCATGGAGACAATTTAATTTCTTGGAGAGCTAAAAAGCAACCAACGGTATCACGTTCCAGCTATGAATCTGAATATCATACTCTTGCACACACTACAACTGAACTTATTTGTCTTATGAATCTCCTTTACGATCTACACATTCCAATTCCACAACCACCTCATCTCTTATGTGACAACAAAAATGCATTCTTCCTAATCTCCAATCCAATTTCTCACAAGAGAGCCAAACATGTTGAATTAGATTATCACTTGCTGAGAAACTTCACACACAGTATGTGCCATCTTGTTGGAACATAGGGCCCAAGCCCACACAACCAAGGAAGACTCACATATCCAAGTGTGTTGGAAGATGGGCTCAAACCCATAAGACCAAGGAAGACCCATACATCCAAGAGATATAGGAGACGGTCTCAAGGCCCAGAGATTAAGGAGAAGGGCCATAGGCCCACATACAATGATGGAAAGATGGTAAATAAGGGTTCATCTCATAGATATGGCATTGATGTAATTAGGTTAAAATTCCAGGGTTAAAACCATAAACCCTAAACCCTAAGTTCAGGGGTATTATTATAATATAGTAGTTTCATTAATCTATAAATAGAGCATCAAAGGGAGGGTAAGGACATCAAGTTCATAACCTCTTCTTCCTCTAATTTTCACCCAATGGGGTCTCTCTCTCCCCTTTTCTCCATGAGCTAAATCCATGGAGTATGGTTTTTAGTATTTCAGAAACCCATTATTTTCTTTTCACGAATTGAAGTTTTTTTATAGTTATTGAAATTCAGTTTTTTAAATTTTGTTGCAATCTCTGGCTCGCTATTGCTCTCTGCCTTACAACATTTCTTCCGTGATTTGAAATAATCATCTTACTTGGTGGACTATTGCGACTGAGTGCTGGCACCCGCCTCGTTCAAGCCTCCACTGGTCTATCAAACTAGTGCAAGACAAAACACCCATCTACACTCACCGGCGGAGTCCCCACAAGGAGGGTCATTAGTGCTTGTCCAGGATGAAATCACCAGCAAAACGTGAAAGAGCATGATGAAGTGAGAATCTTACTGGCTTACTTCTGTCAACTTCAATTCCAAAACAAACTCTATTGTTAATCAGAGTCATATAGTCTTTACTGGTTGGAAAATTTTCTGTTGAAAATATAGAATGTGTTGCTGCTGGTTCTGCCATATGAAGTCCTTGAGGTTGGAGAAGAAATTACTCTTATCTTCTGAAAGAGACTTTCTCGCTAAAGAGATGAATTGAGGGAGTAGCTGTAGAAGTTACTCACCAATTTTTTTCAAACAGAGCCCTGTAATCTTTGTCTGAATCTCCAGTCTAAATGCCCACCCAACAGATTTTTGAAAGGAACTATCAGTAGCACATATTCTGACTGGTGATCTGCTGTGATTCGAGACGTTGCTGATTTCTTGGCAGCTTGGATTGCTACTCCATCACTGGTTCTTCACTAATTCATCGCTAGATCTCTTTTGTGTCTCGGTTGCTGTCATTTTTTTGTTAGATTTGTCGCAATTATTGTCGTAATTGATCAACAGTCCATCTTGATTCTCGGTGCCTCTTGGCTAGGATGTCTTTAAAAGTTTCCGTTTCATCGTTGTTTCCATCTGAAGTCTGAAATCAGCCTGGAAAAGATCTGTTGTCTTTCCTTAAATCCGTCGAGAATACCCCCCGAGTTGGTTCAGTACAATGTTGTACTCCCGGATTCTAGTGAGTCAAAGATAATTCAGCTTTGTCTCTACAGGATAACTATCTGTTACATGCTGGCCTAAGTTTATCATCAGTCAAAAATTTTCCTTCGATGTTGTGTCTCAGTATTCAGTTGATGCTGGATTCAAAAAATTCTCTGTTTGTCTCCTTTCCTAGGTGGTCGTATCTTCGCCAACTTTAGAGACGATAACTTCTCATTGACATCGTCTGTGAGGAAGTCATATTGGTCCTGACTCGCTGGAGCAGATTAATCATCCTGGCATTAAAGAATATTAATGCTGATTTTTCAGAAAATAATCTACTGGATTGATTTATATTGGGAAATCTCTCATTGCTGTCCCATTTCTGCTCAGCGCCAGCTCTGTCGCGGGGAAGAAGATGACTATTGCTAGATTTAAGTTTTCCTATGTTAGGAAACATTTTAAATTCGGGTCGAGTGCCTACTCTAACCTGGACCAAACAGAATTCCCTGCAACCTGAGGATGCTCCCTTATGTCCTACCGAGTCAACTTAGGCCAAATCGGATAGGGTCAACACAAATTGGCCCACTTATTTTTTTGCCTCGATATACGTGCTCAGGTCCCAAGTTTTATACCTATTCTCCTGTGACTCAGAGTGACTCGGTAAATTTTTCTCTGGCTGGATTATTATTTTTGAAGAATTGACAGATTATTCCTTGGTCAGCATATTATTTGGTACATATATTTGCATTAGATTATTTCATTAGTCAATTTTACAAGGATTATTTTGGTCCGTTTTATATGGGCCCAAACCCATTTCAGCTACTGTTATTTGGGACAACATGAGAGTCGGTGCCCGGATTGGGACACCATCATTTATTTAACTCTAAAAAATATCACGGCTGGGACACCGTGATAAATGAGCCCACTTCTCCCATTAATGTCATTTATTACTCCTACCACTTGAGAGTCGTTGTCCTATGGAGGGACACCGTGATGGAGGAGTTTTTTTTATTACACTTCTGAGCAATGCCTATAACCAACTAACTATTAGAAGATAGGAGTAAGCCCAACATCCACCATGAGGACTAAAGTATGGAGCAATGTCTTAGCGGTTAGGAGTGATTTTACTCTCACTTAACTTATTCCAGTTGGGCCTCATGAACGAGAGCACCAACATGAGGGGGAGTGTTGGAAGATAAGGCATATTGGAAGATGTGCCATTTTATACAAAAAAAGATTTTATACATCATTTACAGTAAGCTGGGAGTTCCTGCTATTCTCTCACCCCCAACTTGAGGGGGAGTGTTGAAATGTAGGGCCCAAGCCCACACGACCAAGGAATGCCCACATATCCAAGTGTGTTGGAAGATGGGCTCAAGCCCATAAGACCAAGGAAGGCCCATACATCCAAGAGATGTAGAAGATGAACTCAAGGCCCACAAATCAAGGAGAAGGCCCATAGGCCCACATACAATTATGGCAGGATTGTAAATAAAGGGTCATCTCATAGAGATGACATTGATGTATTTAAGTTAAAATTCTAGGGTTAAAACCCTAAACCCTAAGTAAAAGGGTATTATTGTAATATAGTAGTTTCATTAATCTATAAATAGATCTTCAGGGGGAGGGTTAGGACATCAAGTTCATAACCTCTTCTTCATCTGATTTTCTCCCAATGGGTCTCTCTCTCCCTTTTTTTCCATGAGCTAAATCCATGGAGTCTTGAAAATCAACACAGCTCACCTGCATGTTGCTGATATTTTCACCAAAAGTATTACACACCCTCTCATTGAATTTTTTTGGCTCCAAACTTAACATCCGTTCCAATCTGATGCTCAACTTACGAGGGTGTGAATGATATGCCGATGTAACAGAAGCCTGCAAATCAGGCTTCCATTATCGAAACTAAAGGATCACTGATTGTCTGAAATAGTTTTTTTCTATTACCAATTTTATTTATAAATACTCCTATAATATTGGTTATAAGTGTGGTGATTTCAAAGATTAATTAAATCTTTTCAGTCTTCAGTCAAATTCATGAGGTCTTCATTCAGGAAAGAGATAGGTCTTCAAAATTCTACAATCACTGAGAGGAGGATGGGTGGAATCTTCTCTGACGATATCATAGTTGCAACAAGCATGATCCCGGATATAGGAAATCCTCTGCAGCACACAATCACAGCCAAAACTACCTCCCTTTTATGAAAACACTTGAATTAAGTGGGTGATTTTGGCATCTCCAGGTGCAAGAAAAACACCAGCTTCAAGAGCAACCATTGTCATTAGATACTTTTCGAACTTCACATGCGGGAGTGTAGAGAAAAACATGCGTGTGATTGGAGAACAACTACTTAGAGGACTACAGTCCTATTAGGATTCAATCACCAACAAACAATAGAGACGAACACTGGTTTTCTTGAGCATATGGCTCATATATAAGGTTGGGGGGAGGGGGGGGGGGGGGGGGTGTGGGGGTGTGTGGGTGGAGGTATTATTGTACAGGGGTATTTGTGTCTTTCCTACACAAATACTTTAATATATATATATATATATATATTATGGATTATGTTGTTGATTTTCAGGACTCCATGGATTTAGCTCATGGAGAAAAAGGGAGAAGAACCCATTGGGAGAAAACTAGAGGAAGAAGGGTTATGGACTTTGTTATTCCTAACCCTCCCCTTGAAACTCTATTTATAGATTAATGAAACTATTATATTACAATAATAATTACATCAATGTCATCTCTATTAGATGACTCTTTATTTACCATCCTGTCATCATTGTATCTGGGCCTATGGGCCTTGAGCCCATCTTCTATATCTCTTGGTTGCATGGGTCTTCCTTGGTCTTATGGGCTTGGACCCATCTTCTAATACACTTGGATATGTGAGCGTTCCTTGGTTGTGTGGGCTTGGGCCTTGTCTTCCAACATATGTAAACCTATTTATAATTAGAGAAAATTGAACGCCGTCGCTCCTGTGGACATAGGCACAACCGAACCACTATAAATCTTTGTCTTCTTCATTTTTCTTTGGTTCTTCCTACAAAATTTTGTATCAGAGCTTCAGGAGAAGGATTTTTCCATTTTTTTTTCTGGTTTTGGAATTCCAAACAGAGGTGACGACGCAAGGAAATCCAGTCTCAGATTTTGGCGATGACACAGGATCGGCAATGATAACCTTATGCCTCCGCTATCGGGGATGACGAAAATCTTTATGGGGCTGTTGTGCGAAACCGTTGAAGAGAGAAGCACCATTTGAAAGCTAGTCTCTACCGACAACATGTCGATGAAGATGACGTCAACCTCATTTCGGTTTTCCGACTTCATCTCAATGTGTGAGATTTTCATCCAAGGAGGGAGAACATTGCGCGAGACGAGAGAAAGAAAAAAAATCGAAGGAGGGAGATGTAGCAGCAGGGGGAAAATTTCCTCCTCTCTGTTTTGGAAATCAAAAGGGGGGAGGGGGAGGGGGGGGGGGGGACCCGAAGGGTTGCCTGACGCAAGGGGAGGCTTGATGTGTCTACGCCTGACACATCTGACGTGTCTGGTGCATTAGTACTCATGTGGTGCATCCCTCGAGGGTTGTAGGTGCACGTTGTGCTGTTACGGTCCCGGGTCATGGATCGGGTAACACGGCATGGGATTTGTTAATCCAGGACTGGTACTGAGTTGTTGGACTCTGTATGAGGGTAAAAAAAAACTCATCCTTGCTGGTTTTCTCTCACGTGGACAAGACTCTTGATGAATGCAATATATTGATTTCTAGTTATATGAAATTAATCCATCAATGTTGACCAGAATAAAGGAGAATACCTTTTTCTTCTCACGGAAATCAGGGTTTCAACCCTGATTTGGTTGTAACATGTCAAGCTATGCACACTGACTTGTAGCAAGCCTTGGCCCACGTGCATGAATAATTATCCTCTCTTTCCTTGCTGGCTCCAAGCTAGGAACAGCAATTAAGCTCCTTCACGTGAATGACCAGAAAATTCTCCACTTGCTGCTCGTCAAGAGGATTAGACCCCTTGATAGTTGTTGACGTTGATGAAGAGGGAGAACCCTCTCTTTGGGCTTGGAAAAGGGGCAGGAAGCTCCTCTTCTTAATATGGATGATGAGGGATGAATTTGGGTGAAGATGGATGGCAATGGGGGTGAAGGATAGGTTGGACTTTTGGAGTAAACCCTAAACTCGAGATCAAGAGGTGATCTCAACCTGTTTAGACTATGTTATTCTAAATTCTCAAAGCTTACCTATTCCATTCATACCTTTCCTTAAATAGGTCACGTCAAGGAGTTTTAGGGTTAGGGTTACAATAATTCCCCATAATGCCCTTACATATAAAGTAATTAGAAATAACTCCTACTTAAAACAATATAAGAAATAAATCCTACTCAATGAAATATAAGAATTAAATCCGATTGAGTGAGTTGTTGTTGTCTTCTTCGTTGTGTGACTCGGTGTGCTATTGAGTCCACAACATCTGCCTCCCCATGGAGAAAGAGCTTGTCCTCAAGCTCAAAAGCTGGGTAGACTTGTTTGAAGATGTCCACACGTTCCCATGTTGCAAGTCGGGGTCAGTGTCCGTCCACTGAACGAGAATCTCCCAATGGTCATTGGTCAGCCGCGCGCGTAACACCGCAATTGGGGTAAGAATAACCTTGCCATTATCAATCGGTGGTAGGAATGGAGTGGATGTAGGCTGTGCTCCAGAATGCGACTTCAAAAGAGAGACATGAAACACATCGTGAATTCTGGTTGTGTCCGATAATTGGAGTTGATAGGCGACTGGTCCCACCCGTTGACGAATGGGAAACGGCCCGAAAGATCTGGGTGAGAGCTTATGACGTGGAGGTCCCGCAAGAGACTGCTGACGGTAGGGCTGGAGTCGTAGCCATACTTACTCCCCAACCTCAAAAGAGACCTCACAGTGGCCTCTATCGTATACATCCTTCATCTGATCTTGGGTGCGTCATAGCCGTTCTGTGATATTCTGTAGCAGCAGATCCGGTCTATGAGTGCCTGATCAATCACATCCACGCGGGTAGACCCTGGGTTGTACGAGAAAAGGCGAGGTGGATCCCGGCCATATATAACCCGGAAAGGAGTGGATTGCAAGGCAGAGTGGAACAAGTGTTGTAATAGTATTCGGCCCACAGAAGCCGTTGAACCCATTGCCACGGATGATCCCCCACCAAGCACCGTAGATACATCTTGATGGTCCGGTTCACCACCTCAGTCTGCCCGTCTGTCTGTGGATGATGGGCGGAGGAGAACTTCAATTTCATCCCACTCAAGTGAAACAGTTCCCGCCAAAAGGTGCTCGTGAAAACTGCATCTTTGTCACTCACAATGGATTCTGGAATGCCATGTAAGCGGACTATCTGCTCCAGGAAAGTCTGAGCAACCCATGTTGTTGTATACAGATGAGCCATCGGTAAAATGTTCATACTTGGAGAATCTATCAGCCACTATGAAAAGTACGGATTTGCCAACGGACAGAGGTAGGCCTTCCACAAAATCCATTGAAATGTCGGCCCAAACCTGCGTAGAAAGGGCCAAAGGCTGGAGAAGACCGGCTGGATTCAAGTGCTCAGCTTTGTTGCGCTGGCATACCTAAAAGTCACCCACATAAGTCGCAATAGAGGGTTTCATGGCTTGCCAGTAAAAATCAGCTCTAATTCTGTGCAAGGTCTTCTGGATCCCCTCGTGTGTACTGTCATGGTAGGCCGAGAGAATAGCTGGAATCAACTCGGACTCAGATGGAAGGAAAATCCACTGCTTGTAATATATAAGTGAATCCTGGATGGACCACTTCAAATTCATTGTCCCTTCCAAGATCTTCTGATGCAGTTCCTGCAATGCAGGGTTAGTGGCATGTGCGTCGCGCACCAAGTCCAGAATGAGAAATCTCGGTAGGCTGATAGAATAGACCGACTGTTGATCTTCAAAACACCGTGACAAGGCATTTGTCGCCTTATTTAATCTCCCCGCACGATACTCCACCGAGAAGTCAAACCCCAACAACTTACTGATCCAGTGCTACTGTGGCGACATCGTCAAACGTTGTTCTAGTAGGAATTTAAGGCTGTAATGATCCGTGCGTATGAGAAAAGCCCGGCCCCAGAGATAAGGCCTCCAATGTTGGACCGCTTTGGCCAACCCAATCAATTCACGCTCATAGGCTGCCAGCTTGTGATGATGGACTGCCAACTGTCTGCTAAAATACGCAATAGGATGGCCCAGTTGCTGTAAAACGGCACCAATGCCCACGCCTGAAGCGTCACACTCTACCACGAATAATTCGTCAAAGTTGGGAAGTTGTAATACTGGCATGGATGCGAGGGCAGCTTTGAGTGCAACAAACAACGTGGTGGCCCCCTCATTCCCAATAAAGGAATTTTTCTTGAGTAAACTCGTCAATGGTGCTGCCACTGGCCCATAGTTCTGAATAAATTTGCGGTAGTAGCCCGTAAGACCCAAAAAACCCCGTAATGCTGAACACGACTATGGATGCGGCCACTCGTGAATAGCTCGGATCTTCTAGGGATCCACTGTAACCCCCTCATGTGAGATAATGTGTCCCAAATACCCCACATGTGAAGCCACAAAAGAACACTTGGAATGTTTCAAATAGAGCTAATGTGCTCTTAACAAGTCGAAAAGAATCCTCAAGTGTGCCAAGTGCTCCTCAATCGACTTGCTATATATCAAATTATCATCGAAAAATACAAGAACAAATTTTCGAAGATAGGGGCTAAATACCTCATTCATCAAAGCTTGAAAAGTGGAAGGTACATTGGATAACCCGAACGGCATGATGACGAACTCAAAGTGGCCATAGTGCGTGCGGAACGTCATCTTCTCGATATCAGAGGGGTGCATCCGGACCTGATGGTATCCCAAATGGAGGTCGAGTTTAGTGAATAACCACGACCCATGTAACTCATCCAGAAGCTCATCCACTACCGGAATCAGGAACTTGTCTTTTACTGTCTGCACGTTCAACTCCCGATAATCCACGCAGAACCTCCATGTCCCATCATGTTTCTTCACAAGTAAGACGGGTGAAGAGAACGGGGAGTGGCTGGGATGAATAAGACCTTGTTTCAACATCTCATGGCACTAACGCTTTATCTCGTCCTTCTGAAGATGTGGGTAACGGTATGGTCGCACGACCACTACCTCAGAACCTGGTTTTAGACAAATCTTGTGGTCAAAGTGCCTCATGGGAGGCAACCCCAAAGGCTCCTGGAAGAGGTCAGAGAACTCCTCAACCAGACCATCACTAGTACTGTCAGGCTGATCCTGTGTCTGCAAAGTGTGCATGCGGTGGGCCCTGTCCACCTGATAGCCCTATAAGAGCACCTGACTTTCGGCCAAATCAAAGCTCATGGTTAAAGCCGAAAAGTCCCACAGAATGGGCCCCAACGTTTGTAACCATTTAATGCCTAATACCATATCAAATCCCGCCATGGGAATAATAAAAAATTCCACATTAAATGAATTAAATCCAATGGAAAAATTTATCCTCTTACTAATTCCATAGCTAGGGACCTTCTCGCCGTTGGCCACTGAGACGGTGGTTGTCGGATGAGTATGTATCTGGAGCTAGAGATGTTGTGCGGCTGTCAAACTCAGAAAATTGTGTGTACTCCCTGAGTCAACTAGTCCCACCAGTTCTCGGTCGATGACATGAGCTCGAACTTGCATTGTAGTAGGCGATTTCTGCCCCGTAATAGCATGCAAGGATATCTCTGGTGGTTCCTCCTCGATAATATCCTCTGGCTCCTCTGGATCCTCTGAATCCTCCACCTCGAGCCAAAACAATCATTTACATTGGTGTCCAACCCGATACTGCTCATTGCAGTTATAACATAGAACCTTTCTACCATCTCTGCACTAGTCAACTTTTTTATAAAGCTCGGTAGGGAATTACCAGGGTGGGGATCGGCTACCTGAGTCATAGTCAGAGTGTGTCTGGATGGTGCTATTGTAGATGCTCCCTGAGATGAATTATAGCGGTGTCCTTGCCATGTGGAGGAAGTGTTCCTCTCACTCGACCAACCCGGCTTATGTTGCTGCAATTGTTGTCATTGTTCCATTGCTCGGGCCATATTCATGGCATGAGCTAGATCCGTGGTCATAAGGAGTTCTACCTCTAGCGTAAATACTCATTGAGACTTGTTGTGAATAAGCATACCTACTGGTCAACCAATACCCTCTCACCAGCACGAGCCAACTTTTTCTGGAATAGTTTTTGATATTGTTCCACTGAACCCGTTTGTCTCAATAGGACTAACTCACCCAGGGGGTTGCTGTTGGCGGGAGGCCCAAATCTAACTGTGCATAGATTTTAAAATTCTCCCCAAGTCATTCCCGGTCTCTCTTTCTCTACTTGAGTCACTTTTAACATGGCGTCATCTGTCATATGGAAAGAGGCTAGTTGCACCTTATCCCATTCAGTAGTCCCTTGGTTCAAAAAAAAAATTTCACATCCATGCAACCAAATTAAGGGATCCACAGAACCATTGAAAGAGGGAAACTCTAACTTGGTGTACCTTGGGACTGTGTCTCCATGCTGAGGTCCTTGGACAGCAGTGTGCCCAGGCCACTGCTCCCCTCTTCTGTGATATGGTTGAACAACCTCTCTCATCTCTGGACTTTGATGTCTCTGTGTCCTCAACTCCTGTAGCATGCTGATGACTCGGTTCATCTCTTCTTCCAAACCACAAACCTTTCCCAACACTGGTTGTGTTGTTTCAAGGCTATCTTCTATCTTTTGTATCCTGATTTGGATTTCTTCATTGCTAATATTATCCCCCATGTTACCCTGCTCTGATACCAAGTTGTTACGGTCCCGGGTCATGGATCGAGAAACACGGCGTGGGATTTGTGAATCCAGCACTGGTACTAAGTTGTTGGACTCGGTATGAGGGTAAAAAAAACTCTTCCTTGCTGGTTTTCTCTCATGTGGACAAGACTCTTGATGAATGCAATATATTGATTGCTACTTACATGAAATTAATCTATCAATGTTGACCAGAATAAAGTAAGGAGAATACCTTTTTCTTCTCACGGAAATCAGGGTTTCAACCCTGATTTGGTTGTAGCACATTGTTATGGACTCAATAAGACTGAGTCATCTACTTTACTTTTATTTTTTATGTTGCTTTTAATTTCGAATTTTATTGATTTGTAATAAGACTTAAAGGTAGGGGTAGAATTGGGTTTTATAACCCTAACCTATGTTGATGTTAATTACCCTATTTAAGGGGTAAGGACGGAGAAATAAAGCAAGTTCGGAATTAGCATAAACTAGGGTAATTTAGGTTCTTTCTAGGCTCCCTATTCTAGGGTTCTTGGCTTGAACTCTCTTGGGGGTTTGTTGCATCCATTGGGGAGTCTTTGAGGAGATCTTGGAAGGAAAAGGAAGAGGAATTACCTTTCTCTTCTGAGCTGCAAGAGAAGATCATCTCTTTCACAAAAATTTCAGAAAAGGAGAGGTCTTGACGTGAGTCTACCCAGGAAGGAGGACGGGTTCTTGTTGCTGGTTGGGTGTTGATGTCCAGAGGTATTTTCTAATCTTATTCCAAGCATTGAGATTAGATTTATGTTTCTCTTTTATGTAAGGAACCAATGCTGCACGAAATTGGAAACCCTACCTTGATGTGAGCCATAAGAAAGGGGATTCCACATTGGGGCCTCAAGGAGCTTCCTTGACTAGCTGGGTTCGTTCATAATTCAGAAAAGGAAACTCCTTTTCAAGGGGAATGAATTCAGTAAAGGGAAAGGGGTTGTCTTGAGTCATTACAGCAAGTAAAACCCTCTTGTCTTGAATCATAAAAGAGGGGTTTCATATCTGAGTACTTAAACAGTTCTTTAACTTGCTGGTTGCATCTATAATTGAGAAAAGCAAAATCCTTTTCAATCCTAAGGTGAAAGGAGAAGTATAAGAGAGTTCTTTTCACAAAAACGTGATAAGAAACCCTCAAACAGTGCTGGATTCATATTCAACTTGCCCAGTTACTAGAACATAAATCTAATCTCAATGCTAGGAATAAGATTAGCAAATACCTCTGGACGTCAACACCCAACCAGCAACAAGAACCCGTTCTCCTTCCTGGGTAGACTCACGTCAAGACCTCTCCTTTTCTGGAATTTTCGTGTAAGAGATGATCTTATCTTGCAGCTCAGAAGAGAAAGGTAATTCCTCTTCCTTTTCCTTCCAAGATCTCCTCAAAGACTCCCCAATGGATGCAGCAAACCCCCAAGAGAGTTCAAGCCAAGAACCCTAGAATAGGGAGCCTAGAAAGAACCTAAATTACCCTAGTTTATGCTAATTCTGAACTTGCTTTATTTCTCCATCCTTACCCCTTAAATAGGGTAATTAACATCAACATAGGTTAGGGTTATAAAACCCAATTCTACCCCTACCTTTAAGTCTTATTAAAAATCAATAAAATTCGAAATTAAAAGCAACATAAATAATAAAAGTAAAGTAGATGACTCAGTCTTATTGAGTCCATAACACACGTCAAGCTATGCACACCTGGCTTGTAGCAAGCCTTGGCTCACATACATGAATGATTATCTTCTCTTTCCTTGCTGGCTCCAAGCTAGGAACAACAATTAAGCTCCTTCACATGAATGACCAGAAAATTCTCCACTTGCTGCTTGTCAAGAGGGTTAGACCCCTTGATAGTTGCTGACGTTGATGAAGAGGGAGAACCCTCTCTTTGGGCTTGGAAAAGGGGCAGGAAGCTCCTCTTCTTAATATGGATGATGAGGGATGAATTTTGGTGAAGATGGATGGCAATGGGGGGTGAAGGATAGGTTGGATTTTTGGAGTAAACCCTAAACTCGAGATCAAGAGGTGATCTCAACCTGTTTAAACTAAATTATTCTAAATTCTCAAATCTTACCTATTTCATTCATACCTTTCCCTTAAATAGGTCACGTCAAGGAGTTTTAGGGTTAGGGTTACAATAATTCCCTATAATGCCCTTACATATAAAGTAATTAGAAATAACTCCTACTTAAAAAATATAAGAAATAAATCCTACTCAATGAAATATAAGAATTAAATCCTATTGAGTGAGTTGTTGTTGTCTTCTTCATTGTGTTACTTTGTGTGCTATTGAGTCCACAACATGTGCACACCCTAGGAGGCTTCTTCTGTGCAACGCCAAGGTTTTTCACGCTGTACTCGAAATCCGGATTTTTCGTACAGAAACTCAAGTTAGGCTATGATGACCAGGGTTTCTTCTATAAAATTTGACATGATGAAATTCGACAGAACTGCGAATTTTGGATTATGACAAAGGAGGGTGAAAGACCTGTTAGTACAACAGGGCATGTTGAAAGTGTTGTACGAAAAACAACCAGTAGGTATGGATGACATGGATTGGAAAGAAATAGAAACAAAGATTGTGACAACCAGTAGGTAGGCTGTCTGGCTGATGATGTGATGTATCATGTCATGGATGAAGAATCACCGGTGGCAGTTTTGTTGAAACTGAAAAGTCAGTATATGTCTAAGTCGTTGAGGAACAAGCTCTATCTTGAGAAAAAATTGTATGGTCTTAGGATGTCAGAGGGTTCGGATCTGAGCCAGCATATCAACATTTTCAATCAGCTTATTAGTGATTTGAGGCGGGTTGATGTGAAGTTTGAAGACGAAGACAAGGCGTTAATGTTGCTGAGTTCCTTACCGAATTCTCCTACATACGAAAATTTGGTTACAACACTGATGTGGGGAAAAGAAACTCTCGAATTGGAGGAAATCACAAGTGCTCTATTAGGCTTCCATTAGAGGAAGAAAGCCAGTTATGAGGCTTCACAAGGTTAAGGACTTTTGGTGAAGGGTAACCAAGAACGTGGAAGAAACAAGTCTCGGAGTGGATCAAGTAAGAACAAATTTTGGTGTAAATCCAGGAAGAGGAAGGAGATCACGTGTTTTAAGTGCAGAAAAAAAGGGCACATAAAATGGGATTGTCAAGAGAAAAAGAAATGAAATGCAGAGAACAGAGAGGGTCCATCAAAGTATGCGAATGTTGTGGAGGAAGAAGACTCGGAGAGTGGTGACTGGGATATGCTTTCTGTCTCATCCAATTCAGATCATCCAGAGATTCTTGGACTCTAGATTTGGCATGTGTTGGAAGATGGGCTCAATCCCACGAGCTCAAGACAAGAAGCCCACACGTCAAAGGAGTGGCATATGTGTAAAATATGGTACTTTCCATAAAGATGGCATAGAAGTGTAAATATGTGTTCCTTTTATGCCTTTTGTTTTATCAAGTTGTAGCCCTAAGGGTATTGTAATACTATAAATAAAGGCATTGGCTGAGAGGTAGGGCATTGAAGCACTCTCCTTCCACAAATTCGTCCAGCGCTCATTTTTTTTTTTTTGACGCAAGCCTCTTCTCCCTTAATCCAAACTCTCTTCTTCCACATTCTTCTTCTTCTCTTCTCCTTATCTCTTCTTCTTCTTCTTCTTTCTTGTTGATCTAAAGTTCCTTTCATGAGATCCTAAATTCTACATGGTATTAGAGCAAGGAGTTTAGGATCTCTTCATGGAGTTATTATGAAATCTGTTCAAGAAGTTGTAAAAGGAGTTCAGTCATAAAGAGATAAGTTCATCATCTTCTTATTTACGTTTCTTTTTTGTTTCCTTTTCTTATTTACATACTCCTTTTTACTGTTTTTCTTTACTTCTTGAATTTTGAGTCACATCAAGTCAAGATAAATCTTTATATGTTGTAAAGATTTATTTCTATGACTAAATTGATGTTATAATCTTGACTCCTTGTAAATCAATTACAAGAGTGATCAAGATCATTTGTTGTTTGCATCTTATTAAGATTGATGGGTGAAATTCAATTACCTTTATGTAATTTGGATCCATCTCATTTGAGGTAGAATTCCAACACATGTTGCTATATCTTCTCTTACTTTAGGTTGCTCATGGGTTTGTGTTATGTTGTTGGATGCCCATTATATGTTTGATGAAATGCCAACAGCCATTTACCCTTTGTAGTTCCCTTTTTTTAACTTCAACAATTAAATTTTTTCTTACGTTGAAGTCTCCCATGAGCTGAAGATAAATCTCTTCCAAGTGTCTTGGTTTGTCGTTAAATCTTCTCTAAATTTTTGTTTATTGCTCGTTTGTGTTGGAGTTTGGATTAAGGCCTAATCGGTTGCATCTACTTTCTTCTCTTTGTTCTTATGAATACAAGAGAAGTTGAGTGATGGATGGATGTTATTATCACTTTCTAAAGGCACAAATTTGTTGATAATTTGGTGCTTGCCCTTGTGAAAGAAATTGGTTCTTATTCTCTTTTGTTGGTGACTGATTTGGTTTACAGGTTCTTCAAATTGCATAGAGTAATTGTTCTTTGAAGAAGGCCTTTTTCCCTTGACCTCCATATTTTACTTGCCTCATCATGGAGATTGGATACATTAGTAATAAGAGTGATATACTCCGTATTAATACAATTCCACTTAGAGGTCTCTCCAATTACATGAACTGGTCACAATCGGTTCGGAGGGTTCTTATTACTCGTGACCTCTTGAGCCATGTTGTTAACTTTCCTCCTCCGATTGATGAAGAAGATGCGTCCTACCACAAGTGGGTTAAGGATGATAACATGGTGATAAGTTGGCTCATTAATAGCATGGAAGAGCAGGTGGCCAACAATGTGGTCCACTTGGAAACCGCCAAGAACATATGGGACACTTGTGCCAAGCTTTACTCAAGCACTGTTTCATTACAAAAAAAATATATGATGTCTTACAAAACATGCTGCATACGAAACATGGAGATAATATTCACAAAATTTTGGCACGGTTTCGCGGTCTTCTTCAAGAATGGAAACTAGCTCAGCCATATTCCACTGATATTGTCATTCAAGAACGACAAAGAGAAGCTTTGGCAGCATCCATTTGCTTATCGAATATTAAACCATACCTTGAGGTGGCCAAAACTCAACTTCTAAGTTCTTTTGCTCTTCCATCCTTCGATGATATTAGTGCTACATTACTTAGGATACCGGATCCATCCCCTCCTTCTCCTATTGATGCTCCATCGGCGATGTTCTCTGGCAATCGGGGAACATTTTCCTCATCCCGAGGACGGGGCAGAAATATGAGAGGGGGTCAAACTATGAGAGGGGCTGAAAATAGACGTGGTAGAACGGGTCAAAATTCTTTCCGCACTGAGCCTCAGCTTTGCACTTATTGTGGCCATCAGAAGCACCTGTGGCATCATGCTGGAAACTTCATGGCAAGCCTGATTGGGCCACGCCTAACCCAGTCTCAGTTAACGTTGAGAAAAATGAAGATAAGGCTGAATCATCATCCGAAAATGTGACTCTTACGGCTGAGGACTATGCTGCATTTCAGAAAATGAAGTCCTTCATGGAATCATCTATTCCCTCATCATCTACTGCCGCCACTACTATTGCCTCAGGTATGCTTTCTTCCTCTTCTTCCTCTTCCTCTTGGATCATCGACTCCGGGGCCTCCAAACATCTATCAGATAACAAACACTTGTTGCAGTCCTTATCTCCTTGTTATCCTCATAAATTCATTACTATTGCTGATGTTACCCAAACCAAGGTCCTTGGCAAAGGTTCCTCTTCTCTTACTTCATCTATTCCCCTTTAAGATGTTTTGTTTGTTCCTCAATTTCCTTTAAATTTGCTCTCGATTAGCCAATTGACCAAACAATTAAATTTCTCTATCACCTTCTCATCGTCTTCTTGTGTCTGTCAGGATCTCACTATGAAGTGGGTGATTGGTGGCGGCCATGAAAAGGGGGGTTTGTACTACTTCACTCTTCCACCATTAGCTGCATTATCGCCCACTATATCTGAGGCCCAACTTTGGCACAACCGACTTGGTCATCCATCTACCCCTTCACTTCGTTCTTTGGTTCCATTCTTAAAAGGACTTTCTAATATCAGTTGTGAGGTTTGTCAATTAAGTAAACATGTCAGGAGTACATATTCTCCTTGTCTTACAACTACAAGTACGACTCCATTTGAGCTAATACATTTTGATGTATGGGGCCCTTTATGTGTCTCAAATATTTCCCAAGTTAAATATTTTGTCATTTTTGTTGATGATTTTACTCGAGTGACTTGGTTATATCTATTTAAAGAGTGTTCCAAAATTCTTCCTTTGTTTAAAAATTTTCATGCTATGGTCTTGACACAATTTGGGAAGAAAATTAAAACCCTTAGATCTGATAATGCTAAGGAATACATGTCTCATGACTTCAAATCATTTTGTGAGAGTAATGGGCTTATTAATCAAACATCATGTGCCTATACTCCTCAACAAAATGGTGTTGCTGAAAGGAAGAATCGTCGTCTTCTTGAAGTTGCTCGGGGCCTCCTCTACTCCATGAAGGTACCCTATTTCTATTGGCCTCATGCTATACTTACAGCATGCTTTCTCATTAATAGGTTACCTTCATCAGTCCTTCATCATAAAACTCCTTACTCTATGTTATTTATTGGTGAAGATCCTTTTTCTCTTCCTTTGAAAGTGTTTGGATGTACATGTTTTGTTCATGTTACATCTCCACATAAAAATAAACTTGATCCTTGGTCTATGAAGTGCAATTTTTTGGGATACTCTCGCACCCAGAAAGGTTATGTCTGTTACAATCCTACCCTTCGGAGGATGTTTATCTCTAGGGATGTGACTTTCTTTGAGGACACTCCCTTCTACTCTTCCCATGATACTCCTCCAGGATGGACTTGTCCTTCTACTACTCCTTGTCCGCTTGTGCCATTCAATCTTGAAGTGGATCCATCCCCTGATGCACCGGCCGTACCTTCACCTGTGGAGTTGTTAGATCCACCCGAGGTAAGTCCTTCTCCTCCTATGTATGGGCCTGAATTTGATACTCGGCCTATTGCTTTAAGAAAAGAACATCGCTTCTATACTACTTCGCATCCTATCTCAAATTTTATGTCTCACCATCGTTTGTCTTCCGAGTGTTTTCAGTTTCTTGCATCCCTTTCTTCTACTTCCGTTCCGCAGTCGTATCAGGAGGCCCTGAGACACCCAGGATGGAAGGCGGCTATGGATGAAGAAATGCACGCCTTATATTAAAACCAAACTTGGTACTTAACATCACTCCCAAAAGGTAAAAGACCGGTTGGTTGTCGATGGGTTTTTTTGGTGAAACATAATCCAGATGGATTGGTTGCTCGTCTTAAAGCTCGACTGGTTGCTAAGGGCTATACGTAGTGCTATGGGATAGATTATGAGGAGACCTTCTCTCTTGTTGCAAAATTGAATTCGGTACGCATCATCTTATCTATTGCTGCTAACTCCTCATGGCTCGTCTATCAGTTGGATGTTAAAAATACTTTTTTAAATGGTGATTTCAGTGAGGAAATTTATATGGTTCAACCACCTGGTTATGTGGTTGAGGGGGAGTCAGTATGCCGGTTAAAAAAGTCTTTATATGGGTTTAAGCAGTCCCCTCAGACTTGGTTTGATAAATTTAGTCAAACACTCCTACGGTTTGGTTTTCGTCGGTGCTCAGTTGATCATTCCGTATATTATAAAGATACGGTCCAAGGGAAAATATTATTGGTCGTATACGTGGATGATATTATCTTAACCGGTGATGATGCTTTGAGCATACAAGAGGTGAAATAGATGATATGTCAGGAATTCCAGACTAAAGACCTTGGTATGCTTAAATATTTTTTGGGTATAGAAGTTCTTCAATCCAAACATGGGATAATATTGTCTCAAAGGAAATATGTCTTGGATCTCCTTGAAGAAACAGGAATGAAGGGTTGTAGACCAGTTGACACCCCTATGGATACAAATGTAAAATTATGTGCCACAAATGAAGAAGATATTGATGTTGGCAAATATCAAAGACTCGTGGGAAAACTGATTTATCTCACGGTAACTAGGCCAGACATATCATATGCTGTAAGTGTGGTGAGTCAATTCATGCATAAACCACAAATTACCCACTGGCAGGCTTTAGAGAGAATATTACATTATCTAAAAGGAGCTCCAGGAAGAGGATTACTGTATAAAAAACATGGGCATTTTAATATAGAAGGCTTCTCAAATGCAGATTGGGCTAGATCTCCTGATGATAGAAAATCTACATTAGGATATTGTACTCTGGTTGGCGGAAACTTGGTTACATGGAAAAGTAAGAAGCAAAATGTGGTTGCAAGATCTAGCGCAGAAGCAGAATACAGGGCTATGGCCCATACCGTTAGTGAACTTTTATGGATTAGGTCCCTTCTTACCAAACTAGGTTTTTATAAAAAGGGGTCCATGAATCTGCATTGTGATAATCAAGCAACCATTCATATCACTTCAAATCTAGTTTTTCATGAAAGAACTAAACATATTGAGGTGGATTGTCATTTTATACAGGAGAAGTTTCAAGCAGGAATAATCTCTCTCAAACATGTGTCATCTCAAGAGCAAGTAGCTGATATTCTCACTAAACCCGTTACATCTAAAATCCTATCGTTTATATGTGGCAAGCTAGGTATTTACGATGTCTTTTCTCCTCCAGCTTGAGGGGGAGTGTTGGAAGATGGGTTCAAGCCCACGAGCTCAAGACAAGAAGCCCACACGTCAAAGGAGTGGCATATGTGTAAAATATGGTACTTTCCATAAAGATGGCATAGAAGTGTAAATATGTGTTCCTTTTATGTCTTTTGTTTTATCAAGTTGTATCCCTAAGGGTATTGTAATACTATAAATAAAGGCATTGGCTAAGAGGTAGGGCATTGAAGCACTCTACTCTCTTTCCACAAATTCGTCCAACTCTCATTTTTCTTTTTGACGCAACCCTCTTCTCCCTTAATCCAAACTCTCTTCTTCCACGTTCTTCTTCTTCTTCTTTCTTGTTGGTCTAAAGTTCCTTTCATGAGATCCTAAATTCTACAGCATGCTCTTATCACATGATGTCAAATAAAGATTGGTTTGTCACAATACACGCACCCGGTTCTGGGTGTTATGGGATGCCCTGGTCCTGGTGGTCCTGGGCTAAGGGTTAAGTACCTATGTCTTCCACTCCTAACAGGCCGGTCTTTTGGGAGCGGAAGACATAGGTACTTAACCCTTAGCCCAGGACCACCAGGACCGGGTGCGTGTACTGTGACATGGTTTCACACCTACATGTTAGTAACTCTGGTTCTATTCTGATGGGTAATGATGCTTCATGCAAAGTTGTTGGAATAGGGAGTATACAAATTAAAATATTTGATAGTGTGGTTAGAACGTTGTGTGATGTTAGACACATACCTAATTTAAGAAAGAATCTGATTTCATTGGGCACTTTAGATTGTAATGGATATAGTTACAAGTCTACAAGTGGAATAATGAAAGTTACTCTTAACAATGATGAAGGTGCAGAAAATATCTGGCAATATCTATACACTACACGATACCACAATTGTAGGTGGAATTGCAGTTGTAGAGTTTGAATTAGACTGTACAGCCTTATGGCATATGCGGTTAGGTCATATGGGAGTACGTGGGATGATGGAGCTTCTTCATAAGAGAAATCTATTGAAGGATGTCAAAATATGCAAACTTGATTTTTGCAAGTTTTGTGTCCTTGGGAAACAAAATAAGGTGCAATTCAAGGCAGCCACCCATAAGACGGAGGGGATTCTTGAATATGTTCACTTAGATGTTTGGGGGCCAGTAAGAGTAGCTTCCCGAGGAGGACACATGTATTTCGTGACCTTTATTGATGACTATTCATGAAAAGTTTGGGTGTACTTCATGCAACACAAGTCAAAAATGTTTGTCAAGTTTAAGTTTTGGAAAGCTAAAGTAGAAAACCAGACAGGGAGGAAGATTAAATGCCTCCGGTCAGACAATGGTACTGAATAGACAAACTCAAAGTTCAAGGAGTTGTGTGAGCAGCATGGAATTAAGAGACACTTCATAGTACGCAAGACTCCACAACAGAATGGTGTGGCAGAAAGGATGAACAAAACTATAGCTGAAAAATCTCGATGTCTCAGGTTGAATGAAGGGCTTGCAAAGAACTTCTGGGCAGAAGTAGTGAATATGGCTTGTTTCTTAATTAAAAGATCACCTGGATCAACACTAGATGAGAAAGTAGCATAGGAGGTGTGGACAGGTTGTGAGGTAGACTACTCTGGCTTGAGAGTGTTTGGTTGTCCAGCCTATGTACATGTTTCTAGTGAGGAGAGGTCGAAGCTTGATGCGAAGTCTAGACAGTGTATCTTTCTGGGCTATCAGAAAGGGGTGAAAGGCTTCAAGCTTTGGGATCCAAAGTCAAACAAGACGGTGATCAGTAGAGATGTGTTTTTTGATGAAAAAACGATGTTGCAGCGTACTCAGGAAGAAAAGAAATAGGTGCCAGAAAATTGCAGCACAAATGAGCATGTGGTGCAGGTAGAGCTAGAGAACCATGGTAAAGAAACAGATGCTCAACATGCAGAAATTTCTAGATCAGGTGATCACCAGCATCACCGTATAGCCATAGACAGACCCAAATGCACTATCAGGCCACCTACCAGATATGGTTTCTTATGCGCTTATTACTAGTATCGGGGATCCTACTACTTTTTCTGAGGGAGTACAAAGCTAGGAAAAAAATAGATGGATGAGTACTAAGGTGGAGGAGATGGAGTCTCTACATAAAAACCAGATATGAGAGTTGGTGGAGCTTCCTAAGGGGAAGAGAGCGAGAGGATGCAAGTGGGTGTTTAATAAGAAAGAAGCAGTATCAGAAAAAGAGGGGAAAATTCAAGGTTCGTCTAGTAGCAAAGAGTTACTCACACAGAAAAGGGGTTGACTATGATGAGGTCTTCTCCCCTTGGTCAGATACACCTCCATCAGGGCAGTGTTGGCATTAGTAGCACATTCGGACATGTAGTTGGAGTAGATGGGTGTAAAGACAACTTTCCTTCATGGTGACTTGGAGGAATAGATTTACATGGTATAGCCAGAAGGGTTTAGTCACCCTGGACAGGAACATTTAGTTAATAATTTGAAGAAATCACTTTATGGGTTGATGCAGTCTCCGAGGCAGTGGTACAAGCGATTTGATTCTTACATGATCCGGATTGGCTACAAAACATGTGAGAATGATTGTTGTGTTTATGTGAAAAGCTTGATGATGATTCTTTTATTTTTTTGCTACTTTATGTGGATGATGTGTTGATTGCTGCAAAGAGTATGAGTAAGGTCAACAAGCTAAAGACTTTGCTGAACAGAGAATTTGACATGAAAGATTTGGGTACGACCAAGAAGATTCTTGGGATGGAGATTCGCAAGGACAGAGCTTCTAGGAGATTATGGCTATCTCAACATAGCTATGTTGAGAAGGTGTTGAACAGGTTTAGCATGGGTAACGCAAAACCAGTAAGTATACCTTTGGTGAATCATTTTTGATTGTCTATCTCTCAGTGCCCAAAGACAGATGATGAAGTTCAAGACATGTCAAAGGTCTCATATACCAGTGTAGTGGGATGTTTGATGTATGCTATGGTTTGTACGAGACCAGATTAGGCACAAGCTTTCAACGTGGTTAGCAAGTTTCTTTCAAATCCGGGTCGACAACATTGGGATGCAGTCAAGTGGATTTTCAGATACTTGAGGGGTACTACAGACTATCGCATAATGTTCAATAGACAACATAATGTTCCTTCAATTGTGGGATATGTGGATGCAGACAATGCAGGGGACTTGGATGATAGGAGGTCTACCACAGGTTATATTTTTACTCTTGTGGGAGGAGCTATTTTTTGGAAGTCCATGGTAGTCTATAGTTGCACTATCTACTACCGAGTCAGAGTATATGGCAGTAGCTGAGGCTACCAAGGAAGCTTTGTGGCTTACAGGGTTGGTCAAGGAGTTGGGTGTCCAGCAAGGTGGATTTAGTTGCATTGTGACAGTCAAAGTGCCATTTATTTTGCAAAGAACCAGGTGTATCATGCGAGGACCAAACACATAGATGTGAGGTTTCACAGGATCAGGGAATTGGTTTCATTAGCTGAACTATTGCATGAAAAAGTTCACACTTCTGAGAATGCAGCAGACATGATGAAAAAGCCAGTTACTATAGATAAGTTAAAGCATTGCTTGGACTTGATAAATGTCTCCAGTTGCTAGATGAGAGACGGCCCCAACCTATTGTTCCTGGTGAAGTCCTAAGTTATGCTTTATATTTTCTTAAGGGGTGAATATTTGCCAAGGTGGAAATTGTTGAGCATATAGCTCATATAAGGTTGTGGATTGGGGGGGGGGGGGGGTTATTGTTATTGTCTTTCCTACAAAAATACATATATATATATATATATATATATATATATATATGGATTATGTAACCTTGTTTATAATTAGTGAAAATTGAAAGTCGTTGCTCCAGTGGACGTAGGCACAGCCAAACCACCGTAAATATTTGTCTTCTCCTTTTTCTTTTGTTCTTACTACAACAAGTTTCTTCGTGGCTGGATTCAATCACCAACTCAAAAGGGAATTCTGAACAGACTAAAAACTTTGTTGATATTTTCGTGGCTGCAATTGATCAGAGTTGGATTCTAATAGGGAATTCAGCACCAAGGCGACCATAAGCAATGAGCTTACGACTGCTAATTGTAAAGAATTGATTTTTACCAGCACATGAATTCTAAAAACTAGCAACCTCTGGTAAATTTAGACAACTCAAGATCTACAACAACAAAGTTCCAATATTATAAAACAGCAAACGAAGACGAGAAGCATTCAAAATTCTTTCCAAATAAATCCCAAGAATTTCTAAAAATTGTTCAAAACCCAGAAAACTCATAAAACATGACAAGGACTCCTCATATGAGTACAGGAAGTTCATTGTCATGCAAACTCTAGAAGCAGCAAATCAATGATGTGTAAGTGGTAGACTCAAGGATGTATGCAAGAACATGATAATAACCATGCAGATAAGGCCTTCATATGTGGTAGACTAAAGGACGTATGCATGAACCAGATAATAACCAAGTAATGTTAAGAAGTAAACGCCCTAATTCCAAATTATGAAAGAAATAATAATAATAATCGCAGAAGAACGGAAAAACAAACATGGAAAAAATACAACAAGATTTATACAGGTTTGCGTCAAGGTGAGACTATGTCCTATTTTCCACCGCTGTAGTAATCCACTATGAAGATGAAATAGTTTACAAAGAGAAATCGCACACATTTAGTCTTCTCTAACCTCTTGGGGGCTGCAACGCAAAGTCCTTTATTGTGATGATAAAACCCTAATAGCAGCACCCCTAAATATAAAGGAAAAATTAGGGCAACCTGATTACAAAGTCAATCCGTGTACTAGTTCAACGTAAAGCGTTAATTAGGCTCCACAAATTAACAATCACCCACTTGGAGACTAATCCATCATCAATATCTCCTCTATAGCGTCAAAAACTTCTCAATCCTCTTGGATAAGTCCAACTGAAGTTGCACACAACTTCAATTTCTCAATTGTAACAGTCTTTGTTAATATATCAGCCAGATTCTGACTCCCTTGAATCTTCTCAAGTGCTAATACTCCATCCTTGTTGAAGATCAATTATGGAAGAGTCTTACATGACTCTCACAATAAGAAGTCTTATAGAGGCAAAATTATTATCGAAGCAAGTCTCACATAAGAGTTTTAGTTTTAAGGTGTTTTAGTTATGTTAGTCTTCTATTTATGTTGAGTTATTTAATTATGCTAGGACATATCTTTAAGTGTTAGAGTTTGGATGTAATCTGGACAAGGGTAGTTTAATTATAGTTAGACTCTACTACTTTCCTCTATTATAAATAGGGGTTCATGTACTATGATTATATCAAGTCAATAAAGTATTTTTCTTTTCCATAAATTCAACATGGTATTAGAGCAAGTTCTGTGAGTTGACTCAATCAATCCACAGAGACAATGTGATCCTTTTATGATCTATTATCTCTTGCAGTTTAGATGTTGCTCGGTGGAAGATCGATTGGCTGATGCTCGTGTTCCTATTTTAAGACGAGAACCCATATCAGGCGATCATGTTTCTGTTCATGCATGCAAACATTTTGAAGGCAAGATGCAGTCCTTCTGTCCTTTCTTGAATCAAGGAATAAGAAGCTCTATTCTTCGTCACTATAAGGATAAGCAAGGTGTCTATTTTTTTTCCTCTTGGATCTCTGTGAGTATGAGAAGGTAGGAACTCGATTCACATGTTTCTAAGTGGCATTTTCATCATAAACTCATTGGCATTGATGGAAAGATTCTCTGGTATCGTATCTAAGGACTCTCCAAGGTGCTTATAAAATTCATTTTACTGATGCTGCTCCGAATCTCTGAGTTTCTAGATTTCTTTTCAAAAACCTAGTTGTTGTGTTTCAGAAAGATTTGCTACTGCATGTTAGACTTGAATAATAGAAGTTCAAACACTTTCTTATCTATTTTGTATGTAAGAAATTTGGCTAATTGATTTCTGAACGCTAATGCTTCTCTGAGATCTTCTGCTATCTTCAAAAAATATCTGTTGTTTAACTGCTTCAAATACAATTTTCTATCATCCAGGTGAACTATTTTTTTGGAAAACTCCTCTATCGTCTTCTTGGTATCTTGTCAACATTGTTGATTACCGGTGCTATTTGGATGACGGCTGTATCTATCTGTGTAGATTGAGTCCTCAACGCTGGTGATACGTATTTGGGTCTGGAGTTTTATACCTATTTTTCCTTAACTCGGCTATATAGGTCTACTATTTGACTCAGTTCAACTCGGTTGTCTATCTCCGACCAGATTATTATCTTGGATTATTACTCGATTCCAACATACTATTTGGTGTAACTTCCTTATTTACTGAAGGACTCGTTGTGGGCTATTTCATGTGTCCTTATTACTCTTAAGGACTTTCATTATCTACTGGTATATTACTACAAACTTGGTGCATGTTATTTTGGCATTGGCCTATTTCCACTGTTGCTATTGTGTCTCTTTAAATGGGACATAATATCTGAAGAAGTGGTGGATTCAGCATCCTATCTTCCTCTTTATCGATTACCCATTGGTTATTTGGCAACCTTTCTCCTACCATCATTTATTTGATTCTCACATACCCCTTTGGGCCAACCTCTTGTGTGTTTCTTCTGTTGGTTTACAATTATATATATATATACATATATACATATATATGGGTGTTTTAAATCCATTGAGACTTGATATATTTGCATTAGCTGGAAAGATTTACTACTGATTCTTCAAGAAAGGGGGAGCACAAAAGATGAAGTTTTTGCATCTATGAAGAAATTTTTACAGTAAAAAAAATTGAAGATCAATAATCATTTTCATTGCAAGCTAAAGTTATAAACTCCAACTTGAGGGGGAGTGTTGAAGAGCAAATATGGAAGAATCTTACATGACTCATAATAAGAAGTCTTACAGAGCCAAAATTATTATGGAAGTAGGTCTCACAGAAGAGTTTCAGTTTGAATGTGTTTTAGTTAAGTTAGTCTTCTATTTTTGTTGAGTTATTTAATTATGTTAGGACTTATCTTTAAGTGTTATGGTTTGGGTGTAGTTGGGACAATGGTTGTTTAATTGTAATTGGACTCTACTACTTTCCTCTATTATAAATAGGGGTTCATGTACTCTGATTATATCAAGTCAATAAAGTATTTCTCTTTTCCATACATTCAACAATCCTAAAGTGCAGATCTAATGAAGTGATAACGCATCGTTATGTGCTTTGTTCTGGCATGATACCAGAGTTCTTTGCTAAATGAATAGCACACTGACTATCACAATAGAACACATTATTCCCATGTTTGAGACCTAATTCTTCCCAAAAAGACTGCAGCCATACCATCTCTTTGTTGGCTTCAGTCATGACGACATATTCTGCCTCAGTAGTGGAAAGATCAACTATATTCTGTAACTTAGAGACCTAACTAACTATTGTACAATGTGTATACATATCCAGTGGTATTCTACCTGCCATCAGTGTCTCCAGCCATGTCAGCATCTACATAACCCTGTAATCCCAAGTCTGATTTTCTCAAACATAAGGTTGAGTCTGCAGTGCCTCTCAAATACCTGAGAATCCACTTCACTACTTCCCAATGTTGCTTACCTGGATTACTCATATATCTGCTCACAACTCCCACTACATGAGCTACGTTTGGTCTAGTGCACACCATAGCATACATGAGACTGCCAATAGTAGAAGCATAAAGTACATTGGCGATGTAGGCTTGCTCGTGCTCTGTAGAAGGTGATTGCTCCTTAGATAGCCAAAAGTGACTAGCCAAAGGATTATTCACTGGTTTTGCATCATTTATGTTGAATCTACTCAACACCTTCTTCACATATTCTAGTGACAGTTTCAAGACATCAATGTCCCTAGTAATCCTCATCCCAAGGATTTTTTTTACAATACCCAAATCCTTCATTGCAAACTTCATGGACAACTCCCCATTCTAATTATCTATTTCATGTTTGCAAGTACCTACTATCAACATGTCATCAAAATATAGTAGTAGAATGATGTAGGCATCATCAAGCTTCTTCACATAACAATAATGATCCGCCTGGCACCTCAAAAAACCATTACTACTCATAAAGGTGTCAAACTTTTTATACCATTGTCTTGGAACCTGTTTAAGACCATACTAGCTCTTTTGAAATTTGCACACCATTTTCTCCTTTCCCTATGCTTTGAAACCCTGTGGCTGCATCATGTAAATTTTTTCCTCCAAATCACCATGAAGAAAGGTTGTCTTTACATCCAACTTCTCTAAGTGCAAGTCTTCATTTGCCACTAGTCCAAGCACTGTTATAATAGTAGTCAATTTCACTACTAGAGAGAAAATCTTGGTGTAGCCAATGCCTTCTTTTCTTTGAAGGCCCTTTACAACCAGACTTGCTTTGTACCGCTTATTGTCATCATGTTTGTCTTTTATTCGGTACACCCATTTGTTCTACAAGGCATTCTTCCCTTTTGGTAACTCGGTCAACTTCCATGTCTGATTAGATAATAGTGAGTTCAACTCATCCCTCATGGCCAACTTCCACTTGGTTGATTTATCAACTTGCACGACTTCCTCATAACTCTCTAGTTCACCTTTATCAGTCAATAAAATATAATTCAGTGTAGGGAAGTATCTCTGTGGTGGTCTACTATTTTTGGTAGATCTCATGCGTTCAGTAAGAGGAAAGTTCTGATTTACTTCTGGGGGTGTGTTTTCCTAGTCTTCCTGAGCAATATTCTCCATCTCAATAATTGGAAGATCTCTCAAGTGAGTCACTTCTAACTTCTTGGATTCATCACTTGTTTTCTCAGACTCGATTCTCAACCTGTCTTTATACAAGTGCCTTCATTGAAGATCACATCCTTGCTCCTGATAATTTATGATTTTGATCATCCCATAAGCAATAACCAAACTCGGTACCAGCATAGCCAATAAAGAAACATATCTTAGATTTAGCATCAAGTTTTCTTCTAACAACATAATCAATGTGTATATAAGAAACACAACCAAAAAATTTCAAGAAAGAAAGATTTACCTCTTTGCCGCTCCAGACCTCTTTTGGTATTTTGTAATCCAATGGTGTTGAGCGACCTTTGTTGATCAAATAGGAAGCAGTGCTAATTATCTCACACCAGAACATCTTTGGCAATTTTCATGCAATCTCACGCTCCTAGCATGCTTGTTCAAAGTCCTATTCATCCTCTCTGCCACACCATTTTGTTGAGGTCTTCCAGGAATAATCTTCTTCATCTTGATTCCATTATCACCACAGTACTGCTTGAAATCATCATCAATGTATTCTCCCCCATTCTCTGACTACAAGAACTTCACCTTCAAATTTGTCTCATTCTCAACCATTGCTCTCCATCTCTTGAATGTAGCAAAGACATCAGATTTCTTTTCACTAAAATAAACCCATACCTTTCTTCTTACATCATCAATAAATGTCACATAGTAGTTAGAACCACCAAGGGAGGTAACAGTTGAAGGTCCCCCGCACATTTGTGTGAACCAACTCCAATTTTTTTGTCTTTAGCTCCTTTCTAGCCTTAGAAAAACTAACCCTTTTTCTGATTATAGAGCCTATAATGCCACAAATCAGAGTAAGTAATATCATCAATAATTGCAACCGCGTCACTACTGCTGGAAGTGATGTAAAGAGTTCCAGTTTTAACTCCTTATGCAACAACCATGGCCCCCCTTAGTGACTTTCCAGCCAACACCATTAAAAGTCACAATATGATCTTCATCATCAAGCTACCCTACTGAGATCAAATTATGCATCAGTTATAGTACATGTCTCACTTTGAGAATTTTCCACACTGACCCGTTGGACATGCTCAAACTGACATTACCAATCCTGACAATATTCAAAGGTTCTCCATCAACAAGATACACCTTCCTGTAATCTCTAGTAACATAGTTCTCTATGATCTCGCGATGTGCGGTGGTGGAAAAATAAGCTCCTAAATCTAACACCCAAAAGTCAATAGAAACCGACAAGAGTAAAACATCTTGTACCTCTTTCTTCACCACATTTGCAGCATCACTTTTCTTTTCATCCTTCTTCGATGCTCTGCAGTTCTTTTTTATATGACAAGACTTGCCACAATTCCAGAATTCCACATTCTTTCTGAATTTGGATTTGCTTTTCACCCTTCCTTGACTTCCCCCTACCATTGCCCTTTTTGGAATTCCTCTCAAAGGTCTTGCCCCTATTATTAACATTTAGGGCACAATTAGATGTCAAATATTCTCTGGAGTCCTTTCTACAAACTTCCTCCATGAGAATGGCATCCCAAACATCATTAATTATCAACTTCCCAATTCCTATAGAGTTTTTTACTGCAGCCCTCATAGGATCCCAATAATTTTGTAGAGATTCCAAAAGAATAAAAGCACGAACCTCATCATCAAATTTAATTTGAACGGAGGTCAATTGATTGACAATCATGCTAAACTCATTCAAATGCGATACCACTGATGTATTTTCCCTCATTTTTAAATTGAAGATTTTTTATGAGATGTACCTTATTATTTGAGGAAGGTTTCTCATGCATGTCAAACAGAATCTTCATCATCTCCATTATGGTTTTCTCCCATGCTACATTGTGTGCAACGTACTTCGACAATGTTAACTGGACTACTCCCAACACCTGTCCATCGAGGAGATTCCACTCATCATATTGGATACCTTTTAATTTCATATCTAGAAGTGGAGCGTGTAACTTTTTACTGTACAGATAATTATCGATCTGCATCCTCTAGAACACAAAATCCATACCATCGAACTTGTTAATTTTTAGTGCCAATCCTTCTCTGCCAGACATTGCTCTCAATCATGCACGAAAGCTCTGATACCACTTGTTAGGAATTAAATGCCCTAATTCCAAACAAAAAAGAGCAATAATAATAATAATTGTAGAAGAAAGGAAAAGCAAGCATGTAAAAACACAACAAGATTTATACAGCTTCACCTCAAGGTGAGACTATGTCTTGTCTTCCACCTCTGCAGTAATCCACTATGAAGATAAAATATTTATAAAGAGAAATCACACACACTTATATGTGTCTTTCTCTAACCTCTCAGGGGCTGCAACTCAAAGTCTTTTTTCATGATGATAAAACCCTAATAACAGCACCCCTAAATATTAAGGAAAAATTTGGGCAACCGGATTACAAGGTCAACCCGTGTATCAAAGCAGCGTAAGGCCTTAATTAGGCTCTACAACTTAATAATTCCAGATAATAACCAAATAAATAAGGCATGAAGAAGAGTAGAAAGATTTCAACTAAAAAATATTACATTAGGAGGGAGACAAATTAAATAATAAACAATGAAGATTAATTAAAGATTAAATAATGAAAAATAAAAGTTAAAGATCTCACTAAATAAGTGTTCACCTAGTCAATTCACTTACCATGTTGACTTTTACAAAATAATTCATTGATTTGAACACAAATAAGTATAATGAGTCTCAATTTATAATACAAGAAACAAGTAGAATCATATTACAATCAAACTACCTTTATTCTAGTTATACTCAAAGAAAATACTAAAAAGTAAGACCTAAAACAATTAAATACTAAAACATAAATAGAATACTAACATAACTAAAATACCTTTAAATAAGGATTTTTTTCCAGACTTCCTCCTGTGACACTCTTAGACTCTACCATATTGATTTTGGCTCCGTGAGACTTCTTTTTGTGAGAGAAATGTAAAACTCTTTCATATCTATTCTTCAAAATTTACCAAGTTGGACATCAACAACATCAACAGTGGTAGTAAGTCACAAAGTAGCAACAATGAGAGAAAATAGTGAAAATCTTATCTTTATGGATGAAGGGAGGTGACCATCATTTAGTTTTTTTTTTTTTGTTATTTCAAAATGTTGAGTGGAAATAGGTCTCCAATTGAAAAAAAAGAAGAAGAAAATTTAATAGGTTATAAAGTTGAGTAATCGGCCTTCTAAGTGGCTAGTCATTTTTGCATGAAATCGGGCTCAATCCAAAAAATCCAACATGATATCAATGCAAGTTGTGTGTGTGCCAAAGTTCAGCTTGTGTACTCTAGGTTATCTGTGTTTTTGGCTCCATGAGATAGAAGTTGGTTTGCTTTAGTTTCATAATGTAGGAGTATGTGTTTTGTGGGCTCTATTTAAGAGTTTGTGTTCATCATTAGAGGATTTGTGTCCTATTAGAGGGCTTGCGCCCACATCTCAAGCCTGTTATATGTAATTCTAGATGTGAAGGATAGTGTTGGTTTTTCAGGACTCCATAGGTTTAGGTCATGGAGAAAAAGAGAGAGAGACCCATTGAGAGAAAACAAGAGGAAAAAGAGGTTATGGACTTATATCAAAACCGTCCCCCTTAAGCTCTATTTAGAAATAAATAAAAGTAAATATTATAATTATGTTATTCACCCTAGTTAGAGTGAAGAAGAGACAATAAACATAAACTAATTACATTAGTATTTCCCTAATTAAATTATATCTTCCAACACTCCATCTTAAGTTGGGAGGTAATAGCAATGATCCCAACTTTAACAAAATAACATATATGTAGTAATAAGCTCCTCCATCATGGTATCCCAACCCTAGGACCGAATCGAAAGGGTAGAAATGGGTGATAAGTGGGTAATGCCTTTCATTCATAAGATGACGATAAAAGACCCACGGAGACATATAAAAAGTCTCAATGACATAAAAACACCCACATATATATAAAAAAGGTAAACTAACCAAAGCAACACACAAGAGGTTGGCCCAAAGGGGTATGTTAGAGTCAAATAAAGGATGGTAGGAGAAAGGCTGCCAAATAACCAATGGGTAATGGGTAAAGAGGAAGATAAAATGTTGAGGCTGTTACCAAACGTTGGAATTTATATAAGATAGGTTTTTATGTTAACATTTGATGTATAAATAATGATATGTACATAGGTTAATTAGAAAGATATTAGTTGGGCTGGGTTGCATTGTATTTAGCCCACGGGTTGTATTGTAATTGACCTAACCCTAAGTTTAAATAGAAAAGAAGGAGAGGGGAGCAACACTCTAGTTTTTCCAGCCTCCTTTGTGTCATCTTGCTCACGGTGAACTCAGAGCTTGAAGCTCTTGTCCTTGGCTGTTCTGTCAGCCTCTTGTGGTGGTGTTTCTGTCCACCGAACTCAAAGCTTGGAGCTCTTGTTCTTGGTTGTGCTATTAGCCTCATTAGGTGGTGGTTTTGTCCATGCAAACTCAGAGCTTGGAACACTTGTTCTTCATTGTTCTGTCAGCCTTCAGTGGTGGACTTTGGCTGTTCTCATAAGGCTTTATTCACCTAGAAATATTTATCATGGTATCAACGCTTGGAGCTACTCTCAAAATATTTTCTGGGAGAGGTGGTTCAGCTCCTCTATGTTAAAGATGAGCTAGAAGTTAAATTTTTTGTTCGAGTCAAGGGTTCTAGTCAAAACTTTTTCTGGGCGTGGTGGTTCAACTACTCTATGCTGAATGTGAGCTTGAAGCTCAAGGTTGCTGTTCGAGGAGTCAAGGCTCTGTTCGAATTTTTTTTTGGCGTGGCTCATCTATTCTGGGCTGAACGTGCTCTGATCCACTGCTGCTCAGCAGCTCGGTGACCTTAGGTTTGGTCACTTTAGTGGTGGTAGCTCTGGAATTTTCAGTAAGGGTTTCTGAAATTTTCAGCATATTTGTTTCCTTCGAAAACTACTTGGTGGGGCTTGAATTTCAGCAACTCTTGCTCTCGGCTTGCTGTCTTCAGCATGTCAACAGTCAAGTTAGATTTTTCTCCTATTCGATTTGCGGGTAAGAACTATAGTGCATGGGCATTCCAGTTCTGTTTATTTGTCATGGGAAAAGAATTATGGGGTCATATAGATGGGGGTGTGTTATGGTCCTGGGTTAAGTACTTTGCTTTCTGCTACCTAACAGGCCGGTCTTTTGGGTAGTATTGGCTAGGTGCTTAACATTTGGTATTAGAGAGGACACCCACATCGCGAGTTCAAATCTCGGCTTGAGCAAACTTAACAGAGGGGGAGACCTAGAGGCTGGATTAAAATTACTGGTAGGGTCACAAAAGGTGGGTCGGGCCAGTGTCGCTAGAGGCTAGATTAAAATTACTAGTAAGGTCACAAAAAGGTGAGTCGGGCCAGTGTCGCTAGAGGCTGGATTAAAATTACTGGTAGGGTCACAAAAAAATGGGTCGGGCCAGTGTCGCCAGAGTGGACCGTTGCAAGTGGGCCGCCATGGATGTCGGCTCGTGAAGGTGGGTGTGATGTTATGGTCTTGGTTAAGTACTTTGCTTTCCGCTACCTAACAGGCCGGTCTTTTTGGGTAGTATTTGCTAGGGGAAACTCTCTACTACTGCACACCCCTTTGCCACCGCTACAAGATGGACGGCCACTGCTTACTCCAGCGCAGGTACTGAATGCTCGTAGTGTCCAGGGATCATGGGAGGTGTTAATTCAGTGGGCAGATGAAGACCTAGTGGAAGCTTCCTGGGAGCCACTCCAGTCCTTCCAGACCCTATCAGGAGGGGGGTGATGTTATGGACTCCATAGCAGAGTATCTACTTGACGTAGAGGCTAGACTATGTAATTTGCAGTTTTATTTCATTAGCAGGTTATTATGTAATTTCTTTCAAAACTGATGGCCTCGTGTTTGGCCAAGGTTGGCGTCGTGCCCTAATCCCTTAATAGGGGCATCAGGTTATGGAATAAAGTAAGCATTTATCAAATTAGTGTAGGAGATCGGATTCTCTCTCAGACGAGGTCCAAGGTTGAGTCTCCTTTGAAGGCTCGTTCTACCCCAACAATTGGGCATTCAAAGCGTCCCAAATCCTTCTCATCCTCGTTATTCAATCTAGAAGCCAGAGGAGATCGTCTGGTGACTCGATCCATGGCAAGGGAACCTAACAATGTGATCCAGCACCTCGCGAGGCCGAAGCTTTGTCAAAATGGACAACCATGGATGCTTGGGTCATGACCTGGATACTTGGGTCTATTGAGCCTCATCTAGTACTTAATCTGAGGCCCTATAAAATTGCACCGGATATGTGGAATTAACTCCATAAAGTTTATCATCAAAACAACACGGCTCAGCGGTTTCAAGTGGAGTATGAGATGGCTAACTTCACACAATGAAGACTTTCCATCGAAGAATAGTTTTTAGGGTTTCAAAATCTTTGGGCTGACTATACTGACATTGTTTATGAGAACATCCCAATTTCTACTCTCTCTGTTGTTCAAGCAATACGTGAAATCAGCAAGAGAGATCAATTCTTGATGAAGCTCCGTTCTGAGTTTGAGATTGCCCGTTCTCATCTGATGAATCGTCATCTTGTGCCATCTCTGGATGCCTTTTTGAGTGAACTTCTTAGGGAGGAGGAGCGCATTGCTACTCAGGCTAGCATGGAACATTAGGCCCATGTTGATGCCTCTGTTACTATGGCCTATGTAGCACAAGGGAAAAAATAAGGGTCGGAACATGAGTTCTGTCCAGTGCTTTCACTGCAATGATTATGGTCATTTTGCTTGGGAATTCCCAAAGAAGTCCTATAACTACTACAAGAAACCAGGTCATCTCATCACAACTTGTCCAACTCGCCCTGAAAAGAAAAAGGGTACTGCTTATCATGCCTCCACTGGTACTTCTAGTTCTACAGCATTGTTGACTACCGTCCCGGTTACTACGACTCCTATTCCTACAACACCCGCAAATCCAAATACACTCACCCCTAAAATGGTACAATAGATCATCATCTCTGGTTTTTCTACTTTTGGTCTCTTAGGTAAGTATAAAGTCTTTGCTCTGCCATGGTATTTTGATTCCGGAGCTTCTAACCATGCGACCAACAATGTTGTGTCTCTTTCTAATATCCGAAAGTATGATGGAAATCTGAAATTTAACATTATTGATGGCAGCTCTCTGCCTATCAGTGTTGTTGGTGATCTTTCTCCTACCTTATCTAATGTTTTTGTGTCCCCTGACCTCTCTACAAATCTTCTTTCTGCTGGTCAATTGGTTGATAAAAATTGTAATGTTTAGTTCTCTTGCTCTGGTTGTGTTGTGGAGGATCAAGCATCAGGGAAGGTGATCACGAAGGAGCCTAAAGTGGGATGACTATTTCCACTTAAAATCTTTCACTCTACGATTATTCCTCGTACTCCTCTACTTTCATTTGCATATCATGTTGTTGGTTCTAGCACTAAGATGTGGCATAGACGTCTAGGCCACCCAAACTTTGATGTTCTTTGTACACTGTTTAATTCTGGTTTATTAGGAAGTACAACATGCTCTTCTCTTGATCTTTCTTTTGATTGTTCATCATGCAAACTTGGCAAAAGTAGCGTTCTACCTTTTCCTCATCATGCATCTCATGCCTCCCACTATTTTGATATTATTCATAGTGATGTTTGGGGAATCGCTCATGTTGTCTTGCATGCGCATTATAAGTCCTTTACCTTTATTGATGACTTCAGTCCTTTTACTTGGGTCTACTTCCTACGAGCTAAGTCTGAAGTTTTCATAGTATTTAAGCGCTTTCTTGTGCTTCTTGAGACTCAATTATCTGCTCACATTAAGGTGTTGCGCTCTGATTCTGGAAGCGAGTACATGTCTAAAGAGTTCCAAGATTTTCTTCAGAGCAAAGGCATCATCTCGAAGCATTCTTGTACCTCTACACCGCAACAAAATGGAGCTACTGAGCAGAAAATTTTTCATTTTCTTGATATGGTCCGAACTCTTTTACTTGAATCATTTGTTCCTCCCCATTTTTGGTGTGAACCTCTTTCTACTCAGTTCATTTAATCAACCGCCTGCCCTCTCCTACGTTGCATCATGTTTGTCTATTCTTTAAGTTATTTGGTTATTCCCTGTCATATAATGATACTCAAACATTCGGTTGTGTTTCTTTTGTGCACCTACCTAATCATGAACAACACAAACTTACAACCCAATCAATTATGTGTGTTTTTCTTGGTTAAGCTATTTCTCAAAAAGGCTATGTTTGCTATGATTTGTTTGCTCATCATATTTGTGTTTCTAGCAATGTGTTTTTCTATGAAAATCAATATTTCTTTCCATCTCATGTTGCGCTGCCATCTGCATCTTTATCTATTATGTCCAACTTTGATGAGTCATGTCCCACTTCATCTATGCCCCCTCAAGATCCAGACCTGGCACTTGCTCCTGATCCTCCCTCTACTCCTACTTCCACCACTCTTTGCTGGTCTACTCGCCCTTCTCACCCCCTGATAGGTATGGTTTCTCCTCCCCTATATCTCTTGCTACTAATTTATTATCTATTTGCATTCCCTCTTGCTATAAACAGACAATGGCACATGAGTGTTGGCAAAAGGCAATACAAACAGAACTACAAGATCTAGAGGAGAATCACACTTGAGATATTTTTACTTGCCCCCTGTTATCTGGCCTCTTGGGAGTAAATGCATTTTCTCTGTCAAACTGCAGTCGGATGGATCATTAGATCTGTACAAAGCCCGCCTCATGGCCCTAGGAAACAAGCAGGAATATTGGATTGATTATGAGGATACATTTGCTCCAGTTACCAAGATGACCATGGTTCGAACCATATTAGCTATTGCAGCCTCATAGTCATGGCCACTGCATAATATGGATGTAAAGAATGCCTTTATCCATGGTGATCTACAAGAGGATATTTACATGAAGCTTCCCTCTAGTATGACTACTTCCTCTCCTGATGATGTCTACAAGCTACTTTGTCCTCTGTATGGGCTTAAGCAAGCTCTCTGGGCTTGGTTTGAGAAGTTTCATTGTACACTTATTCTCCTCAGTTTTACACAAAGTTAGTATGATTCCTCTCTCTTCTATCACAAGTTTGTCATTGGCATGGTCATTCTCTTGGTTTATGTCGATGACATTATCATTAATGGCACTGAATATTGCTTGATTACTAAACTTCAACAAAGGTTGCATGCAATTTTTCATATGAAGGATCTTGGCCAACTCACGTAATTCTTAAGGCTAGAAGTACATCATCGACCCAACAGTATTTTCTTAAACCAACATAAGTATATTTAAGATATTATTACCTAGCTGGTTTGGAGGACACTTCTTCAGTTGTTACTCCTATGGAGGTAAATGTCAAATATAGGAAAGATGAAGGGGCTCTTCTTAATGATCCTACTATCTATCGATGCCTGGTTGGGAGTCTCATATACTTGACCATGACTCATCCTGGTATCTCCTATGTCATTCATCAGGTCAGTCAGATTATGTCTTCTCCTCAGCATATTCATCTTGCGGCAGTTTGGCGCATCATTCGCTATATGCGAGGTTCTCCTACTCGTGGGTTATTCTTTCCTACAGGCTTCGTGCTTTGACTTGTTGCCTATAGTGATGCTGATTGGGCTGGGTACCCTGATACCCATCGTTCTACTACAGGTTGGTGTATTTTTTAGGGGATGCATTGATTTCTTGGAAATATAAGAAACAATACTGGGTGTCCAAGTCTTCTACTGAGACCGAGTATCATGCTATTTCTATTGCGTGTTCTGAAATTATATGGCTACACGGTCTTCTTGTTGAGCTTCAGTTTCCTCAGACTACCTCTACACCTCTCGATGCAGATAATACGAGTGTTATTCAGATTACTACCAACCATGTTTTCCATAAGCACACCAAGCACATTGAGGTTGATTATCACTCTATCCGCGACACTTTGGAGCACCAGGTAATATCTCTTTCATACACCTCTTCGCATCTTCAAGTAGTTAATGTCTTCACCAAAGCAATGTCTCAACCCCAGCATAATTTTCTAGTCGCAAATTGTTGTTGGTTGACTTCCCAACATCAATTTGAGGGGGGATGTTACCATACATTGGAATGTATATAAGATAGGTTTTATGTTAACATTTGATGTATAAATAATGACATGTACATAGATTAATTAGAAATGGATTAGTTGGGCTGGGTTGCATTGTATTTAGCCCATGGGCTTTATTGTATTTGACATAACCCTAAGTTTAAATAAAAAAGAAGGAGAGGGGAGCAACACTCCCATTTTTCAAGCCTCATTTGTGTCATCTTGCTCACGGTGAACTCAGAGCTTGAAGCTCTTGTCCTTGGTTACTCCGTCAACCTCTTGTGGTGGTGTTTCTGTCCACCAAACTTAGAACTTGGAGCTCTTGTTCTTGGTTTTGCTGTCAGCCTCATTAGGTGGTGGTTCTATCCACACAAACTCAAAGCTTGGAGTTCTTGTTCTTGGTTGTTCTGTCGGCCTTCAATGGTGCATGTTGGCTGTTCTCATCACGCTTTATTCACCTAGAAATCTTTGTCAGAGGCCACCATGTGCTTTATTTTTCTAAGAAATTTAAATTCTGCATCAGACAAACCAATGCCGACAACGGTCAGCAAATAATTTGCCCAAGGCAAGCAATCAAGGAGTTCTTCTTCAGAAATAATTTCTCAATCAAAAAAAACAATAGCAAGTGCAGAAATGGGCCAATGCCCAAATAACATGTACCAAATTTGTCGTAGTATAGCAGTAGATAACCGGTAAATAATGAAAGTCCTTAAAAGTAATAAGGACACATGAAATAACCCATTGCGAGACAATCAACAAATAAGGAAGTTGCACAAAATAGTATGTAGGAACTAAGTAATAATCCAAAATAATAAATCATCTAGAGATAGAGAAACGAGTCGAACCGAGTAAGATATCAAACCAATATAGTTGATGTTATGGTCCCTAGTCATGGATCGAGTAACTCGGCGTGGGATTTGTGAATCCAGCACTGTAATAGAGTTGTTGCTCTCGGTAAGGATGAAAAGGAGTTTCCTTTTCTTAGCTGTTCTCGGTAAGATTGAAAAGGAGTTTCCTTTTCTTGACTTTCTTGGGTAAGGGATGAGAACCCTTGTTGTTCTCAATCAGGAAGGGGTTCAACCCTTGGCTTCTCACGGCTGAGAGGGTAAGGACCCTCTTGGAAAGGTGTTTCTATTCATGTAGGAGGGATTAGGAGTTCTTAATCCTGCCTTGCTCTATTAGAGACTAAAGGCACCTCCTTTAGAGGTTGCTGCTCAATTTCGGGATTGGGGAACCCCAATCTCTTGCTCGGAATGAAGGAGAGAAGCTCCCTCTTGCTGGTGTCAATGTAGGAGAGGATACAACCTCTAATTTGAACTCAGAAATAGTAAATCAATCTTTTCCCCTTGGCTTCAGTAAGATCAATGCAAACCAGAATTCAAAAGAGAAAGAATAAACCCAAATTCAAGAGATAACTATACTTGGAGCTCGTCAAGGAGACCTCCCAAACCCTAGAGCTTGTCAAGGAGAAATCCAAACCCTATTTAACCTAATTCAATGCTTGTCTTTCTTTTATTTCTCTACCCTCTAAATAGGGTTTGACGTCATTAGAGTTTTAGGGTTTAAACTAACAATTCTGCCTCTGTGACGTGGATCCTTACGTAATTAATGAAAAAATATACTTAAAGCAATATAAAATATAAACCTTAACATTAACTAACTCAGTGATTCATTGCCGCCTCCTTTGGGTGACTCGGTGTGGAATATTGAGTCAACATCTACCCCCTCCCGCCTCCCACCCCCCCCCCCCCCCCCCCCCCCCCCATATAGAGAAAGAGCTGGTCCTCAAGCTCGTAAGATGGGTAGACCTGTTTGAAGTTGGCCAATTGTTCCCATCTAGCATCCTCTACTTCGGTGTCCTTCCAATGTACTAGAATCTCCCACTAGTCATTAATATGATGGGCATGCAATACTGTAGCTGGAGTAAGAATAACTCATCCATTGTCCACCAGAGGAAGGGATAGGATTGACGAAGTAGGTGGACCCTTAAGGAAACATGGAACACATCATGAAGTTTAGCCGTTGCAGGAAGTTGCAATTGATAGGCGACTGACCCGATTCACCGAAAAATAGAGAAAGGCCCAAAATACTTTGGTGAAATTTTATGACGTACCCGCTAGTGAGTGTTGAAGGTAAGGATGGAGTCGTAACCCGACATAGTCACCCTCCTTGTATGCAATATCCCGATGTCCCTTGTCATAGAAGTCCTTCATACGAACTTGTGTTGTTCAGGAGAAGTTGTGAGTCGCTGCTCCAGAAAATATTTGAGACTGTAATGATCAGTACGAATAAGAAATGCACAACCCCATAAGTACGGGCGCCAATGTTGTACAGCTTATGCCAACCCGATTAACTCCCGTTCATATGCTGGCAATTTGTGATGTCGTACTGCCAACTGTCGACTAAAATATTCAACAGGGTGAAAGTGCTGATGTAGAATGGCCCCAATGCCCCTACTTGATGCGTCACACTCGACCTCAAATAAATCTTCAAAATTGGGAAGTTGCAGAACTGGGGCGGATGCAAGAGCTAATTTGAGATCTGAGAAGGACTGTGTGGCCTGATCGTTCCAAATAAAGGAATTTTTCTTGAGGAGATTTGTCAATGGTGCTGCTATCGGTCCATAGTTCCTGATAAATTTTCAGTAATATCCTTCCAATCCCAAAAAAACTCTCAAAGCAGAGGTATTCATAGGTTGTGGCCAATCAGCAATAGCCTGAATTTTCTCGGAATCAACTGTGACCCCATCATGGGAAATAATATGGCCGAGATAGGCCACATATTATGTCACAAATGAGCATTTCGATTTCTTAATATATAATTGATGGGCATGTAATAGTTCAAATACCAATCTTAAATGCTCTAAATTTTGATGTCCAAACATCAAAGAATACCAATACAAATTTGCAAAGATAGTTGCGGAATACCTCATTCGTTAACGCCTGGAATGTGGATGGGCATTGGATAACCCAAATGGCATGATCATAAATTCAAAGTGGTTGTGATGAGTGGGAAAAGGCATTTTCTCGATGTCGTTTGGATGCATACGAACCTAATGATATCCAAAGTGCAAGTCCAAATTGGTGTATATATAAGACCCGTGCAATTCATCTAAAAGCTCCTCCACCACAGGAATAGGGAACTTATCTTTCACACTTTGGGCATTCAAATCCTGATAATAAACACAAAATCGCCATTTACCATCATGGTTTTTAACGAGGAGGACTGGTGACGAAAATGGTGAACGGCTGCTACGAATAAGGCCTTGTTGTAGCATGGCTTGGCACTGTCTTTCAATTTCATCTTTCTAGAGATGTGAATATCGATAAAATCGAACGACCACCACTTCGGAGCCCTGTTTTAAACATATCCAATAGTCATTGTCCCTCAAGGGAGGCTATATTGCTGTCTGGATTGTCCTGTGAGTGAATCATATGAATGTGATGTGGATTGTCCACATGATTGCCCTGTAATAATACAAGTTGTCCACCCGTTTCCAAACTCATAGTTAAAGCAATAAAATCCCATAAAATAGGGCCTAATGTTTGTAGCCATTTAATACTCAATACCATATTAAACCCAGCTAGAGGTATGATAAAAAAAAATTGAATGAAAGAAAGTCGTACCGATTGAGAATTTTACTTTTTTACTGATGCCATAGCTAGGAACTTTTTCTCCATTGGCAACCAAAACTGTTGTTGTTGAATGTGGAAGTATCTATAGTTGAAGGTGTTGAACAGCGGTCCAATTGAGAAAATTATGTGTACTTCCCGAATCCACAAGGCTGACAAGGTCCTCGTACATTACTCGAGTGCGGACTTGCATAGTTTTGGCGGATTTTTGTCTTGTAATGGCATGCAAAGAGATTTCTGGTGGATCCTCCTCAATAGGATCATCAAGCTATTGTGGTTCTGTGATTTCATTGACCTCTATCCAGAACAACCTTTTACACTGATGGCCTACCATGTATGTTTCATCACAACTGTAACATAAGTTATTTGCCCTGTGCTCAGTCATCTCCCCACTATTTAATTTTCGAATATACTGAGCGGGCAGATTGCTGGGTCATGTATCTGCTGGAGGAGTAATACTGGAATGATTTCTGACCTATTTCCCTATTGGAGAAGCTAACTGAGGGTTAGTATTGCATCTCCCTTGCCAGCTATTGGAAGTGTTTCGGTTCCCTTGCCAAGCTGGTCTCCTGTGTTGAACTTTTTGTCGAAGTTCCAGTGCGCGAGCTAGGTTCATTGCTCGAGCTAAGTCAGCAGGTGCGAGGAGCTCCACCCCTAACCTTAATGACTCAGTAAGGTGTACTGTAAATAAATTGACTTGTTGGTCTACGCGAACCATCTGACTGGCTCGTGCCAATTTTTCTTGGAACTATTTTTTATATAGTTCCACTGTGCCGATGTTATGGACTCAATAGCACACCGAGTCACTCAGAGGAGGAGACAATGACTCACCAAGTCACCTAATTTTACTTTTATTACTTATGTTGCTTTTAATTTCGAATTTGATTGATTATGTAATAAGACTTGAAGGTAGGGGTATAGTTGGGATTTATAAACCTAACCCTAACCTATCTTGGCATGAATGACCCTATTTAAAGGGTAAGGAATGAGAAATAAGGTAAGTTCGAATTTAGAGTAAAATAGAGTAATTAGGCTCTTGCTAGGTTCCCTATCCTAGGGTTCTTGGTTTGAACTATCCTTGGTGGTTTGTTGCATCCATTGGGGAGTCTTTGAGGAGATCTTGGAAGGAAAAGGAGGAGGAATCATCCTTCTCTTCCATGCTGCAATAGTCATCCATCTCTTCCACGAACCAGCAATGAGGGAAGGAGGATTTGCGTGAGCCTTAGCATCAAGAAAGGGATTTTCGAGTTGCTGATTGAAGGAGGTCTTCAAGAGGTATTTTTATCTATCTTTTCCGAGTTTAGAAGAGCTAGAGACTGCCCTCTTTACATTCAGCATTGGTAGTTGCATGAATTCAGAAACCCTACTCATTGACGTGAGGTATAAAGTGGGGTTACATAATTGGATCCTTAAAACAGTCTCTTGATTGAATTGGTGCATCTATAATTGAGAAAAGGAAACTCTTTTTCAATTATAACGTACGAGGGAAGAAAAAGAGAGTTTCTTTTCACAAAAATGTGTTAAGAAACCCTCTAACAGTGTTGGATCCTTATTTGACTCGCCGAGTTACTAGATCCATGGCTAGGGACCATAACAGCCAGTTTGTCGTAACAGCACCAAATCCCCCAAGGGATTACTGTGGGCTGGAAGATCGAACTGGATAGTGCATAAATCATTGAACTCTTCCCAATCCCACACCAATCTATCCAACTCTACTTGATGAAACCAGACTTGTGCTTCATCGAGCATGTGGAAGGTGACCAGTCCCACCTTATCAATTTCTGATGTTCTCTGATGGGTAAAAAAAATTTCACACCTATGTAACCAAATCAAGTGGTCATCTGACCCATTAAAAGTAGGGAAGTCAAGTTTTGTATACCTTGGTACGGTGCCTCCTCCTTGATTGAAATTTCCCATCTAACCAGGAATGGCAGTGCGCCCTGTAAACTGGTCTCCCCCTCTATTGAACTTGTTGTCCTATCCTCTTTGGTCCGGGGTTGAATTTCTTCAACCCGTATTATTTCCCATCATTCTAGAAAGTCCATCAATCTGGAGATTAATATTTGGTATTTTTTCCAACTTCTCCATGATTATGGCAAACTTTCTTTCATTCTCTGCTTGTTTTTCTTCTTGTGCCTACTACCCTCTGATCATCAACTCTTTTAACTCACCATTGTTGGGCTCCCCCGTGTTACCCTGCACTGATACCAAGTTGTTATGGTCCCTAGCCATGGATCGAGTAACTCGGTGTGGAATTTGTGAATCTAGCACTATAATAGAGTTGTTGCTCTCGATAAGGATGAAAAGGAGTTTCCTTTTCTTGACTTTCTCAGGTAAGGGATGAGAACCCTTCCTATTCTCGGCCAGGAAGGGGTTCAACCCTTGGCTGCTCACAGCCGAGAGGGTAAGGACCCTCTTGGCAAGGTGCTTTTGTTCACGTAGGAGGGATTAGGAGTTCCTAATCCTGCCTTGCTCTATTAGAGGCTAAAGGCACCTCTTTTAGAGGTTCCTGCTCGGTTTGGGGATTGGGGAACCCCAATCTCTTGCTCGGAATAAAGGAGAGAACCTCCCCTTTGCTGCTGTGAACATAGGAGAGGCTACAACCTCTCATTGAACTCGGAAATAGTAAATCAATCATTTCCCTTTGGCTTCGGTAAGATCAATGCAAACCAAAATTGAAAAGAGAAAGAATAAACCCAAATTCAAGAGAGAACTATACCTACAACTCATCAAGGAGACCTCCCAAACCCAGAGCTCGTCAAGGAGAAATCTAAACCCTGCTTAACATAATTCAATGCTTGTCTTTCTTCTATCTTTCTACCCTCTAAATAGGGTTTGACGTCATTAGAGTTTTAAGGCTTAAATTGACAATTCTGCCCCTATAACCTGGATCCTTACCTAATTAATGAAAAAAATATACATAAAGAAATATAAAATATGAAATTTAAAATTAATTAACTTAGTTAGTTATTGCCGCCTCCTTTGGGTGACTCGGTGTGCTATTGAGTCCTCAACAGTTAAGTCACAGGAAAAATAGGTATAAACCTTGTGACCCAAACCCGTATAACCGATGCAAGAAATAAGTGGGTCGAGTCAGGTTGACCCAGTTCTGAGTCAACTCACTGAGTTGGTCCGGACCGAGTTGACTTTCGGCAGAACAGAAGGAAGCAATGCTCGGGTTGCTGAGTTAACTTGGCCTGGTCCGGGTGGCAATTTTTCCTAACTTAGGAAAAAATAATTCAACATCTTCTTCCCTGCTTCCAACAGAAAGGAAAACCAGAGAACCAGGGAGGTATTGTCTCGGCAAGATGACTTGGCGGAGTCTGGGGTCGTCGTCCTCGGCAACAGCAATGGAGCTGTCAATGAACGGAAACAATGTCGTCTTCTAGTCTAGTTTGGCGGATTAAAAACGCTGCACCTACTGCACCTAATTTGGCAATTTGTCATCGTCTTCCCCGCACCACCCCCTTCCAAACAGAGCAGGTCAGCTTTGTCCTCACCGAAGTTGGTGAAGGAAAGGCCAACGAACCAGGATTTAATAGAGCTCTTCCCAACTTAGGAAATTAAATTTAGCAACAGTCATTATCCCCGCTTCTGAATAGAGCGGAAACCTAGAGGTGGAAACCTAGAGACGGCAACGCTAGCACTGAACAGAAACTTGATCTTTCCAAAAATAATTCAATCTCGAACTCCAACAAAGATCACTGTTAGGAAAAAACGACGACAGCAAAGTAACAAGTAATCACGCACGATACAAAATTTACGTGGTTTGGAAAATTGTCTACATCCACAAAAGCTGCAGAGAATTTTATTTCTTTGGAGGAATCACAGTACAATAGTCTTTGTTTCTCACAGTAGAAACACAACCACTCGTCGTTACAACAAGCCCTAGAGTTCTCTGTATCTCAGTGCAGCTTCATGCAGCGGTGAGGAGCAGCAACGTCGTCTTCACTGCTCGGTCAAGTCCCAAGCTTCTCTTTCGGCAATAGTGTCATGTCCTGACCTGACCTCTTCTGGCTTCACTTTTCTACCGCACACACAGGCACCGATACGAAATCCCAAGAGAGAGTTTTGAGAAGGCTTCTCTATTCAACCGCAGCAGCGTCACGATTTCATGACGCTCTCCCTCTTTTGGCTTCAATGTCATCTTGGCGAGAGTATCACGGTGTATCTCACACCAGCACACCCAGTAACGTAGATACAGAGGTCTCAATGAATTCCTTTCTGCTACAGCGGTGCCGACAACGGCGATGCACAGTAGTACCGGCAACGACGATGCACAGCAGTACCGACAACAGCAATGGCAACAGCATTGTCCCTCGAGCCTCTCTTTCTGTTGAGGGCTTCTCTATTTCCGAACTTTGTTTTCGTTGTCGACCTCTGTTAGTCCCAAAGAAGTGTTTTAATCAACATACATGAAAGCCCCTTCATTTCTTTGATTGAGTGCAGCACACGCTAGGGCAAAGGGAATGGTCCTCCGGGTCCCTAGGGCCCACCTCTCTTATAGTGTCCATCTACTCGAGTGTTGTGGACCAGACTCCACCACTCAATAATTCTCCCACTTAGAGACTAGTACACCCACTGCATTTCCCTCTTCCTCAAACATTACCTTCTCCACCTCTGCAACTCACTGCCGTTGTCTTCATGCTAGAAGACCAACCGTAGTTGTGCACAACTTTAGTTTCTCAAGTGTAATTCTCTCTTTGATTCCCTAACAGGGAATCCATCTCATCCTTCATGGCCAGCTCCCACTTGCTAGAATTTTCATCTTGCAAGGTTTCTTCGTAACTTTGCGGTTCTCCACCATCTGTCAACAGAATATAATTCAAAGTAGGTGAGAAACACTGCAGAGGCTGAATAGTCTTAACTGACCTGCGAACTACAGCTGTAGGAGTGGACGGCTCTGGATCTGACTATGAAATAATAGGAATGGGTGCACTGGACCCACTCTCCCCATCACTCGCATCTCTGCACTGCACTATGGCCTCTGGTAGGTCATCCAATCTGACAAACTCGTATTCCTGAGGAGCTGCTTCAGTAACTATACTGGACTTGTCATTGTACATAATCTTCTCATTGAAAATCACATTCCTGCTTCTTATAATCTTCCGACCCTGATCATCCCAGAAACGATAGCCAACTGCCTCGTCTCCATAGCCAATGAAATAATATTTCTTTGAATTAGCCTCAAGTTTACTACAAGCATCAAAATCAATAAAAATATAAGAAAGACAACCAAAAAGTTTAAGGTGAGAAAATTTGACCTCTTTCCCGCTTCAGGCCTCCTCAGGCAATCCACAATCCAACGGAACTGATGGCTCTCTATTGATCAAGTAGACTGCAATGCCACAAATTTATTGTGCTCTCTGCAACGATAGTAGCAATAGTGTTAGTCAAACCAGTAGTCAAATAAAGTGTACTAGTTTTCTTACCCCAAGCCAGTACCAATGCCCCTATGGTAACCTTCTAGGTGCTATCTGAGAACACCACTGAATGGCCACAATCATCAAGCTGCCCAACAGAAATGAGGTTCTTCTTCAACTCAAGAATATGCCTGACCTTTTGCAAGGTCCATTTGTTCGTGTTAGGGAGTGTAATGTCAATGTCTCTCATTCCCACCACATTCAATGCCTCTCCATCAACCAGATACACCTTCCCAAAATCACTTACAATATAGTTTTGCATTATCTCCCGATGGTAAGATGTATGGAAGGAAGCCCCTGAATCCAGTATCCAGTCATTAATTGTACTATGAACTGCAAGCAATAGTACATCTTGTACTTCTTCAGTTACTAAATTAGCACTATCATTCTCGGTCTTCTTATGGTTTTTACAATTCTTCTTTATGTGGCCAGCTTTGCCACAATTCCAGCAAATTACCTGCCGACCAGGCCTTAACTTGCTCTTGCCCTTGTTCTCTGATTTTGATCTGTCTCTACTTGAGTTTCTATCATGTAATCTCCCCCGAGAATCAACATTCAATGCTGAACTCAAACATGAGGTCTCACCTGAATCCCTCCTACGCACCTCCTCAACCAAAATCAAATCACGAATATCATCATATTTCAACTTTAATTTACCAGCAGAATTACTGACAGCCATTCTCATGGCTTCCCAACTATTTGGCAGTGAAGCCAATAGTATCAGTGCACATATCTCATTATCAAATTAAATTCAATAGACAAAAATTGATTTGTGATAGTATTAAAATCATTCAGATGTTGTGCAACAGACGTACCATCTTCCATCTTCAAATTGAATGACTTTTTCATCAAATAAACCTTGTTATTCGTTGAAGGCTTTTCGTACATACCTGACAAAGCCGCTATGAGACCCGCGGTCGTCTTCACCTTGCTAACATTGTGTGCAACGGATCTCAATAGGGTTAGCCGAATAATCCCCATAACCTGTCGATCCAACAGATTCCAATTGGCCTCCTCCATTTTTTTCGGTTTCTTCCCAATAGTGGAAGATGGAGTTTTTTTCCCATAGAGGTAGTCCTCTATTTGCATCCTCCAGTATCCAAAGTCCGTATCATCGAACTTCTCAATCCCCGATACTTTCATATTGTCTCCAGCCATCGTTTTCCCTCAGACCCAAACCTCAGCTCTGATACCAGTTGTTAGGAAAAAACAATGACAATAGAGTAACAAGTAATCACGCACGACATAAAATTTATGTGGTTCGAAAAATTGCCCATGTCCACAGGAGCTGCAGAGAATTTTATTTCTTTGGAGGAATCACAGTACAATAGTCTCTGTTTCTCACAATAGAAACACAACCACTCATCGTTACAGCAAACCCCAGAGTTCTCTGTATCTCACGGTGGTGTCACAGCTTCAAGCGATGGTGAGGAGCAGCAGCGTCGTCTTCACTGCTCGGTCAAGTCCTGAGTTTCTCTTTCGGCAATAATGCTACGTCCAGACCTGACCTCTTCCGGCTTCACCTTTCTGGCTCACACACAGGCACCGATATGAAATCCCAAGAGAGAGTTCCGAGAGGGCTTCTCTGTTCAGCCGCAGCAGCGTCGTGGCTTCATGACACTCTCCCTCTTTCGGCTCCAGCGTCGTCCTAGCGAGAGTCTCACGGTGTATCTCACACCAGCACACCCAATAACGTAGATTCAGAGGTCCTGACGAATTCCTCTTTGCGGCAGTGGTGACGCACAACAGCACCGGCAACGGCAACGCACACTAGTACCAACAACGGTGATGACAACGATGTCGCCTCTCGAGGCTCTCTTTTTTCCGAGGGCTTCTCTGTTTCCGAACTCTATTTTTCGTTGTCGACCTCTGTTAGTCCCAAACAAGAGTTTTAATCAACATAAATGAAAGCCCCTTCATTTCTTTGATTGAGTGCAGCACACGCTAGGGCAAAGGGAATGGTCTTCCAGGTCCCTATGGCCCACCTCTCTGACGTTGTCCATCTACTCGAGTGTTGTGGACCTGACTCCACCACTCAACAGATCACTCTACTCAATCACCGGTGCTAAGGACTCAATCTATGCTGAGAGATATAACAACCATCCAAACAGCAACGGGAAATCAGCAACGTTGGCAAGATACCAAGAAGACGATAAAGGAGCTTCTG